>NC_086326.1:69542220-70262220 GCF_036172605.1 Pelobates fuscus | reverse complement strand
CGCCCACCGGCCGACGGAGACAGTAGGAGGAGGAGACAGCAACGAGCGACATCGTCGCTGCCTCAGGTAAGTGACTGAAGGGGTTTTCACCCCTTCAGTAACCGGGGATTGGGGGGTGGGAGGGAGAGGGTACCTCCAGTGCCAGGAAAACGGATTGCTTTCCTGGTACTGTAGTTTTCCTTTATGCAAAGTACACCTTACTTTCCCTTATACTATTATTTGATTAATGCCACTTTTTAATAACCATCGATACTTGCACATTGTTACGTTTATGCAGATGGGTCCAATCATCCAATCAGCCTAATACCCATGGACCTCTGAGAATGGATGCACTGCAGCAAGTGGTAGAAGGCAAGTAAACTATAGTAAAAATAAAACAGCCCCTAAAGCTAGTATTCTTCATTATTATAATAATAAAGGATCCGTTTAGTTTCGGATTAGCTAGTTTAGTTTAATGTGACACTGTGTAAAATATTCCCTTTACATTCTACAACTGTACATATACCCTAAAATAAAGAATATAAAAAATTAATAAAAAAACAAAACAAAAACACACACACACACACACACACACACGAGCAACCATTTTATTTTTTTCTAAACACTATGCTTCTGCAATACACTGGATACAAATAAACCTTTTCAATACAAACAATGAAACAGTTCATCACATGAAGACTACCAGCTGTTCAATCATAATGTTTTAAACTGTTAAGTGTAAACTGTTGATGATTAATTGATTTCAGTGGGTGCTAGTTTCCATAAAACTGCCTGTTATTGCTGTAATCCTGGACATTATCCACATTGCTAAGTCTGCTACATAGTAAACACTTTTGGGTGGGTGCCTTTTAAAAGTAAAAATGCTGGAATGATTGGCACAGCACAGCTTTTGTGGTTTCTCCAAGACACCAATCCAAGTTGGAAAACTAATAAGCCAACCGCTGAGTTCTTAATGAACAGCATTTTCATGACATACAAGAAAACAAATATGCTATAAATTACCAGTTTATGGATAACAATTGGCTGTCAAATAGATTCTAAGCGGATTACAGCCATCTTGGACTATTACTAGACATCCTCAGTTGTAAGAATTCCAGTAATAGTGACGTAACATTTTAAATGGAGGCCTCAAGGCTGGCTGCAAGTGACAAGCTTTATAAATACACTTTTGATCGCCAAAATATGGTTTACATAATTGGTCACCATGTGTATAATTGACTGCAATGTACACTATACAGTTCTGGTTCACAAGGGTGATAATCAGTCACAGGCAACTGCCCACAATTAGTCAATAGTTGTAGTAGCATTGCCTTCCCTAGTGCACTGTTGACCTTTTTGGTACTCAAGAGACCAATACATTTGAACGTACGCTAAATGTATTACATTTTACTTATGTTACCACTAAAGTCAGGTGGAGTTGTCGTGGTTCCAGAAATGTCCTGGTGCCCTCCCAAAGTAATAGGTGAATCAATTTTACACTGGTTTGATAACGTATCTGGATCCTGCTGGATGCCCGTGGAAATAGCCCCTGCTTCCATATTCTTCTTGCAGGAGAATTCGGTTCGCTCCACCAAGCTCAGCAGGGCCACATACACGGACAGTGCTTCAGCGAGCACTCTTGTCCAAGTGCGGTCCTGCTTCTCTCAGTGAAGACAAATGATTTCTCCTACAAGAAGAAAGGTTTCAAATTGGGTGCCAAGGGGACCTAGGAAAAATGGTCAAACTGTTCTAAAACAGTTTGGTCAATTACTCTTATTACCCTTATAGTGGAAACATGCAAGACTGCCAAACTAAGTTGAATCCCTGTCAAATAATAGTTAAATGAAAAGGAGAATGCACACCAGAAACCATATGAAATCTCAATCTTGGTTTAATAAGCCAATATTAGGTTTACAAATATAATACAATAATAAGTGATAGAAAACAGGCTAAACATAATGGGGGGGGGGGGGGGGGTGTTATTTTGGTCCGTGTTTCTGCCCTATTAGGTTTGTGGAATTTTGATTATTAGGTTTAGCATGTTTACCATCACTTATTATTGTATTATATTTGTAAACCTAATATTGGCTTATTAAACCAAGATTGAGATTTCATATGGTTTCTGGTGTGCATTCTCCTTTTCATTTAACCACTGTTTGTTTCGGTATTTGAGGGAATACCGGTGATTAATAGCACCCAAGTGTTTTTAGTTTATTGTTTATACCATTAAGTAGTCTCTCCATACTTTACATATTATATGAATCCCTGTCAAATAACAACAAGAACTACAGATCTATCCAGGGATTTACCAAAACTTAGAGTTTAGGATACAAATGAAAACTTGTTCTCTCCCATATAAATTTTCAAGAGGAAGTAAAATACTGAATACACAATTACTTAAACGTCTTTAATGTCACTAGATGTATTTACAGAAACACAATGTTCCCTGCCCTGTCTGACAAGTATTTTAAGATTATGCTGCCAAATATCTTGTTTGGGGTCATTTTCATGTCACTGATCTATTTTCTGTATTTGTAATAACTACTAGTGGAGGTTAAAATGCAATAGTGACTGCTTTAATTTTGCTTAGTAAATGCATTCCCATCAGATGTGAACTCCTCATTTACAACTAAAATTAGTGTTACAGTGAATAAAATATCGCTAAACTTAGCAGGTCACTATAACCACTTCCTCATTTAAGTAGTTCTAGTGCCCCGAGTCCTCTGGTGATGTCCCTCCATTCAGTGAGGTATGGCTAATGCATAGATTACACTCTGCCTTAGCCATACCAATTCATACCAGCAACAGGCATCTGTGTAAGGCTTAGAGCGCTCAACGGACAGAGGAGTTTCCTTTAAATTCAAATAACCAAAGAAGATAAGAGAATACATATATTCCAGGATGTGCAAAACACATTAAGCAACAATGGTTAGATTTATTTTTTTTGGGGGGGTGGAGAGAGGGTTATTTATAAAAATACAATAAACACTTTTCTTCACGCCAGGATGTACTCTTGTTTATATAATATATGTATCCTAAATAATGATCCCAGTCAGGGCCCGTATTGGCAAGTAACTTTTAAAGTCATAATTTGACACATCTTAAAGTGGCTCTGTAACCTTTGAAAAAGACTACAAAATAATATTAGGATAAGACTTGAAATTTTGAAGGAACACAAACGTATATTCCTGACAATGCATCAGGAATACAGACATATATTCCTGACACTATAGTGTTAAAAACACATTTTAGGTCACTGGCCCAATTTTGGTAATCTGAGCCACCACTCTGCTTCCTTGGCTGAGATCAAAATTGACGCCATCAGCCAATCCAATGCTTTCCTACAGAAAAAACATTGGGAAGCTACTGAGCCATAAATCTATGCATCTTTATGAGGAACATTCAGCGCCTCCATGCAGAGCGTGCACATTGTGCAGCACTGACGAAAGAAGCACCTATTGTGGCCATCTGAGTGACTGCCCCTAGAGGTGTTGCAAGGAAGGAATGTAAGCAATGAATTTTATCTGAAAAGGCAGTGTGTTTATATTAAAAGGTCTACA
The DNA here is from genome assembly GCF_036172605.1 of Pelobates fuscus. NCBI lineage: Eukaryota > Metazoa > Chordata > Amphibia > Anura > Pelobatidae > Pelobates > Pelobates fuscus. The sequence goes on along the minus strand of NC_086326.1, from coordinate 70,258,681 downwards.
GGGACTGACTATACTCACAAGAACAAATACAATAAGCTGTAGATGTTCTGGTAACTATAGTGTCCCTTTAAAGGATCACTATAGGGTCAGGAACACAAACATGTATTCCTGACCCTATAGTGTTAAAACCACCATCTAGCCCCCTTGGGCCCCTCATGCATCCATAAATATAGCAAATTCTTACTGTATTCAAGCCTGAAGCGGTAACTCTGCATGCGGTTTGCCTCAGAAAAACAAGCAGTCTGCTGAAATTATCAGAAGTGGTGGCCTGATCCAATCAGAATGCTTCCCCATAGGATTGGCTAAGACTAACAAAGAGGCAGATCAGGGGCAGAGCCAGCATGATTCAAACACAGCCTTGGCCAATCAGCATCTCCTCATAGAGATGAATTGAATCAATGAATCTCTATGAGGAAAGTTCAGTGTCTGCATGCAGAGGGAGGAGACACTGAATGTTTGGATGCATTTTAGGCAGCCATGAGCCAGGAAAAATCTCTAACAGCTATCCGATGAGTGGCCAGTGAAGTTATCACTAGGCTGTAATGTAAACACTGCATTTTCTCTGAAAAGACAGTGTTTACAGCAAAAAGCCTGAAGGTAAGGATTCTACTCACCAGAACAAATTCAATAAGCTGTCGTTGTTCTGGTGACTATAGTGTCCCTTTAAGCCCTGATCCCAGTTATTTTGGTTCATTATTAGACCAGGGTTTCAACTACATTTTTTTTTAGTTTGAAATTAATTTTGTAGGCAAGCTTGCTAAACCAAAGGCAGCTAATAAGAAAAAAAAAAAATCACAAAAAAATATATACATTATGCTGCATTATACAAAAGTCAAAGAAAAAAAACTGTCAAGACATGCATGGTAAATGTGAAGAGGACTGTGTTCAAATGACCTCAACACCAATTGTGCTAAAGGTCTGAAGCAGAGCATGTGTGTGTTCCTCACTCCCAGTGATGTCAGAATTGGGTAGTACGTCACATACTCCTTGCCTGCAGCTTGAATATAGTATTTGAAAATATAGCATTTTTCATGGATTGGGAATTTTCAAGAATCAGAGCTTTTCATAAATATCTGTTTGCCCAGCTCAGAGGTCACAGAGCCACTTTAAGATGTGTTCAATTATGGCTTACTATATGTTGAGGTCACAAATGAAAAAACTGTGCTTGGTTCCTTAATTCCAAAAAAAGTGAAATAAATAAATAAAAATAATCTCCCCCCCCCCCCTCTCCCCCCCAAAAAAAACACCACACAATCCCAGGACAGACTAAAGACATGCAAAGCATCATGGGAGTTGTAGTTCTATAGCATCTGGGATCTACCTTTTGGGCACCCCTGATGTACTGCATGTGTGTGCATAAACAAATACATACATAAAAGCACCTTGTGTAAAAGTTTTCTAATGCTTCAAATATTAATTGCAACAGCTACTTGGAAGCATACAGTAAAATATTTCCAAACTACGTGTTACTTATGCAAGTGATGTGTTAATCCAAAATAATGACTTTAGATGAACCAGTGTCTTAGTAAGCATGCGTGAATGAATAGCCCATGCAGAATGCATTCATATACAATTGTTAGATGTCCCATGCATGGAGCAAAGTGAGACTAGAAAATAAAATATATTAAATTCCATACCCCTGTGTTTAATAGATTTGGCGTGGAGACTGACGATAGACTGCCAGAACTGTCATCCTAATGGGAAAAACAGAATTCAAGCCTTAGTGAGATACAAAACAAGTTGAGCAAAATATACATATTACGGCATATTATATAATGGATCGTGGAGAGATTTTCAACTTTAGTCAGCCACTGTTCACATAAACTTAAAACTTTATCTTGTTTAGATCATATTGCAGTAAAAAAAAAAAAAAAGCAGGAGGGAAAGGTGTAGAGGAGACATTGTATGACATGGGAAAAGTGAAGAAAAAAAAACAAAAAAAAAAATATATAGTCGCCAATGACTGGATTATTTTTAATACATTTTCACAAACCAAGTTTGCAATTGATCCCAGGGCTGTATCATTCCTTTCCTCCATGTTGAATGCAATTCACACATTTGCGCATCCCATTTACAAGCATACAATGAACATTTTCTATATATTTCGACATACAGTTACCAGCTATTTAAGAGGACACAAACCTGCAGTAACAGATATATTTGCATTAAAAAAAAGCAAATAATAGCTGCATTTGCAATGACACTCCTGCTGTAGTGGTGACAGTGCCAGAAATGCCCTGCATTAGCCCCAAAGTTTTAGAGCAATGTGTAGTAGAGTGTTGGTTATGGTTCCAGGAGTGCCTGGTGCACCCCCTTCCAAGTAACAGTTTGATTTCTCATGCAATGTTGATGCTTGGAGTGTTCCTTTAAATCACTTTCTACCACACATGCCTAAATTATCAGTACCACAATCACACCATAGCAGACACTAAATAAAAAAAACAACCCAAAAAACCACACACTACAATAAAAATAAATAATATAAAAAAAATATAAAAAAATACAAACAACTGGCTCCACACACTGTTCTCCCTTAGTATCAATGCCTAGGACTAGGTGTTCCTAATCCAGTTTTATAGAACAAGTGAAAGAGGGCTGCAGACTGTTAACCTACTTTTATTGAAGCAGACACATGCAACAAGTATCTAGAAGATTGTGAAGCACTATTTTTGTTAAAACTAATTTTGTAACCTTTTGGATTCACTCACATTGCAAAAACCAACCATAGGGTGCAAAGTTTGTACGGATGAGGAGGCTGCTCTCTCTTTTTTAGGCATTTTCATGTAGACCACAACCAAGCTGTGTCTAGTCCAAGAAACTATTAACAACCAGTGATTTACTTACTGTGTGTCTAATTCTGATGCAGGCAGGTTTACCAACAACAGTTTTAATGTAGCGCTGTCGAAAGGCTGGGTTTTGTACATGAACTCTCAATTTTTTTTGGTATGGTGTAGTGGGTATCCAGGCAGACTAATGGTGCAGAATTCCAACCATTTTTTTTAAAAATCTACAAAAATCTGACACTAAAAATAAAAATAATTAAAATAATAAAAACTAGAATATGTGTTGGTGCCCCAACCATTACTTTAACTTCAATTCTATGAAATAATAGGAGTTACAGAAACTCAAACATTTTAAGAATACCATCACCCATACTTTAGAATTGTTAAAAAAAGAAAAAAGAAAAACTGAAAACATCTCCCATGGGAAAAAAACAAAAAAAACATCAACCTCAGGAAAACACAAAAGTCTAACACAACAAAGAAAACGCATAGTAAGAGTAAAAATAAGCTGATCACGCAACAAAGCAGTGCAACGGTCATGTCATTTGGGAATTCAAGCTTATTCCACTTATATGGAACACAGGTATCGGTTAAATCACAACAGTTTAAGGTCTTGCACATTATATTTTATATTTGTGCACAAACAATAAAACATTTACACTACTATAGAAAAACAGTATATTCCATCTTTTTTCCTTAAATATTCATGTTTATCAAATGCATTTAAAATAAAGAGTTCTAGAGTAATAGCCACTACAGTGCGCTGTAATGGTTATGACTCCATAAATATCCCTATGGTCTCTCCATTTTAAATAATGAAACCATTTCAGAAAGGTTTCTCTATAATTGGAGTACCCATAATGCATAGCTAGGTCTGAAGCTCTGAATGTTTGTGTGGGGACCCTCTCTAACCTGGCAGGGAGATCGGTAGGTCTCCTGATCAGTCCTTAACCTCCTCACTTTATCAAGCAAACATTATGGTCTGCACCTCTACTTAGCACAGATCAGATTAAGAGCTCCCTCATGGTCCTCTGTGCTTTTCAATAGCTCAGAGAACCAAAGCTCACTCCAAGCCACTGACTTAGGGAGCACTAAAAGTTATCTGAAACAGATAGAGATACAGACCACCAGAGAATGCCCTAAACAGCTGCACTGGATTACTAGGGGGTAACCAAGGTAAGCAAGGTGTGGGAAATTAATAAAACTCCCCCAACAGCACAGCAAACCCCCTCTCCCACACACAGGCATATAGAGCCCTCTCCCTCAACCTTCTTTCAACACCAGATTATATTTATATACAAACAAAGCCCTACTGATGTACCGTATTTGTAACCTTTGCTGGACCACCATGGAGTGGAGACATACACACTAAGGACAGAGGGAGAGATCCAATAGGTAGATATTGCAACTACCACAAACACTCATAGAAAAAGAGGAAGTCCCAATGTGGGCAATCTTAATCTCAGAGTGCTCAGAGTTTAACTTCTTACTCTAGGATCCTGCTCCCTGTCATCTCAGGCTTAGGTCATTGGTAAAGAGCAATCTACTAACATTCTCAACTAATGATCTGGCCTAGCTAAAGAGCGCCAACAGAAGATCCTAACTGGAGATTCTGGCTCTCACTTCTGCCTGCAAGGAGGCAGTGTGTGGCAACTGACAGAACCCAGATAATTAGTTAATGCAATCTTAATGGTGCATATAATGTTTATTTAGTAAGGCCACTCAAATCACCAAAACCACTACAGCTTACTGTAGTGATTATGATAAGACAAGTCTCTTGGTTACATCATGCATTAAATAGCAAAAGTGTTTTCTTGATCCAGGTGCTGGCAGACCTGTCCAGGGCCAGATTAAGAGCCAATTGGGCCGGTGCTGACCATTACAATGGGCCTAATTACAGAATCTTATCGAGAAAAAACCCTAAACCAGCAGTGTCATCTTAACATTATGGGCCCCCGGGCAAAGCAGTGCACTGGGGCCATGCTTACACACCAGTCACAGGATAATCATTTAAATTATCGATAAAATAAAGCTTATATTTATTGGTACCGCCAACAAATGCAATACACACACTGCTGAACACACACACACACACTGCTGAACACACACACACACACACTGCTGAACACACACACACACACACACACACACACACTGCTGAACACACACACTGCTGAACACACACACACAATGCTGAACACACACACACAATGCTGAACACACACACACAATGCTGAACACACACACACACAGACTGCTGAACACACACACACACAGACTGCTGAACACACACACACACTGCTGAACACACACACACTGCTGAACACACACACACTGCTGAACACACACACACTGCTGAACACACACACACACAGACTGCTGAACACACACACACACACACAGACTGCTGAACACACACACACACACACAGACTGCTGAACACACACACACACACACAGACTGCTGAACACACACACACACAGACTGCTGAACACACACACACACACACAGACTGCTGAACACACACACACACACACACACACACACAGACTGCTGAACACACACACACACACACAGACTGCTGAACACACACACACACACACAGACTGCTGAACACACACACACACACACTGCTGAACACACACACACACTGCTGAACACACACACACACACAGACTGCTGAACACACACACACACACACACACAGACTGCTGAACACACACACACACACACAGACTGCTGAACACACACACACACACACTGCTGAACACACACACACACACACTGCTGAACACACACACACACACACAGACTGCTGAACACACACACACACACACACACAGACTGCTGAACACACACACACACACAGACTGCTGAACACACACACACACACACACACACACACAGACTGCTGAACACACACACACACACACTGCTGAACACACACACACACACAGACTGCTGAACACACACACACACAGACTGCTGAACACACACACACACACAGACTGCTGAACACACACACACACAGACTGCTGAACACACACACACACAGACTGCTGAACACACACACACACACACAGACTGCTGAACACACACACACACAGACTGCTGAACACACACACACACACACAGACTGCTGAACACACACACACACACACAGACTGCTGAACACACACACACACAGACTGCTGAACACACACACTGCTGAACACACACACACACTGCTGAACACGCTGAACACACACACTGCTGAACACACACACTGCTGAACACACACACAATGCTGAACACACACAGACTGCTGAACACACACAGACTGCTGAACACACACACACTGCTGAACACACACACACACACACTGCTGAACACACACACACACACACAATGCTGAACACACACACACACACACAATGCTGAACACACACACACACACACAGACTGCTGAACACACACACACACACACACAGACTGCTGAACACACACACACACAGACTGCTGAACACACACACACACACACACACACACACACACACACAGACTGCTGAACACACACACACACACACACAGACTGCTGAACACACACACACACACACTGCTGAACACACACACACACACAGACTGCTGAACACACACACACACACACACAGACTGCTGAACACACACACACACACACAGACTGCTGAACACACACACACACACACAGACTGCTGAACACACACACACACACACAGACTGCTGAACACACACACACACACACAGACTGCTGAACACACACACACACACAGACTGCTGAACACACACACACACACAGACTGCTGAACACACACACACACAGACTGCTGAACACACACACACACACAGACTGCTGAACACACACACACACAGACTGCTGAACACACACACACACACAGACTGCTGAACACACACACACACACAGACTGCTGAACACACACACACACAGACTGCTGAACACACACACACACAGACTGCTGAACACACACACACACAGACTGCTGAACACACACACACACAGACTGCTGAACACACACACACACAGACTGCTGAACACACACACACACACAGACTGCTGAACACACACACACACAGACTGCTGAACACACACACACACAGACTGCTGAACACACACACACACAGACTGCTGAACACACACACACACACAGACTGCTGAACACACACACACACACACACAGACTGCTGAACACACACACACACTGCTGAACACACACACAGACTGCTGAACACACACACACACACACACACACACTGCTGAACACGCTGAACACACACACTGCTGAACACACACACTGCTGAACACACACACAATGCTGAACACACACACAGACTGCTGAACACACACACAGACTGCTGAACACACACACACACTGCTGAACACACACACACTGCTGAACACACACAGACTGCTGAACACACACACAATGCTGAACACACACACACACACACAGACTGCTGAACACACACACACACACACAGACTGCTGAACACACACACACAGACTGCTGAACACACACACACACACACACACAGACTGCTGAACACACACACACACACACACAGACTGCTGAACACACACACACACACACAGACTGCTGAACACACACACACACACACACACACACAGACTGCTGAACACACACACACACAGACTGCTGAACACACACACACACACAGACTGCTGAACACACACACACACACAGACTGCTGAACACACACACACACACAGACTGCTGAACACACACACACACAGACTGCTGAACACACACACACACACAGACTGCTGAACACACACACACACACAGACTGCTGAACACACACACACACACAGACTGCTGAACACACACACACACACACAGACTGCTGAACACACACACACACACAGACTGCTGAACACACACACACACAGACTGCTGAACACACACACACAGACTGCTGAACACACACACACACACAGACTGCTGAACACACACACACACAGACTGCTGAACACACACACACACAGACTGCTGAACACACACACACACAGACTGCTGAACACACACACACACAGACTGCTGAACACACACACACACAGACTGCTGAACACACACACACACAGACTGCTGAACACACACACACACACACACTGCTGAACACACACACACACACACACACTGCTGAACACACACACACACACTGCTGAACACACACACACACTGCTGAACACACACACACACACACTGCTGAACACACACACTGCTGAACACACACAATGCTGAACACACACAATGCTGAACACACACACACTGCTGAACACACACACAGACTGCTGAACACACACACAGACTGCTGAACACACACACACACAATGCTGAACACACACACACACACAGACTGCTGAACACACACACACACACACAGACTGCTGAACACACACACACAGACTGCTGAACACACACACACACACACAGACTGCTGAACACACACACACACACAGACTGCTGAACACACACACACACACACACAGACTGCTGAACACACACACACACACACACACACAGACTGCTGAACACACACACACACACAGACTGCTGAACACACACACACACACACAGACTGCTGAACACACACACACACAGACTGCTGAACACACACACACACAGACTGCTGAACACACACACACACACAGACTGCTGAACACACACACACACACAGACTGCTGAACACACACACACAGACTGCTGAACACACACACACACACAGACTGCTGAACACACACACACACAGACTGCTGAACACACACACACAGACTGCTGAACACACACACACACACAGACTGCTGAACACACACACACAGACTGCTGAACACACACACACACACAGACTGCTGAACACACACACACACAGACTGCTGAACACACACACACACAGACTGCTGAACACACACACACACAGACTGCTGAACACACACACACACACACACACTGCTGAACACACACACACACAGACTGCTGAACACACACACACAGACTGCTGAACACACACACACACACACACAGACTGCTGAACACACACACACACACACACAGACTGCTGAACACACACACACACACAGACTGCTGAACACACACACACACAGACTGCTGAACACACACACACACAGACTGCTGAACACACACACACACAGACTGCTGAACACACACACACACAGACTGCTGAACACACACACACACACACACACAATGCTGAACACACACACACACACACAGACTGCTGAACACACACACACACACACAGACTGCTGAACACACACACACAGACTGCTGAACACACACACACACACACAGACTGCTGAACACACACACACACACACACACAGACTGCTGAACACACACACACACACACACAGACTGCTGAACACACACACACACACACACACACAGACTGCTGAACACACACACACACACAGACTGCTGAACACACACACACACACAGACTGCTGAACACACACACACACACAGACTGCTGAACACACACACACACACAGACTGCTGAACACACACACACACACAGACTGCTGAACACACACACACACACAGACTGCTGAACACACACACACACACAGACTGCTGAACACACACACACACACAGACTGCTGAACACACACACACACACAGACTGCTGAACACACACACACACACAGACTGCTGAACACACACACACACACAGACTGCTGAACACACACACACACACAGACTGCTGAACACACACACACACAGACTGCTGAACACACACACACACAGACTGCTGAACACACACACACACACACACACACTGCTGAACACACACACACACACACTGCTGAACACACACACACACTGCTGAACACACACACACACTGCTGAACACACACACACTGCTGAACACACACACTGCTGAACACACACACTGCTGAACACACACACAATGCTGAACACACACACACTGCTGAACACACACACAGACTGCTGAACACACACAATGCTGAACACACACACACACACACAGACTGCTGAACACACACACACACACACAGACTGCTGAACACACACACACAGACTGCTGAACACACACACACAGACTGCTGAACACACACACACACACAGACTGCTGAACACACACACACACACACAGACTGCTGAACACACACACACACACACACAGACTGCTGAACACACACACACACACACAGACTGCTGAACACACACACACACACACACAGACTGCTGAACACACACACACACAGACTGCTGAACACACACACACACACAGACTGCTGAACACACACACACACACAGACTGCTGAACACACACACACACACAGACTGCTGAACACACACACACACAGACTGCTGAACACACACACAGACTGCTGAACACACACACACACACAGACTGCTGAACACACACACACACAGACTGCTGAACACACACACACAGACTGCTGAACACACACACACACACAGACTGCTGAACACACACACACACAGACTGCTGAACACACACACACACAGACTGCTGAACACACACACACACAGACTGCTGAACACACACACACACAGACTGCTGAACACACACACACACAGACTGCTGAACACACACACACACAGACTGCTGAACACACACACACACAGACTGCTGAACACACACACACACAGACTGCTGAACACACACACACACAGACTGCTGAACACACACACACACAGACTGCTGAACACACACACACACAGACTGCTGAACACACACACACACACAGACTGCTGAACACACACACACTGCTGAACACACACACACACTGCTGAACACACACACACACTGCTGAACACACACACACACACACACACACACACTGCTGAACACGCTGAACACACACTGCTGAACACACACACAATGCTGAACACACACACAGACTGCTGAACACACACACAGACTGCTGAACACACACACAGACTGCTGAACACACACACACACAATGCTGAACACACACACACACACACACAGACTGCTGAACACACACACACACACACACACAGACTGCTGAACACACACACACAGACTGCTGAACACACACACAGACTGCTGAACACACACACACACACACACACACAGACTGCTGAACACACACACACACACACACAGACTGCTGAACACACACACACACACACACACACACAGACTGCTGAACACACACACACACACACAGACTGCTGAACACACACACACACACAGACTGCTGAACACACACACACACACAGACTGCTGAACACACACACACACACAGACTGCTGAACACACACACACACACAGACTGCTGAACACACACACACACACAGACTGCTGAACACACACACACACACAGACTGCTGAACACACACACACACACAGACTGCTGAACACACACACACACACACAGACTGCTGAACACACACACACACACACACACACAGACTGCTGAACACACACACACACACACACAGACTGCTGAACACACACACACACACACAGACTGCTGAACACACACACACACAGACTGCTGAACACACACACACACACAGACTGCTGAACACACACACACACACAGACTGCTGAACACACACACACACACAGACTGCTGAACACACACACACACACAGACTGCTGAACACACACACACACACAGACTGCTGAACACACACACACACAGACTGCTGAACACACACACACACAGACTGCTGAACACACACACACACAGACTGCTGAACACACACACACACACACACTGCTGAACACACACACACACTGCTGAACACACACACACACTGCTGAACACACACACACACACTGCTGAACACACACACACACACTGCTGAACACACACACACACACTGCTGAACACACACACACACACTGCTGAACACACACACACTGCTGAACACACACACACACTGCTGAACACACACACACACTGCTGAACACACACACACACTGCTGAACACACACACACACTGCTGAACACACACACACACAGACTGCTGAACACACACACACACTGCTGAACACACACACACACAGACTGCTGAACACACACAGACTGCTGAACACACACACACACAGACTGCTGAACACACACACACACACACACACACACACTGCTGAACACACACACACACACACACAGACTGCTGAACACACACACACACACAGACTGCTGAACACACACACACACACACAGACTGCTGCGGCTGCAGGCTCTCTTTACTCTTCCTGTGAGCAGAATGCTGTGTCGAAGCATTGCTGCGGCAACGCTCAGACCAGCATTCTCACGGGAGGAACTGCCCCCCAGGTCCTCTCTCCCTCCCAATATACCTCTCTCTAACGAATAACCTTTTGGCTGGTGAGGGAGATCTTTGATCTTCCCACTGGCCCGAGAGGGCCTAAAACAAGTAAGCAGGGTCGGCTCTCTGTGGGCCGGCAGGAGAGATCAAAGTATCTCCCCTGTCGGCCTGGTACATGGGCAATGCTGTGGAGCCCCTAGGAAACTACCCAGCGTGCCCATGTGGAAACTACCCAGCGTGCCCAAGCGACTTGTATCTAGCTGAGGTGGTGATGGAGGGAAATTCACAGGACATAGCTATCAGAAAACTCATACCCTATGGTAATCTCTCGCTTTCATCGTACAAGTAAATCCATACCCCCCAACAGCAGTGTCCGGTGAAGCAGGATTTCAGTGGGCACGATAAAAGAGTGGGACACGGATAGGAATCATGTAACCAAATCAGCCCAAAAGGGACAAACATACCCAAAAAGAATTAGATGGTCAGCCAGCCAATCATGCAGGATGACCAACCAAAGGCATACTGTACAGACAGCACAGCTGTCATAAATACAACTAATGATGCGCTAGCTCTATGCTTTCTAAGGACTGTCCCCTAGCACTCGTTGGTCCACTCCTCTCCTAACCTTCTTACTAGCAGGCAGAAGCTCCTGTTATACAGTTTGGGACAGAAAAAAAAAAAAAGGTGTATGTAGAGAGTGTAGAAGAAAGGGAACATGCCTTACTAGCAGGCATTCAGTGTTAGAGAGACTGAAACAGCAAAAGCTGTGCAAAGTCAGTTTTACCTTAATTAATTTCACTGTCCACACCAGTTTTGTTCCCCTACGTCCCTCTTAAGTTTCCATACTTAACCCCTTAATGACGAGTGACGGACCTCGTCCGTCACGCGGTAAAATGAACCCCAGATCGCCGCAATTGCGGCGATCGTGGGGTTAATGGTGCTCCGGTCTGCCTCGAGAGCACCGGATCGGGCTGTCCCAGTACATGTGCCCGCTCTGACAGCATGTCAGAGCGGGCACATGTGCTCAGTATACTCACCTCCGCCTCCCTGCACTTCCGAGTTCACTGTGAAGTGCAGGGAGACGGATCAGTGCGGATCAGTGCTTCCCCCTGGTGGAAAAAAAACAAAGTTAAATTAAAATCCCACCCCCCTTTACCCATTTTAATTAAAAATTAACCCCTTCCCTGCCAATTGATCACTGACTACAGTGATCAATTGGCAGGGATTACATTTTAATATGATCTAATTTTTTTTTTAACCCATTTTTTTTTTTAAACCCTCAGGGGTTAAATTTATTTTATTAATTAAATATTTTAAAATTATAAATTTAGCTAGCTGGGGAGGGTGGAAGTTAGTGGGGAATTGGGGGATTTAGTATTAGGCTAAATGGGGAATTTACTGTTAGTGCTGCTTACTGCTAGTTAGGGGTTAACGGTAAAAAAAAAAAAGCTTAGAAAAATGTTAAATCTGAAAAAAAAAGTTTTACGAAAGTTTAGGAAACTTTAAAAAAATTCATAAGCAAAACAAAAGTTTAAAAAATAGTTTTAAAAAGTAAAAAAAAAGTTTTAAAAAGTTAAATACATTTAATAACGCTCATTACCACTACACCTGGTACAAGCTAGCGGAAAATTGATCCCACGCTAAGGTTCAAAATATGCCTTTTGAAATACCCTGGGATGTCTTCTTTAAGAAATGGTATGGCTTTATGGGGTATTTGGATTATATAGCCTGGTAAAATACTCTAAAATGGGACATGGGCACAGCGTAAAAATTTAAAGTTTGAAAAAAAATGGAATGGCTGTGTCCCAAATGTGCCCCTCCGATGTCCACATATACATGGCAAAGGTACATACGGGGGTATTTTTGTACTCAGCAGACATATCTGAGCAACATATGGAATATTATACAGTGGTAGTACACATATGGTTTGCAAAATATACTGTGCAAACTCACTTTGTATGTCAAAAAGGCAGAAAAAAACGCTTATTACCACTACACTTGGTACACGCTAGCGGAAAAATGATCCCACGCTAAGGTTCAAAATATGCCTTTTGAAATACCCTGGGGTGTCTACTTTAAGAAATGGTAGGCCTTTGTGGGGTAGTTTGAATTTAAAACCTGCGAAGATGCTTGGAAATTGCACATAGGCCCAGCGTCAAAATTCAAAGTTCGGTAAAAACTGAATAGGCTTGGTCTCCTATATGGCACTGTAGCTTCACGAAATAGTGCCAAAGACATTCATAGGGGGTGTCTTTTTACTCAGAAGACTTAGCTGAGCATAATTTGGAGGTTTTGAATTTAGTGGCACATATGAAATATACAAAATGCCCAGCAAAAATGCAATCCGTATGTAAAAAAAAATGCCCAAAATAATTTTTTACCACATACTTTGGCATATATTGGTGGAAAAAAGGGGGCATGCTAAGGCACAATATGCACCTTTATGAGATACCCTGGAGTGTCTACTTTTACAAATGGTAGGCCTTTGTGGGGTTTTTTTATGAACAGTCAAACTACTATAATACCCCAAATGGAAGCATAGGCTCATTAAATCCGTCTCTCAAAATTCGACTGAATACTGAAAAGGACAGGTCTCCTATATGGCACTGTAGCTTCACAAAATAGTGCCAAAGACATACAATGGGGGTGTCATTTTACTCAGCAGATGTAACTGAACACAAAATAAAACTTTGTACAGGAATAGCACACACCAACTTTACAAAATACACACGAGAAGTTCTTTGTTATAAGTTTGTGTGCCAAAACCCCCAAAAAACACAATTTTACTCCAATATTTAGCAGAGGTTGGCGGTAAAATGGCTACGTAGAAAGTGTCAAAACAACCTTAGGTAAATAGCCTGTGGTGTCTACTTTATATAAATATATACTTTTGTGTGGCAATTTTGTTTTCTTTTATGGCTATTAGGCTTACAAGACAAACATACCAAATTCTAAAATCGCTCCACATTAAAAGTTTATTTTACTCCTTGTGCTTTGTGACCTGTAACTACCAAAAAAAACGTAAAATCCTAGACACATTATATATTCTGTAAATCAGAACAACTAAATTTATTTTTAATTACTTTCCTTAACCTGCATTAATTGTGCACACATTATTATTGCAAAAACTGTAAAAAAAATCAACATTTTTCATTTTTTAATAAATTAGCATTTATGTATATGTTACATCAAATTAAAGCCCTTTCTGTCCTTTAAACAATGGTATATAATATGCGTCGGTGCAATAAATTAGTAAAATGCAAATTGCAGTTGAACGCAAACAGCAAAAAATGCCGTTGTCATTAAGTGAAAGACAAGCTTCTGAAGCTCTGTCCTTAAGGGGTTAAGCAAGAGAACAAAGAGTAGCAAAAAAAAAAATTACAAAATTAAAAAAAAAAAAAAAATCGGGGGTCATGCAATATACTTTTTGAAAAAATGTTTTCATTCTTGATGAATCTCTCAAATCTCAAAATGGCTTTTGCAGGTTTACTTTACGCCATTTTTTGTTGAAAATTAACATTTTTATTTTTCATTTTGTTGAAAGGCTACAAAATATATTAAGCAAATCCGATAGCGATATACAGAAAAAAATCATGACTTTTTCCCGTTTCCTGAAAGTCTGAGATTTTACTATATTAATGAGCACAAAGGACAATAGACAGGATACTCAAGTCCTCACAGATGTCCCCTTCTAAGTGGTGAATTGAAACTCTGCAGAATAACCTCAATTTAGGGGGGGATTGCCACACAAGGTTTAGAGACAGTAACCATACAGACATCTAAGGATGAGGTCTGCCAGTGAATACATTATTCTCTTATTGCACATATCAGATAAGCAACTTTGTGCTTTAAACTGTATATAGAAATGTATACTGTACATGGTTTTGTTGTTTTCTAGATCTTTTGGTTTTATTCTAAGAAGTTTCGTATGTAGCAGTTTGCCAGCATGAACTGGAATATATAACAAGTGATCAACAAAGCAGGGGTGCCAAAAGGTAGATCCCTCATGTTTTAAAACGACAGCTCCCACGATACTTTGTAATTCTAAAGACATGCAAAGCATCATGGGAGTTTTAGTCCTACAACATGTGGGGATCTACCTGTTGAGCATCCATGACATAAAGGGTGCACTAAGTTATGGTTGAAGAAAAAAAACCAAAAAAAACAACCTATGAAAAGCAATCTCATTGTTTTAGCAGAAATATTAGCAAACATAGATTTTATGAAAATGATGGTTAAACATAACATTTATGCCAAGAACCGAGTGACATGAGAGAACAGAAGAACCGTCCCAAAAGCAGTTTCCTGGCTCTCCACTACATGCCAAGTAGTAGTTCTGCTTATTTCTATAGACAGTAATGAATCTACAAATCACACTAGACGTCATTGTTAAAACAGATTAACTGGCAATTAAATTTGGAATAATGTTCACAAGAGGGGAGCAGGTTGCTACATTAGTGCAGGAGTAGGCAACCTTTGACAACATCTCCCCATATGCTATGCTAGCATTATGGGAAATGTAGTCTTCAGAAAATTGCCTACCCTTGTTATTAGTGTAACTCTCACAGACCTTGCAAGATGGCAGCAGGCCAGCAGCTGATGTGCTAAAGAGCAGGTAAGAACTGAAAAGGTTCACTCTCACATTGGTATTCATCAGAAAAAGAATATGAGATTAGCAGAGGTATGCTTCGGTCTAAGACTATAGCTCTTCATAAGGTTTGGTCAGTGTGTGTGCGAATGAAGGGCTGTATTATTGTGGAAGTGATATAGAGAAGACAGACAAGCTCAATAATTCCATTTGGACATATCTGCGTTTATAAAACAAATTTTAAATACATAATTATATATATTCAGATATATATTAATGTCAAAATAACAAAATGGATCTCTTATGAGAAAATTATGATATTTATACAGTCTACTAGAAATGTTATATATTCTGCCTTCTTGGAACACGCCATGAAAGGCAACAGCCTAGGGACAGTAGATATGTCCCATGCTTAAATCACAGGAACACGTGCTGCTTTTATGAGCTCAAGCTAAGGAGAAAAGGTCAAAGTTCTTCCGGAGTCCTTGACTTTATAAGCTCAAGGGTAAAGATTCTTGGGAGCCTCTTAAAGGGTTTAAGTTGAGAGGAAACTGGAATGAATAGAAAATATAGGTAGCAAAATATGTTTGTCAACCATACTGGTGTGATCACAGGAAGCTATAAACCTCTCCCTTTTCTATAGTAAACCATGAGGAATCCTCCCAAAGATGTCAAATTTCTCTATTCATTCATTACCCAAGGGGGCAAAACCCAATTTAAAATGTGCCATAAATTCACACAGTGTTTTACTAAAATATCCAGTCTGTATTTCTGGCCTCATTCTTTTACACACGGATTTACTTTGTATTTTATCTTATCTGCACTTTCCTTAAGGCATTTCTTATTGTGATAAAAATATAGGTCATTTCAGACAGACACACAAAAAGACAGCTCATTACACACACACACACACAAAATATATATCTTTCAAACTACAAGGCGATTGATCTATTTTTTTAGAAATATTAAAATGTTTAAATATTTTAAACATGCAAAGTGTGTACCATTCAGTGTTAAAAGAAAACAAAAACACACACTAAAAAGGACATCAAAAGTATTATACAGGTACTCCTCACTTAACGACTTACTTGCTTAACGACTGCTTGGACATACAATCAGCTCTCTAGCGTGGAGAATCCCCCGAATCGGAATATCCGGAATTAACCATAACATAGATTTGAGGGATTCCCCGTGCTAGAGAGTTGGTCTATGTACAAGAGAATTTCCCTCGATGTAAAATCGAGGGATTCCTCCCCCCCCTCCCCCACAGTGAGCTGGTCTATGTTTGAGGGACTTTCTCAAATATAGACCTGCTTTCTAGTGCATGCGAGACTCTTGTCACGTCGGTCTGAGGGATCCTCGCTAACCAACCAATTTGCTTAACGACCTAGTCGTAAGAACGGAACTCTGTCAGTAAGCGAGAAGTGCCTCTATGTAACAAGCTAGGAGTAGTGGTGGGCTTAACGCAATACGGCAATATGGTGGAACTAAATCCCCATATTTGTTAGTGGAGATAGAGGATTTTAAATAGCCCTGTAAAATTTTAAAAACTATTTTTAGATGTCAGTTGTTTCTTAGTCTGTATTTTGTATAAATGTTGGTCTCTATGGCAGCACCAATGATGAGAAATGCATGTTCCAGATGTGCCCCAATTGCCTTTTTGCGTTCTTCCATAGATGTCAGAATTTTACTTGTGCAAATCTCTACATTCCTTGACCAGCTCTTAAGATTACTAAAGCAGTGTCAGTACACAAGGCGGCCCAAACAAATGTGATCTACGACAACATTCATAAAACTGCCGAATAAAACTGCTTAAGAAGCAGTGCTACGCATCAGAACTATATATTCCATAATTCACTGCTGGTCAGTGACAAACTAGAGCTTGCAAACTTTTAAAACTCATTAGGTTATGGGGAAGAAAATACCACATATGATAGAATGAAAGGCATTTGATCGTAAAAGCCTCTTGTTTTCCAAACCAGAATTTTTATTTAAGGTTTCTTCTCATGTCTTTTATTGTGCATTACAAATACAGAGTTGGAAAGAATTGGTGTTTAGTCTCTTAATTATTTGCACGTTCATTAAATTCTCCAGATTTGTATTTACTGCAAAATAATGTATTTGGGAGCCACCTAAATTAAAGGGACACTATAGTCACCAAAACAACTTTTGCTTAATGAAGCAGTTTTTGTGTATAGAATAGATCATGCCTCTGACGTTTCACTGCAATTTAGGAACTAAATCACTTTTGCTTCTGTTATGCAGCCCTAGACACACACCTGCATGAAAAAAAAAATGGTTTCAGATGTAGCTTACTTTAAATGTTTGTTTGTTTTTGGTTGTTTTTTTTTTTTTTTATCTCCTGCTCTGTAAATTGAACTTTAATTACACAAAGAAGGCTCCGGCAGGGTATAGCAAGCTATTAACAGAGAAGGAGATAAGAAATTCAAAATTAAACAGAATGTGCAATAAAGATGTAAACATTAGATGACTCTTTACAGGAAGTGTTTAGGAAAGCTGTGTAAGTCACATCTAGGGAGGTGTGACTAGGTCTGCATAAACAAAGTTAACTACTAAATGGGAGAGAATTGAGCAGTTACATTGTAGGGACATGATCTATACACCAAAACCGCTTCATTAAGTTAAAGTTGTTTTAATGACTATAGTGTTCCTTTAATATCAGTAAGGTATATTTCAGCAGTGGATATTCTTCACATTTACAAAATTGTATTGCTAGCAAGTGAAAATTAATTCAGAAAACATTACATTTATTTGAAAACTGGGATAAACAGTTAGCATTTTATGTTTGGACAGTAAAACTGTTCACTATACATATTGTGATATAGTGCAAGGGTTACAACAAAGAACATGGTAGGACAACCGTAATAACATTGTATTTTAGTGACACAGCTTACTAAACAAATACCATTTAAGCAATGCTCACCTGCTGAATGATTTTAGAGTCCTTTTGCACGTTCTCCCTTGGAGGAACTTTTCCAAACAATTTCCAACCTGGAGCACTCAGGGCTGGAGCTTTGGGTTCTTTTGATTTTTTAGAAAAGAAGTTCCTGTAACAATGGGAAAAGGCAAAAAGTATATATTTGTATTTTTTTTTTTTTTTTTTTTTTTAAAAAGGGCATTTAAAAAATAAAAAAATTCTGTTAAAATTCCCCAGGTGGGGCGGAAACATTTATTTTCTGATGTAACCTTGATTTATTATGTTTTCTGCACAAAAGACCGGTGAGTGCACCAATTTTGTATACATGGAGAGAGATACATTGTTACTTCATAAAATTAAAACTTGAAATGATGTTTCCATATTATCTGCATGAATCCATTCAACCTTATATATTAACCAATCGGATCTAAGCAGTGGAAGTGCAAGGTTGGCATGCCATCAAAAGGTGGATGGACTTATTTTTGGATAACAAGAAAGTGTCATTTCTGCATGATCCACAGGTATAGCTGGTGGGACCCAGCTACGGATGTCGGAGAGCACCCTGGTTTTGTCAAACTATTACAAAATGATTTTACAGAAATCAGGGGGACAGCATCCACAGACTTCAGAAACGTAACTAGTACACAGAGGTGTAGCAGTTATGATGTTTAGCATTTCCCCTTTAACGTGGTAATACCCTTCACATGCGTATGCGTTATTATAGGTTACTGGTGCAATTAGCTATTAATAAGGGTATGCTTGAAAATGGGAAAGCTCAGTATATTCCGGTTCTAAATAAATATATTCCGATTCCAATTGTTTATATTGCGCCAAAATATTCCATAGCACTGTACAATAGGTTAACAAGAATAAAATTTATTTCTAAAAAAAACATTTTTGACATACAGGAACAGTTGGTAAAGTGGTCCCTGCCCAAAAGAGCTTACAATCTAAAGGGATGAGGGAAACCCCCCCCTCTCCCCCCCCCCCCCCCCCAAAAAAAAAACTCAGAGGGAAGGGAGGGAATCTGTATGTACCTGAAGGATGGGAGGGGTGTTCAGGAAAAGGGGGCACAATAGGTGGGAGATGGCACAGGAAGGGATGAGGAAGTTTTTTTTAGTGATAAGTGGTTAAGTGATTGGAAAGCACCACCAGACCCCAAAACATTGTAGGTACAAATTATAGGCATCACGAAGAGTGCAAACTGGGTGAATAGAGGCCTGACTGCTTTAATAATGGACTTTTTTTTTGAAAACTTCTAAAAGGACAAGCAAAACTAAAGTGAAGCAGTGAGGAATATTTATAAGCAGAACTATGCTCACAGTCAAGTTAATTATGAAGGTAACAAATCCTACATTAAGAGGCATATTGAAAATAATTAACACCTACACCGCTTTCTCTTCAACTATATTTAAAGAGTTTACATATGATATGGTGACACCTGGTAGATAAAATCCCTAAACTTACAATATAAATATTAAAGGAACACTATGGCATTAGGAATACAAATCTTTATTCTTAACATTATAGTGTCCTGTCCCTGCTTTTATTAAGGTGCCCCACAAGCTTGCCATAAAAAAAATAAAAAAAAAATAAAAAAAAAAGTTCTACTTACTTTTTTTTAAAGCACTGAGGCTCCGTCAGCACTGTTCACTTCTCCGCCTATCGCGACATGATGGTCCAATCAAATGTTCCTTATAGAGGAGCACTGGAGAGCATCAAGCATTCCAACAGGAACACATCAAATTCAATGCACTCCTATAGGTTTCCGTGTCATGTGACAGTTTTACTTGTTTACAGACAGCAGAGGTGGTTTTAACTCTGCAACAAAAACATTGCAGGTTCTAAAAACATTGCAGTGTCTTACATTGCAGAGTTAAAAGCACACGGACACTGCACCCTGACCACTTCATCACAATGAAGCAAGTGGTCTCAGTCATTATACTGTACCTTTAAATGAAATGTTTAGAATATTTGAAGCCTACACCTCTAAAGACATATAATCTCAGATTATGACTGCCTCAATCACACACATTTCTATCTACAGAGCTCATTGCAGCATCCCACAACGGCTAGTGCACAGCAATTTCATAATATGCACAGTGTATAGAAACCAGCTTTAGAGAATCAATATAAGCACCATAAGCACTTTGAATTGCTGAGGAGCAACGGGTCCAATTAGAGTGTATGGCGGCAGTGAAATGCTGCTACTATAGGACAGTCCACAAGGGCTGTCAATCAGGTTGTCAGAACACATACTGTAGATCCAGGTTGCTTTATATGAATGTTTATACTGTACTGCATACTATGGAGTACTTCATTTATTGCATTAATTTATTTTGAGGCACTCAAAAACAGAGAGCTATAACCTTTAAATGAGATATTGTTTGACATGCAAATGTATAGATCAAGAAGTACACTGATCTGAAGATAGCATATAGCACAAAGAAGTTGGCCGAAATGCAAAAGGGGTCATCAGCCCTGCCACCCACCCCCAAATTGATGCAAACAGCATCCCACAATGCACTGCGTGTTTCATCTTAAAGGGACACTATAATCACCAGAACAACTACAGCTTAATGTAGTTGTTCTGGTGAGTATAATAGCTCCCTTTTTTCATGTTAACACTGCCTTTTCAGACAAAAGGCAGTGTTTACATTGTCCTTAGGGACACCTCCAAGTGGCCACTCCTCAGATGGCCACTGGAGGAGCTTCCTGGCTCAGGGCACAGTAAGCAGCCCTGCCGTTCAGCGTCCCCACTCTCTGCATGGAGACGCTGAATTTTCCTCACAGAGATGCATTGAGTGACTGCTGCAAGAAGATGTACAATAGTATCTGTGACGAGAGCAATCTCGCCACATTGCATTGGAGAAGCCTGGCTGCCCGCCTGCTGCCTTTGGACTATGGCCCTGGGAGATTGGGCCCTTTAAAAACAGTATTCGGCCATACCAGAGTGTATGTCACTCATTCTGGCCCTTTAAATACAGTGGGGTCATTTGGTACTTGCACTGTGTGAGCTGTGGTAACCCAGATAGCTATGCCATGGAGCCTATTCGTGTGATTAAAGACTTTGGCTCCATGGCGATTAAACTGTATTCGGTTGGTCTGAGTGCCGTTCACCTAATAATGTGCACTCAAACCTGAGCTATCTGGGGATATGTGAAATGTCTGTGTGTTATGTGTAAAATGTGACTTTATGTATTTTAAAGTGTTTTATGTCGTTTTGCAACCATGTGGTTAATGGAGTCTGCCTCTAGTCCTGGATAATTGGATTACTTCCCCCCATTGTCTCCAGGATAGAGGGCCCTGTAAAACCATGCTTCCAGAAGGTCAAATGCACATTGGTACTAACTTTTGAACCCCTGGTCCAATTCGTATGATTTTTGAGTATGTTGTTCCCCTGAATGGATTGATTGTGATTATGTATTTTTATGCGAATGTGATGTATATTTTGGGAGTTATGAATGTTGTGTAAAAACTGTATTTTCCCTACCTATGATAATTGTATTTTCCTGTGTGTACAGATAATTAGTTTACAGGTAGAGGGGAGGGCTATGTGTGGGATGTAACTATTGTGTGATTGGTTAATGTACGTTACTGTGTGTGTCCCTCCCCTTCATGGGAGCACCTAATAAAAAGGGCTGCAAGCTAGCAGCCAGAGTTCTATTTTTACCCTCAACTTGAGTCCTGTCTCTTATTGGGGGAATCTGCTACAAGGGATTGCTATGCTAGGCATATTCCCTTGCTATAATCACTGAGCTCTTGTAAGAGCTTGTTTCTGCTTCGTTCTGAAGGGAGATAGCTGCAGTCTGCGGTGCTTATGGTGTCTGGTGGAGTGCTTGGAGTCCTCTGGAAGCGCTAGGAGCATCCATTAACGGAGGTACCCAGTCGGGGTGCCAGGTGATCCGTTACAGTATCAACAAAACCAGCCACAGCTATAAGCTTGCTACAGGGAAATTGCCTCTGTGTATAACCCTTAATGTATTGAACATGTTTCAAGCCACATGGGTCATTAATGATGACACAAATCTACAAGCATATATGCAAAGTTATAATTGAACATGGCTGACGAGTGTCTCTGCGTGAAAAAATCCAAGCAAATTCAGAAGTGTCTGCAGCATGTGGCTCTGCACAGAAAGAGATGGCAACAGCCAGTCAAAAAGGTACTTTTTTAATACTAAACCTGTGAAAAGAATAAAAATGGCTAGTAGGAGGGCGGCTTAAAGCCCTGATCGGAAACATATGAGGTTTAAACTACAATAGAAATGCTAATAGACTCCCCCATGTGTATAAAAAACACTGCCCGTTCTATAAGAAAAAGTGGAAGAGGTTGTTCTATTTAGGGAGCACTATAGGGTCCCCTTTGCCTCCCTAAAGATAGCAAAATCTTACTTGTATTCAAGCCTGAAGCTGCTGCCTCTGCCTGTGAACTTCCTCTGACATCAGAAGTGGTGGCCTGATCCAATCACAAAGCTTCCCCATAGTCAGGCGAATATAGTGTCCCTTTAAGGGGAAATTATAACAGAACAAGCTATGCAGGCCAGCTCCTATACTCTACACATATTTCCCTGTTTAGGTCCTTCAATCTATTAAATTTTGAAAAGGCTGTAATGGCAAACATATAAACCCAAAGTTGTGGGTATGTCCTCAAATTTCATCCACTAAGCACGTTCTACCTCCCTTGTAATGTTACACATGCAAGAAAAAAAAAAAAAAAAAAAAAAAAGAGGAACATCAAAAGCCAAAGAATTGTTATTTCTTTGGGGGGGACGATTGGCATGTGGCATCTACCACAGCTATTTCCTCTTCTCTTCCTTCCCAGTGCACATTGAGTGAAACCATGTGTCAAAACATCACAGTCTTCCCTGAATCCAGGCACAACGTATGCAGCTGAGAGACGTCAACTTCGATCAGTTCAAAATCTATTCCTCGTCATTTCTCCTTTTTGATCAGCAAGTCGATGAACATATTACCGTAACTAATTTCAATGCAGCTGTTAAACAGTATTCCTCAAAAACACATCTGGCATTAAAAAAAACAAATAAGACACTGCAGCTATTTGAGATAGATAGATAGATATATATATATATATATATATATATATATATATATATATATATATATATATAAATAAAGAATGATAAGGTAGCACTCCCAAGGCTTCTTTAAAGTAAAAAGTAACTTATTTGCTTCCAAAAAAAAAAAAAAAAAAAAAAAAAAAAATGTTTCAGTCTGACACAGAAAACTGTCATCGGGAGATATAGATAGATAGAGATATACCGTATTTATCGGCGTATAACACGCACTTTTTCCCCCTGAAAATAGGGGGAAAATCGTGGGTGCGTGTTATACGCCGATATCCCATAATTACTTACCTGTCCTGAAGCGTGGGCCGGCTTCACAGCTTGCACCGCGGTACAGGAACTTTAATTTCATGTTCCGGTTTCCGGCGGGACTGAAAGGAAGTGTGCATAATAGTGTGCACACTTCCTTTCAGTCCCGCCGGAAACCGGAACATGAAATTCAAGTTCCTGTACCGCAGTGCAAGCTGTGAAGCCGGCCCACGCTTCAGGACAGGTAAGTAATTATGGGAGGGGAAGTACACTATGGGAGGGGAGGGGGAGAATACTATAGGGGGGGGAAGTACACTATGGGAGGGGAGGGGGGGGGGGGAAGTACACTATGGGAGGGGAGGGGGGGAAGTACACTATGGGAGGGGAGGGGGGGGAAGTACACTATGGGAGGGGAGGGGGGGGAAGTACACTATGGGTGGGGAGGGGGGGGAAGTACACTATGGGTGGGGAGGGGGGGGAAGTACACTATGGGTGGGGAGGGGGGGGAAGTACACTATGGGTGGGGAGGGGGGGGAAGTACACTATGGGTGGGGAGGGGGGGAAGTACACTATGGGTGGGGAGGGGGGGAAGTACACTATGGGTGGGGAGGGGAGGGGGGGAAGTACACTATGGGTGGGGAGGGGAGGGGGGGAAGTACACTATGGGTGGGGAGGGGGGGGGGGAGTACACTATGGGTGGGGAGGGGAGGGGGGGGAAGTACACTATGGGTGGGGAGGGGAGGGGGGGAAGTACACTATGGGAGGGGAGGGGAGAATGGGAGAGAATACTATGGGAGGGGAGGGGGAAAATACTATGGGAGGGGGGAAATACTATGGGAGGGGAGGGGGAAAATACTATGGGAGGGGGGAGAATACTATGGGAGGGGGGAATACTATGGGAGGGGAGGGGGAGAATACTATGGGAGGGGGGAATACTATGGGAGGGGAGGGGGAGAATACTATGGGAGGGGAGGGGGGGAGAATACTATGGGAGGGGAGGGGGGGAGAATACTATGGGAGGGGAGGGGGGAGAATACTATGGGAGGAGAGGGGGAGAATACTATGGGAGAGGAGGGGGGAGAATACTATGGGAGGGGAGGGGGGGAGAATACTGGAGGGGGGGGAGAATACTATGGGAGGGGAGGGGGGGGAGAATACTATGGGAGGGGAGGGGGAGAATACTATGGGAGGGGAGGGGGAGAATACTATGGGAGGGGAGGGGGAGAATACTATGGGAGGGGAGGGGGAGAATACTATGGGAGGGGAGGGGGAAAATACTATGGGAGGGGGGAGAATACTATGGGAGGGGGGAGAATACTATGGGAGGGGGGAGAATACTATGGGAGGGGGGAGAATACTATGGGAGGGGAGGGGGAGAATACTATGGGAGGGGAGGGGGGGAGAATACTATGGCAGGGGAGGGGGAGAATACTATGGGAGGGGAGGGGGAGAATACTATGGGAGGGGGGAGAATACTATGGGAGGGGAGGGGGGGGGGAATACTATGGAAAGGGGGGGACACTATGGGATGAGGGGGGGGGGATACTATGGGAGGGGGGGAAATTTCCTGGAATTTCTTTCTAAAAATGAGGTGCGTGTTATACGCCGATAAATACGGTAGATATACCTTGAAATGTATGTGTATTAACGATTAGTAAGACCGTATAACAATCTGTGATATTTCACCAATACGGCTTGTTGCAAGCATAGCTAAATGGTCCATGGGCACAAAGTGCTAAATGGAGATCGATGACAAGATGCAGGTGTAACAATTTCCCACACCTTGTAATAAATGCAAACATTTTTTTACTCTGATAGGCAAGAGAAAGGTCTTCAAATTCCAATTAAATTACAAAAAATAGCCTTAGTCTGAATTTGTAATTTTGTTTCGGTTTTGTTTTTTAACCTATTTAAAGAAGGAAGTTGCACAGAGTTTGCACATGTTCAAAATGTTTGATTAGGTGTGCTTTGAGTTTATTTATTTTATGCAAAATGTTTGTTGCCTGGAACACCATTTAAATGATGGTTACCATGTGTAGGATCAGTTTAGGTTTTTATTTGTTTTTAAATACCAATTACAATATCTAATTGGTATTTAACCCCTTAAGGACCAAACTTCTGGAATAAAAGGGAATCATGACATGTCACACATGTCATGTGTCCTTAAGGGGTTAAACCATTTCCATTTCTTTGCTCCAAAAGTACAGCTTGCAAATATTACTACTTTCTGGCAGTTTATGACTTTCTGATTACTGGGAGTTTTAGTTCTGCTGTAGATTTATTTAAAAAAAAAAAATTTTTTTTTTAAATGATTATCTCTCAATGACAATTCCTAGAACCATTAGCTATGCCCACAACCCACTGATTATTTGAAAAGCTCAGAAGTGCTATAGAAAAAAAAAAATAGTCAGCAACAGTCACTTCCTGGTTTGGGTAACATTGAAAATAGTGCACAAAAGCTAATTTTTAAAATATTATTTTAAGTTTATTGTTTTTAAATATTTGAATGCTCTCCATATAACACATTTTAAAATTGGTTAAAACCTAGCATGAAGTAAGGCTTTAAAAGACCTTTAGAACAAGTTTTGTCAAGCAGATGAAAAGCAGTTCTATCATGCATACTGACAATTTTGCTTTTGAAGAGCGAAGCACAGACAAAAAAAGTATTCAGTTCAATTCCTTCAATATGGAAATGCTAATAAAGTCACAATATTTATGCATTTAGTTTCAATAAGTTTCCAACTGTCAAATAAAATCAATTCCCCATAAGTGCCTGCCTAGTGAACAAAGCTCACAATTTAAACATAACTAGCCTCTAATGCTTAAAATGTGTACAATCAAAATGTATTTTGTTTGCAAGTAGGTAGCAGTTAACATCAAATGGAATGTATGGAAATCTCCTTTTCATTCTTTATAGCAAGTGAAGCTCTTACTGTATACATAAATCAACGTGTTTCTATTCACACCAACAGATGTCTTCAGGATGTTCATAATGGAGTCTATGAACACTCAGATCAGCTTTGTACAGATACTGGAACAATTTAATAGTCATTTTGGGGTTTATAAGCCCAAGACCACAGACTAATATTGCCAGCAATGGGCCTGGTACAAAGAATTCTGCTCCTTACTGATTCAGGCCTCACTCAACTCAGTGAAAGACTGCATTTTCCATCCTGCAGTGAAACACCCACCACTCTCAGGTACTGACTGAAGCTGGAAGATACTCCACCTCCTGGATTGCTAACATTCTCATGTATTACTATAGATTTGTAACCATTTTACCTGTAGTTTGTAATATTCTGTGCATGCAGTATGTACTATAGTCATTTAATGTTTCTGACCAATATTTCATGTAGACAGTTATTAATATTGTGGGTGATTAAATTTGGTTGCTAAACTTTTCAATAGTATATAACACATGGATGCTCTACCCCCCTCCCCCCCCCTTTTTTCTCCTCCCCAGTTGTAAATACTTCCTTCAATCCCATTCTCTGTTCTTCAGGCCTCATTCAACTCAGTGAAAGACTGCATTTTTTCTCTCCACTTCCCACCCACCCAGGCTCTCCCTAAATATATAGCATGCTCCTCCAGCTGTTTGAGATTCTCACCCAATTACCTCTTCATTCCCCTAACATCTTACCAATAGCTGCTTCTCTGTTAACTCGTTCAGCCATCACCTCCAAACTTCCCCTGCTACCTCTTGTCTCAAATACCCATGGTATCCTTTAGATTGTAAGCTCACATGCCATCTAGCCAAGCACTTTGTATAAAAGAGGTCCAATGGCTAGATATCAGCTTACGGGCAGGGCTCTCTTACCTCTTGTATTTGTCTGTGTATATTGTACGTTTCTCCACTAATTGTACAGCGCTGCGGAATCTGTTGGCGCTTTATAAATAGCAGTAATAAAATAATAAATAGGAAAGACCAAAATATTTGTCTTGATCATCCCACAAACAGGAAAGGGTCATCTTTGCATACTGAGGTGGCAGAGACCACAATCAAAACACTTCCCCTTGCAAGTGCAGAGTAAACACTAAATATGTGTGAACTAAAAAAAAAAAAAAAATACAAAAATTAGTTCATCCTCTATGCACTCTTAGTTCAGGCACCAAGGGGTGAAAGACAGCCCTAAAGCCATCTCTGCCACAGGAATATGGAGGCACTCAGCATGGATTAGCCAGAAGATACAGTGAGTAACTTGGTTAACTAACCAATATCCCTAGAATAGATGGTAAGGAATGATCTTCGTTAAGTCCTGGAGTCTTCCTAGCATGTTGCCACTAGATGCCTATTCGTTGGCTCAAACAAGATATAGCTTTAGATTACAAGGAATGAATTTCTACTTTTCAGGAATTATAGGGATCCTACAGTGCCAGAAACACAAACACATTTTCCTGGCACTATAGGTCCCTTCAATGACCCTTTCCTGCGGGGCTGAAGGAATTAAAACCCCTTCAGCCACTTACCTGAATCTAGCGCAGATGTCCCTCAGCACTGGGGCAGGCTCCGTCCACGCTCCTGACATCGGCGGGGAGACCTAATGTGCATGCGCGGTTATGGCCACGTGCACATTAGACCTCCCCATAGGAAAGCATTATTTAATGTTTTCCTACGGGGAGAATCAGTGAGGACGTCCAGCGTTAGATAACAGGCCAAAAGTCAATTTGGATTCCGGAAACCCTCTAGTGGCTGTCTGTTAGACAGCCACAGAGGGCAGACTTAGAGCTGCAATGTAAACATTACAGTTCTCTGGAATTGCAATGTTTTACATTGCAGCACTAAGTGTAAAAGGGTCACAGCACCCAGACTACTTCAATTAGCTGAAGTAGTCTGGGTGCCTACAGTGTCCCTTTAAGTAGGAAATTACAATCAACAATCTTGAAGTGTACTATTTTGCATGTTTTGGGTCAAATACACTAAGTAAGAATCCACCTGGCCAGAGCAGAATTACTAATAGAGAAGGATGATAGGATGTAGGACAGGGAAAAGAGCAGATGGGGAGAATTGGGTGTTGGTGATCACAATTAAGGTTAGAGATAAATATAAAATCAAAGTTCATTCTAACCATAACCTAAATGTAACATTAATCCTAAATGAAATCATTTGTTATGCAGAACTTTAATATTTTCTTACCCAGCAAAATTTATCAATTTTAAGTTTCCCATTTTGAGTAAAATGGTAAAACATTAATTTATGGGGGATTATGGTGCCTGGAGTCTGTGGGCGCCGAGCCCAGCATCTCCACTAAACAGTTTACTTTGTTTAGCAGAGATGTTTGGTCCCCTGCAGCTTGGGAACTATCACGGTCTGCTACCCCTGGATTGATATGAGCTGCCATTTCATCACTGGGGTCCAGGCTGCTGGGGACCGAGCATCCCTACTAAATGGTGAGTTAGTGATGCATCATCTGACACTGTGGACTCCAGACCCTATATCCACATAACATCAGTTGAAGTGGTTATGGAACGTACAGTGTAGGATCCCTTTAAAACTTGCCTGTTTGCGAACTTTTGTCATTCTGCCCTGGATTCTAGGGAATTATGACCAGCTTTGTGTTAACCTCCAATAATAATCATGGATACTAGTACAGGCAGAAAGAACTAAAAAGTTGCAGTCTAAAAATAAAGTTTAGATTGACAAAATGTATGATCTGCAACCCATTACAGCACTAAAAGGAAGCTCATTTAGAACTGCACGTTGTTAAAACACAAGCCATGTTAACCTTTATAGAATCCCATATGACAAGGAAGCTACAAAAGTTCATATTATGCAATATAGATTTAATAGGCAGTATTATGGTTTCACTTCCAGTATTCAGATTTTCTTTCACAATAGAGGCAGTAGAAGGACCTATAACTAGGAAACATTGAGTAACTGTACCAGTGTTCACATAACACAAAGTTACACTGCCTGTAAAAATTCACATAACATTACCCTTTTCTGACAGTATTCATTAGCATGCTTTTTAGTCTACCATGCCAAATCCATTTACTTTTTACCCCAAAACATCAATTCTATCTTTATTTTGGACACCATTACCTGCCACTCATACTAGCAGCAATGTATGCTGCCAACACCTGGAGAGAAAGAAAAAACAGCTTTTTGAACATTGAAAATCCATAAACAGTTGGCTAATAATGCGCATGGTTAACATCAAAAGGCTGTAAAAAATATTATTAAAGTTCTCCTTTATTAAACCCTCCTTGAATCTTGAAGAATTTAACATTTCTTCAAATGTTAAAAGAAGGAAAACTATCACAAAAAGAGGACAGTCTTAAATTAGAGGGGCAAAGGTTTAAAAATAATATTAGGAAGTATTACTTTACTGAGAGGGTAGTGGATGCATGGAATAGCCTTCCAGCTGAAGTGGTAGAGGTTAACACAGTAAAGGAGTTTAAGCATGCGTGGGATAGGCATACGGCTATCCTAACTATAAGATAAGGCCAGGGACTAATGAAAGTATTTAGAAAATTGGGCAGACTAGATGGGCCTATATGCCGTCACATTCTATGTTTATGTTTCTACATCATTATCCACTAAAACACAAACAAGGGAAAAACAAAATTATTCACAGGGACACAGTGGTTAAGAGACACGTAGAATGTAAATAGCTTCATTAGCCAAAAACATTTGTTTAGAACAAGCCTTGCTGAAATCATACCATGTAGAAATCCACCCAAATAACACATTTTCCACTGACAAAACCACACCGACTCAAGATAAACAAAAGGACCATAGGAAGACAGAATTAGCTCATTAGTAAGATAAAAAAAAAGAAATAATGGATATGCCAAATTAACCCCTTAACACCGCAGCCAAATGTACAAGTTGTGAACGAAACAAAATGTAAACAAAACCTGGCATTTGCGCTATATGTCTGTCCAACCGTAATTCACCTCTTTCATATTAAATGCACCCCCCCCCCTTATTATATATCATTTTAATCAGGGGAAACAGGGCTTTCATTTAATATCAAATATTTAGCTATGAAACATAATTTAATATGAAAAAAAAAATGGTAGAAAAGAAGATTTTTTTTAGTTCTACCTGACATTTTAACTGTCAATGTTATAATACTGTTTGCTTTTACTGCAATAAAATACACTTATTTGTATTCAGCAAAGTCTCACGTGTAAAACAGTACCCCCTATGTACAGGTTTTATGGTGTTTTGGGAAGTTAGAGGGTCAAATATAGCGTGTTACATTTGAAATTGAAATTCGCCAGATTGGTTACGTTGCCTTTGAGACTGTATAGTAGCCCAGGAAATAAATTTACAGCCATAATGGTATACCATTTGCAATAGTAGACGACCCAAGGTATTGCAAATGGGGTATGTCCAGTCTTTTTTAGTAGCCATTTGGTCACAAACACTGGCCAAAGTTAGCGTTAGTATTTGTTTGTGTGTGAAAAATGCAAAAGACGCCAATTTTGGGCAGTGTTTGTGACTACTAAAAAAGACTGGACATACCCCATTTGCAATACCTTGGGTTGTCTACTATTGCAAATAGTATGCCATCATAGGGGTAATTTTCATTCTTGGGCTACCATAGGGTCATAAAGGCAACGTAAGCAATCTGGCGAATTTTAATGTGAAAAAAATGAAACAAGCCTTATATGACGCTGTAATTTTTGAAAACACCATAAAACCTGTACATGAGGGGTATTGTTGTACTTGGTAGACTTCGCTGAACACAAAAACAGTAAAAAGTATTGCAGCAATAATATCGTCCGTGTAAGTGCTGTTTGTGCATGAAAAATGCAAAAAACGTCACTTTTACTGGCGATATCATCGTTGTAATACATTTTACTGTTTTGAAACACTAATATTTGTGTTCAGCGAAGTCTCCCGAGTAAAACAGTAACCCCCATGTACAGGTTTTATGGTGTCTTGGAAAGTTATTGGGTTAAATATAGTGCTAGCAAATTAAATTCCCTATAATTTCGGCATCGGTTGTCAGGCAGGTCGCGCTAATTGTAATTAATTAGGATACCTAATTATGTAAAATTATTACATAAATATATGTGTAGAATTAATATATGTATATATATACATATGTGTATATATACGTATATATATATATAATTTTTTTTTAATATTTTTATTTATATATAGGTATATATATATATATAGTGATATATACGTATATATTTATGTATATAGATATATATATTATTTCGTTCTACGTGTATTTTGATATAAATATATATATATATTAATATCACAATACAGTTAGAATGAAATAACACATCTATATATTTTTTTATATTTTATTTTTTACGTATTTACATATTTTTTTATATTATATATAAATATATATATAACAATAGTTATATATATATTTAATCAGTATCAGTCTATGTGTAATTTGATAATATATATATATATATTAATATTAAAACACACCTATACAGTGTGTGTGTGTGTGTGTGTGTGTGTATGTGTATGTGTATGTGTATGTGTATATATATATATATATATATTTTATTTTTATTTTTTTTACACTTATTTTAATTAGATATTCAGCCAGCAGGGGGACTGTCATTACAGTTAGTCCCCCTGCTGGCATTGCTGCAGCCAGCTACACCGGCCATGTGATTGTGAGGTCCTGGCAAGGACCTCACTCTCACATGGCCCGGGGGGGCTGAAGAGAGCAGACGTGCCGCGGGGGGCTCCCTGGGAGTCCCCCCAACCGCGATCGCCGGCGACCGGGTAAGTTGCTAAAAACCGGAGGGCGTACTATTACGTCCTGCGGCGTTTAGAGCCGCATTTAAAAGGACGTAATAGTACGCCCTCCGGACTTAAGGGGTTAACAAAAGTAAGGCATTTAAAGTATGCCACAGCAAGTCCAACATATCTAAAGAAATAGCTTCATCACTCATGCAGAGATCACCAGTAAAACAGACATACAAGATTATTTTTACAGTCAACACGCTCCTTGACAACACCACAAGATGTACATGTTTGGAATTACAGCATTTAGGTTTTTTTTGAAAACCAAACAAAAGGAAAAAAAAGTTACCTGCGCTCTCTCCTTAATCCCTATGTATATTTAGACAAATGGAGGTCATTTAGTTGCTCCAATGGCCATTGGAGGGAATGCCCGCCTGCCAACGTCAAGGCAGACCCCCCTAAGCGGGTCCCAACGCTGACCCTTCAGCCTGCTTCCTTTAGCTTCTGGCAAAGATATCTCTAATTAGACAGAAAAGGGTATTTTTTTATATACACCCCTATATACTTATTAACCCTTAATAGGGAACACATGGGATTGGCGGCAGCATTGTAACAAGGTTGTCTAAATATACATAGGGATTAAGGAGAGAGCGCAGGTAACTGTCTTTTCTTTGGTTTTTACTATATATTGGGGCTGATGTGTACTGTAGTCATTGCTGCCGGCCCATTAGTGATGGGAGTGAGCGCAGGACTTCTCTTTTTGTATTTGTATTTACTTTGTATCACACAGCCTTGTTACAATGCTGCCACCCATCCTATGTGTTCCCTTATTAAGGGTTAATAAGTATATAGGGGTGTATATACAAAAAATACCCCTCTCTGTCTCGTTGGAGATATCTTTGCCAGAAGCTCAAGGAAGCAGGCTGAAGGGTCAGTGTTAGGACCCGCTTAGGGGGGGTCTGCTTTGACGTTGGCAGGCGGGCATTCCCTCCAATGGCCATTGGAGCAACTAAATGACCTCCATTTGTCTAAATATACATAGGGATTAAGGAGAGAGCGTAGCTAACTTTCTTTTCTTTGGTTTTTACTATATATTGGGGCTGATGTGTACTGTAGTCATTGCTGCCGGCCCATTAGTGATGGGAGTGAGCGCAGGACTTCTCTTTTTGTATTTCGTTTTTTTTGGACTGGTGTCTAGTCCAGTAGAAAGGCACTGAACATATGAAGTGGCATGTGAGGACTTGGTAAATTTGACAGAATAAAGAAGAATTGAGTCAAATCAACAATTTAATTCAAAACTACAAAATGTATTCACTACAATTGTTTAAATATTTTTAGAAATTGAATCATCACAATAGCCGTGATGCAATTCTTAAACACAGATGGTCTAAGTATCAGGGGAGATGTAATCCACAACATCTAGCCAAACAAAAAAGGTTCACAGGCAAAGAGACTAAAGACTGTAAAATAAAACTCCATACAAGTGTTGTTGCATTCTCCAGATACAGTGGAAGCAAATTCCCCTGAAACTTGCTAAACACATTAGTCAAGTCATATAAAATACAATAGTCATTTGCTGGTGCTTTATAAATAAAAGAATAATGTAAAACACAAGAAGAATTTGTCTTTCTTATGAATTAGCCAGTGAATGGCCTATTGCGCAATTCTTTTACAGAAAAAGCCATAAAGTGAAAGAAGCATAAGGCTCCGTGTTGAAGATTTTTTTTTTTTTTTTTTTTGCAGTGTAGTCTACTTAAACATCAGGGGTTATGGTTCCTATGATGCAAATTTAAAGCTCCTTTTTTATTTTTATTTTTTTACATCTTCTTAGTATCTGTACTTAAATCTTCCATCTTAAACTATAACTGTGCACTATTCATTAATTTTTAAGTTCCATTTTTTATTTTTAAAAGGAAATGGTCACCTTGTCTGAGAATCTGTATATCATGTTACGTTACATTGCAATTCCCAATCTTTTTTTATAATTTTTTTTTTAATTTGCTGCAAACAAACAGTGTGTTTTCTTTTGTTATTTAATTTCTATTATTTTAAACTTGAGTGCAAGGATTGGTAGATAGCATACGGGTACAGCTCATTATATTGTAATTTACTTCAGTGAAATCAGGCACTGTATTTTAAAAAGTGTGATTAACAAAAAAGTGAAACATCTTTCAAAATTACCTTGACAAATTGGTTCTCTTATGAAATAACAAAATTTTATTTAAAGACCACAACACATAATTTAGGAATATTTTACTGCAGCCTGAGCCTCATGCCTAAATTGTTACTTTCCAATGCTGGACACATCAAGGATTTTTGAAGCTGATCGATACACCTTTTTTTTAAAGCGATACATTGCTCCAATGGCACACATGGGTTAAGACAGGTTACAAATACCAGCTATATTTGTTAACTTAATTCTGTGCTGCTTGGTAAACAATTTAATATGAATTACCACGTATAGAGATTGAAGATAAAGACACTGAATAACCCTGCTGGTAAATTATTATTTATAAATGGATATCCTGCCAACAACAAGTCCATCTGTACAAATAAAAAGAAATGCAGATGTCCAGCTTACTTGGTTTTTAACCCCTTAAGGAGCAAACTTCTGGAATAAAAGGGAATCATGACATGTCACACATGTCATGTGTCCTTAAGGGGTTAAAGAATAAGGCTGCTCAGTCAGTTTACACAAAAAAATTAAAAATAAAAAGGGGGTGAAAATATTCTACAGGAATTGTTGCAGGTGTTCAGGATATAGGGACAATGTGACAATTGTATTTTTTTAAAGGTTTATTGCATTTAATGAAATGTAATTATTTTTTTAATTATGTACAGGCGTATTTTTTTTTTATTTTTTTTTAGCATTGTTCCTGTGAGGATAAGATAGTATATCGCTCGCAGTTAATACACTACAAGGAACGGAGCCAGATTAAGATTGTAGGTCACTAATAATTTCCTTGGCTCTTGAATGTAGAAAAACTAGTCAAGGCTTGCTCTGTGACACACTCATTGTGGGTTCACCCAAACTAACCCAACAGGTGCATAAAGTGGAGTGATATAGGGCTGAGTAAAAAAAGTTCCCACACAGGTGAAATTAGATTTTTTTTTAATTAATTTTTTTTGTGTATGCTGGTCGCACCCCAATTTACAGGAATGGAAAATCCCACAAGCAGAGGTACTAGATAGCCATAACCGTGCCTTAGAGTGGCCAGACTTAACATCGTTAATACAGATAAAGACAGTCAGGAATATCCAAGGTCAGGGATACAGATATGGATAAACGGAAACAAGCTGGGTCAGGATACCAGAATTACACAAATTCAAGTACAAGCAGAGGTCAATATCATGATATAGCAATAGAGACTTACTATGACCACTAACCTGTATGATAACAGAAACCATGATAGGGCAATGAGTAAGGGCCAGAACAGGCTGTAAATAGGTTCACTTTAGTTCTCATTGGTCCATGTTATCTCTGCAACTCAAACAGCATGGTCCCTTTAAGGGCATGACATCATGATTATACAATTTATTTTAAGGAGCCGCAGTTCGGCACCTAAGGGGCCACTTGCAGGGACCAAAAGGTGAGCATTTTTACTATTCAGGCCGCAAGGCCATTAGGAGCATACAGGCCGGAGCAATGATCCGCAAGATGCATTCAAGCCATGTGAACCGGCGAGGGGAGCGGCGTGGGCACCAAGTACAGGTAAGTCTATGACACTCCGTATATTTATCTTCTATTTTGCACAGAAATAACCATTAAAACCCTAAATTAAAATAAAAATAAAAAAGGTTCAGCATATGTGATACAGTTGACCTCTTAGGGAATAAAAAAGCAAGCACATAATACTCCAATAACTCCACTACAGCATTTCAACGACTAAAAAGGAAGGCCCTTACCATTCAAAATACCAGAAGAACAAAGTAGAACTATTATAAAGTCATTGACAAAATGAGCATTCTCATTTCCTCTGGTGACAACATTTCATTGCAAATCGCACATCACACAGTACAGTTTGCATTGAAATTTACTGGAGGACTCAGTTGGATCAGTCTTTAATATACATTTTACTTTACAGCCTTCTACAATGTGCCTGTGACACAATGAGTCCATGTCTGCACCAATATTAACTTTGCTTAGAACCGCTTTTCATATGGTAAATATGCTCTTTGAACAAATGTTTGCACCCACACAAAGGACATCTCCTTAGTAGTATATTTTTTTTTTCCCAATTTATGTTTTTATTAGAATTTGGATATTCATAATATAACTGTCATAATATGAGAGTAATACCAAGAATTAGGTAACATAAGATTATAACAATAATAAGAATTAGGTAGCACAGGATTGTAGCGATGTCTCAGAGTTCACTATGCTGTAGTGTAACAGGTATCAACATGACTATATCTACACTTAATGTCCGGTTACATTAACAAGTCGTCTGTTGGGGCTGTAATTGGTAGATTTGAAGAGTAGGTGAAGTTTCAGATGGTGATGGTTCTCACGCTACTTGCGCCACAGCTGGTCAGCTATGCGGGATCCGAGGGTGTGTGTGCCACCACTTAGTGGTGAGGCTTGTGAGTGTCTCTTGGGCATTTTCGCTATATACATGTTTTTCTTCGGACCCAGATTGCTTTTGGGCGTACTCTGCGCTGCGGTGTCATCTTCTTTGGATTCTGGCCCCCCGGGCTCCGGAAGGTGCAGCTGGCGGAGGAACTCCTTTTGGTCGTCCATAGAAGTCAGGGTGAGCGTCTTGTTTCCCCGTGGTACCTCCAGGGACCCGTCTGCTCCCCATCGGTATCTGACTCCTGCTCCTCGCAGTTGTTTGGCAGCTGGTGCAAGTTGCCTCCGTTCCGCAAGTGCTGCGAATGGTAGATCCCCATAAAGGGCCACCGTGCTGCCTTCCATTTGCACAGTGCCCAGGTCTCTTGAGCGGGACATAATAGCGGCGCGGGTTGCCATGTCCTTTGTGACCACTATAGTGTCTCTAGTCGCGTTTTCCGGAGCCGTTGCCGCTTTCCGGATTCGAAACGCTGAAAGTATTGCGGCGGGGTCAGCGCCTCCTTTAAGGCCCATTGAAGACAATAGGCGATGTATATAGGGTATTAATGCCTCTCCTTCCACGTTTTCTGGAATCCCTCTGAGGCGTATGTTCCGCCTTCTGTGTCGAGCTTCCATAGTGGTGATAGTCCGGGTTAGTTTCTGGACTTGTGAGGAGAGGGTCTGCATTGTGTCTTGGGAGTTCTGCATCTGGTGGTCTCTTGCATTTTCTCTAGTTTCCATTGCTGTGAGCCTTTGTTGGATGTCCCCCACCTCTTTCTGTGTGCTTAATATATCTGCCCTCCACACTTCTCTCATTTCTTGTAAGAGATCCCTGATGTCTCTTTTCGTGACAGGGGATGATTCTGCCTCTGATTCTGTGTCAGGACATGGGGGCTCAGACTCTGCTGTATGTGAGGTAAGGCTTTCCTTATCGTCCTGGGAGTCCTCCTCTGCACTGCTAACTGCGGCCGCCATCTTGGCTGCTGCCTGTGGGTTAGGCCTTGTAAATGATAGCCGGATATCGGCCAATTTGGGTGTCTCTGGCTGGCGGTTTTTCTTATTTTTGCGCCCCATTAGTGTCTCTGGTCGGGAGGCGTGTGTGTGGCCGATTTTGGGAGCTGGGTGTCGGGTGAGTGCTTACTGTTTTGTCCGCTGATACGGAGCTCCACACACTTGCGTCTTGATCGCTCGGCAGCCGGCCACGCCCCCCCCCTTAGTAGTATATTTTGTGAAACTGCCACAAAGTCTATGTCAACTGCACAAACACAATAATAGAATAACAGAATGGTACGAATTGATTTTCCAATTCTTAAACTGTATTAGTTTACCCAGTCTATAGAGTATTTAGGAACAATATAATAGACAGGTTTGGATTCTACATAGGGTCTTAGTCAGGCATATGCACCTACTACAGTGTTTTACAATATTTAAGCACAAAGGTTGATTACAAAACTAAAATCCTTTCAAAAAAAAAAAAAAGAAAAGAAAATAATAGTAGAAGAGTACACTATGGATGTGCGTCAGGACCTTCAAGCGGATCGCTCTAGCTGTGGCATGTGCCACTCACCCTCCGGACCATGGGGGAGCCAGCATGCTGCCTCGGTCGGCACCTATCTGTTGACTTCGGACTGGTGCGGACGGGCAATCGACTGTTTAATTAGAACAAATCATAGCAAAGACCGGAGGTTGTGTTGGTGCAATGTAATTTCTGCCCAGTACTTTGAATGTCAAAGTGAAGAAATGCAATGAAGCGCAGATAAGCATTTTTATAATTATATCTTTTTCAGATTTTCTGAACCTGAATATTTATAGTTGTTCCTGTCTGTATCTTGCTTTGCAGGTTAAGCATCAATCGGAATTTGGCTTGCTTACAAAGTCTCTACAAACAGTTTATTTTGATGCAAGTATTAACATTTATCATATTTTGTTGCAATATTTTTATTTGTGGAACAGTAGCACTTTTCTACTTGATACTTTGAGATGCTATAAATGCAGGAGGTTTTGCAATTACAGCACTTTTTATTCTTTTTTTCCCCTTTTCATATGCACATTTCAAACTTAATTCCCACATTTTTGTATTTTTACAATATCAGAGAAATACAGCAAAAATAACCTTTTTTAAGCCACCATTAATCCAGGGCGCCGAACCGCCTCTGCTGCACATCACAGAGAAATGGAGATGTAATGGGCAGCCAAAGCAATATCTGCATTCACCCATAGGTTTCTTATCGAGAAACCGTGAATACAATGCTTCTCAACAAGAAGCATAAACCGCATTCAGCAGCGTCATGCTATGGGTGATGGCTCAATGAAAGAAGTGCCTCTACTGGCCGTCTGACTTGCAGCCACTAGAGACACACCGACTGACAAATGCAAACACTGCTATATCCCATAAACAGACAATGTCCCTACAGTCTGAAAATTGTAAACTTTGCTAAGCACCAAACCCATCTCATTAAGATATAGAAGTTTTGATGTTTAGAGTACTCCTTTAATAATAATTGGACCCGAACAATTGTACACAGACACACACTCTTCTCGACTGCATAATTTTTATTTTGTATTGTGATATCTCCTGACAACTAAATAGTAGCTAGTGTCACCAGAACTACAGCTTAATGTAGTTGTTCTGGTGTCTACACCATGTCCCTGCAGGATTTTTGATTTTCAGGAAAAAGGCAGTATTTAAATTACAGCCTAGGAACACCACTAGAGGTCACTCCTCAGATGGGTGCTTCATGGGGCAGTGCTGCACAGTCATGCAATGTCTTCACCCTCTGCATGGAGATACTGAACTTCCCTCATAGACATGCACAGATTCAATGTATCTCTATGAAGAGATGCGGATTGGCTAGGGTTGAGATTGGCTCTGCCCCGTCCCACCATCTTGGCTGAGATCATCAAAATTGACAATCTCAGCCAATCCAATGCTTTCTTATGGGAAAGCATTGTGATAGGCTGAGATGATCATTTCTGATTAGGTTGATGTCAGCCTAGAAGGCGGATCGAGGGCATAGTCAGCGCTGGAAATAAGGCGAGATTTCAATACATTTAGAGGGGTAAGCGTCAGATAGCGATTTTAACACTATAGTGTTCCTTTAAAGTCAATACTGTAGTAATGTATTATGCTCCCAATGGGAGGAGATTAATTCATATAATTAAGTGCTTAGATATTGTAAAGCACTGTTGCTACCTAGGCTTGAAAAAGACCCCATGTAGGGTAAAAGCATTGCTAGATCCATATTCCTGAAAAAAAAGAAAATCCTTAACTTTAGACTGCTGTTGCAGGTCATCTCTATTATTCCTGTAATTATTGGGAATGGAGGGAACCTGAGACATTACACCTGGTACATGTGCATAGAGTGCGGTTCACAATATTGGTTATCAGAGTTTATAAGGAATTTTCTTGTGTTGCTGGAAACACAAGAGTAGCAATTACATTTCCTTGGCAAAAATACACCAAAAGTTCAAGAAAAAGATAAAAACTGCCAAAGACTTAGCTAAATGAGAAAGCATCTAGAATTACTTTCATCATCATTTCTATGAAAAGAGCCAAGGAATTCTGTACAGCAATACAAAGAAATGCATTCAAAAGGAGGCCACTGAAACAAACTTCATCTGGTCATTTTTTTTATTTTTTTTTTAAACAGACCCTACGATATAGTAGTGTACCACAATATTTTTTTTAAAGGTGTTTTAGTAGTCTATGAATTAAAGGAGAGCCTTAGTACAAAGAATAACCTTATGCTGTTAAAGTAAAATTAATTTATAGGAAAACTAGATACCTACCACTCCTGCAAAAACAAATGCACTTTAATAAACCATAAAGATAACATTTATGGCAGTAAAATATGTACAAACGTCTACTTAATTGTTTTGTTTTTAACTTAAAATGGGTGTCAATAACGTATTCCATAACGTGTACAATGAGCAAAATTACCTTAAAGGGGAATTGTCCCTTCCTATGATTAATATTGTGTTCACTTATCTACACACTATATATATAATATATATCTACACACTATATATATAATATATATATATATATATATATATATATATATATATATATATATATATATATATATATATATATATATTCGTGAGCATGTGTATAAAAAAAACAAAACAAAAAACACTCTTTATCCTGTAACTGGGGTCATCACGAGACGAGGTCTATGGATCCTCCACAGACCTCTCTGTTGTACACTTACGCATGTGTGATAATACAGCACAGACGCTGCTCCTAGCAGATGAAGTGCAATTAGCAGAAGAGGGTCCCCCAGATGTAGATGGCAGCAGCCACGGTGGACAGTTTCAGCTCAGTCAAACCTACCTCTGACAGCATTCCATGACCCCTGGACCTTAACCTCAAAAAAATGAAAAGACCACTTGAAGTGACCGATCCACTTTAAAAGACACTCCACAATGAATTTTTCCCTTATGCGATTAAGTTTGTGTCGATGAGGAAACATTTCTTTCAATGTTCCTTATTTTGAAAAGTTAAAAATATAAAAAATACAAAACAATACAGCTTTATATGCATTGTCAACTTACAATTAAAATTAAACCCCCCAAAATACAACACTAGCTCAGCAAAAAAAAATAAAAAAAACAATGGGGCTTATTCACTGAACAGTTTTAAAAACAGTCGTTCGGTTACTAAATCAAATGGGTACATAGCTTACATATATTGTACAGCACAAAACATCAAATATAGTAAAGATGCCACTGCATTGTTAAAGAGGTGTTGTCTGCTCTCCCGACAAATTAAAGTGGATCTGTCACCCAACAATGTGTTTATGATAAAGTCAGCTTCACATAAGTGTTCCAATAAATTTTAAATTACAGTTATTAGCAGTCACTTAGCCAAGCAAAAGTCCACTAAGAGTTAGTTATTTCAATATTGTGCTCAACTAATAATAAGGCAAAAGGTATCCTGGTGAAACGCCAACACTGAACTAGCATTCTGCATCAAATGTAGTTGTAGTTCATGACAAGTGTTAGATTCCAGCAGGAGCTCTAGATTTTCATGGTTTTAAGGCTGCACAAATCTTATCCATAGGATCTAGGAATTAGACTGTGGCACGTCACTAATGTTTGCTTCCACCTATATCCCCTTTCCGGAGATGGAACAATAGTGTAGAGTAACACACCCTGGCCAAAAACAAAATATATCTCCAAAATTCTAACAAGATCGCAAAGTCACGTAGATCAAACCAACTACACAAGGCAATCATACACCTCATAAAAGACAAATTATTTGTGATACTGTAAAGTTGGGATTTGGGTA
The DNA here is from genome assembly GCF_036172605.1 of Pelobates fuscus. NCBI lineage: Eukaryota > Metazoa > Chordata > Amphibia > Anura > Pelobatidae > Pelobates > Pelobates fuscus. The sequence continues at coordinate 70,215,152 of NC_086326.1, read as the reverse complement.
GTCCAGAGCAGGTTTACAATTATTCCAAGTGGGCTATGAAAAACCTTTTAAACTAGCCAAAAACCTTTAAATAGTGTTCCAAGTAAAATAGGCCTAGTGGTAATATGATATGACTTTATAACTCATCAAATATTTAGGCTGGTTTATAAATAAAAAAATAAAAATAAAAATAAAATGCTTGAAACGAAATGTTAAGGGTTACTCTAGCCCTCTTAAAAGAAACACTATAATTACCAGTTTAATATTTAGGTATCCGGACCCCCTCCAAGTGCATGAAAAGGTGAGCTTTACTTAACATTTCTCCATCGCAGTGCTGGTGTCGCTGCGGCTGGCCCAGCCAAGGCAGAGATCATCAATCTTGGTGTTCTCAGCCAAACCAATGCTTTCCCATGTAGCCATGCTGCTACAATCAGCATCTTCTTACAGAGATGCATTCTATGGGTAGTGTTAAATGTCTCCATGCAGAGCATGAAGATGCTGAACGTAGGTGCTGCACATAGTGACTGCCACTTAACCTGTTACTTGGCAGCAACGTAAACACTGTATTTTCTTTAAAAAGGCAGTGCCTAGAGAAAAAAAAAAAAAAAGCTTGAAGGGACATGCTATAGACACCAGAACAACTACATTAAGTGATCGTGGTTCTGGTAACTATAGTGTTCCATTAAGTCTTCCTCTTTTTTTTTTTTTTATATTGTACCATGCCTTGCTGGGCATTAAGGAAGACCCCCACTTTATCTTTAAAGTTTTAAACTTACCTGAAATCCAGTGTCTCGGTCATCCCTGCCCTCGCACAGTCCAATCAAATGCTTTGCATGTATTGAGCCAGTAAGGGGAGGGTTTTTGCTTTTTTCATTTTTAACTAGAAAATTATTATTATTATTTTTAATGCAGGTAGATGCTCATTACATCTGTCATCAGCACGCAATGCACGCCGGCGACATAGGTACTTTTTGCACACAATTGACATTAGGCAATCTGTAACAAAGATCAGATTACTCTTTATATGTAGCATTTAAAGCAGAAACTCTGCACATTCAGCTTCCTACCACCATGACCACTTGAAATCCCTGATGTGGACATGGTGGTTGAAGTAACCATTTAAGCCTTAGTCATAAAAGTAGAAAATAGAATAGAGAAGCTGACTGCATTCTATTAAAACAAGATATAGTATCCCATAACAGGAGCAAAGAGGGCCAATAGATACTTAAATCTGGCAGCATACAGCAACGTTTAATTTGACTTTTATATTAGGAGCACCCTAACATTAGAAATACAAACCGGTGTTTCTAAAGGTTATATGGATCTCCTACATATTTAGACTTATGGGCCCCCTGAAACGTTATAGTAAAGTAGATTTACTTTTCTTACAATTCATGGTATGCTAATCTCACCACTGCCACTACTCCAACCCCGAGCTAAGATGACCATTATTGAAGATCTAATCCAACCCAGTGCTGCCCCATAGCGGAAACATGGCGGACTACAGAGTATGTGCAGCAACTGCCACACTGCTTGAATCACAGCACTTCACTAATCAGCATGTTCTCATAGAGGCAAGTTGGCTCACTGCATCTCTACGAGGAGTGTTGGGCATCTTCAGAAAGCAAATATTCCAAATGGTGAAGGACCGCACCAGGAAGCACCTCTGGTGGTCTGAGTAACAGCCACTAGAGATGTCCGCTGATATGAGTGAATACATTGCCTTTTCTCACAAAAAGCAAGGTTTGCAATTCAAAGACTGTATAGATATACTCTTTGCACTAGAACCACTACATTAAGCTGTGGTGTCACTAACTTAAACCCAAGTTTTTTACAATTACAGCTACACTTTAGAGAGCATAAAAAGTCATATTGAATTAGGAGATGCCAACAAAATTATACATTTTAACTATATAAATGGGATCACGGTCTTCATCTGTCAACCATATCTCTGCAAATAACTGGTGGTAGATTAGAAGTGTACGCAGAGGATCGAGTAATAGGGCAGAACAGGAGAACCCTTCTACAAGCAGTGCATCTGTTCTGTGTCACAGGACAGGTATTCTTCCGACAAGCTCTTCTCACGCTTACTGGAGGAATATAGGAACAGTGTAACTGGAGTCCATTCGGACCATGATTTGCTGGAATAATTTTATTATTAGGGAGACGAAAAAAACAAGGTCTAGGAAGGATACTGCTCTCCTCCAAACCCCTTTAAGACAAGGTAACTATTAGGTTACGGGCCTTATAGCAATAAGCATTCTGTTATTTAAATATACTTAGCCAGGCGGTGAATGGGCCTCCTATTGGTAATCATCCTCCCTATCCTCACCAGCCTACAGCTACCAGCCCACCCTGGATGAAGGCCATGAAGGGCATAGCCCCAAGCATAGTCCACGTGGACTGAATACCAATTGCAGCCATCAGCAGCATACCATCCAGGCCTTCTGTCCGTCCCCAATGGAGATAGTCTTGGTCTACTACTCCCAAGTCTGTGGCACACAGATGCAGACCTGTGACCTGGGGCAGGAGAGTCACCCAGCATTGGTTCCAGCACATCAACGGCACCCGAACCCTCCAAATGAATGACATCCCTGAAATAGGAGTAGGCTGAACGGACTAGTGTTAATGATCAGCGCAGCCATATATTGGCCTGAACAGCTGGGTTTCATGGGTGACGTGCTATAACCACCTGTCTTACTCGGTTGCATTTATTTTAATCAGAGAGCTGCATTGACCTGCCAATGATAGTCAGTGACTCCTTACTGTACACTTATGTTTTACTCAGGTCTTGTTCCTTTTGCTTATTTTCTTGTGGCCCAGTGGTTCACTTGTTACTATCCGCTTGCACAGTTTCCCTCATGTGCCACCACCTGTAAATCTTTCTAAATTATTGGCCATCATGCTGGCACTATGCCGATCTTGTATAACACTACATTGAGTATATGTATACTCCCAGCTCACTTACTATAGGCTTGGTGGCTACCGTCTGGCTAATATGACACCATCGGTTAATTGCTGATGAAACAGTGCAGATGTTCTATGCAGGTTATCTTATTATTTAACATAAAATGAGGTTTAAAACTTTGTGACTATCGCTGCTTTGCATTATACAACTAAGGGATGTACCTACCAGCTGTAATGTCGATTGCAAATGTCTACCGAATATATCCTTTAACAAGAGTCTGTTGTACTTATGCCTCAATAACAATATGACTGACAAAATAAATTAAAAGCAGAAATAAATTCTGATGTATTTAGGTCTATGCTGGAAATAGGAGCCTCCATCTTGGCTTGCTGTCAATCATAGTGACAAGCTCTGTCCTTTGTTTTTCTTCGCATTAAGAGCACGAAGAAAGAAGAGGGGAAAAGAATAAGTTATTAAAGTGTTGCATCGTATTGAATCTGTTGTGCTGTTGTGGTTTTTCAACTGTTGTCTTTTTGTGTCCTAGCCGTACTTTTTCACTGCACAACATTGTTTTTCAGTGATGCAATGGATTTATCAATCTTTCTGGCACTTTTTCAGTCAGAAAAATGTTCTGTTTCACCTCTCTTTTTCATCACTCTAAAAGTCTTTCCTAAAATGTATATTTCTGTGAAGAATTTCAGAATTTAAATGGAGAAAAAGAAAACCGTTTTTAGAACAAATAAATACCAACATTACATACTAATGTTACATATTAAAAAAATAAAAAATATTCAGAACACTTTCCTAAATGTCTCCCAAAACTTGTGTTTCTCCTTCCCCTGTGTGTGGTTAAAGTTCAATTTACAGAGCAGGAAATAAAAACTTCTAAAGTAAGTTACATCTAATTGAAAATGAAAAAGATTTGTTTTCATGCAGGCTGCATAAACAGAAACACAAGTGATTTAACTCCTAAATGGCGCGGAATTGAGCAGTGAAACTTCAGAGGCATATCTATACACAAAAACTACTTCATTAAGCTAAAATTGATTTGGTGACTATAGTGTCCCTTTAACACAAATTATATAGGATTTTAAATATTTTACTCATTGGTGTAATTTTGAGAGAAGTGTTGGTTCCCCTTTAAAACAGTCTTTATATTTTAATTGTAAGTGTGTGTGTGTGTAGGGGGGGGGGGGGGGGGGGAGGGTTAAGATGTCATTCTTTCTAAATCTGTTTTTAGCTCTTATTTTTGTCAGAGAAACCAAAATGTAAAAACTATTCTGCTTGACACATCTAAAGACATCCAAACCATAAACACGTTTAAGGGCCAACATGTGACGTATGATGGAAATTTCCACTTGACAGGAAGAAAAAAAAAAAAATACACCTTTTCTACTAGCTGCGAGATCAAAGTCACATTTTCTTCCAAGAAAAAGGATAAGCTTGCATATGAATTTGTCCAAATGTAAAACACTCACAAGAATGTTTAAAATGCAAAATAATAATGATTAGTATATTTTTCACTCACTTTTCTTAAAGTGAAACAGTCATGGCCGCAGTTTTCTTTTGTTTTAAACCGCCCTCCTGACTCCACTACATTGTATTGTCCCCCTAGTCACTCCCAAATACCCACAGATCCCCCATTTTACCTTTTTAGAACGCTTTATATCTTTCCCGGACCTAAGTGCTAGGTGCGGCCATATTAGTGTGGGCAGATAAAAAAAGTCTTGTGGGACAAATCCTCTGCCCACACAAGATAGGGCTGTGAAATTCCTGCGCCTGCCGAGTTGAACACTTGGGAATTCACTATTGTCCAAAATCCATAAAGACTAATGAATAGTCTGGACGAATAGCAATAAAACAAAAAAAAACAAAAAACACACAAACGAAAACGAACTTAAATTCAGTCTTTGTTAATTCATTTATTACATGAAGGGAACTACCAACTCGCATCTCCCTCCTTGTAATATGTAAAAATAGACGTGCCAGGGAGCTATGCTCCCCGCCACTTCCCCCATATAAACATAAGAGAGATTAAAATGTCCCTACTCGCTATGGCATGAGTAGGAGCATGTATTCTAAAGAGTGAGCAGACAGGCTATAAAAACAATTGCTTGTTCAGTCACACTATTGATTTTTATTAGACAACTCCGTCAATAATACCTGGGAGGGGTCTAAAAGTAAAAAAGATTGACACCTTTTCCAGCCCTTTTACCCAAAGATGATTATAATATTTTTTGTTTTTTTGTTTGTTCTTTAGATTAAATACTCACAGTTGGCATAAGGCCATTAGAAGAAGGGCTTATTGGGCAGTTCCGCAAAGATTACAGGACCAACAAACACACCCCATACTGAATGTCCCCCACAGTAGCTCCCCAATGCTACCTTATGTGGGATTATTGGATTGACTGAGATCATCCGTAATCTCAGCCAGAGGAATAATGGCGGCTGCAGTGGAGAAATAGAGAGAAGTACATTTTTTCTTTTACTTCGGGTAAAACAGTTGTTAGGAATACACCTTTATATTCCTAACAGAGTGACCCTTTAAGAGAGAGAAAATGTATTAAACAGAATACTGACCCACTTTTTTTTTTTTTTTTTAACATTACTGCTTGCATGAGTTTTATTTTGGCATGTAAGCAGTTTATCCAACAAGAAAGGGACCACAAAATTCCAATTAATACAATGAAGCAAGAGGAGTAATGATAATGATACAAACTTGCCAGCTTCACAATCAGGACGCTTATCAGAGACCCTGGCTTTTATAGCAGCAAGAAAGAAAGATATAATGGAGCCATGCGAGTCTGTGCCTGGCACAACTTTAAACACAAAGTCACAATATTGCACACAGATAGGGCTTGCGGGGAGGTAGAGAGAAAAACTAAATAAAGGACGGCTTTAAGATCTTATTTACAGAAGCAAGTCTGCCTGTTTCTTCCAGAACAGTGTTTACAGCGCAAGAGGGTGAAATTCAAGACAGATAGATAATCTACACAAGGCAATAGAAATGCACGCAAAATATTCCCCACTACATTCTACAGGCTCCCTCATGATTGGGCCTTTCAGAAGACGACTTTCTATTAGTTTGTTCTGCAGCAATACCATTCAAGAAACATGTTAAAAAATATATATTCATTTTTATGGTATATATGTGCCTTTTCTAAAGTTTAGATTGTGGATCCCTACTTTTATGAAAATAAAAATCTATATCTTAAATTATTTTGCAGATCTATAGTGCACACATGGCAAATGGTGTAATCCACTGCTTCCTGAAATAAAGGACTAAAAACAGTGGGTCGGTATGTTTTTTTTTTTTTTTTAATAACAGCAAGAAAAGTCTGGGATGTGTGCCAGGTAATATTACAAAATACTATTATTATTATTGCAATTTATATAGCGCCAACAGATTCCGTAGCGCTTTACAATATTAAGAAGGGGATTTAACTATAAATAGGACAATTACAAATAAACTTACAGGAACAATAGGTTGAAGAGGACCCTGCTCGATCGAGCTTACATTCTATAGGAGGTGGGGTGTAAAACACATTAGGACAGGAATAAACTAATAAAACCAATATCATGGAAAAGGAACGGTCCAAATGGCATCTCCACTCTGCCAGGATTCTTTATGTTTACCTGTGATCATGTCTCTGTGCTATAAAGAATGCAGGAAGGGAGCTATTTACCCATGTGGTGGTCAAGTATTCAATCAACAAGTGAATCTGGACCTCTGGAAAGCAAGCTTGTCTGGTAAATTTGCACCATGTGTGGTTTGGGCATTGACTATCACTTAAAGGCCTGACATAATCAAAATTTGATTTATTGCCAGTAGGGAGAGACTTACAGTGACAGTCTATAACTAACCCCAAATATATTGGCTAGATCTCTATGTGGATATCTAAAGCCCTAATAAATGTGGATAGGTTATATGAGAGTGTCTTGAAGGGAGGATAAGGTTCCTGTGTTGCTCTAAACAGGCTCTTGCCACCTCTCGGCTTTGGTACATAATTTTTGCTTTTCCCACGCATTACATATTTTACCTTCTTTCTCCTTGTCCCCTGTTCTTAAAGTATTCAATTTATATGATGATTGCTAACTTAGTTATGTCAGGGGCGGAGCAACCAGGCACTATGTTCCAGAAGGTGGGGTTAAACCGTTCTTCCCTCGATGCTTTAATATACATGTTGTTTCCGCCTTCCATTAGCTTTACACCTTTCTTTTTCCCCCTTTCTTAATATTAAACTATTTTCCTTGCCATTCCTCCCCGTCCCTACCACATTTGCATGGGTCTGAGCTAGTGAAACCATCCAATTTCTATGAGAAGCATTTGAATGGACCATAGGGAGGAAGGAGGTGATGCGGGCAAACTTCAGACGCGCTTGGGAAATACTTTTCTGCTGCTGGATTACAGGACAAATTTTAACTTAACTTTATTTTTTAACTAATAAGGTGGGCTATTAAATAGTGCCCAATAAACAAAAAAAATATTTGGATAAAAGGGTTGGAATAAATCTTTTAATAAGAGGTTTACTTTTTACCTGATGGTCACTTGGAAAGTCATACATCACTTATTAAAAGCCTTTACATTACTGCATCAAAAAGATCTCAAGGAATTTACCAAAACATGCACATACTATTTTGCTTTTGAGTATAAAGTGCAATAACATTAAGCAAAATTATCTAACAATGCTATATAAGCATACATCACAATGCCGATAGGTTATGCCAGCACATCCATCACAATCACCAGGATTCCGAACAATACATCGCCTTAAGACCAACTCAACACTACTTCAGACAAGCTGACCGAGTATAGCAGATAGCTGACAGATTAGTTGTTCACTATAGATTTAATTTGATTGAAAGGGACATTGTTATCTTTCTGATGACCAGGCTCACTGTCTAGTGAAGCTTTTTGATATGTTTCGACCTACTGACAGTCGTCGCATTGTGATACCAGTAGACCCTTCCAAAGTGGACTCAAAGGTGAAATTTATGTTTATTTCTAATAATCACAGTATAGGAGTCTTTTTTTTCCTCTTTTGAAGTTGATACTTTCAGCTTCTCTTTTGTTGTCTGACCATTTCCTCTTTTTCGCAATAATATTTTTCCTCCCAATTTTATGTCATCCAGCCTCACCCATTATCTTCCATTCTCTCAGGAATCCTACAACCTAATCACACATTGCCTCTCAGCTATTATACACATGCATTTCTTTTTTCAACTCTTCGCGGTCCACAACATCTGGAGTGCAGAAGTTTGTCTACCCCTGGTTTAGACTATCAGGGAACAGAAAGCAGCAGTCAATAAGGTTGCTCATTTATTACAAATGTGGCTCTTTAGGTGCTAAATTCTAACTTTTGTCTCTTCTCTAAAAGTTATTTGAATTTTTTTCATGTATTTTTACTTTTCTCCATAGCTATGTGGAAGTACACTTGCAAAAAGGAATCCATTCAAGATTGAGCAATTGTTTGAGAATGACAATAGGTGCAAAGTGGGTGAAGGAATTCACAGAAAACCCAGCAAAATACCTGTGCTGATAAGAGTAAAGAGGCCAGACATAGTGCACGCCTCAAAACCTATTGCCAACGCCACAAAATCACCAAAGCCCAGATACCTAAGTCCTAAGCAGGCACTGAAGCAATATAAAAACAAGCTTTCAGCATTTGAACAACAAGAAATCAACAGCTTCAGCGAGATCTATTTTGTTGGTCCACTTGCTCAAAAGAGACAAGGTGTCAATGGGGCCCCTTACAATGGAGGATATGATGATAATCACGGAGGATACATTATGGTACAGCATGACCATTTGGCGTACAGATACGAAATTTTAAAAGTAATTGGGAAAGGAAGCTTTGGACAAGTTGCAAAAGTCTACGATCATAAGTTTCAAAAGTATGTAGCCCTGAAAGTGGCCAGGTATGTGAATGCTAAACAAGTGCTAGAGGAAATCAGAATTCTAGAACACCTGAAAAAACAGGACACAAATGGAAGCATGAATGTTATTCACATGCTCGAGAACTTTACTTTCCGCAATCACATCTGCATAACTTTTGAGCTGCTGAGCATGGATTTGTATGAGCTCATGAAGAAGAACAAGTTCCATGGTTTTAGCATGCATTTGGTACGAACGTTTGCACACTCTATTTTACAATGCTTAGAGGCACTGCACAGGAACAAGATCATCCATTGTGACTTGAAGCCTGAAAACATTCTCCTTAAGCAAGAAGGTCTCTATGAAATCAAGGTTATAGACTTCGGGTGCAGTTGCTTTGAACACAAGACAGTGTATACTTACATACAGACTCGCAACTTCCGAGCTCCTGAAGTTATTCTTGGAAGTCATTATGGAATGCCTATCGACATGTGGAGCTTCGGTTGTATACTTGCTGAGCTCTTGACTGGCATACCACTGTTTGCTGGAGAGGACGAGGGAGACCAGATTGCACGTATGATTGAGCTACTTGGAATCCCTTCACCAAAACTCATACAATCTAGCAAAAGAGCTGGGCAATTTCTAACTTCTGATGGCTATCCACAATACTGTACAATCACTAAACTTCTCAATGGAAGAACAATAGTGAATGGTAGCATGTCACGGGGAGGCAAAATGCGTGGGGCTCCTGGGTCAAAACACTGGATTACAGCCTTAAAAGGGTGCAAAAACAAACTATTCATTGACTTTTTAAAAAATTGCCTAAAATGGGACCCAGATGCCCGCATGACCCCTAGCCAGGCCCTGCGCCATGAATGGATCGCTGGACAACAACCTAAGCACCCAGTTACAGAAAAGTTTACTTTTTGAAGCCAAGCTAGCTCTCTCAGACTTGCACAAATCTGCTAACCATCACAGGCAAAACAAACAGGTTACCAGTTAATAACTAAGTATTTAGTCTAAACCCCCAGCAATAGATGAGCCCACCAATTCTCATCTACTCAAAAGCAAAATACATCTGCATACTGTATATTAAATATATATATTTACTAGAGTGCCAGTGGTTCCTTGTCCTTCCAAATACATAAACAAAAAAATAAATAAAAAATATATAATAAAAAAAATAGACACTTGGTGTCTCAAAATTAAAGGCATGATAAAAAAAAAAACAGTGTAGATTTATATTTAAAAATCAGATTTATTTATATTATTCTTTTTTTTAAAAATTAAATGCATTTTTTAAATTTAATGTGGCTCTGTCACCTTCAGGGGTCTTTGCATATTTCAGAGAAACTCCAATAAAATCAATGTGGGTATTTTATTAAAGGGACACTATAGTCACCCAGACCTCTTCAGCTCAATTAAAGTGGTCTGGGTGCCAGGTCCCTCAGGTTTTAACCCTTCAGATGGAAACATAGCAGTTTTAGAGAAACTGCTATGTTTACATTTGGGGTTAAGCCAGCCTCTAGTGGCTGTCTGACAGCCACTAGAGGTGCATCTGCGACGCTGCATCGCCCAGAGCGTCCATAGGAAAGCAGAGAGAAATGCTTTCCTATGGACACTTTGAATGCGCGTGCGGCACTTGCCGCACATGCGCATTCGGCTCTGTAGAGGTCAGATGGGGGAGCTGACGTCGGCAGGGGAGGAGAGGTCACCAGCGCCGAGGGAGCCCGGCGCTGGATTAAGGTAAGTAACTGAAGGGGTTTTAACCCCTTCAGCGCCACGGGTGGGAGCACCCTCAGGGCACTATAGTGTCAGGAAAGTGATCCTTTAAGATTTTAACTTTATGAAATACTCACTTTTTTGAGGAGGAGGGACAGAGTGGATTTAAAATATATATTCTATTTTAATTGAAAAAAGATTTCTTGTAATAAAATGTATTTAAAGGAATAATCTAAAGGTAGTTTTCTATGAAAGACACATTACAGTCCAAAGATTATTGAGCATGAAATAGGGATTAGTTGTGTAGCATCAGGCTGTATATTAATACAATATTTATCTTTTTGGTAAATCAACTGCATTAATCTAAATTAATTACAATTGTGTCTTCAGAGGAAACATGCACTTTTTCACATTTAAAAATGTTAGAACAAAAGCATACAAAATTTAGAAAAAGACCTTGATCCCATCGTTCTTCTACAAATCTATGAACACCTTTAAGTTGTTCTCAAAATATGAATAATTAACCTATTAAGGTAAAGATAGTTCACCTTGCAATAATTTCATTTGTTTCTATTGGTATATAAGAAAATCAGTTCTGATAGAACTGTTGCCAGCAAGAATGAATCTTTAGGAGTTGCGTGGCTGACTGAGCAGCAGCAAGGACGTGTTGCAGTGAAGCTCGGACCAGATTTCAGCACATTGGCCTAAATATAGACCCAAAGGCTCCATGGAAACCACGATTTTACTAACCCCCACCAACTGACAACATGGGGCGCAAGCATAGGAGGTTTCAGGATCCAGAGAACCGAAATTGCCTGATATCAGGCTGTCTTTTGAGCAACCTGCTCCAACTAGTGCGGCCAAGATGGCGCCTGCCAGCGCCAGCAGCAAAAAATACTCAGCAATGGTTTGAGGAACATGACAAAGAGTTCAAGGTGTTGCCTTGGCCACCAAATTGCCTAGATCTCAATCCGATTGAGCACCTGTGGGATGTGCTGGAACAACAAATCCGATCCATGGAGGCACCGCCACGCAACTTGCAAGGTTTAAAATCTAATGTCTAGGTTCCAGATACCACAGGACCCATTCAGAGGTCTTGTGTCATCCATGTCTTGATACAAAGCTGCTTTGGTAGCACAAGGCAGAGCTACATGCTATAAGGCAGGGGATTTTGATGTTCTAGCTGATCAGTGTATTATGGATAAATACACGATTAACATGACAACATCCACAACAAGTGTGCATCAGACAGCAGGTGCTTTCACCCTAGAAATACCTTTGAGCAAGGATTTAAGATCAATGACACATTTAAATATAGTCTGGCACACACATTTCCAGTAACATATTTGTTAAGGCTAAACTACATCCACTCTGTCCTGACATACATTTTCCATAATATAGATTCCCTTGCATTTTCTTTTGTGAAAGAACAATGAAAGGATAAGGCTATGGCTTCCTTTTGCAAGGTACAGTACTAAGCGAGTAATTTGGAAACATGTAAATTAAAGAAACACTGTAGCATTACAATACAAACCTATATTCTAAATGCTGCAGTACCATATTGCAAGTTTCTTTTAGATGTAAAAGTAAAATAAAAATAAATTAAAAATAAATAAAATAAAATGAATACCCTTTTTTTTTTTTCAACATTTCTTTACTCCATCATTGAGACTCCCTCAGCACTGCCAGCCACGCCATCTCTTACGTCGTCATTCGGCTTTCTTTGTGATGGCCAATCCAATTCTCCCCATAGAGGAGCATTGGAAACTGATGTGCAGAGAGTTCTGCATGCACATCCAAGAATCTCCATTGGAAACATTGTGTTCAAGGGCTTCCTATAGTCTTCCATGTCATGTAACCAAGTTTTACTCGATAAGTGCAGTGGAAGCGCCTCTAATATGTTTCGGGGGGGGGGGGAAGAGATTAAAAGTAAAGGACCACTGCATTGAGCTAAAGTGATATGGGTGACTTTAGTGCTCCTTTAGAGAATATTTGCTTCTTCTAAGGGTAAGTCACAGTCTGGGATATGTAGGACAATGTTGCAAACAGAAAAGCTAAGCAAAGCTTGAAAAGTGAAGTTGTTCGAATGAAAACCGTAACACCCCATGCCCAAGAGTACAGCAGTTACATCGGCTCATGGCACTTAAGTACCAGCAGTTGAAGAGGTGCAGCATGAGAAAGATGGCGGCACTTGCAAGGGACAGGTTAAAGTAAGTAATCTCACTTTTACATGCACCCCATGGCCATCGGATCACCAGTGGCGATGTCTCAGTCGGGGGACTTTGTAAATTCTGCAAAGTCCCCAAACGGTGACAGGACCCTTTAAGCTTTCAAGAAAGCCGCAGTCAGCGCATGTGCAGTCCATAGCTCAACTCTCTTCTATAATGAGAGAGTTCAGCTCTAGATGTGTGCATGGCTAGCAGATGCCACATGCAAAACTAAATGGACATTGTCAACCTGGAAATATAGGTTTCTATTTGGCTGATTCACAGAAGCTGAAGGTACGTTACTGCAGAATCCATTGTCTTTTGTGACTGGATCCTCAGTAACACACGTCAAGAGACACTACACAGACACTAATACAACTATAATGTATTTTATAGGTTTTAGCCTCAATCTGCCTATTTTTTATGCTCAAATCTTGCACAATAAAACAAATGTTTTGTAGAATGCAGCACTGTAACCCTGCCTCCTTAGCCACACCCCCTTGATTCAGAAAAGGCCTTCCTTATTATTTGATTAGTACACAGAACTGATTGATTTGAACTACAAAGCAACCGGCATTAAAACTAGAGGACATGTAAGGAGACACATAATACTATTACTACTTGTTTCTGACTGTTTGCAGCCAGGTTGTTAATTAAAGTGGCTCACTACATGCTGTTTGGGCTGACCTATATGCATACACTGGTAAGGAGGTTTTTCTTGCATGAGGTGACATGGCAAAGGAGGCAGTGGTACAGTGCAGCATTCTACAAAAGATTTTAACATGTTAAAAAAAAAATTAAGAGAAAAAAATAGTATTGATCCCCAGGGTTTAAATATAATGTGCAAAGGCAAACTGCAAAAATATGTTAAAATCTGATACATAGCTGTACGTACATTCATAGCCACAATATGACTAACTATTTACAAAAAATTTAGCAAAATTGAATTCCCAATTTCAAAATTAAAGGAACACTATAGTCACCTAAATTACTTTAGCTAAATAAAGCAGTTTTAGTGTATAGATCATTCCCCTGCAATTTCACTGCTCAATTCACTGCCATTTAGGAGTTAACCCCTTCAGGACCGGCCTGTTTTTGCGATGTTTGTACGTTAAGGACCAGAGCAGTTTTAACACTTTTGTGGTGTTTGTGTTTAGCTGTAATTTTCCGCTCTCTCATTTACGGTTCCCATACAAGTTATATATTGTTTTTTTCAGGACAAAAGGGGCTTTCTTTACATACCATTATTTGTATTATGTCCAATATTGTATTTAAAAAAAAATAATAAAATATGGTGAAAAATTAAAAAAAAAAAAAACATGTTTTTGGACTTTTACTTGAAAAATCTTTTACTTATCTACAAAAGCTAATGAAAAAAACTGCTAAATAGATTTAAAATTTTGTCCCGAGTTTAAAAACACCCAGTGTTTACATGCTTTATTGCTTTTTTTTGCAAGTTATAGGCCTATAAATACAAGTAGGAAATTGCTGTTTCAATATATATATATTTTAAATGTATCAATAGTGACCTTGTAACACCGTTATCTGTCATAAATCCCCGAAACACACCTAACATGTACATATTTTTTTTAAAGTAGACAACCCAGGGTATTCAAAATTGGGTATGTCCAGTTTTTTTTAGTAGCCACTTAGTCACAAACACTGGCCAAAGTTAGCATTTATATTTGTTTGTGTGTTAAAAATGCAAGAAACGCTAACTTTGGCCGGTGTTTGTGACTAAGTGGCTACTAAAAAAGGCTGAACATACCCCATTTGCAATACCTTGGGTTGTCTTCTTTTGCAAATGGTATGCCATCATGGGGCTAATTCTCATTCCTTGGCTACCATACGCTCTCAAAGGCAACCTAACCAATCCGACAAATTTCAATTAAAAAAAAAAAAAAGTAAAATCAAGCCTTATATTTGACCCTGTAACTTTCACAAACACTATAAAACCTCTACATGTGGGGTACTGTTATACTCAGGAGACTTCGCTGAACACAAATATTAGTGTATCAGAACAGTAAAATGTATCACAGCAATAATATCCTCAGTGAAAGTGCTGTTTGTGTGTGAAAAATATCATCGCTGTGATATGTTTTACTGTTTTGAAACACTAATATTTGTGTTCAGCGAAGTCTCCCGAGTAGAACAGTACCCCCATGTACAGGTTTTAGGGTGTCATAGAAAGTTACAGGGTTAAACACAGTGCTAGCAAATTAAATTATCTGGACTTTCGGCCTGGGTTGGCAGGCAGGTCCCTCAAATTGCAATCATTAAAATTACTTAATTAGGTAAAAATATTACATAAATACACATGTAGAATTTTAATATATATACATATTTATATATTTGACGTCTACGTGTATATTTATGAAATTATTTATGTAATTATGTATATGGACATATGTATATTTCGTATTGTTTTTATTTATTTATTTATACATAGATATATATATCATTACATTCTAAGTATATTTTGATATAAATATATATATATATATATATATATATATATATATATATATATATATCAAAATACTGTTAGAATAAAATTGCATATATAAATATTTTTTTATAATTATTAAAAATTATTTTTATTTTTTGTTATTTATTTTTATTAACATATTATTTGTATTTTATAATAATATATATATACCATATATATAGCAATTATATATATTGTATATATTCGTGTGTTATTTAAATATAAGTGTATTTTTATATTAATATACGTATATATAAATATAAAAATACACTTAATATGACATTATATATATATGATACATATACATATATTATATATAGATATAATACATGTGTATATATATATATACACATATTATTTATTTATTTTTACACTGATTTTACACTCTTTTTTTTTTACTTTATTTTTTGGATTTTTTACTTGCAGGGAGACTGCCTGTCAGCACAGACAGTCCCCCTGCAGGCAGATACACAGACCCCTATTGCGGTCATGTGATCGAGTGATCACATGGCCGTGGGGTCCTGATCTGCCGAGGGGGGACTGCCCGGGCAGACAGGCAGTCCCCCTGGACCGGGTGGAGCACTGATCGCCGCCGTGGGACCGACGGCGATCAGGTAAGTAGCCCCAGACCGTTATGACGGTTCAGGACCGTCAGCGGTCCAAACGCACGTTTTACCGCTGACGGTCCTGAACCGTCAGCGGTCCTGAAGGGGTTAAATCACTTTGTTTCTGTTTATGCAGCCCTAGCCACACCTCCCCTGGCTATGATTGACAGAGCCTGCATGCAAGAAAAATTGGTTTCACTTTCAAACAGATGTAATTTACCTTAAATAATTGAATCTCAATCTCTAAATTGAACTTTAATCACATACAGGAGGCTCTTGCAGGGTCTAGCAAGCTATTAACATAGCAGGGGATAAGAAAATCTTAATTAAACAGAACTTGCAATAAAGAAAGCCTAAATAGGGCTCTCTTTACAGGAAGTGTTTATGGAAGACTGTGCAAGTCACATGCAGGGAGGCGTGACTAGGGTTCATAAACAAAGGGATTTAACTCCTAAATGGCAGAGGATTGAGCAGTGAGGCTGCAGGGGCATGTTCTATACACCAAAACTGCTTCATTAAGCTAAAGTTGTTCAGGTGACTATAGTGTCCCTTTAAGGCAAACATAGCCAATTTGGTGACATTTCCCATCTCGGCCATTTTATCCCCAATTTAACCATTCGGATTTCACTCTACCACATCCTGACTTAGAAAATAACCCTGCATATCTTGCCACTTTGTGGCAATCTATTTAAAGGGACACTATAGGCAAACAGACAGATGGTCCGGGTGCACTGTCCTGGTCTCCTTAACCCTGTAGCTAAAAACATTGCAGTTTACCAGACAGCCACTATAGGCACTGTTTCATAGAGTTTAACGCCACACTTTCCATGAGGATGACCAGTGTCTTGCAAAACCCCATAGTAAAGCACTGATTCAATGTTTTCCTGTGGGGAAGGCCTAATGCAAGCGGCGCTAACAGCACATCAGGTTACCACTCACTAGGTTTACAGAGGACATGGAGACAGAGCCAGTGTGGAGGGAGCTCAGCGCTAAAAACTGGGAAAGAGTTTAAAGGGTTTTTAACCCTTTGATTGCCATGGGGCGGTGCAGAGGAACAGATTTGTATTCCTAACAATATAGTGATCCTTTACTAAAAATTGACAGTTGTTCATTTAAATGGGTCATGCAGTTCATACTTCCTATGCATGCACAAGGCCCGAAACTAAACAAAAGCACAACAAGCATTTCAGTTCCTTATTTGGTTCAGTGATTCAGAACAGATCAAGCTTCAAATACCAAAAATACCATGACACACCTGACTGGATATTAATGTTTAGCTGGGCAGAAAGATTTCTTCATTTATAAACCAGTGCCATCCAGACCTTTTGTCTAGTTTGAATCATTATCCATATGCTAGAGAGAGATAGATAGATAGATAGATAGATAGATAGATAGATAGATAGATAGATAGATAGATAGATAGATAGATAGATAGATAGATAGATAGATAGATATTACATTGCCAAACACAAATCACAAAGACACACACCAGTCAAGCCATAAGACTTGCTTTTCCCACAGAAATCTCACTTTAACAGTGCTCTCACTACTGCAAGGGATTCTGGGTAGGTGTATGCAAATAAGCTCAACAAAGAACTAACTTTTTGCCTCATAATTCTAATTTATGCATGGATTCCTTGGAGTATGTGTCCGCTGTATACAACAGCTTTCAAAGACAACTCAGGAAGAGGAGTAAAGCCAGTGAACCACTCATGGACAGCTGTTTTGTTGTTAATGCAACTCATTAGCATGAGGTTGGTTACTGGCTTGCAGTGGAGGCTTGGCGTTACTTGTAAAGTACATACCAAGAGAGTTGGGGTGGGGGAAAAAGTGTGGATGAAAACCCCTTCCACCTGAAGTGGATAGTTAATACATTGCTAAACACAAATAAACACATCAGTCAAGTCATCTGACTTGCTTTTCCCACAGACATATATACACACACACACACACTTTTTGTATTACCTCGGGTTACCAACTGTGTCTCAGCTAATTCAACTTGAATGGCACAACACTTCTTTTTATGATCAGTTGAACTTTCTGTAAAGAGAAGTGCTCTTTTAGCTGTCAACAGTCAAACCCTACAGCTAGCTACACAAGTCCACAATCTAGTTATCATCCTTCACTGTTCTATGAACTTCATTCAACGCATTAGGATGCTCACCATATAGCAATTCACTTTAAATTGTGCAGCTTATGAAAAATATGCCAACTTTAAATCACTGGAAGCAGGAAAAACCTTGATCCAGTATTCATTTGTGTCAATGTAACTTCAGTTTGGTTGATATTCAATCAATTGAACCGAATAAAAATGAATAAATGTTGTATAGCAAACTCAACATTTAGTGTGTCACTCTACTGTACTAATCATTCACAGGTAACCAGGGACAAGTGAACTGGTGCACTAAGTTAGAAAGTATGATTGAAAGCGTGTGTTGCAGCAGTTCGAACTGCAGGAAAGAATCTTTGGTATTCTAGCTACCGTGTAATAAAAAGTTAAGAAGGAAACAACACACGCACAAATCCTAGAATTGTGAAGTATGCCATTTCACATAACATTCATAAAGCACAATACCATGATACAACAATTCTCATATTCTAAATTTCATTAGATACATACAATTCAGAGCTAAAAGATGAATACAGATATTTTTAATTTCTGTGTATATATATTACACAGACATTACTATTGCCAGACATACCATTATAGCGTTCCTTTTTGGCAGCTGAGGAGTTAAGCAAATTATCTGTTTATATGCACCAGTTGTCAGGTCTCATACAGCTGGTGCTGTTTTCACTTCTGATTTCCTTTAGGGCTGTTTCCAGAAGGCAGCAGAAAATAATGTCAATGCATAACAAAATGTTATATATGGACTTTAGCAGACACTATTTAATACCTTTAAAATGTTAGTCCACCTACCACCCAGACAACTGACCCATAATGCAAATAGGAGACTACTGAACAAGAAGCAGGCACCCTGTAGTACCCATGCAAATTGTTAAACTGTAATAATAATTGCAGTGGGATGGCCCCATGGCACTCGTGACACCATAACTGCTACATTGCTAAGGTCAAAACAATACCCAGGGCTTAAGGCCAAATATAAATGTCATGACCCCTTCCTAAAGGCCCACCCCTGACCTTCTCCAACTCAAATATAAAAAGGGACTCTCCAATGCCCAAATAAAATAAAAGTCAGTTTAATAGATATACCTCCAGTGAAAAAAAAATGCATAATTAAATGCATGCAGTTTTCATTGGGGGTATATCTATAAACACCTTGCAAAATCTGCAGATCTCTTGTTTAAAGCATTTGCAAGCCCTCCTCCACTCACCAAGCACAGATTTTCTGTAGCTGTCTAATCAAAGGCTTCCAGTGTAGTTCAATTAGAAGCCCAGAGCAAACGGTACATGTCTCTTGAGTTTAGCTCCACTCAGCTTAATAACCAGGAAGTAACAGGGCCAGTTGTCTTATTGACAGTCTGCGGTGTAACAAGGTTAACTTATAGAAGTGCCAATTTCTTTAGAAATGTGCCCCCCCCCCCCCCCCCCCATTATACAAAGAGAGGACATTCTTTAGACACAAAGCAGTTCAGCAAGCTAAAGTACTTGACACACTCAGTTACAGATGGGCAGAAACGCACAATCACACACAGGCCTTCTGTAAGGAGATCATTCAGGTAGTATGCCACCGGCCCTGCGCTTAGCTTGTCTCCCACCTTTACCGGTCTCCCCTGCTGCCAATGACATGTTGCTCTGCTCTCCCTGCGTACATCTCATCAGTGAGGCTCAGCCAATAGTGGAAAAAGTACAGCGATAAGGACACACAGAGAATATGATAGTTTCATATTCCCTGTGCGTTCCGATCACTACACTGCTTTGCCGAGTACTAGACTCATCAAGGAGATTGGAAACAGGCAGGGAGAGCAATGCAGGTTGAAGGACAAAAAGATAGGGCTCCAGCCCCCACTCCCCTATCAACGTCCCTGGCAATAACTTATGGTGCTTAACGAAAAATAATAAAAAACAAGGCTTGGCAGACACAGGCATTGGCAAACCCCCTTGCAGCACATAGAGGGTTAAAAACAAAACAAAAAACTTTATTTACTTACCCAATTCCAGTACTAATCTTCCTCAGCACTCGGTCAGCACTCCGCCTCCTCCAACGTGGGGGGGGCCTTATGCGCATGCACGGCAAGTGCAGCAAGCACAAGAGGCCCCCAATAAGTTCATTTTAGTCTACTAAAACTAGAACAATTCAGATTCAGACTAAAATACGACTAAAACTGCTTTTTAGTCAAAAGACTAACACTAAAACTAAATTGGAATTTACCACCAAAATTAAAACTGCACAGAGGAGAGAAAAACAAGCAGCAAGAATGGTGAGAACGGACAACAGCTCAATTAGCCTTCAGTGGGTCCCCGTTCAGATCACAAGCTGGTTTTAGCTCATCTTGTACAATTACAGAGAGAACATATCTGAAGCACATCAGACTGGTCCCTAGGGGCAGTCCAGATCGGAAATGCCAGCAAGTTCACTCTGCACGATAGATACAGCAACCCCAGAGGATCGTTTCAAACTTGTAAGGTATCAGTGAGGTATAGCCAATATCCCTCTAGGCACCATGAGCAAGGGGTCCACGCCTGGATTGCCCTTTAAACTTAAGGAGAAAAAAACAAGTAGCAGGAGAGGTGAAAACTGACAACAGCTCAATTAGCCTGCCCTTCGGTGGGTCCCCGCTCAGATCACAAGCTGGTTTTAGTTCATCTTGTGCCGTTGAGCTGTTGTCCGTTTTTCACTGCACAGAGGGGCTGTGTAAGGGGCAAAAGAGACAGACCAGATCTTGGGAGAAAGACACCTAAAGGAGCTGGGAGGACACAAAAGGGCTGTGGAAGGGACAAAAGAGAATGATAGAGGCTTTAACTAAACCTATTAGACTTTAGTAGTGTCGACTAAAATCTACTGGAGATTTAGTCAACTAAAACAATTCAGATGACTAATATATGACAAACTAAAATTGCTTTTTAGTCAAAAGACTAGGACTCAAAACTAAATTGAATTTTCCTGCCAAAATTAACATTGCTCCAAATAGGAAAGCATTGACTCAATGCTTTCCTATGGGGATTTCACTGCACCATTTAGGCTATTTAGAATCTGGTAAACTCCCAGAAGCTCCTATCATTGCTGTGTGGTAGATAGCCACTAGAGGCTGTCTAAGTAATGCAATCTGATCACTGCAGTTTCTCAAAAACTGCAATCATTTTCATTGCATGGTTATGGAGCACTATAGGGCCAAGAACACAAACATGTATTCCTGACCCTATGGTGTTAAAACCACAATCTAGCCCCCCCTGGCTCCCCTCTTGCCTCCCTAAATATAGTAAAATCTTACTTGTATTTAAGTCTGAAGTTGCTGGCTTTGTCTCGGTTTGCCTCCGACATGACCCTGCCTGCCAACATCATCAGAAGTGGTGGTCTGAGCCAATCACAATGCTTCCCTATAGGATTGGCTGAGACTGTCAATAATGAAGATCAGGGGTAGAGTCAGCACAAGCCAAACAGCAACTCCTCAGAGATGAATTGAATCAATGCATCTCTATAAGGAAAGTTCAGTTCCCTCAATGCAGAGGGTGGCAACACTGATTGGCAGTGCTGCACATTAGGCAGAACTGCTTAAGGAGGCAGCTTTAGCAGCCATCTAAGGAGTGGCCAGTGGAGTTATCACTAGGCTGTAATGTAAACACTGCGTTTTCTCTGAAAAAAATGAAAATCAAAGTAGGCTTGTGGCTCACAACAGCTGACTGCCTATTAGGATCCTTTTTTAATGCACGTTGAGCACAAATTAAGTGATAAGAGTTTCTTTCTGCTGTGGAAGGTGTCTGCAGCTGCAGGCAACACCCCTATACAGAGCACCAAGGAAGCATCAAAGCTATGTATCTTTTTACATTTTATATATTTTTGCATTTTGAATGAAGTTGTTATGGCACAAGGAGGTTCCCATGCATCAGCTTACCTCAAGGGGTTAAACTGTTAAACAGTTTAACCCAGATACTTAATCAGTTGCCAATTTATAGACTGTATCAGTAGCTCCCCATTCACAGTGAGAAAAATGCATACGTACACAAAGACTTAATGGAACTGTTATGATGTTACCAACCATACTTTGGTAGCTATTAGTTAAAAGGTAGTTGAGTCTGGTCCATAGGAACAAGCTCCTACCCATTAAGGACTACTGATGAGTGTGAAAAAACACGTGTCATATCTGCAGTTTGCATTCTACACTTTATTGAGGATGGGAAATGCAGCAGGATTGGAACAGGACATCTCATGGGGTTTGGTAGGTTGAACTCTGTAATGGGTATTGTGCCAGGAGTGCCTCTGCGAAATAAGTAAGTTTCAGCTTAACAGTTTCTGTTACGTCTCTTATGCTAAGCCCTGTAGTGCAGACAACAGCACCTGGTGGACCCCAGGTAAGTGAAACAATAGAAACATTTAAATGTGGTCTGCCTGAAGATGTTGCAAACCCATAGCTGCCAAGAGGCATTTCAAGTTACCGGTAATAAATTTGTTTCCAGTCTCTACATTGGAGCCCTGGAAAGACAAACAAGCTGCAATCTTTTGTGACCGAATGGTTCAGCAAGCAGTATGGACTACAGCAGGGGGAGCCACCCATCAGCACTCCAGATGTTATGGACTACATATCCCTTGATGTTTTGCCAGCCTTGTTCCTGTAAGACCATTAAGGGAGATGTAGTTTAAAACATCTGGAGTAATGAAGGTTTCCTACCCATGGACTACATTATTAAATGGACAATGACAGACCTCAAGATCAATGGATTTGATACCTATACATCCCTATCTCTGCTAAAGGGCTTTGAGTACCAACTACCAAGTATTTCAATATGGTTTTCTTCTTCTCTAAAGCAACGCAACAGGATATTTACTATTTTATGGATTAATCCCTTTATCTTTTGCAGAACATAATGTAATTACATCAGGAACGAATAGTCAAGAGCGGTTGTGGTGTCCCTGAAAATATTCACTGATCCCCTTGTCTTTTAGCTGCATGTGTGTAATCATTTGATTGCCAGAGTGGTTCTGTCCCACAAACATTCACACAAGTTCAGTGATCAGCCTTGAGAATTAAGAAGCTGAAACTGAACACTCACTGAACTTACCATGAATACAAAACTGGACTGCTGTCAATGTCAGTGGAAACCCACACATATAAATGGGATAAGGTCATCAAAATACAATAAGCAAAAATAATATAATATGATGATGTGTTACTTCATGGAGATGATTCATTTCCACAATACAATAAATCTGTGTATGAATCAGACAAAAATGGATGACTATGGCATTATCATTGGTTTGCCGGTTTAGTGTTAAGGGGGGAGGGAGGGTGTTAACTCACCCCCACACAAAATTGTGTTTTTAAGGAGCATATGAGACTGAAAAAGAAATCCATAAAAAATATTTTTCCTCAGGACTCTGTGTCAGGTTCTATGCTACTAGCCAGGCTAAAAGTAATTACTCCGAGCTCTGAGTATCCATGATACACTCCCCACAGGTGAATTTTCACTAACCAATGGCTAATGAAAATTATAAAGCTTTGCTTTTCTAATTATGCAGGTTTCTCACTAAAGGGACATTTTACTTGGACAATGTAAAAAGTTCCCTAAAAACACACCTCCAGTGGTGGTCAGTCCTGAGAGACTTAGAAGGTCTATACATTTAGCAACATCAGGGTGATGATGCCGTACACACCATCTGCAAAAACATGTGCTTCATGGGTGAAACCAATTATGACTAATCAAAAGCAGAATTCCACAGAACTTTCGTTTAACAGTCAACTGATCCCTGACTCCTTCTCCATAATATAAGAGGCAGCTCCGTTCATGTGCTGACCATCTGTTTAAAGAAATGCCACTTCCATGAAAACATGGTGGATCAGGCAATCCTACCTACCTTGAGAGAAAATGCAGTTTTATCATGCAGCTATGGTTTAGGATTTTACGATTGAAAAATGTAATACAATCAGAAACCCAAATGGCTTTGAGTAGGATAGCTATTCACTTTTCGCGAGCATCTAAGTGGCATTGAGCCTATTAAATAAATGAATAGGTATCTGGCAGTATTTACCTTGGATTAAGAGAAAGGTAAATCCTGCCTATTGGCTAGACGAGTGCATTGGAAGGCTACTTGGATACCAGGGAGGTAGACTGGTACCCAGACCATGCCAGCCATTGATCAACTTTATGACACATCCCAGAGAGGTACCCAGAGAATGTCAGCCATGTATCTCCTGTATAACAGCATCCCAGATGGATACCCACAGCATGCCAGACCCTTATCCATCTATGACAGCATCTTAGTTAGTTATCCAACCATGCCAGCCATGGATCCCCTGTATGACAACATCCTAGATGGGTACCCAGAGTATGCCAAGCCTGTATCGATGTATGACAGCAATCTAGATGGCTACCTAGAGAGCATGCAAGCCCTGTATCTCATGTATCCAAGCTTGGTATGCTCTGTAGCCTGGTACCCAGAGCATCCCAGATAGAGCATTCCAGCCCTGTATCCCCTGTATGGCAATATCCTAGATGGGTACCTAGAGCATGCCAGCCCTGTATGGCAGTATCCTAGATGGGTACCTAGAGCATGCCAGCCCTGTATGGCAGTATCCTAGATGGGTACCTAGAGCATGCCAGTCCTGTATCCACTGTTTGGCCATATCCCCGATGGGTACCTAGAGCATGCCAGCCCTGTATCCCCTGTATGGCAGTATCCCCGATGGGTGGCTCTGTTGCCATGGAGATCTCACCTTGTGAAGAAGTCTGCGATCCCCATCCTCCAGGGTCTGTCTCCGTCCTGTTCCCGGGGACCGAATTCCCCTTCGGGCAGGCTGAGTCCGTCATGGAGGTGGTCCGGGGCGCTTTGCCGGCGGCTCACCTCGAACGTGTTTCGGGAGCTCAGGGTGACATCCAGGAACCGGAATCGGTCGGCCTCCTCGGACACGAAGTAACCGGCCACGGTGTGCGCGCTGACCGGGGACGAGCTGCAGCTGGAGGCCCCCGAGCCGGCCGCACTGGGGGAAGGGTACCCGGGGGGCTCCGGGGGGTGACAGGACCCCCCCGGGCAGCACGGGCCGGCCAGCCGGTGTCCTCCATTGGGCAGCCTGAGCTCCTCGCTGTCCATGGCGCCCGGGGCCGGCTCCTCCTTGCCCCCCCGGGAGGGGTATCCCAGGTCCCCGTTGGTCATCCTGACGGCCGGGCCGGAGATATAGAGCCGGAGGATGTCCGCCTCCTCCTCGCCTTCCTCGTCCTCCGTCACTCCGGCCCTGTGACAGGCAGGACTCCCCTGGCCGCCGCCATCCTCTGGCCCAACCATTTGCTGCCCCGGGCAACCAGACGCCCTCAGCGGCGGCCTAGCGGGGGGAGGGCGGGGGCCGGGCCCCCCCGGGAGCGGTGTAGGGGCCGCCGCCAAGTTCCGCTAGTATAACGCTCCGTGGCTGGGGGGGTGGACGCCGGGCAGCACGGCTCTCTGGGGGTCTGTGTCAGTCTGAGCTCCGGGGAGGTGAGGAGAGCGTCCCCTCCAGCGCGATGTCGTTACATGGTCCGTAAATACGGAAGCTGAGTGAGCCCGGCTCCCGGTGGATTCTGGGAGTTGTAGTTCCCGAGAGAGAGGGCGGGGTCATTGCTGGGCTCAGGGTGTGAGGGTAACAGGGGGCATGCCAGGGTGACAGGAGCCCAGGGCAACACTAAAAGACACGCACAGGGAATAATGAGGGATTTGATACATTTTAGGCCAGAATAACACAATTTGGATAATTTACTAACTGTGCTATGCTCAGGGTGTGAGGGTTACAGGGGGCATGCAGTCAGGGTGACAGCAGCCCAGGGCAACACTAAAAGACACTCACAGGGAATAATGAGGGATTTGGTACATTTTAGGCCAGAATAACACAATTTGGATAATTTACTAACTGTGCTATGCTAAGGGTGACGGTTACAGGGGGCATGCAGTCAGGGTGACAGCAGCCTAGGGCAACACTGAAAGACACGTACAGGGAATAATGAGGGATTTGGTACATTTTAGGCCAAAATAACACAATTTGGATAATTTACTAACTGTGCTATGCTCAGGGTGTGACGGTTACAGGGGGCATGCTAGGGTGACAGCAGCCTAGGGCAACACTGAAAGACACGTACAGGGAATAATCAGGGATTTGATACATTTTAGGCCAAAATAACACAATTTGGATAATTTACTAACTGTGCTATGCTCAGGGTGTGAGGGTTACAGGGGTCATGCTAGGGTGACAGCAGCCTAGGGAACACTGAAAGACACTCACAGGGAATAATCAGGGATTTGGTACATTTTAGGCCAGAATAACACAATTTGGATAATTTACTAACTGTGCTATGCTCAGGGTGTGAGGGTTACAGGGGGCATGCAGTCAGGGTGACAGCAGCCTAGGGAACACTGAAAGACACGCACAGGGAATAATGAGGGATTTGATACATTTTAGGCCAAAATAACACAATTTGGATAATTTACTAACTGTGCTATGCTCAGGGTGTGAGGGTTACAGGGGTCATGCTAGGGTGACAGCAGCCTAGGGGAACACTGAAAGACACTCACAGGGAATAATCAGGGATTTGGTACATTTTGGACAAAAATAACACAATTTGGATAATTTACTCAACTCAATTTCAATAGTAAATTGAAATCCGACAAGGTTATTTACTAAAGAGAGAATTGTATGGCATTTAAAGTAAAATATCAAATTTAAGAACAAAATAGCTGAATTGAAAAATTCTCCTAGTCCGCTATACTTCCAGTTTGGCTATTTTAGTTTTAAAATCAGCAAATTTGCTCCATTTGTTTTGAATTCCCTACTATTCTCAGTGAATAACCATGCGATTGTCACAACTTGACTAGTGTAGCTTTGTTGGAACATTTCTGGATCCAGTTGTAGTATGACTCAGACTGGCTCGCATTCACAGCTGGCTGACATGCCGAATTTTTGACCAGGTCCATTTGGTGATTATCACCAATTGCAAAAAAAACCATGCAATTGCAGGCCTCCCAATCATCCCAGATTTGTTCCCCAGTGTCCTGCTTTTGGAGACACCAGAGATCTGTTCCCCAAAAAAACACAGCGTGTGCGTAATATTAGACCTTCTTCCTAGGGGACTAGGACCATGCCTAGAGCACTGAAACAGTTTTCCTTGCATGGTCTGCCCTCATTGGGCCGTCCTGTGTGATTGGCAGGCAGCCTGGGGTGCATTCACATCAGGCAGACCCACCAGTAATTTGGATGACCATGCCCCTATTCCAAGTGGATCCTACCCATTCGAGAGGAGTCTGTGACATGGTTTGTGGCACTAGCACGCTCTCATTTTATTTTGCCCACCAGCATCTCCATTCACCAGAAGCCGATGTTGGGGGCTATGTAACTGGCAAAACCCCTGGAGGCTATCCCCCCTTCCAGTTTTATACTCTCAATATTGGGAGTTTCCTACTAATTTTCACAATACTCTTAATTTGGACTTTAGGAATCGAACTCTTGTCAATTTTTGGGAATTCAAAATTAAATTCACTTTTTAGACCAGAACAGCCAAACGTGCATGACTTGGATACTTTTTAAAATTAGACATTTCCTTTGAATTCCCAACAATTCATGCTTAGGAGATTTATTTACTAAACAGAAAATTGTACTGAAACAAAACCAATTTGCAAAAACTGGGCAAAAATAAAACACTTCTGCAATAGTCACAGATTGATTGTACTAGTCTAAACTTTACAATGTATTTGTAAACGGTTTTTAGTTCATTAAGGACACATGACATGTGTGACATGTCATGATTTCCTTTTATTCCAGACGCTTGGTCCTTAAGTTGTTAAGTCACTGTTCAGTGAATAATGTTGTATAAGTAAATAATTATGCAAGTACATGTGCTATGATTTTGTAGTATTGATGCTGTTCATAATTCAGACAAATCAAACGGAAAGCTAGAATAGGTAAATTAAAAGGAGGTGATGTAAAAGCAGTTTCTACATTGGAGTTTGAATGTTGTTGTGTATAATTATGTTGTGAAAATAGTGGGCAGAAATTGATACCTTCACATGGTCTTTTCTCAAAGTTTCTTCATCTCTGTTCCCACTGCCACTTAATTTCCTATTTCCTGCTGTCTCTTTTCATGTCTCCCATTAGGCCCTTCTCCCTCATCCTGTCCCAATTTCTCTCCACATGCCTTCTCCTATATGAATACTGCTTTGGTGTCTGTTTGCATAGCCTGGGAGCGATAGAAGTCAGGCATTTCCCTGCTAAACTGTTTCAGTGATTTTTCGGTGGGTGTGCTTATGGGTATTTATTTGTAAAGGTGAGGGATGTGGCCTTATCAGTCAAGACAATGTCTTATTAGGTTATTTTTGTTCTGGATATAATGTGATAATATTTCATTTCTAGAAGAGGTTTAATTAAAAAAAAGAAAAAAGTGTCTTCTGGATTAATTTTCTTTCCATGCAACTGTTCCTTTTTCTCAGAGGAACACTACAAACACCATAACCACATCAGCACACTGTAGTGGTAAAAGTGCCAGGAGTGTGCTAGTACACCCCCTGCCGCTTCACCCCATGCAAGTAATCAAATCACTTTCTAATGGTTTGACTTATAACTGGGGTCCACTGGTCACCATTTGCAGCCCCCACACAGCAAGACTCTCTCTCCACTGACTGAATCCTGGCATTGCAGGGTTATGCTTAGCGGCTAAGAGTGATTAGCTCATGCTTTCAGCCAATTAGCTGGCCCTGCATTGCTAGGTTTAGCTCAGGTATGAAAATATATACCATGTCTGCTTGCAACATAATAGATATATTGAGTTTGCCTAAACAAATGAATTCTCCTTATTATCTTTTAAAATAAATAAGATATAATGCAATGGTACATAGTAACCCTGCTATTTTTGAAAAGTAAAAATATAACATTTTAAAAAGCACCCAAAAACATTGAATTCTCTATTTTTATTATGTTGATGTATTTATTCTTTATTTTATTTTTTAATTAAAAGAAAAATAATAGGCAAAAAAGTAAATAAATTTTCATTCTAGATGGAGTTAATTAGATACAAAGATACATTTTACTTAAACTAGCATCATATTGTGTATGTGTTCTCTTTTTGTTTACACGTGTATAACTGTAAAATGACCATAAATTCATTAATTGGATAAATATCACTGTAGGTCTGTGATTATGAAAACAAGAGATCCAAGAGCAAGCAAAGCACTTTCATGATTCTTTATGCTTCTTTTTCAGTATTTCTTTCGATTATTCCTGATTTGTTGAGGATTATTTGCAGAGTGCTGGAAATTATTATTATTAAGAAGTGACAGGAAAGGAACTGGAGAACCCTTGAAAAACTTTCACAGCAACTACAGTACACACAAGCTACTCTGCGGTAATATCACTGAGGCTTCCCTGAAGAACACAAGACCACTCTAGTGTCATGGCAATAAATACTATTTCTAATCCTAAGAAAGTTATCAATGAAGTAAATTGCCAGAAATTCAAAGTTAATATAACATTATCGTCCAGAAGAGCAGAATTAAAAAATTTAAAATTTAAAAAGTTAGCTATGTTGGCAGTTCAACTATTTTGGCCTAAAATATGAAATTCACGTTGAAATCCTGAGAGTTGACACTTTTGCGAATAAACTTGTATTAAGTCACAAACAGGGATTTTCACCATAGTCCAAATTGTAGGGAACTGAAATCCTCATGGCAAAAATTCAGGCTAAAATAGCAAAGTCAGGGTAGAATAGCCATGTTACACACATATATACTCCTAATTTTTACAGTCTGTTACATATTCTATGGTACTCACCCAGGGCCGTCTTTAAAATTGATTTGGCCCTGGGCAAGAATTTGATGGGGCCCCCTGACCCCCACTCCCTGACATGCAATCACGCTCTCCACTTTCCAACGCAGTAGCGGAACCATTTTCCCATGCTTGCAGAGTCGTATTTAGCACTGAGTTGTGTTTGTGTGTTTGAATGAATGCATGTTTGTGTATGGAGTATGTTTGTGTAAATGTAGGGGAATGTTTGTATATGGTGTTGGTGTTTGAATGCAAGCATGCATCTATGTGTAGTTATTTTTTGCTTGTTTTTTTAAATGCTGGGGTGTGTTTATATATATTTTTGGTATTTATGTATTGTTGACGTTTCAATGCAGGAGTGTGTTTGTATGTAGTATTGAAGGTTGAATGCAGGGGTGCACTTGTGTGTAGTGTTGGTGATTTGAATGATGAGATGTATGCACATGTACACAGAGATTGCCACACACTGAAACACATGCAGATACACAGACATAAACACTGACACTCACACTAACACACATGCAGATACAGACGGACACAGATACACACACTAACACATACAGACACACAGACACACAACCTGACACACATACATAGACATAGATACAAACACTGACACATATGGATACTCAGACACACTGATGCATATACTGACACACATGCATACACAGATAATAAAACTGACTATATACAGATGCACACAGATATGCACACGCAGGTACACACACTGACAACATACAAATACATACAATGATAACGTACAGATACACACACTGACACACATACAGACACGCAGATACACAACCTGACACACATGCAGATACACACAGACCACATAGAGAAACATAGATATACTTAATACAGATACACCGATATACATACTGACAACAGAGATACACACTGACAGACATACTGATACACACACAGACACCCTGACAGACATACTCACACACAAACACAGGCATACTGACACACATGCACAGTTTAAATTTTTACACACTGACAGACATCCTGACACACACAGAGACATACTGACACACACAAAGGCCCTGACAGACATACTGACACACGCACAGACATACTGACTCACAGACATAGTGACACACACACAGACACCCTGACAGACATACTGACACACACAGGCATACTAAGACACACATACTGACACATACAGACACCCTGACAGACATACTCACACACATACTAAGACACAAACAGATATACAGGGTGCTGGGGACATATCTACTAAATGCACATAAATGAATTCTGGACCAGTCAGGTCTTTATCTCTTATAATTTAATCATAGAAAATTGAATGACTTTGATTACTTAATATAGATCTCTGATAGATTTATTGAATAAATTCTATAATATGATCGTTTTTCACTTTATGTACTTTATCTTAGAATAATGGGTTTCACACCTGCTTTTTATATTTGGTTATATAGTTACTTTTTATTGTGATATTTCATATAATACACTTCAACACTTAAAATATAATTATGAACTAGAACTACTCACAGCTTTGGAATCTGTCTATTAACATGTACACTGTCTATCCAAATTCTGTAGACCTTTCTTATATACAACACGTTTCTTTATGTGTGTACATATAACTTTTGGAACACATATACTGATTGTTTATCTTTATCACTTTTATATATGTTCTTTTCTTTTTTTTACAAACGTATATATTCTATATTATATATGTCAGAGAATCAGATATTATCATACTAAAGTTATTAATAGTAATGCTTGAAGAGAAATTGGACTCGATCTGGCTTTGATTCATTTTATTGTTTATTACTGTGATATTTACCTTTTAATTTTAATTTTTTCCAATTTTGTCTCCATATCCCAGGGATGGTACTGATTGAGAAAGCTTCCAATTGAGTTAATTGACACTCGTGACACAGCTGTTAGCCTTTACTATCAATGTGGCCATTCTGGGGGTTGTATATGGATGTAATTTTAACTAATTGTTTGATGGGATCTTGTTAATTGTTAATCACTTGTATTCCTATAAAAATGAATGTATACATGCACTTAGTAGCTTGACAAAGACTGTGTAGGTCGAAACGTTGCGATGGAGTGGGTTCAATAAAATTGCCTGATTTGTACCTTGGAGTGCCTCGACTTTCCTTCTATTTTGTTACACAGATATACAGACACACACACAGAAATGGTGACACACACACACAGACACCCTGACAGACATCCTCACACCCATACACGCATACTAAGACACACAGACATACTGACAAACACAGACACCCTGACACACTGACAGACATACTGACAGACATACTGACACACTGACAGACATAATGACACACACAGAAATGGTGACACACACACAGACACCCTGACAGACATACTCACACACATACACACATAGTAAGACACACACACACACATGCAACGTTTACATTTATAAAGCCATCCTCCAGCCTACCTTATGGGTTCCCTGGGGTCCAGTGGCACGCTGAGGTTGTTGGGAGAGTGAGGCTCCTGCACTCCAGCTCCCTCCTGACGGCCTCCTCCTCCTCCATCCAGCGCGGCTTCGTTCTATCTGGGAGGAAGTGACTCACAGCAGTCACTTCCTCCCAGCCTGCTACGGTAAAACAAGGGGGCCCGGTCGCGCTGTTAAAGGGCCACAGCGCATGACCAGGCCCTTTTAGTGTGTGGGCTCCCGGTGCAGCCGCAGCACCCGGGCCCAGGGGGAAAATAAAAAAATTAAAATTGGCGTACAGCGGGGCCCACGGGGTAGCTGCTTTGGGCCCCCCAGGAGTGAATGGGGCCCAGGGCAGCTGCCCCGTTTGCCCCGCTTTAAAGACGGCCGTGTACTCACCCATTCCAGGATCCCCTGGAGACATATTCTCTGTGACTGCACCCAGAGTCATTCCCCTTTCCAGTCTGCAGCCTCCTCAGTTCTCGCTGCCCATATGGGGGTTATGCAGCAGGGCCGTCTGCATGGACATGCCGGGCAGATGCCCGGGGCCCCACAAGCATAAGGCCCCCACTGCAATGCCCGTGGGCCGAGGCCGACAGAGGAGATCCTTTCACAGGAGTAATTACTGTCATGTCTAAGGACCGGGTAGTCGGAAACATGTAAGGAAGATTTTGTTGTTTTTTTGTTTTCCCCTGTTTGTCTATGTACCTTGTGGAATAAACCTTTTCCTTTTGGATTCGGAGCGCTTGTTTTTCTGGCATTATTTTTTTGTTTTTTCTGTGTATTCCTTCATGAGGATTTGGAGTTCCTTGCCTCGGGTTTTGAGTCCCAGAGCGGTATGTTGGGAATTTTTTTCTTTACCAAACTTTTAGTTTTTTCCTTTGATCTTTAAATTAATTTGTACTTCACAGCACAGTGGTATGAGCTCCCTAGTTTCCAAGTACTCTTTTTTTGAGGTCCCAAGGTGCCTACTTTGAAGGGAACTGAGGCATCATTGTCCTATGTACAATGTGTCTTGTATCATCTTCAATAAATGTCTCTATTTGTCATATTACATGGCTGGATACTTTCTGGACAGACCTCGTATATATCTATATTATAATCCTGCTTACTTAAATTGCAAGCAAGGACAAAAAAGAGCGACACATAAACTAGAAATTCTATAGAGCCAGAGGCATGCTCATTAATATTAATTCTACATATTTTATTATCTTTTATGGTGCAGATCAGCTCCCGTGAGCTCACTTCTTTGCCTTTTGTACTGAAATTAGTATATTGAAAGTGTCAGCTTTTCTGCTGACTTCAACCTAAGAAAGAAAAAGGCTGTGCATGGCACATATGCAAGTTAATCTGTGCTACATCCCTCTGTAGCCCCTATCCTCCTATGAAAGTTGGATTCCTTTATATTATTAGGCAGTAACCCCAGTTTGTAAACCTGTCTATGGGGTAGTTTCAAATAAAGCCTTTAATAGATGTGTGCTCCAATATCTGTCTTTTGGCACCACCTGGTGGTGAAAGTACAAGGTTTGCTTGTATTGTACAGGAAAGCTCAGAAGATAAAATTAAAGGAATACTATAGGGTCAGGCACATAAACATGTATTCCTGACCCTATAGTGTTTAAACCACCATCTAGCCCATCTGGGCCCCTCATGTCTCCATAAATATAGCAAAATCTTGCTTGTATTCAAGCCTGAAGCTAAAGCTCTGCATGCTGTTTGCCTCAGAAAAACAAGCTGTCTGCTGACATCATCAGATGTGGTAGCCTGATCCAATCACAGTGCTTCTCCATAGGATTGGCTGAGGCTAACAAGGAGGCAGATAAGGGGCAGAGCCAGCACGATTCAAACACAGCCCTGGCCACTCAGCATCTCCTCATAGAGATGAATTGAATCAATGAATCTCTATGAGGAAATTTCAGTGTCTGCATGCAGAGGGAGGAGACACTGAATGTTTGGATGCATTTTAGGCAGCCATGACCCAGGAAGGATCTCTAACAGCTATCTGAGGAGTGGCCAATGAAGTTATAACTAGGCTGTAATGTAAACACTGCTTTTTCTCTGAAAAGACAGTGTTTACAGCAAAAAGCTTGAAGGTAATGATTCTACTCACCAGAACAAATTCAATAAGCTGTAGTTGTTCTGGTGACTATAGTGTCCCTTTAAGGAAGAATATGCCATCCAATGTCAATTTTGTTTAAGTTGAGCTGGGCTGCGGACTGCTAAGACAAAACAGTGAACCAGGCAATGTGTAAATTGCCAGCAGCCACAATATGGCTGCCATCAGTTTGCAAGGCAGTTCCACTTTACTTAGCGTACCAAACTATTATTACATTTTGAATGTACAAGATGGAGAACAGTGAATAATAGTGATGAAACACCTGTAACATAGGTGCTTTTTTTGATTTCTTGATATTTGGTGAATATATATGTACGATGACCTGTCAGAGATCCAAAATTAACACTGGTGGGTAAGATACATGACGGAGAAAGGAGAGGAAATGAGACACATGGGGGGCTAAGGTGATGAGATTCACATGGGGAACTGGTAAATGAGACACATGAGGGGGGTGGGAGAATGAGACACATGGGGGAGTTGAGATGCATGTAAGGTCTGGGGGACAAACAAAGTGACATAGGGGGGCTGGGGGAGAAAGAGACAAGGTGCTGGGGGAAGACACCCCCAAATAGGGCTATGGAGAGAAACAGACAACCATAGGGGCTGGAAGGGGGACAAAAGAGATAAGCAAGGGCTTGGGAGAGAGAGACCCATAAGGGCTGGGAAGACACAAAGAGCCACAGAGGGGCTGGGGAAGGGGCACAAGTGACAGACCAGGGCTTGGAGAGCGACACCTTGAGGGGCTGAGAGGACGCAAAGAGACACAGAGGAACTGAGGAAGGGCAAAAGAGACAGATACAGGTTTTAACTAAACCCATGAGATGGAAATGTAGTCGACTAAAACAAGATTAAAACTAAAACAATTCAGATGACTAAAATACGACTAAAACTAAAATGTTTTTTTCACTACACCATTTGCATATCAGACTGATCCTATCCAAAATGCAAAGACTAAACAAAGAAATAAAGAACAAACATTCTTGCTGCCTCTTTTTGCTTGAGTGATACAGCAATCCCAGACTATGGTTTCAGGCTTGGTGGGCCTAGTCAGTGATGTTTGCCCCTTAATTACTGTGCCTAGAGGGGAATCAGCTACACCTCACCAATGAGGCTCAATAAAGGCAAAACTAATCTGGGGTTGCTGTAGCTTTTGCACATGGAAACTTGTCAATATTTCAAATATGAAGTGCCTTTTTAGGGGGAAGGGGGTCAGTCTGATAAGTGGTTGGTGTTCTCTCTATAAAGGCACCGATGAGCTAAAACCTGTGTGAAATTTGAGGATAAGCTAATTCAAATTAGCATGTTAGCATGTAACTCTATCATGTAAAAATTAGTGTAGGACCCACCGATATTGGGGTACTTTGGCATAATGGTGGTCTTAACACAATATGGCCATATGGTCTCACTGAATCCCCATATTTGTTTTGCTAAGATAGGTTATTTTAAGTAGCCTTATAAAATGTTAAACTGTATTTTTGATTTTGTGTGTGTGCGCTGTTCCTTTAACTGTATTTTGTATCGATTTTGGTAACCCCTTAAGGACACATGACATGTGTGACATGTCATGATTCCCTTTTATTCCAGAAGTTTGGTCCTTAAGGGGTTAAGGTAGCACGACTGCTTAGTAATGCATGTTCTCGGTGTGCCCCCAATTCCCATTTTTTCTGACAAGCTAATTGTTGTCTTTTCTCAGTGAAATAATAAACATTTGATTTTGGCTAATTACAACTTTTAACAGCAGTAAAGCTGTAATAACAGAGCATGCTAGAATTCGTAGAAGTATAAGGTTATTGCATTCTCTTCACACTCGAATTTATCTTGAAAAACTCCAAGAGCTAAAACAAATGATACACCTTGCTGTTGTTATAGTGCAAGGAAGTCTTGTATCTATTTCTCCCTGTGATTAGTTCATAGCATATTATCACTGCATGAATGGGTGTGACTAAAATTAACAGGCAGCAATAAGAACCTGCCATCATTTTTTGTCAGCTTTGGGTGCAGTTTTTGCTTAAATTGCAGTTTTATTAATTTATTTAGATCTCTGGAACTGCCATTCTCACTGAAATAAATAATATAAACCAAAACCATTGTATAAATCAGTGGTGGCCATTCCAGTCCCTACGCACCTCCAGGTGTTCAGGATTCAGAGAATTCAATGGTGCTGTGGGGATGCTGATGAAACCAGGACTGTTTGGTACATGATGATTAGTGATGTCCCGAACAGTTCGCCGGGAACCGTTCGCCAGCGAACATAGCGTGTTCGGTCCGCCCCCTATTCGTCATGGAGGTGAGAGGGTCTGGGAGGGAGGGTCTGCTGCTGATTGGCTGGAATGTGTCTGCTGACTGTGAGGTACAGGGTCAAAGTTTACTCAATGATGACGAATAGGGGGTGGGCCGAACATCGCGCGTGTTCGCGACCGCTATGTTCGCCGGCGAACGGTTCCTGGCGAACTGTTCGGGACATCACTAATGATAATTTATTGCTGTGTAGGTAATTTAAAAGCATTTTTCTCGCATGTCCTAGTAAGAACTCTGACTCACACACATTGCCGGGATCCAAGCCTGAATCGAACACTGTCGTATCATAGTGTTTGTTTTGTTATTCCTTCTAATGATTTACTAATGATGCTTTCAGGGAATTTATCACATCTTCCCTTACCCCAGGCTTTAATCTGTAATGGAAAACTCCACATTGTGTTTCTGTTCGATGGAAAGCAATCATTTATTTATGCATTACCTGGAAACCTAAAACAGACTACTTGTTTAGGATGGGGGATAGTCGTTCATCCTCCATAAAATGTGTATATTCTCAAAGTACATACTTTCTCTGCCAGTTTGGTATCGTATCAGTTTACAGTATGTTTAGGTTTGCCAGATCAACCATATTTTCTACGACACATATCTTATCTGACTTAGCTGTACTGCTGTATGCAGAATACAAATTGCAATTCATTTTTGTTTCGTTCTGAATGTGAATTCGGACGAATTTTGGGAAATTACATACATCCGAATGGCCGAATAGCTGAATTTACGAAGTCCCCAAGTTCAGAAATTGCAGAAATTCCGAAATTGCCAAATTTCCGAAGTGTCGAAGTTCAGAAGTGCCGAAGTTCAGAAGTGTCGAGGTGCCGAAGTACTAATATACCTACCCAGTGGAAGAATGAAGAATACTACACTGTATACAAGTTTAAATAAAAAAGTATACAAACATAGCCAGGATTCAGCTGTAAGCATTTGCAACACTTACAACAATCAAGTAACACACATTCATATAAAATGTAAGTTACTTAGCCTGTCAATGGAATGACAGGAATGACTAAGTAGATAACTCCCTAATTCTCACGGTATTAGGGAGCTATCTACTAAAATGCTGAAAGACCTAAATTGGTCTTTCAGCCAAATTTACTAATACTAAGTAACGATTACTTAGTATTAGTAAATTATGCCCCTGCTCGCTATACCGTGAGTGGGGGCATGTCTATTAAACAGTGACCAGCCTGTGGCAACAAAAAACATCTCCCCTCCGGTCCACAAGCACATTGCAGGGCTAGCACCTGCATGTGCTGGCAGGGGAGAGGGAGACCATCGGTTTTCTTAGGGGGGGGGGCAATTGCCCCGTTGCCCCCCCCCCTCCCCGGAACCGCCACTGGTGGGGGGGAAATGTTTTTTGTTGCCACAGGCTGCTCACTGTTTAATAGACATGCCCCCACTCACGGTATAGCGAGCAGGGGCATAATTTACTAATACTAAGTAATCTTTACTTAGTATTAGTAAATTTGGCTGAAAGACCAATTTAGGTCTTTCAGCCTTTTAGTAGATAGCTCCCTAATACCGTGAGAATTAGGGAGTTATCTACTTAGTCATTCCTGTCATTCCATTGATCTCCCCTCCGGTCCACAAGCTGTATGACTCCCCCTCCGGTCCACAAGCACATTGCAGGGCTAGCACCTGCATGTGCTGGCAGGGGAGAGGGAGACCGTCGGTTTTCTTAGGGGGGGGGGCAATTGCCCCGTTGCCCCCCCCCCCCCTCCCCGGATCCGCCACTGGTGGGGGGGAAATGTTTTTTGTTGCCACAGGCTGCTCACTGTTTAATAGACATGCCCCCACTCACGGTATAGCGAGCAGGTCCGCAGGCATGGTGCTGGCAGCCAGCAGGGGAGGGAGGGACAGAGAGAGGACCCGGGAGCTCTGCCTGCAGCTCCTCCGGGTCCTCATCTCACGAGCATGGAGCATTGCCGCGGTCACCACGGCAACGCTCCAAATCTCGCGAGAGTGAACTCTCCCCACTGGGCCACCAGGGAATCCCCACCTGACCACCAGGGAATCCCACTGGGACCACCAGGGATCAAGAAATGCCCCCCCTCCTCCCAGTAAAGGTAAATATATATATATTATAATTTTTAAAAAGCCCCCCTACATACACTACCCCCATACACACACACTGCTCCCCAAACACACACACTGCCCCCATACACTGCCGCCCCATACACACACATTGCCCACACTGCAATACTCACACACACACACACTGCAACTGTTACACACACAAACTGTCCCACACATACACTGCATCCCTGACATACACTGCCGCCCTCACTCACACACTACAACCTTCACACACACACACTGCTCACACACTGTCCCCCTCACACACACACACACATACTGCACCCCTTACACATTGCACCACTCACACACACCACTGCTCCTATACCATACTACAGCCCCATTTCCCAGCAGACCTCAGGTAAGTTGTCAAACTGTTCTTAAACGGTTTGACTACTTACTCTGGGAGGGGGTCCCGGCACTATTGACACCCTAACCACTACACTGAGCTGTAGTGGTTATTTTGTCTGGATTATTTCTTTAAATAATCTACAAGTGCCCCTCCCGAGATCAGGCTCTGGATCCGCCACTGCCCCCCATGGCCCCCACCCATGAACGGAGGATGGGGGCCCTAAAGTAAAATAAGGGGAGGGGACCTATTGTCCTCCCCCACGGCCCCCACTGCTGAGCGGCGGGTGGGGGCCCTAAAGTAAAATAAGCTAGGGGACCTATTGTCCACCCCCCGGCCCCCACCCCTGAGAGGCAGGTGGGGGCACTAAATTAAAATAAGCGGGGGGACCTATTGCCCTCTCCCCCGGCCCCCACCACTAAGTGGTGGGTGGGGGCCCTAAATTAGAATAAGGGGGGGACCTATTGCCCTCCCCTCTGGCCCCCACCCCTGAGTGGCAGGTCAGGGCCCTAAATAAAAATTTAACCCCCCAGGTGACTAGGGGTCCCTAAACTCCTAGTCACCCTCCTCCCCCAAAAAATAACCATACCTACCACCCTCACCCTAAAAATAATGAGGGGGGACCATTAATTAGATACCTGTAAAAAATAAATAAATAAAACTTACCATTTGATGTCTTCTTTCTTCTAAAATCTTATTTTTTCAGCCCCAAAAAAGGCCAAATAAAAATCCCTAATAACGGACACACTTTAAAAAAAATTAAATAAAAACCAGAGCGCATATAAAGATAATCCCAAAGGGTAATTGCCCGAGTCCTATAAACTTCCTCCAACTAGAGTCAGTTGACAGTGACGACCTGTACGGGGAAGCTCGGGGTGGTTTAGCTATGGCTATAAGGTGACCTCTTGTATCACTACTGTTGGTTACCGCTAACCGGACACGTTACCTTGTGTTCCTGGTCCTCTAATCGAATAGAAAACGGAAGACAATAGCCAAAACGTATAGCATAATTCCAAATCCCCGATGGGGATCAGGCGCCACGGAAATTAGGGACAAGCGTGTCTGGAAGACAATTGTCGCTAAGATTGATTTCCTCAGACCAATCTCTTCCACTGAGGCCTCTAAGCAGGACACACAATAGCACCGTTCCTGTTATGACACCCTCGGGCAAAAGTGAGGAATTTTAATACTTATGCTGTATAAACAATATAAAACCCCCGATGGGAGGCAAGTTGCATAGAATCATCAAGGTGGCTTGTACTATATGCTGTTGTTGCATTGTTGCATTTACAAAACTGTTTGTGTATATTTTGGCTTCTGCGCAAGCCTTTAAGTTGTATGAATCTTGCCTTAACCATCGTGTGCAAAAATAAAGAATTAAAAAAAAAAAAAAGATAATCCATCTTCACCCATGGAGGGCTCCACACAGACTGAGCTCCGCAGGGAGGGAGAAGGCTTATAAAGCCTTGCCCCGCCCTGCAATTAGGCTCAGCGCAC
This sequence comes from Pelobates fuscus, assembly GCF_036172605.1. NCBI lineage: Eukaryota > Metazoa > Chordata > Amphibia > Anura > Pelobatidae > Pelobates > Pelobates fuscus. Next base: position 70,174,678 of record NC_086326.1, on the reverse strand, counting down.
TCTGGTTGGTTGGTTTAAGCCATCCAATCGGGGTGGGGGCCGGGGGGAGGACAATAGTTCCCCTTCCCTTATTCTAACTTAGGGCCCCCACCCACCGCTTAGGGGTGGGGGCCAGGACAATAGGCCCCCCCTTATTGATGTTTAGGGCCCCACCGCTCAGGGGTGGGGGCGGGGGAGGACAATAGGTCCCCCTTATTCTAATTTAGGACCCCCACCCATGGCTTATGGGTGGGGGCCAGGGGGAGGACAATAGGTCCCTCCCCATTAGTTTACTTTAGGGCCCCCACCCTCCGCTCAGGGGTGGGGGCCGGGGGGAGGACAATAGGTCCCTCCCTTATTCTTCTTTAGGGCCCCCAACTGCCACTCAGGGGTGAGGGCCCAGGGAGAGGACAATAAGGGGTTATTTTACTTTTAGGGCCCCCACCCTCTGTTCAGGGGGGGAATGTTTTTTTTGTTTTTTACAGTGAGCAGCCACAGGGTAAGCGGCTACAAGAGAAGTCCCGAAATGCCGAAGTCCCGAAATTCCAAAATGCCAAAGTTCTGAAATTCTGAAGTGCCGAAGTTCCGAAGTGTCGAAGTGCCGAAGTTCCGAAGTGTCGAAGTCCCGAATTTTGGAATGCCGAACCGAACATTTTCCCCATGCACATCCCTAATACAAATGCTGCAGGAAGAACGCAAATTAATCAAGCCAACTCCATTGGAATTATCGTTAGACTGATTGATTTCCTCTTGCAGAAAATTAAGTCTAAGGCCACTGCACACAGTCAAGAACAGGATTTATACTGCATACGTCAAAGAACCAAACACTGGGTGTGCAAAGATTAGGCTAAAAACCAGTCATCTGGAGTTACTCTTTCATGCAGAGAGAGGCTGCCACCATATTGGATCCAGATCGCCCATGTGGGTTGGATTAGTCTGAAATGCGACAGGTCTAGATTGTTTCTGTGATGGCACCTATTTCCTTCTGATGTATTTTTGGGCATTCCCTATGAGTGCGGTTCAACAAACTTGTCCTGTGTGAAGTATCATTTGATTACTGGGAGGATTCCAGCACCGAGATGGTAACCCTGTTATTGCACCTATTGAACTGCTAGAAGTATGATGAAAACCAGTATATACATGCTTATTTAATTTTGGAGTTGCGGCTACATGTTTTTTGTCAGTGAGGGATTTTCTTCACTTACTTTTCTGCCTTTTTACTGAGACTAATGATAGGGTAAGCTATTATGTATTTGCCCTTCCTCAGTGTTCTGTTCAGAATAGAATAGCCAAACGCTCACTTTATAACTCACACAAAAAAAAATTAAAAGTGCCTTCAAAATATGAAGTGCAAATAATGCAACATGTGATTAAATTTTAAAATGATACATGAAGAATAACTAATAGAAATCCCTTTGCTTTTATTATAAAAATGCGGTAATGTGCAGTACTGCCATTCAGTGTCTCCACCCTCTGCACGCAGACACTGAAATTTCCTCATAGAGATGCATTGATTCAATTCATCTCTATGAGGAGATGCTGATTGGCCAGGGCTCTGTTTGAATCATATTTACCCTTTGTCAGGCTTGATGATCAGAGAGTCGTTTTTACTCAGATTTCTTAGGGATTCTCGTTCAGATGATGACAAATTACTACCAGGTCTTAAAAACAATTTACTAGTTGCCAACTTGTCAATTGCGCCACATACAAGTTCAACAAACAAATCTATATATTTGAACTCTGAAATATGTGGCGTAAATCTGCTCTTCCTCTTCAGATTCGTAAAATGTGCTGTTTGATTATCTGTTGATGATGATTGCTAGTTAAGAGTTCAACAAGTGTATCGATCAATACAATATATGTGGCATCCAAGCCAAGATTCTTGGCACTCTTTTCTTGTTTAATACTGTGAAATTTAGGAAGAGCCAGTTTCCTGGCAAACAGATGTATGTACTTTGTCAAGCTAAATGTATCAAATTCGGGTACAGGGACAAAGGACAGACCTCTGCGCAGGATCTGGAAATCTGAAGGGGATAGAGCATATGTGGACAAGTTGACGACCTGGTTGTCAGTAGATGTTAGTAGAGTTGAGCGGACACCTGGATGTTCGGGTCTGACGGGTTTGGCTGAACTTTGAAAAAAAGTCCGGGTTCGGGCTCGAACTTGACCCCAAACCCGAACCCCATTGAAGTCAATGGGGACCCAAACTTTTGGGAACAAAAATGGCTCTAAAAAACTCCTGTAAAGGGCAAGAGGGCTGCAAAAGGAAGTAAAATGGGGATAAGAGTAGGACAAGTGCCCTGCAAACAAGTGTGGATAGGGAAATCACTTAAAAATAACATAAAATAAGCAGCCACTTAGTAGATAACTCCCTAATTCCCACAGTAAAAAGGCTGAAAGACCTAAATTGGTCACCTAAGTTGGTCTTTCAGCCACATTTACTAATACTAAGTAAAGATTACTTAGTATTAGTAAATTCAGCCCCTACTCGCTATATCGCGAGTAGGGGCATATCTAGTAAACAGTGAGCAGCCAGTGGCTGCTCACTGTAAAAAAAAAGAAAAACCTATTGCCCCGACTCCTGTGCGATGGGTGGGGGCCCTAAATAAGAATGTGGAGGTGGGGACCTACTGTCCTCCCCCCGGCCCCCACCCCTGAGCGGCAGGTGGGGGCCCTAAATAACAATAAGGGGGGACCTACTGTCCTTCCCCCTGGCCCCAACCCCTGAGCGGTGAGTGGGGGCCATAAATAAGAATGTGGGGGGGACCTACTGTCCACCCCCCTGGCCTCCACCCCTTCGCGGCGGGTGGGGGCCCTAAATAACAATAAGGGGGGGTCCTAATGTCCTCCCCCCTGGCCCTCACACCTGCGCGGTGGGTGGGAGCCCTAGATAACAATAAGGAGGGGGACCTACTGTCCTCCCACCCAGACCCCACTCCTGACCGGTGGGTGGGGGCCATAAATAAAAATTGGGGGGGACCTAATGTTCTCCCTCCAGCCCCCACCCCTGAATGGTGAGTGGGGGCCCTAAATAACAATAAGGGGGGAACTACTGTCCTCCCCCCCGGCCCCCACCCCTGAGCAGTGGGTGGGGGCCATAAATAAAAATCCCCCCAGGAGACTAGGGGTCCCCAAACCCCTAGTCACCCCCCAAAAAAATTACCCCTACCTACCCCCTCATCCTAAAAATAATGAGGGGGGACCCTTGTCTAAATACCTGTTAAAAAAATAGACTTACCATTTGATGTCTTCTTTCTTCTAAAATCTTTTTTTCAGCCCCAAAAAAGGCCACATAAAAATCCAGAATAACTGACGCACTTACAAAAAAAAAAAAAAACAAGCGCAAAAAAATAAATAATCCTTCTTCACCCATGGAGGGCTCCACGCAGACTGAGCTCTGCAGGGCGGGGGAAGGCTTATAAAGCCTTGCCCCGCCCTGCAATTAGGCTCAGAGCACTGTGATTGGTGGGTTTAAGCCATCCAATCAGAGTGCTCTGACAGGTAAATGAAAAGACTGACAGGTAAGTCTCTACATTTATCTGTCACAGCACTCTGATTGGTTACTTAATCCACCAATCACAGTGCTCTGTGTCATTTTACACAGCATGGGAAAATTCCAAAGAACTTTCCCACGCTGTGTAAAATGACACAGAGCACTCTGATTGGCTGGATTTCAAGCTAACCAATCAGAGTGCTCTGTGTCATTTTACACAGCGTGGGAAAATTCCAAAGAACTTTCCCAAGCTGTGTAAAATTACACAGAGCACTCTGATTGGCTGGATTTCAAGCTTGGCTGGATTTTTGCGCTCGTTATTCTAGATTTTTATTTGCCCTTTTTTGGGGCTGAAAAAAGCATATTTTAGAAGAAAGAAGACATCAAATGGTAAGTCTATTCTTTTTTAACAGGTATTTAGACAAGGGTCCCCCTCATTATTTTTAGGAAAGGGTAGGTAGGGGTAATTTCTTTGGGTGGAGGGAGGGTGACTAGGGGTTTGGGGACCCCTAGTCACCTGGGGGGTATTTTTATTTATGGCCCTCCCCCTCAGGGGTGGGGGCCGGGGGGAAGGACAATAGGTCCCCCCCTATTGTTATTTAGGGCCCCCACCCACCGCTCAGGGATGGGGGCCGGGGGGAGGACAGTAGGTCTGCCCCCCTTATTGGTATTTAGGACCCCCACCTGCCGCTCAGGGGTGGGGGACGGGGGGGCAATAGGTCCCCCCCTTTTGTTTAACCCCTTAAGGACCAAACTTCTGGAATAAAAGGGAATCATGACGTGTCACACACGTCATGTGTCCTTAAGGGGTTAAAAGCCCCCACTCACACGTCGCGGGTGGGGGCTCAGGAGGGTGCTCACTGTTTAATAGACATGCCCCTACTAGCTTGGTCACATTAGGTCCCCCCTATTACTATTTAGGGCCCCCAACCGCCGCTCAGGGGTGGGGGCCAGGGGGGAGGACATTAGGTCCCCCCCTTATTAGTATTTAGGGCCCCCACCCACCGTTCAGGGGTGGGGGCCGGGGGGAGGACAATAGGTCCCCCCCATCGATTTACTTTAGGGCTCCTACCCGCCAGGGGGCGACCTATTTTTCTTTTTTTTTAAACAGTGAGAAGCCACAGGCTGCTCACTGTTTACTAGACATGCCCCTACTCGCGGTATAGCGAGTTGGGGCAAAATTTACTAATACTAAGTCATTTTTACTTAGTATTAGTAAATTTGTCTGAAAGACCAATTTAGGTCTTTCAGCCTTTTGGTAGATAACTCCCTAATACCGTGGGAATTAGGGAGTTATCTACTTGGCGGCTGCAATAGAAGTGCCGAAGTCCCGAAATTCCGAAGTTCCGAAATGCCGAAGTTCCAAAGTGTCGAAGTGTCGAAGTTGCCGAAGTTCCGAAGTGCCGAAGTGCCGAAGTTCCAAAGTTGCAGAATTTCCGAAGTGTCGAACTGCCGAAGTTCCGAAGTGCTGAAGTGCCGAAGTTCCGAAGTTGCCGAAGTTCCAAAGTGTTGAAGTGCCGAATTGCCGAAGTCCCGAATTTCGTAATGCTGAACCGAACCGAAAATTTTCCCCATGCACATGCCTAGTGAATATGGTCATATCCATCAGACCTCATTCATTACATCGATTGGATATTTCACCAATAGTTATAGTGATTATTATAGTGATTGTGAATTCTCTGGTGTGGGATATTTTCACATATGAGTAATTTGGATCTATAAGACTGTAGAAATATCTGTTTATGTATTGAACTGTTGATGTAATGGGTTTATAATCACTTTAGATTTAGCCGACGGTCACTACGATGAGATCGCCACTTTCGATAATCCTATTGGTCCATAAATGACACCCCCTGTGTGACAAACCAGACGTCATATTGACGTGGCCAAGGCTCCGCCTTTTCAAATTGCTCTTGGTCATAATATGAACTAGAGGGATGTTACTGTTAACGCCCCCATAATGATAACATCTAGTGAGGCAGCTGTATAGTCTTACACAGTAATTTGGATCGAATATTTCACAGTCAGCTATAATGACCACAACTTTATCATTGCGATACATTACCTACACAGTTAAATATTTTGGATCAGTACCCTCAATAACCTTATTGGTCCGCAAAATGACAAAGGGGCAGATACATTTCACGCCCCCAGCATGACGAATCGGACCTCACATTGACGTGGCTAAGGCTCCGCCTCTTTTAATCGCTATTGGTTAGAAATGAACCATAGGGCGGACACTGTCAATGCCCCCCTAAGAGTACTAAGCAACCATTTAGCGAATCAGCTGTGCAGTCACATATACACACACCTCCTATGACAATCTCATTAGCTCACAAGGATGAAATGGGCGGTTACACCATCTAATGATGCAGCCATTACAGCTGATTCATCCCACATGAGGTACTCATATAAAAAGGAGATCGGTTTCATTCTTATGTTTACCCCTGACGAAGGTGCAAGTTGTTTAGCACCGAAATGTGCGTTGTACTTCTTTCTGTTTTAATTATGGGGGTTTGATTCATTCCACTTTATTTTTGGGTTTATTTCTGCACTATTGGTTTATTATTATTATTATCAAACTATATGGATTAATTTAGCCATTTTTTCACTTATGTTTATTCTCCTTATGCCTATCTAGTAAGAATACCAGGGAGAGAGGCTGTTTTCTATCCTTTGTCTTATACTTCTGCATCTATGTTAGATTAATTCAATTTGGATTTAATTCAGCCTAAGTGTGATTATCTCACCTGTTTTTTGCGTCTAATGGTCTGACAGAGACCTGATGGTATAGCTACTTTTATATAAATTTATAAAAAAAGTTTTTGTTTATTTTTGGATTAATAACCTTACCACGTCCCTCTCATACTTTTAATAGGCGACATAGGAGTAGCCTTACAAGGCTTGTATCTGATTTGATTTCCTTGTAATATCTCCAAGGTTATCTCTACTATAGTTATTAACATCTATACTGTCTGAACATTCAGGTGGCTATTCTCTCGCAAGAAGTGCTATATTTATTTTTTTCTAAGTTTAAAAACATACCTGAAAATTAAGAAGACTACTATTAATTTTTGGTCAAATTTTGCATTTATCGCAGATATACCAGGAAGAGGACCCTTGCAATATTTACAGGGTAATGTACTAAATTGCTATTTTTTTGCAGATTAAATCCGTGTGGAAAAACTCGTAGTACAAATAGCTAAAATGGAAAAACTCTCCAACTCAACCATAGTCACATCTTTTTTTTTAAATAAGATTTAATTAGCGAAAATTCAGAGTTTAGAGAATAACCCTATCTGTCCTCAAAAGACGAGCTGATGATCTCAGCCAATCCACGTCTCCTAACAAGACCTATATATTGCAATTGCAACATTTTTAATGAATTTTTTTTTAATTCAAAGTAAAGGCAAAGTGCAGTAAGAAAAGAAAAACATTCCTGAGTAAAGAATTGACATTGCAACAATCCTAAATGTGCGCTCTAGTCACTAGAACAATTACAGTTTAATGAAGTTGTTCTGGTGAGTATGTCCTGTCCCTGCAGGCTTATTGCTGTAAACACATTGTTTACATTGCTGCCTAGAAACACCTTCAAGGGCAGTAACTCAGTTCAGCGTCTCCATGTTCTGCATGGATGCATTGAGCCAATGTATTTCTCTGAGGAGATGCTGATTGGCCAGAGCAGTGTTTGGCTCTGCCTCGATCTGCCTAAAGAGAATTGACGATCTCAGCGAATGGCTTTGAATTGGCTGAGATTGTCAATTCTGATAATCTCAGCCAAGAAGGTGGATCGAGGGCGTAACCAGCATCGGCAGACGCCTGTTCGGTGATGGTTTAAAGGTGAGTTTTACAGATTTTTAAGGGAAGTAAATGATGTTTGTAACACTATAGGGCTAGGAATACACATTTGTATTCCTGATACTATAGTATTCCTTTAAATGAATTCTTCCTAGAAGCATACCTACCTCCAAATTCCTTTACATCAGTTATTTACCATTTATATGAAGAAAAGGGAATTTAAATTTTTTCCCTTTTTTAAGCTGCCATTACAATTACGTTACTTGTGTACACTGCTTATGGATTTTCTTGACTCTCAAGTCTATTGCATGATATCAATTTACTTTAAACTGTACATGTCCAATGATTGTCTGTTTATCAGATTTACCAAAGCCAATAATCTTGTCATTTTGCTAAGCTCTCTCCTATCACTAACTTGCCAGCCATGAGGAGTAAGCAATTTTATGAAAGGTTTTATGGAAAGAATCAAATATCTTTGCCATCAGCAAATACAGCAAACCATGCCCATTTTATTCGCCAGCATAATCCATGCCCAGATTGTTGTACTTTTCAATAATCTACTTTTATTTTTGTTTCATTTTTATTTATTTAATCAGTACACAACTGCTGTCCTCAAGTCCCCTTTAAATGTGTTTATGAAAAGGTAATTCCGAAGTGGAGAGTTGTAAAATGTATTGATAATTTAATCAAGGAACATTCTGGGTACTAAAACAACTTCATCTCTTTGACGTTGTTATGGTTCCTAGAGGTTTTAGGTGCTGATGATGATGAATATTTACAAACAGTTCAACCCTAAAGTTGTTATATGGTGCTGACTCTCTTAGCCCCTCTTCGTCCACCTTAGTCTCCTGCTTCAGTGAGGAAGACTTGGACTGGGTGCTGCCACCTCAAAGCTTACCTTACTCATGTATTTCTCAATGGGAAGGTCAATGGGAAGGTCAATGATAGGCTGAGACTGTCAGCTTATGCTCTCAGCCTATCACTGGCACCCAATCCGAGGCTTTCATATTCAAGCAGAGGGCTTTGGTGGATAAAGAGGGGCCAATCAGAAGATGACCTTCTGGACAACTTTGGAGACAAGCAGAAGGTCAACATTTGGACAACCTTGGGGTTAAACTGTTTGTATACAGTATAACCCCTGAACATAAAATTACACCCATGGCCTTAATTGAGATGTATTTGTTTTGGTGCCTTGAGTATTCCATCAAGCAACGTGGTATCTATTTTTCTGAAAGGCATATTTTTAGTTATGGTTTATAGAAGCAGTTCTCATATAAGTCTATTAGCATTGTGTTGACAGTTATTAAGATTTGCATTAAAACTATATATTTTGTGAGGCTTTACTGACTAATAATTTACTTGATGGGCACAATGTCTGCTGATATAATTAATGAAATATTACTGTGTTTTGGGATGGTGATACAATACACAATATGGTGTTATATTACTTTGTACATGAAGAGGGCGCTAGAGATCTACAAAAAACCTCTATCAAATATTATTCAAAAGCACTAAAGAATTCAGAAAGGTGGCTATGTTTTTGCATATCTCATTTATTCTTCTGTCTAAAGAATATTGGGATTTTCTAAATCTTAACGATCTGTAACCCGAGGGCCAGATTACGAAGAAAAGAATATTAGTGATTCCCTGGGATTTTGCTGTGTTAAAGCTATTTGCATTTTCCTTGTGGCCTGTAGTCCTGTAATTATACTTTACTCGCTATTTCCCTTTATAACTCAGAAGCTGATTAACTCTTTCAATACCAAGCAATCTGCTAACCTCCCCCTCCCCCCCCTCCGATCAGAGTAAATTGGGTGTCCTAAAAAGTTACGTTTGAATAATTTTTTCATTTTATGCATCGAAAGTGCATTATTTAACGGAAACAAAAATAAAACATTTCATTCTACAGAAAAACATTTAAAGGAAAACTCCAATTGATTTTTTTTTACATTTCAAAACAATTTTGTAGATATACCCCAATCAAAACATTCATGCATTTCAGGCTCTGGTACAAGCACACATATAAGAACTGATACATACACACACACAGACTGACAACCAGAGACCCACATTGACAAATACAGACAAACTGTCGCAGTTTATGACTGTGTGTATGTCTAGCGCATTTGTATCTGTGTATGATTGTGTAGCATTGTGTATCTGTGTACGTGCCTAAGAATGTGTATGTGTATCTGTGACTGTGTCTGGATTGTATATCTATGTGTGTGGAGGAGCTGTTTGTAGAGTGTTGTATGTATGAGGAGATCTGTTTGTGGTCTTGATGTGTTTACGGCAAGGTTTTGTCTATGTGGTGAATGTGTGTGTGTATGAGGGTTACTATGAATGTATGAGAAGAATTTGTGTGCAAAAACTAGCGTGGATAGAGCATCATGAAGTGAACACCCAGGTCCTGGGAAGCAAGTTATTTTTTTATTTGCCTTTGCTGCAGTATTCTCAAGAGTAAAAACTTCAATAACATTTATTACATTACATATTGATAACACGTGGAACTGTCAATTCCCCAGACACATTTAAATGATCTAATTATTGATGTTAAACCTTTTTAAGGATGGGTTTATTCACTAAATCAAATGAAAAATTTTAGGTGAAAAAGTCAGATTTGGGAGATTCTCAAACTTGGCTCTTTTCCCAGCTTGGCTCTTTGTGTTCTATAATTGAAATGTCAATGTCCTTGTCAATTTGTCTTATTTCCTTATTTATATTTTAAGGAATATCAGCCTATATGCTTTTGCAAGACATGTTATGAACCTATTTTTTTCAAGAGCCTGTAAAATGTCAAAATGGGCATCAGTGACAAGATACAGAGTTTGCTTGAAATTTCCGTCAGTAATTATATTGTCAGTACACGCAGCAGCTAATAACTACAAACAGAACAGCCAGAACTAGTTATGTACATATACTAGGAGATCTGTTATAAGGTAATCGATACCGGATAATTCATACAAGTGAAAATAACCTGTGATCATACGGATACCATATTAAAAATAGTATACAATCCACTCACTATTACAAAAATTACTTAAATGGGTCCATAATAATTTTGTGATATCTATATAGGTATATATATAGATATACAGCACAAGCATGTAAGCCATTGATAAATTAATGACATATTTATAATGTAGCACAGAAAAAAGTATGTGAAAAGTTTTTGTATATAAATGTCCTTGCACACTATAAGGTTGGGAATACAAACATGTATTTCTAACGCTATATTTTCTTGTTCACTATATTAATGTCCCCCTTCCGTTAGAGGAAATGAAGGGTGACTTTTACCTACCTTTCTCCCTTTGCATTGCCAGTCTCTGTGGGGAAGCTCTGCCTCCTTGTCCGAGTTAATCAAAATAGATGGGACAACAAGATAGATGAATAAGAAAGTCGAGATAGATGATCTCAGCCAAGTCGATGCTTTTCCAAAGGAAGCCATTGGGAGGCTACTGTGGATGCGCGGCAAACCGCTGAGCAAATCAGATGGTCTCTATTTCCACAGAATGGCAATGTTTCATTTGCAGGGATTAAACTAGAGAAATGGCATCCAGACCAAATCATTGAGATGATGCTTAAAGAGTTCTTTAAAACAGGTGCAATACTAGGACAAAGAGGAAGCAATTGCCATGGAAGCCAACAACATGTTGTCCCATATTTAGCTTTTTAGATGAATTCATTATACTTCAAACTGTAACGAATAGAAATACAAATATTGTAATTTAGACAAAAATAGCTGAATTTTAAATATTCTACAACTCCGCTATAGTCACAGGTATGCTAGTTGTGCTTTAATTTGGGACATGTATTTCAGCTTGCTACAATTCAGGGTTGCAAGAGGTGAGGATTCTATAATTAGAGAAATTTTGCGCTCATTGGTGGGCCATACCGAATGTGATTATATACCCCCCCCCTTGTATCCCCTTCACTGCAAATGTGTGAATGCATGATTGTAAGAAGCATGGCTCAGTACCCTAACATCGTGTTTGCACAAGTACTTTAATGAAACAGAACTCTGTTTGCAAGAAAAGTCCATAATACACCTGTGCAGCTCACAGCACTGTGCGAGCCAATGTGAACGTAATCTCAGTAAGCAGCGGACTATGTAAGATCTCTCACGGCAGCTAGAGTGCTGTACACAGGGGTGAATTCCTCTCTTAAGTTTCTACTCTAAGGTTGAGACCAAGCAAGAAGCATCCTGAAAAAAACTATCTCACAGAGTTATTAACTAAAGTGAGAATTCAAATTGTAGCCCGCCCCTAAGTAGACAGATAATAGACTGATAGTAGACTGTCATGCATACCGATCGACGAAACTCCATCGGAGACACTTCTGGGTTTCGACGATCGACTCCGCCCATGCGCCTTACGTCAGATGCAGCCCCTTTAAACGGCTGACGGAACCGTTCCTGTGAATCTAAGTGTACCAAACCCCTGCTTATACCAGCCTGACTGTTGATTTCTCCAATCCCTGATTCGAACTTCTAAATACTCTAAAAAACAAACAAGAGTCCTGCGCATCCAGTATAGGTGTGCACACCCAGGTGCTACCATTTTAAATACTCGACAGCCTTTCATTTCACGCTAAGTTGTTAAAGTAACTGATTCTATTTTTAATACAAGCTAAAAGCCTTTCACTCTCCTATTTCTCCTGCTGGATAATCTCTATAACAGACTTCTGCCTAACTAATTCTGCTTATTACTACTCCTTGCATAACCTGCTTGAAGGAAAGAAATTCAACTATCTCTTGTTTTATTTGAATATCCATTCCTAATTCTTGCTATTTAAACATTTAAGCTTACTTTCATTTCTTCTTAAAGAGACATTACTTAATTTTTCTGCAACTGTGTTCCACCAAATCTGTTTCTAAATTTGGAAAATGACATAGACATTTTGACGTGTAGTAGATGGTTTTGACATGTCTCTTTGTTTTCTTCCCAGAGAAGCTATTTTTTGGGGAGACGCTATCTGTGTCACTGTAATGACCAGCATTAAACTTTGAAACCATCTCTAACACTATCGAACCCTCGCTAATACAATATCTTATGTAGTACGGCGGCTCAAGGCTGGTTGATCACATTGCTGTGAGCCAAGGTTACTGTGATTGGTTTCCGACGGCTATCACACAGCCTGTGAGCCCATCTTACACTATTGTTGTGCTCTGTCACTAGTAAAGCAGGAAGCAGTAGTCTGGTACATACCAAATCTCGGTGGGTACTGGGTACAGTGACTGCAGACTTGGCTGACAGGCAAAGGAGTGCTGTGACAGCTTGTCACTGAGGTCTGTGTAATGGCACCCCGGGCATAAAAGGGGTTAAACGCCGTTTAGGAGATATTCCCTTTCCAGATGCAAAGGCAGCTACTGAATACACCAATCCGCCAAACAGGAAGAACCATACAAATGCTTACGAATAGGTTTACACTCCAGAGAGCCAAATAGTAAAACCATACAAATAACCCCCCGAGGCGAGGCTCTGTATTGAGGGTCAACAGGTGATCTGTTTAATCTGGGCTACCTGCCTGGTATTTATGCAGGTCTCCCACCAGGTGGACACTCCCCTAGGGGACCTGATGGAAAACTGGGACACATATTGGACATTAACAGTAAACACTCCCACATGCACATTGTAATCCCTCCTCTCTATCCTGGAGATAATTGGGAAGTAACTCAATTATCTCCGAGGAAAGAGGCTAAACTCATTTTACACTGGATAATGAAAACACATAAAAATATACAATGTTACAACTACTGCATAAAACATATACATTCAACATATCCCCAGATAGCTTAGATCTGAGCGCACATTATTACCGAATGGCGCTCCGATCACATACATACAGTTCAATCGCCATGGAGCCAAAGTCTTTCACATAGTCTTTCGTTATATGAATGGGCTGCATGGGATAACTATCTAGGGTAGCTCTGTTCACACAGCCAAAGTACCAAACTGTATAAACGAATGAATGAAGGAGAAAGGAGGTCGGCGGCTTCAGCAGTGTTCATGAGAAAAAGTGTCGGTTTTCAGTTCCAGAGTTTTTTTTTTATTTTTTTTATTCTTTATTTTTGTTGCGCAGGTGATTACAATAATAACGACAAACGCCACAACAGCATACGTGTGCATATTAAACAGGCTAAACAGTGGCATTAACAGTAGCGCGTTTTTGTTTGAGATTACATGCTCATTTTTAAATGATGATCTTACAAATGTAACAGTGACATGCGTAGAATCCGAGTGCTTCTGGATTAAAAATTGTTCTAAGATTGTAATGTTTAAGGAGCTAGATGTCCCATATGTTTATACCGTTCCTAGTCCTTCTCGCCTCAGTTATGATTATGTGTATGATTTATACTTGCTGATAGTAGTGTTACACTGTGGGTGGGCTAAGACAGTGTTTGAACTAGACATTGCGTAGTACAGGTTATGCATACATATATATATAGCGTCAACTGTGCCAACATGCTAGTGCTTTCTAAGTATGTATGATATACAGGCTAGGTCTGGAGAGAATATTTTATGCTTAAATAACAGATTAATAAAACATGCTGGGTTACAGATTAACTGACTGATGTATTGAGGTGTTGGTGTCATACCATATTTCTGTGGTTTAAAAATAAAAAGGAAAATCACTAAGCATAACATTGTTATCATATACCAGTGCTAGAACAGGCTAAGACTTCCATGCCTGATAGCTAATAAAGAGAGAAATATATCCCGCTAACAAAACATGTCTGGCTATCATCGCAGTTGTACATATTTAAGCATATTGCATAAAAACACTAAACAAGCTTGGTAATGCATAGGCTTGCTATCGATTATAAAATAAAAGGTAAATGTAAGTCCCGTATTGTCCCTCAGGATGGGGGCTGGCAGGATAGACAGGTGGTTGCTGACTGTCCCCATTGAGGCGTGCTCGCTCAGGAGGCATCGAGAAAGTCCCTTTAGCCTATGCCCATTGCCGTGACTTGCATCTTGCCTGCGATGTGTGTCTCAGGGGCACCTCTGGACCGGGAATGAGCTCTCTCTGCATTCAGTGGAGTGTGCAGCTTTGCAGCTTCTCGCTTTGCAGCTGTGGCGTGGAGGGGATGATATAAGCTGTGCCGTGCACCGGTTCCCGGATCAGGTGAGTGGCTTGTGTGGGGGCCAGATTTCGTGGTTTCGCTCACCTGTACGTGTGTGCCCGTGTGTTTGCCCAGGTAGCCGGGCGTCATGTCCCGCCCGTGGGGTCGCTTGCCTTTTCGTGTCATGGCGGCCTTTCTGGGTGCTTGCGGGGGGTGCCTGTAGTGGAGGCGCCGGGTTTTAGGCCGGATCCACGTGGCCACTAGCTTGACTGCCAGTCTGCGAGCCATTCCGCGGTCCCACAACACTGCCCATAGGCTCGCGCAGAGCCGATCGAGTTCCAGTAGAGGGTTCGCGGCATGTTGGGCGTGCGTGCTCCGTTTCTTGGGCTTACGATGGGCGGCCATCTTAGCTTCGTCTCTGCGGTCTGGTGCCTCTCGGTGTCTTACTTTTCTGTGAACCTTTGGGAGACAGTTTCTAGTAGGCGTACATCCTTCCACATCTCCATCATCACTCTTTCTTATTTTTGCCATATATGTTCTTGTTTGTCCTCCCTCTCCTGTACACTTGGTCCAGGAGGGAGAGCCTTACCCCTGGTGGTCGGATGGGATGGGATGGGCTGCACTGGAGGCTGGAGCTGCAATCAGGACCGCTGGGGAGTCTCTCAGTTCCAGAGTTTTGTAGCTGAACACTGCTGCCCGTTCGATGGTTTAAGATGGCCGCCGCCACGCGTTCGGCTATGCAAATGACGGCCACCCCGCGTTCATCAATTAAGCTGCAGTTAACCGCAGCTTCTGGGAGGTCAATTGCTGGCACACTCCTTACCCAGGTGGTCCGGTCATTTGTCTGTTTATTCAGTAAATGTAATTTACCGAACACCCTGGCAGAAAGGCACGAACAAGCCTTTCTGCAGGGAGAAATAAGGGATTTTACATGGGGGCCATAATCCTGGGGCAACAGACGAGCAACCAGGCTTCTCCAGAACCCAGTGGTGAGGTTGGTTTCACCACAGTCTGATTCTAGGCACCACCACTGCAAACATATATGCCACAATCAGCATGTACCAAATACAGAAGGCATCTAAGTGGAAACCTTGGGAAGCCCAAGGGGGGCTATTTTATAGACTGCCTCACTTGCTGCAAGTCCAGGAATAGCTGGGCCTAACTGCTACCAGAGAGACCATGATTTAAATTACAGATCTCGCTGATGTACGGTATTTATGACTAAACCTTACTCTGCATGTCTTTGGCCGCTAAGGAGGTACATTGCTAACAGTTGACAATCACTATTCTAGAACTTGCTCCAGTTCTAATGCAGTTTTAACTTAACTTTTACCATAGTGGTTTCAATAAATGTTGACATTATACCAATTCTGATTTTTTTTTGAAGTTTTATTCATTCCCCGATCCTAGAACAGCTGTTTAGAATGTCCTTCGCGCTAGAAGCATGACTGCAATGGTCCTTTCACTTCTCCAAGGAGATGCAATTTTTAACCTAAATAGCTGATCTGGAAAAACTCTCCAATAGCTTGGCTATTTTAGTCTAAATTTTACAATCTAGTTTTCAATTTACTATAATTCAATGCAAAGTGAATAAATCCCATAATGTTTATTGAATGCACATTATAAATTCTAAAACCTGGTTTGGGAAGTGTCAAGTGCAAGAAATTTTAAACCGGAATAGGTGTTTTAAAAAAGTAATTTTTATTGCTGAGAGGATATAACAGATGCCGAATAATGGCCTGCTAATGCCTTATAACACTGAAAGGAACATCAATGCTTATTAAATAACAGAAAAAAAATCAGCTCAGTAGAACATCCCCAACATTAGAATAATTTAATATGCAGATTATGGAAGATGTTAATTACAGAACATCACAGTCGTCTGAGCGTTAAAAAATATACCACTTACAGTTTTAAAGTAATCAACTGGCACTATTCTCTCCTAAATCTAATCAAATGGTATCCAGACTTAAGATTATATAACTGCAGGAAGCCAATTAGAATTGCTATTACTTGCCAACAGTGCAGCTAGCCAAGGTACTCCAGGTGCTAAGCGAAACTCGTTCCTGACAGCTATCCAAGATACGTTATGACGAATCCGCTATTTGAGAAGTGACTTGTAATTGGCGATCATTTTATTCTACAGTGGAATAGCTGAATATGTCTCATTATCATAATTCTACACCTATGCATTGTCACGTATCTCTGGGTATCTGAAGGCTAGCGCTGTAAAAACTATTATTAAGCGCAACTAAAAGACAAAAGTGGAAACCACCCAAAATACGTATAATGAATAAAATACAAAAGGACAACCTGATATAGGTCAAATTCCCTTGAATGGGATCTGTGTAAAAATTGAAAACACTTTCATAGCGTAAAAAAGTAAATATAAATGGTGTTTAAAGTGAGATTAGAAATGCACTCACAAACAAACGGTTATTCAGGCCTTTCACCCTCTCAGGGGTAGTGTGATGAGCACAGATGTCCTCCGACACGATATATGTGGATGTAAAAAATGCAATATAGTGAAGTTTGTTTAGAAATATATAAATTCACATTTATTCATTGCACTTACAAATTTGCAGCATAAAAAGGCATCTCTCCATAAACATATGGAACTCCTGGTGGTGATAGTCGAGTATCCACAATCCAGAGTCAGGGAGAAGATACAGCATTCAAATAAAAATAAATAAAAACAAATATAAGTACATAAGAAGTGTAGTAATATCCAACGCGTTTCGTCCTATTGGATGTCGGACTTCTTCAGGGATTATTAAGCGCAGGCTTACCAGCAGAAGTGTGGAGGATGGGGATGGACTTATTTGTAGCACACACAAGCTCAAATTGTGTGTTTTTGCACAGTAAAAAAAAATGGAACATTGACATATCACATTTTTTTATCCCGAGTTTCAATTAGATTGTGAAACGAATGTTTAGTGAAAAATTTCCCAGGATACCTTAGTTTGTACAGTGTCAGTAACATCATACAATGGAGAGAAGGCTATGCTTGGTGTGAATGAAATTAGTGGGGGTTTCACTGCTAGGCATTATCTATTTGAAGCTGCTTCCCTTCCACTGTGCTCATATGATGAGAAATGAGTAGGGGAGACAGAACAGCATGATTCTGTCTCCCAGTATATTGTTAACTGGAAACTTTGTTTAGGAAAGCTAAATTAGTGAAGCAAATGCTGTCCAACAGTTTAACTCCAATCAATATATGTATGTCTTTGTGCTTTAATAAGATTATAGGACCCTTACAGTAATTAACTAAACTAAAGTGAATAATGTATGAATATAATACCATCATGCCATTGCAAAGCACTAAATTCTTACAGTGTGGAAGATTTATCAAAAGTTTTGCCATCTAATCAATGGAGTTCCAAACATTGGACACCACAGAGATTGTTGAACTCTGGGGGAACATGCCAATGATAATTCGGTTTTTACAACTTTGACAATTCATATTGCCACACTTTGATATATCTCCAATTCTATTGTTTTCATGGTGATTGCTCTTTATTTAACTTTTTTTTTTTTTTACTTTTACTCATAAATTTGTAGTATGTAGAAAATACAAGACATTGAGTTTCTGTGTTATACTGTGCAATGTATGACTGACGTAGAGAATCTGATCTATATGTTTTGTGTATACCAGACAGTTATCTGGAATTCAAGCAATAATGGGAACTGTATGGGTGGGCTGGAGAAATGGGTAACATAAGTGCCCTTGGCCCCCAAAAGTAACGATACCATCACCCCCTGCTAGATATAATTGAGCTTTCTGGCAACCGGAATTCAAATGTAAATCAACATATAAAAACATATATTCAAAGATTTGCAAATAGTTTGTGTTTTTGTCCTTTCATTGACTCGCGGTGCTAAAATAATATTTTATTTTTTTCTGAAATGTACCGTTCCAAAATAACATAATACGCAAGATTAAAGTGATGTCCACTCCAGTAATTCATGTTTTTTTTTCTTTTTTGCATAATGAGATTTTGATGAGACAGCTGATTTTCTATAAAATAACTAGTAAAAGTTAAATAACGTTCCTATTATTTTGACGTTCACTGCATCAGGCAATTTGATTTTTAATAAAATATGTCCCCTGTGAACTCTAAAATGCAAACTACGATTTCAATTTGTATTGTGCTTTGCTCAAACCCCGGTAAACCATGATGCCTGATCCAGCTCTGAATTCAAATTGGACATTTGTTTTATTTCTGTGCCAGTAGCCGAAACTCTCATTACTTGCCTTTCTTGAAAATTCAAGGTTCCGTACAGTAGATTCTGTGACCTGGAATATCAATGATCACTGTGCAATTCCTAGGCAAACGATTGTGCCTGTTGTTAGTGCCAAGTTTGCAATTCACATTATGCTAATGTGAGGTCATTCATTTTCTGCATTGATGACTCACTGTTACCTCACTGGTTTTTTTTTTAAACAAACTACAAACCGATACACAATGAATAAACTCATTCTTGCAAAAATAGATTCAACACCTACGGCCTTAATCTCCGAATGCCCAATCAATACAGAGGTCAGTATAAAGAGTTTTATGGGGTTGAAACACACATAATCATATGGATGTCTTAATAATATTTCTGGAATTGTAGACCTAAGCAAATTTGCTTTTGAATCACACATAAACTACAATATATATACAAATAGCAGATACTCAAATGATGTTACAAAGTTGACATGTAAGCATATGAATTTATATTTACATATTTATATCTATCTCTTGCATGGGTAAAATATATTTTTGAATGAAAAAATTAATTCCTCTATTACTGTACACTGATTTTTGCACACCGATTTTTTTTCTTTACTCTACGTTGTTTAAAGAGGAACTGTCATTTCTCTAAAATCACTTCTCATATCTTGGGTTAACTTTTTTTTCTTTATGTGATGATCCATCTAAGTTTATATTTATATTGGAGATTTAGATATTACATCACAATTAAAGGTCACTCGAGTCACCCAGACCACTTCATCTCCATGAAGTGAGCCATGTCCGATGTCCCTGTTCTTTGGACCCTGCAATACAAAACATTGCAGTTTTGTAGAAACGTCAATGTTTACCTTGCAGGGTAAACTCCACTTCCAGCTGCTATAGGCGCTTCCACTGCACTAACCAAAAAAACAATCATGTGATGTGGATGCCCCATAGGAAAGCATTCACTCTATGCTCTCCTATGTAGAAGTTTGAATGTGCAATGTACAGGAGCACATGTTTCCTCCATGATGTTGCGGGAGGTGGAGAGGCCTGCAGCGCAGATAGAGAAAAACGTTAATTTTTATTTTTATTTTAATGCAGATGTCGGAGTGGGGTTCATAATAAAAGTAGGGAAAGGGACACTATAGTGTTAAGAATACATATACAACAATAGGTTTGCATTTCTAATGTTTAACCCCTTAAGGACCAAACTTCTGGAATAAAAGGGAATCTTGACATGCCACACACGTCATGTGTCCTTAAGGGGTTAAAGAGACACTATAGTCACCAAAACAACTTTAGCTTATTGAAGCAGTTTATGTGTATAGATCATGCTTCTGAAGTTTCACTGCCCAATTCGCTGCAATTTAGGAGTTAAATCACTTTTGTTTCTGTCCATGCAGCCCTCGCCACACCTCCCCTGGCTGTGACTTACACAGCCTGCATGAAAAAAATGGTTTTACTTTCAATCAGATATAACTTACGTTAAAAGTTTTTATCCCCTGCTCTGTAAACTGAACTTCAATCACACACAGGAGGCTCCTGCAGGGTCTAGCAAGCTATAAACAGAGCAGGAGATAAGAAATTCTAAATTAAACAGAATTTGCAATAAAGGAAGTGTAAACATTAGATGACTCTTTACAGGAAGTGTTTAGGAAGGCTGTGTAAGTCACATGCAAAGAGGTGTGCCAAGGGCTAATTGACAGAGAAATGAGCAGTGAGACTGCAGGAGCATGTTCTATACACCAAAGATGCGTCATTAACCTAAAGTTGTTTTGGTGACTATAGTGTCCCTTTACGTTCAGACAAGGCAAAGCCAGGTCAAACATTGCAAATGAAGAAAAGACCTAGAAACCTTGCTTCTGTTCTCATTTTCTCTGTATACTTTCTAGGTGCTTACTGCCAGGTGCAAAATAAAGAGCTTGCTATAAGCTTATAAACAGGTGTGGATTTCTGCATTTAATTTTATGCTTCACATCATACATGTGTATCAATGGAACTGCTATACTGTACCACAGTGGGTGAAAATCCATTTATTTCTTTGTTGTTTTTTTCCAGCCATTAGTTGTCCATCGTTCCAAGCAAAAATCACATAATTTTGTACTATAATCCCCCCTCCCCCACCCCTGCTATTAGCTAGCAACATACACAAACATCCATGGAGCAAGTACCAGGGGCATTGTTTTTTAATCCGTAGGATAAATCCTTTTTATTTTAGTTTATCAAATTTTTTTTCCTAGCAGAGATGAACAGGATAACTAAGAAAACAAAACAGTTGGAAACTTAAAGCTTATGTTTTTTCAAACTAAAAGGAATTTAATTTCTAGTATATTTCTCCACTATTCATTATATATATATTAACCTACTGCACTTCAAGTCTACCTGCATTTGTACTCTCAATATTATATATATATATATATATATATATATATATATACATATATATATATATATATATAATATTGAGAGTACAAATGCAGGTAGACTTGGAGTGCAGTAGGTTAACTCACTCTTTCAGCAATACATTTGATTGATTGTCGTTGTCTGATCTCATTATATACTCGTCAAGGGCAAATATGAGCACCGCTGAAGGTAATCCATCCCGTTTCTAACGTTCCTGCTTACCTAAATTCGTTTTGTGTGTTTAGAAACTTTTTTTTTTGGGATAATTCGATTTAATTAAATCAACTCTGGTTCAGAACGAATACTTATAGTAATTGACTAAAATCGTAATCTAAACAATTAATTATATTCCGACAGAGTGCATGTAACTCAGTGCAGAATCAAAGCTTGATTAAGTGAACATTTCATTAAGAATATGGACTATAAAACGTTTGCGGTGAACATTTGTCTAAATGATTACCAAAATGTAATTGATCAATACAAAAGTAGATTTGCTAATTAACGGAAAACATCTTACCTTGGACACAGTAATAGTTTGTGCATAATTCAAGGCCAGCGGCATACTGCAAAAACATTTTAATGACATTTTGGGACATGTTTTACGACTATTAGAAATGTGTGTATTACTGGTTAGTTTTTCATTTTAATTTGCCATGTTGACATATACTATTAATTGTTTTGTTTTATGAATAGGATGCAGATGTGACGAGACCAATCTCGCCACATTGCATTGGAGGAGCCTGGTTGCCCGCCTGCTGCCTTTGGATTATGGACCGGCAGTTAAAGGGTTAATTTTACTGTGCAGAAAGATTTATTTCTTCCTTTCTGCACAGTCGTTCGGTAGATTCTATCTACCGAACAAACAGCCCTTTCTTAGCCTCCCCAGAGCCGTGGGAAGCCGGCCGGCGCTGTTAATTGGCCACCCAAAAGCTGGCGTGTGCCTCCAATCGACCTCCCTGACGCTGCGGTTAACCGTTGCAATTGGTGGCAATCGGCGGGATCGTTCCTACAGCCAGAAGGACAGCTACAGGAGATACCATTTCTTGGGATTTTACAAATTGAGGGCAACGCATGTCTGAGTACAGCGACCCTGACAGCACCAGGTTGGAACCAGCAGTGGAGTATGATGAGGGTGCCATGGATGACCGAGATGCAGTCCGTAAAGGCATCTGGTACGAGGCACTGGCTATTGCGGAGTACAAGCGGGGCGAGAGACTCCCCAAGGAAGACCAGCGGTTGCAGAAGCGAGTAGCCCTGCGGATGCCCTTCCTGGGAGAGCAGCCCCTGGAGGAATGGGTAAAGGAATTGGAGCCCCGGGTATGGTAGGAGATGTGGATGGAGGATGCCTACCAGACGCTCTGGTGGTATGGGGCACAGTACCTGCCCTGGACAGCCGAGCATGACAAGCCAGAGGGAGAGGAGTTTGATGGTCCTGGCTTGTTATGGGAGTCTTTTCCAGAGCTCGAATTTGGGAGCCCTACACAAGCCCGGTTCAGTGATCTCTTGGAGTGGAAGGAGAGCAGGTATGACTGGGACGACACTCACGAAATTGAGCAAGACCTGGTCCACCTGGTGACCCGGGAGATGGAGCTAGAACAGGGCTACCAGCAGCTCTTCCAATACAGTGAGAAGGCTCAGCAGGAGAACAGCATGACAGACCCAGAGCCAGACCCATTCAGAGGGGACGAGATGGTACAATTTTACTGGGAAGAACCCCAGGTGGCCGGTGGAGATGGGACCAAGGTCTCTCCACCGGTCCTGCAGGGAATTGGGAGCACAGTCTCCATTCCCCAGCGGCAGTGTAAAGTGCAGGGAGAGGAGAGCAGCATCCTCCCTCCCCAGCGGCAGGCTGAGTTACAGGGGGCAGAGGTAGTTGTTCCTGCCCCCCAGCTGCAGAGTGATATGCCGGGAAGGCAGTGTGAAGTGCAGGGAGAGGAGAGCAGCGTCCTCCCTCCCCAGCGACAGGCTGAGTTACAGGGGGCAGAGTTAGTTGTTCCTGCCCCCCAACAGCAGAGTGATATGCCGGGAAGGCAGTGTGAAGTGCAGGGAGAGGAGAGCAGTGTCCTCCCTCCACAGCGGCAGCGTGATTTTTGGGGAATTGGGAGCCCAGTCTTCATTCCCCAGCGGCAGTGTGATGTGCCGGGAATTGGGAGCCCAGTCTCCATTCCCCAGCGGCAGTGTTATTTGTTGGGAATTGGGAGCCTAGTCTCCAGTCCCCAGCGGCAGAGTGTTCTATCGGGAGAGGAGCTTGTTACCCCCTCTCCCCAGCGACAGCTTAATGTACCAGGGGGAGACTGTAAGCCCCACTCCTGTGCAGATGGGACTGTGGTCTCTGCACTTACCACACAGGGGGTAGGGATGGTCGGTCCTACCCCCCCACGACAGGGCTGTTTAGCCAAAGGGGAGACAGTCGGTCTCCCCCTCCGGCAGCAGAGCTGTGTATCCAAAGGGGAGACAGTCGGTCTCCCCCGTCAGCAGCAGAGCCGTGCACCTAAAGGGGAGACAGTCTGTCTCCCGCAACCAGGCTCCAACCAGACTACTCCTAGTGCTGGAAGCAGGACAGAGTACCGCTTATCTCTGCCCACTCAGCAACCCACCAAGGCAGCCTACCAGTCCCCCACACAGCCGTGGTGAGGCACCTGGACATGGACAAGATTCTCCCTTACCCAGGTGTAGTAACCATTTATTGTGGGTAGGCTGTACTGTTTTTTCTGTTTTGTGGGTGGGCTGCTGGACTAACAAGGGCACTGACCGGGCGAAACGCGTAAAGTGGGACTCTTTTCTTTTATATATAGCCATCTTATTTTATACATTTGTTATTAAATATTACGTTTTAAAGCTATATACATCCATTTTATATTTTACTTCCTGGTCACCATATCCTTCGGTGGGGATTGTGTGGTGACATTCTGTCATCAAACTAGCATGGTGACCAGGGGTCATGTGATCAAGTTCATGTAGATCTTTCTTACAGGGGGATAAGCTTTACTTTGATATGGTAATTGATATGGTAATTTACAAGTCAGGAAAGAGATAACCACTCCCCCCACTATCCTCATTCCTCTCTGTTCCTTCTTGGCTGTGCTGCAGAGCAGATGTGCAGACGCCATGTGCTATTTGGTGAACCATGTTATACTCTGTTGCTTCCTTTTCTTCCTTGGTGGATGTGATGTCGAACTTGCAGCAGTGAGCCATTACTAGATGTGAAGGCCTAACCGTGGGTGAGATCAAACGTGTGGGGAAGGGGATTACTATATAGATAGATAGATTTAAAAGGGTTGTTGCTCCGTGGGTCTGGCCTGTGTGTTTGTGATACATTTATAGTATTGTGTTGTTGCCTTCTAAATAAATACCTTTTAATGTGAGAGGCACTGAGGCTAGTGGTGTTGTGCAGAGAGGCACTGAGGCTAGTGGTGTTGTGCAGAGAGGCACTGAGGCTAGTGGTGTTGTGCAGAGAGGCACTGAGGCTAGTGGTGTTGTGCAGAGAGGCACTGAGGCTAGTGGTGTTGTGCAGAGAGGCACTGAGGCTAGTGGTGTTGTGCAGAGAGGCACTGAGGCTAGTGGTGTTGTGCAGAGAGGCACTGAGGCTAGTGGTGTTGTGCAGAGAGGCACTGAGGCTAGTGGTGTTGTGCAGAGAGGCACTGAGGCTAGTGGTGTTGTGCAGAGAGGCACTGAGGCTAGTGGTGTTGTGCAGAGAGGCACTGAGGCTAGTAGTGTTGTGCAGAGAGGCACTGAGGCTAGTGGTGTTGTGCAGAGAGGCACCGAGGCTAGTGGTGTTGGGCAGAGAGGTTTGAAGACTATGGTGAGGCCTAATAGAAAGCAGTTGTTGTTGGGGGATTCCATCATAAGAGGTGTGGAGATGGACAATGGTGGTCTTGTGAGGTGTCTTCCCGGAGCTACTGCTCACAGAGACAGAAGACGTATCTGTAATATTGTTAAGCAAGCAAAGCAGGAAGGGGAATTGGATGTACTTGTCCATTTAGGGACAAATGACTTGGCTTGCAATGAGGTTTCAGAGGTTAAGGAAGTTTTTAGTGTTTTTGCCAATGATATACGGCAGGTTGCTTCCACACTGTCATTCTCTGAAGTTCTGCCTGTGCATAACACTCAGAATGACAGGCGGATGCGTATTAGGGACTTTAACTTGTGGCTTGGTGAATGGTGTCGGGAGCAAGGATTTGGCTTTATTGCTCATGGTAGCTCTGTTTGGAATGGAAATAAACTGTACAAAAAAGATGGTTTGCATCTTTCTCAAAAGGGAACAAATGTTCTCAGTGAGCAGTTCAGAGGTTTTGCTAGGATGTATTTAAACTAGGAGGGGAGGGGGGCAAAAGGGTGATAAAACATCAATCCAATTGTCCCCCAAAACAAGGACAAAAGGTGCCTGTAGCAAGTGTGTTAAAAAATGATAAGCTTAGAGTCATGTCTACAAATGCTCGCAGTTTAGGGAATAAGATCCATGAACTTGTGGCAATAATGGCAACTGATAATGTATATTTAGTCGCTGTTACTGAGACATGGTATAATGAGAAAAATGACTGGGACATAGCAATACCAGGGTACTCTTTATATAGAAAAGACAGGGAAGGCAAGAAAGGGGGAGGGGTGGCCCTGTATTTAAAGGATAGCATAAAATCTAGCCTAATAAAGGTTAGTGAGGCGAACATAGAGTCCGTTTGGGTTACGTTAGAATTTGGTAATCACACAGTAACTCGTGTAGGTGTGATTTATAGGCCCCCAGTACAAATTGAAGAGTTAGATAATCTACTAGTTGAAGAAATAGCTAAAATTACAATGAAGGGGGAAGTTATCATCATGGGTGACTTTAATCTTCCTGATGTGAATTGGAAAACAAAAATAGCTACTTGTGCCAGGAGCACACATATTCTAAACTCCCTACTGGGATTGTCTCTAAAACAAGTCGTTGAGGAGCCAACTCGTAAAGAGGCCATACTAGATTTAGTGTTAACAAATGGAGATTTGGTATCAGATATTACTGTAGGTGAAAGTTTAGGATCCAGTGATCATCAGTCAGTGTGGTTTAATATAAGAACAGTGACTGAGTCACACCACACAAAAACAAAAGTTTTAGACTTTAGAAAAACGGACTTTTCTAAAATTAGAATATGTGTAAAGGAGTCATTATCAGACTGGAGCAATTTAAATGGAGTCCAAAAGAAATGGGATTATTTAAAAGTGTCACTACTGAAGGCAACAGAAAATTGCATTAGGCTTGTCAGTAAAAGCAAAAAATTCAAGAAACCACTGTCGTACTCCGCAGATGTGGCCAAAATAGTAAAAAACAAAAAGTTAGCATTTAGTAATTATAAAAAAAACCAGAGTGAGGAAGACAGAATGACCTATAAGATTAGGCAGAAAGAGGGGGGGCGGAGCCTGGAGCTGAACCTGAACGGACGCACTTACAGAGAGCTCCGAACAATCGACGAAAACCTGCTTCAATCCGAGGTACCAGGGTGCCATCCGACAACCCAGACACCCACCCGAGTACCCCTAGAGCCCAAGGCACGAGCGAATGCCATTCCAGTTCCCGCAAACGGGTAAAAAGACCCGGCGAAAATCTGGGGCCTACCTGACACTCCAAACCACAAGGTACGCGACGGAGGTCGCAGCAATAGACGCTCGACACGGCACTTACCTTTTAAGTGATCCCGTGGAACCAGGCGGCTACACAATGGGTCGCAGGTCCCAAAAGCCTCCACCAACCGCCGGCAGAGACACCCAAGATATCGTCGACATGCTGCTGAGGCCGATGGCGCCCAAGATGGCGGCGCCACCGGAACGCACACCAGCACCCCCAGACGAGGGGGAACAGAATGGCGCTGGATTAGAGATACCCACCGCACCCCAAGTCACAGAACTACTAACCGGCCGGGACACACAAACCCCGGCAACTAAGCAAGATATTGCTGACCTCCTGAGGGAAATGAGGAGAATGCATGCTGCAGATCTCAACCTGATAAAGACAGAAATGCAAGCGATGACCGCACGTACACAGACCACAGAGGAGGACATCCTAGATCTCAAAAGAGAGGTGAGAGAGATACAAGACACTTGCTACCATATGCAGGCCGCGCAGATCGCCCTAATCACAAGACTAGACCAAACAGAAGACCGCTAATCTGAAACTAAGGGGGATCCCAGACACCATAGACTCCTTAGAACTACCTCAATACATAAGACGTCTCATAGCGACGCTTCTGCCACCCGCTCAGGAGAACCAAAAAAACTTGTTTTAGACGGCTGTTTCCGAATCAGAAAAGCCAGACAAGCGCCAACAGATGCCCCTCAAGATGTCATTATCCGATGTCACTCCGTGACCGACAAAATTAAGCTTCTCACGGCAGTCAGAGGAAAGACTCCACTAACATTCGAAAATTCTCAAATTACCTTTTACCAAGACCTGACTCGCAACACATTACTGTGGCGCAGATCCCTGGCCCCGGTCACAAATCAACTGAGAGAAGCAAAGATCGAATATAAATGGTCATTCCCAAGATCCCTGACAGTGGCCAAGGGGGGTACCACGCACAGCCTCTACTCGCTACAGGATGCGGAACCATTCCTGAGGGCACTAGGGATGCCAGCTCTAAACCAAACAAGAGAGAATGTAAGGGAGAAAGCCACGACGTCACACACATGGAATCCAGAGACAGTAATCTCTTTCACTCCCAGGAACGCTGAGAGAAACGAAGCCCCAACCTGAACTGCCCCACTGCGCCAGGTCTTCGACCTCCTATGTGACCTCCACAGGCGCTGAGGAACAGCCGATCTGAACTGCATTAATGGTGGCCAGCAACTTTAACGCATTATCCAGACATTGTCCCCTCTCTAGAGCTCTGTGGGCTGGCTCACCTCTTGTTATACCCTGTTTTACGATTTTTATGGTTTCTGTGCTTTGATATTACTACACACACACTCGACAAGTATAGCTTTCGCAATACCACAATAGCGACTGACCGCCATCAGCCGTGACGTGCTCGGACAAAGAACATCACAGGCTCCGGGGAGAATATACCCTCTCCCACCCCCCGTGACTTCCTTGGTTAGAAGTCAAAACCCCAACCAATCGGTAGACCACTAAGAATAAACGGGCTCCAGGAGCACTTCCGCTCGCCCCACGCACACACGCTGACATAAACAAACATCATAGAATTCACCCGCAGACATGATCAACACTAAGGACAGCCATGCGCACACACACACAACCCCAACACGAAACACATCACGGTGTACAATCACGCTGACAACTACCTGCAGACTGACAACCTTCAGGTACCCACACCCCGAACTAACGCGATTCCGGAACTTGAGGGGGAATGACATACCCTATGTAAACACTCTATGACGGCCTTAGTTCCACACTAGTCGACTTGTAAAAATAAAAAGTGCAGATCTAGCTGACATCACACTCGGAACTGATAGACAAAAGTATGCATTGACTATGCTGTGAAGTCTTGTAAAAACCATCACCCGCAAGGCTGTTGGCCAGGCGGGCTGTTTTGTACTTTGCACTCAAAAATAAAGAATTAAAAAAAAAAAAAAAAAAGATTAGGCAGAAAGAGGCTAAGCAAGTTATAAGAGCTTCCAAATCACACACAGAAGAGAAAATAGCACAGTCAGTAAAAAAGGGGGACAAAACTATTTTTAGATACCTAAATGAGAAAACAAAAGCAAACAAAGGATTAGATAGATTAAAAACAAAAGAAGGAAGGTATGTAGATGAGAATAAAGGTCTAGCTGACTGCCTCAATGAATATTTTTGTTCAGTATTTACAGATGAAAATGAAGGAAAGGGACCTCAGTTAAGAAAAAGGATAAATGAGTCATTTATTACACGTGAGTTTACAGAGGAAGAGGTTCTATTTCAACTGTCAAAAGTAAAGACAAATAAGTCAATGGGACCAGATGGAATACACCCAAAGCTATTAAAAGAGCTTAGTGGTGTACTAGCAAAACCATTATAGATTTATTTAACCAATCATTGATAACAGGAGTAGTCCCAGAAGATTGGAAGTTAGCGAATGTTGTGCCCATTCACAAGAAAGGTAATAGGGAGGAGTCGGGCAACTATAGGCCAGTAAGCCTTACTTCAGTAGTGGGGAAAGTGATGGAAACCATGTTAAAGGATAGGATTGTTGAACATCTAAAAACACATGGATTTCAAGATCAGAGACAAAATGGGTTTACTTCAGGGAGATCATGCCAAACTAATCTTATTGATTTTTTTGATTGGGTAACTAAAATTATAGATCAGGGTGGTGCAGTAGACATTGCTTACCTAGATTTCAGTAAGGCTTTTGACACTGTTGCACATAGAAGGCTTATCAATAAACTACAATCTTTGAGTTTGGATTCCAATATTCTTGAATGGGTAAGGCAGTGGCTGAGTGACAGGCAACAGAGGGTTGTAGTCAATGGAGTATATTCAAAGCTTGGGCTTGTCACCAGTGGGGTACCTCAGGGATCTGTACTTGGACCCATTCTCTTTAATATTTTTATTAGTGATATTGCAGAAGGTCTTGATGGTAAGGTGTGTCTTTTTGCGGATGATACTAAGATATGTAACAGGGTTGATGTTCCAGGAGGGATAAGCCAAATGGCTAATGATTTAGGTAAACTAGAAAAATGGTCAGAGTTGTGGCAACTGACATTTAATGTGGATAAGTGCAAGATAATGCATCTTGGACGTAAAAACCCAAGGACAGAGTACAGAATATTTGATAGAGTCCTAACCTCAACATCTGAGGAAAGGGATTTAGGGGTGATTATTTCTGATGACTTAAAGGTAGGCAGACAATGTAATAGAGCAGCAGGAAATGCTAGCAGAATGCTTGGTTGTATAGGGAGAGGTATTAGCAGTAGAAAGAGGGAAGTGATCATGCCATTGTACAGAACACTGGTGAGACCTCACGTGGAGTACTGTACACAGTACTGGAGACCCTATCTTCAGAAGGATATTGATACCTTAGAGAGAGTTCATGAAGGGCTACTAAACTGGTTCATGGATTGCAGGATAAAACTTACCAGGAAAGGTTAAAGGATCTTAACATGTATAGCTTGGAGGAAAGACGAGACAGGGGGGATATGATAGAAACATTTAAATACATAAAGGGAATCAACACAGTAAAGGAGGAGACTATATTTAAAAGAAGAAAAACTACCACAACAAGAGGACATAGTCTTAAATTAGAGGGACAAAGGTTTAAAAATAATATCAGGAAGTATTACTTTACTGAGAGGGTAGTGGATGCATGGAATAGCCTTCCAGCTGAAGTGGTAGAGGTTAACACAGTAAAGGAGTTTAAGCATGCGTGGGATAGGCATAAGGCTATCCTAACTATAAGATAAGGCCAGGGACTAATGAAAGTATTTAGAAAACTGGGCAGACTAGATGGGCCGAATGGTTCTTATCTGCCGTCACATTCTATGTTTCTAATGTAGACGAACCTTGTGTAATATATATATTAATTTGGTGATACACCACAATTGTACCACCCAAGCTGATTACGCTAGAGCAAGTTTCCATACTCTCCATTTGTATTTTTATATATTTTATCAGTATATACTATACCATTGGAGCTCTCTTTATCTCTTTCACAAACATTACTACTATTGAAAATTTGGAGATACCTGCTGAGATACAGATCCTTAGACGGGGATTATTCCGTCCAAGCTATATTACGGTAGAGCTCCTGGAAAGCTCTACCAAATGTGAGTGCAAACTACTTTAATTCACTCCATTATTTTTTCCCTTTTTTTAATATACTACACTATGATGTCTTTTCTTTGTTTTTATTTCTGAGGATATACAAGAATTGTCCATAATTTCTATGTACGTATATTTTATATATTAATCACTATCTGGGGCGCGGTTCCTTTCCTTCTTTTTTTGTACCCTGTTAGTCTGTTTGGAAAAGGGGAGAGATGTGACGAGACCAATCTCGCCACATTGCATTGGAGGAGCCTGGTTTCCCGCCTGCTGCATTTGGATTATGGACCAGCAGTTAATGGGTTAATTTTACTGTGCAGAAAGATTTATTTCTTCCTTTCTGCACAGCCGTTCGGTAGATTCTATCTACTGAACAAACAGCCTTTTTTCAACCTCCCCAGAGCCGTGGGAAGCCGGCCGGCGCTGTTAATGGGCCACCCAGAAGCTGGCGTGTGCCTCCAATCGACCTCCCTGAAGCCGCGGTTAACCGCGGCTTAACGAGCGTGTGCCGGCAATTGACCACCCAGTAGCTGCGGTTAACCGCAGCTTAATTGATTGTTACTGGGTGGTCGCGGTTACACCTATTCGCCACACGATGGCGGTGTTCTTTTTTTTTTTTTTTTTATAATTCTTTCTTTTATTTAAGGCATATGAGATGGGGTACAGAAGGTAGAGCAGGGGAAACGTATGCATAGGTACATCATGGGATCAATACAACACTAGCATTAATGCAACACATTTCTAGGATTTAAATGCCTCA
This sequence comes from Pelobates fuscus, assembly GCF_036172605.1. NCBI lineage: Eukaryota > Metazoa > Chordata > Amphibia > Anura > Pelobatidae > Pelobates > Pelobates fuscus. The sequence goes on along the minus strand of NC_086326.1, from coordinate 70,143,229 downwards.
TTTTTATGTTTTGTTGTTTAACGAGGGTGAAACCATAGTAGATTTAGATTAAGATTAACCAGGGCATCATAGCCCAGTGATAGTGACACGAAGTAAACTTATATCACATGCATAGTTATACCGTTGATTTGTCAGTGCCTTACGGCTGCTATTTTCGTGACAGCTGAATTAGTGTAAGAGTAACAGGCTAGGTATAGAAGTAGAACAGTGTGTGTAGACTATATAGCGGGCTATAGAGCTGTAAGTCATAGCATGCTAATACATATGGCGTAGGTAAAATTAAAGGGCATGAGTATTATCGGCATACATAACATTACAGGCATAGCAGGTGATAACTAAACTAAACATGCTATATAGTGGGGTCTGAGCATTAAGAGTAAAACTTATGAGGAACAGGCTACGTAAATAACTTTGTTCTAGCTGTACAAAGCTGGGCTGTTTAGCTTAAACAAGTGAGAGAGTCTGGTGCATATCTAGCGTAAAAAATACCAGACAAATAGAAAAATATCAGGTTATGAATATGGCATGAAACAGGTGCTCAATAGTTCTCTAACCCCGTGTGTTCAAATTCAGCCACATGTACAGGCAGTTAGGCATGCTTATGTCCCAGTATGGTGTGCCTGGGGCTGTATGAGTAGTCCAGGTAGGTTCATTCAGCCGACACCCTTGCGTGAGGTCGATTCTAGCGTGTCCGCCGGTGTTGCCGCTGGGAGTTGCTTCCATACGTCCTGGGGCTGCGGCCTGCAGGGAGCAGTTGTGGGCGACTGCTTGCTTGTGATGGTGACTGGTGTTGCTGTCCCAGGGTTTGGTCGCTGGGTTAGGTGGAGTCGTGGGTGGCCTTGGTGTTTTACACCCAGTGGGCGCCTCAGTTGTTCCTTTCTCAGGGCATGCATGCGCCGTTTGTGCTGTGCTTGGTTGTGGAAGGCTGTTCGCTCCCTTGGGGGGTGGCGGGGTACCCGTGGCTGACCTAGCTTGTCTGCCTTCCTGGGGCCTCGTGGGGTCTTTAGCGTGGCGCGCCTGGCAGCAATGGCGGGCTCCGCCACGTGTTTAGTGCTTGGCTTTCTTTGTGACCCGGGGGGCTCCCCTTGTTGATGGCCACCCCCTGTGGGTGTGTGTCTCCGCTGTACCTGTTTGTGGTGGTCGGCTTTGTGTGTGAGTTTGCGCCAGAATCTCTGGATCAGGTCGTCCAGTCGCTGTTCCAACGATTTATGCTGCTCATCTGTCTCCTGCTCGAGGGCAGCTGCCGCCATCTTGGAATCTGTAGCTTGGCAATGCGTGCAGCGTTAGCTGTCCCGTGGGGATGTTCAGGTGAGTCGAGCTGCTTGATGACCGGGATAACCCCCTCCGGTCGGGGGGGGGGAAGAGAGAGATTTCCTTGCCGCGGCACCTGTTGAAGCTGTTACCCCGGAGAGCGGCCGTCTCTCCGTGGTCCGTCCTCAGGTAGGCCGCAAGCCCCCTTGCGTCAGGGCGGCTGTGCAGAGGGTCGTAGGAGGTACCGTTTTGGTCGGTAGCCCTTCCTGATGCGAGGTACGGTGTGCAGCAGTCTGTGGGGTGTCGTGTTCGGGCGCTGTACCCCGGTTTTCCCCTCCAGACGCGGGAGCTCCGGTAAGGCATGTCTGGACTGCTTGCCTGCTTGGCTCCGCCCCCCTCCGATGGCGGTGTTCTGGAGCTCCCCGGGCAGCCCACGCTTTTCTGCCCGGCTTTCCTACGCCAAACCCGGACACTGTGTCAGCTAAGCACCGCTGAGCCTCCAGCCCCTGGTTCTAATTCGTACTGATTTAACGAATGCATGGAAAATCTGTATTTTCTGTTGCAGGATTGTTTTAACCCAGATAGCCATGCCATGGAGCCTGTTCGTGGAATTAAAGACTTTGGCTCCATGGCAAATTAACTGTATTCGTGTGGTCTGAGTGCCATTCACCTAATAATGTGCACTCAGACCTGAGCTATCTGGGGATATATTTTACATGTATATATTTACTGTACCATTTGTCCCATTATATATTTTAAAGTGATAGGCTGTCTTTGTGTCCACACGTGCATAATGGCGATTTGCCTTGGAGTAGTCACTTCTGTAATGTGCATGTTAAATCCCTTGGTTTTCATGGTGATTGGAAACATTTCACAATTTACTGGATTACATTGTTGCATATCTGCATCCAGAATCTTAAAGAACCCGCACAGGTGAGGGAGGAGAAATAGTGTTGGATTCTTAAACTGGTTGACAATAGATGAGCAAAGAAAGTGGCAAATGTAGTGTATTTTAGGCCACTTGAGGTTGATGGAATTAGAGAGGTGGTTGTGGTGGAAAGCAAGAGAATACGAGTGTAAAACAGACAGAAAAAAAATAATAAGACAAAGAATGGTTGTTACAAGGGAGAAAAGACATTACAGCCAGAAAATGGGGAGGGGACCGTAACAAACAAGGGAAATTATACAGTGACCTGTCATGTAAGACCAAGGAAGAGAGAGAAATTAAAAGATCATAGGCTGGAAGACAAGGTGGCAAGGGAGAATAATAAAATGGTCGCTAGGGGTGTAAAAAAAAGGAATACGAGAAGTGGAGATTCGGTAATGGTAGTAGAAGAGGATTAGACTGCAAGGAAATGGGGTAAGGCTGGATGTTGTTAGAATAAGAAAAAGCCTGGAAAAAAAAGCAAGGCAGATGAGAAATGAAGGAGTTTTAAGGAGAGGCAGAAGCTGGAGAAAATAGAAGGCAAAAACTGTATTCTGGAGGATATTAAAAAAAGAAGAGTTGGGGAAGAGTGGGTAAAAATGTGAGAGCGGGATAAAAGGCTCAAAGAAAATACAACTGGGGACAGAGTGGGAGAAGCATGGAGAAGCATCTGCAGGAGAATATGTGAGTATATATTATTTTCTATCACTTTACAGTGTCACACTGATGTTCCGTAATGTACAGATCGTATTTAAATTTTCCGCAGTTTAATCAATAAATCTATACATTTTTTAAGGCAACAATTGTGCACAAACACATAAAAGTACTCAAAGCTAAATAAGACGAATGGCACGGTAATCTGAACTCACAGAGATCTGCTTGCAATGAGCTTATATCTGAAAAGAAATACATCCCAACCACAGACTTCTGTCAGCAGTAATCTATCATTATCAGCAACATAGTCATCATGTTCTGTATGTATATACACAAATAGGCAGATAGAAACATGCTGTTTTTTTTGTAAGTGTGGACTTTAATGTTGTAAAGCTCAAATTACCTTTTTTTCCTCAATCTATTTATTTATGTTTTTGTAAATTTTTATAGCATTCCATTATATATTTATAAGACAATGGAAGAGCAAGCTATAAAGAGATCCACCTCTGTAGAAACAGAATTTAAGTTGACGGGACACTCTCCCATCTACTAAGCATCAGATCCACTACAGCCTAACGTGGTGGTTTTAGTAGAAAGAGCCTGTCACTTACCTGATTCCAACAGTGATGTCCTTGATGCTTGATGTTTTCCTGGCACAGCAGTAAATCCCCTTCAGTGACTTACCTGAATCCAGCGCCAATGTCCCTCGGCGCTGGGTCAGACTCCGCCCACGCTCCTCCCCCACCGTCGTCAGCTGGCGGGGGAGACCTAATGTGCATGCGCGGCAATGGTAGACAGCCACTAGAGGAGGACTTAACCCTGCAAGGTAATTATTGCAGTTTATAAAAACTGCAATAATTACACTTGCAGGGTTAAGGGTGATGGGAGTTGGCACCCAGACCACTCCAATGGGCAGAAGTTGTCTTGGTGTCTGGAGTATCCCTTTAAGTCGACTGTCGCTTTATGTTATAAAATAATATTGATATACAATATGTGCATTGTAAAACACAACAGATAAGTTTATAAAATTTGCCAACACTTTTTTTTTTGCAATAATATTAAAATAGACACATACAGATGTCTTGTGTTTCTGTTCCTTCCAGTTTTTATTTTCTCAATCCATATGAATCATTGTTTATAAATCATTGCATGCTCTGTAATGATACATTTTGTTAACGGTCTGTTTTTACTGTTATTGGGACATTTTGCTAGTAACAATAATTTATTTTGAACCAATGTGATACTAGTAGGCACTCTAAAACAAATTATATGACAGTGAATTAAGCAGCAAAACTCTCACTCATGCGACTGCTCTCCCATAAAACAGTCACATGTACTATCAAAACCCAGTGTGAAGATAATCTGAGATGTGCCTGTGAATTATACTTACCAGCTTTTCAATGTGTATACATCTCAGGAAGATGGTAATAAAAAAGAAAAATATAAAACAATAATAATGCAGATTGAAACAAATAAATCCAAATAATAAATGAAAAAGTGCCAAACAAAATGTGACAGTGTAATAAATTTCTGAGGATATCTCATGAATACATGAACACTCAATTGCAACAAAGTCATGATGGTAATATGGGACAAGTCTGATGTTCCTTGTATTGGGGTAAGATTTATAATTTACTGGAGCAAGAGCCCTGGTTTGGATCAAGATTTATCATGTAATCACAGAGGTTTGTATATCAATATAATACTGCCCTCCAAATTAAGTCTGACATTAAAAATTGTGCCCCAAGGTTTAGTCTGACATGAAAAGTTGTGCCCCAATGTTCAGTTTGACTCTAGTTTAGTTAATATATCCTATTGCTGTTATATTTAGATGTCCAATTACCTGTTTCACTTTTCTATATCCACCCTGATTCGACCTGTAAAAGTTGGGTCATGCCGAACTTGATGCACAGTGATGCACTATAATATAGTTGAAGCAAGTCCATCTAGATCTATATAGATTTGCATCTATAATATGAATGAAGATGTTGGTAATACATGTTACAGTCATTTGTAAAATCATTTTTTCACTTTTCTTTTATAACTGTAAAGGGTCAGTCAAGGCACCATAACCACTGCAACATGTTGTAGAGGTTATTGTGCCTGGACTGGCCCTTTAAGAGTCATACTAACGTCTCTGCACACTACTATCCAAAAAAAGTAAATTTTTTTCTTTACTTTGGGAAAGTTTGAGATACAAATGTGCTGGAAAACAAGACAATTATACTCTCACAATACACTTATTGTATCTATTTTAATATTTGCGTTGTACAAAAAATAAAAAGATTTATTTTAATTTCCATTTTTATGTTATCATCTTACTGATGATCATATATTGTTTAGCTGTCACTTAGCGTTTCTTTTACCATGGGTTTAAAAAAATTAAACAAAACAAAACTATCTGGGAAAGTATCACAGAAAATGTGCTTTGAATACAAATGTAATTGGCTAATTAAGCTATTTATGTAATAATGTTTATGCACTTTTAAAAAACTTTTTATTTATGCCATTGTATATATCAACCGGAGACTACTAAAATCAACAACATTTAAAGAAAAACACATTTTTAAATATGGAAATGATAGTTTTGTCCATTTCTTATGAACCAACTGTAGACTATACCTGGACAGCTCAAGTTAAATGTCTCTGAGGCCTGATCTCTATGAAGACTCTTCATGGCAGACAGCTATTTTACCTTGTGGCTCTAAATCCATAACTTTTGAAAATGTTTCATTCCGTGTTTTATCTTGTTCTGAATTATATTTCTCTCAGCACTAGGTCAGCAATTATCTCTAAGTGTAGGGTTGTAACTCTCCAAATTCGATCACAATTGGCGGGGTTCTTCTAAGCTCTATCAGTTCTGAAATCCTCTGATGGCCATCACCTTTGTACTTCTGAGGGACCATAGTCGTAAATTGGGTTTCCACCAGCCAACCCCCTTTAGGACCTCTAAGATTGATTGTGACTAAACTACATATTTGGGGGGGGGGGGGTCATTTATGGATTGCATTCGGGGACCTTAGTACCGAACACCTGTTCCCTCCTGGCTTATTTATTTCGATGGGTAACCGAGTTTCACAAGGGCCCTGCTATATGGTCGCCATTCGGATACTGGCTCACCACGTGCTAGAGACAATGGCGGCCATCTTGTCCCCAGAACATGGACAGCGGGACTTGGTCGTTGAGTGTCTGGTACTCTAGGCCAGACACTCAGCGTGTGATTCCCCGGCACTTCTTTTGCGAGCGTCTTATCCCTTTTCCCAATTCGCCCAGAGACTGCTATTTGGTGTGGTTGCTCCTAATACCCCAGTGAACCAACGCTACTACTGAGACTCAAAGACAGTTCACCTTTTTGGGTCAATTTGGTGATGTTCGGACTGACCGACCATGACCATCAAACTTATGGAACTATTGTGGGCATGCGCCTCGTGCGTGGTCGGTCGAATCTGTGCCACAGTGGCGTTTCTGCTGGGAACCTGGGATCAGAGAGCTACTTTGCCAGATTTGGCTCTCTGAAACCAGCTATCTGGACATATAAAATGTGTGGGGGTTTGGATATGTTTACACTGTAATATTTCATATTTTCATATGTTTGTGTTTTCTGCTGAGTCACGGTGACTCAGCATTTCATGTAGGCGTGTTATGGGAGTTCCCGTGGGCGTGTGTTATGTATCCTGACTTGCATAAAAGCAGGCCATCTGGCACGAAAAAAAACATTCCTGTTGTACCCTTCATCTACTTCCGATTGATGTTTGGGTATGTGATTGCTGTGTTGCGGAATTCCACCTCTCAGCTCGCTAGGATTTCGGTACCAACTCAGCGCTCCAGGCGATCAGAGCTATAATCACAAAGTCCCTAGTCGATTTTGGAGTGTCTGGAAGAACAGGTATTCGGGATACCAGCATTCTTAACTGGTGGCAAGCGACGGAATCGAATGGAATTCCCAAGCAAGGAGAATTGGTGTATGGCTCAGCAGTATGAGAAGTTAAGGAGAAACATGCTGAAAGATTTGCTGGAAGCTCGGGGTCAGTCGGCGAGCAACAAAAAGAAAGCTACACTCATCGCCGAATTGATGGAGGGTGATCAAGCCAGTTGTGCAGCAGATGTAAGCCGGGAGGAAGCAGAGTATCAGCGCAAAGTAATGTGGAGACTCAGGTGCACAGTGTACTGTAAGTGCAATAAACACAGAAAATACATACACTTAGAATGGACTTTATCCACAGAGGTCCTTATAAAACATAAAGCCTCACAATATAGTCTGTATGATATCCACATATGAACACTGGGGGAGAACACAGGAGCTGAGGAACATTCCTTTCATCCTACCTATGCCTGTTTACCTGAGCCAGTTTTATTTACAGGCTCATTAACATGCGAGTAGGATGTTACAAACATATTAACACAGTGTGGATATCATACAGACTATATTGCCCTATGTGAGGCTTTATGTTTTATAGGGATCTCTGTGGATAAAGTCCATTCTAAGTGTATGTATTTTCTGTGTTTATTGCACTTACAGTACACTGTGCACCTGTAGTGTGTATTAGTAGAGCGCTGAACCTTCTTTTGTTTTATCCTTGTCTGTATTTGGTGGGATTTAGTGGTTGATTCCACGGTTCATATCAGCACTATTCGATCACTAGCGCCATTTTTTATCACTTTCCTGTCTTCTGTATAATGTGGAGACTCAGCCTGTTGGAGCCAAATCCTTCACCGGAAATTGTGACGAAAATCTTGGCACAGGTGAGCACAGAACAGAGGGCCCAGCAGATGAACCTGGGCCATCCAGAGATGGCATCGTAACCCTGATCTATAAATGGAGGGCAGCGTAGAAAGGTCAACTATGCTGCTTTAAAAACTTTTGTTGACGGGAAATGGAGATCGACACCTATTTGCAAGACTTCAAGAGACAGTGCACTCTAGAGGGGCTAGAGCAAGAACACTGGGCTGCAATATTGAGCAGCAAACTCACCGGCTGAGCGGCAGAGTAGTACCGGGTGGTTCCCCACTCTGCTATTAATGATTATGAGCGGGTAAGAAACATCCTACTCGCCCGGTATGCCGTCATCCCGGAACCGTACAGGAGAAAGTTTTGGGGTTTGAGAAAGGAGAATTGAGACTCTTATGCCGAATGGGCCTTTCAGATGCACCGGGCGGCTCGAAATTGGATGCAGGGCTGCCAGGCAAAAACTATGGAGGATGCGGTGCAATTGTTATTATTGGAGCAATGCTTTGAGCACATGCCAACGGAAACCTGGGACTGGGTGAGGGATAGGAAACTGGGTACGCTGGAGGAGGCAGCTCGGTTAGCGGGCGAGTACCACGATGGTAGAAAAGTAGAATCGAGCGGTGGGCAAAACACGTTTAAGCCCCCTTTTCCAGTGCAAGGACCTCTGCCACCACCCAGACCTATCTCCTAACCTACAGTCCCGCCGTCAACACCCATTCGGCGCCTGCCTCACAAGATCATATTCAATGTTAGGCATATCTCCCCACAGGGTATCTCCAAGATGTAAACTCTTGTTCCAGTGATGATGTTATAGATGCAATGTTGTGATATTATAAAATAAAAAGAGAAATAGTGCAATACAGCAATGCATACAAAATTATTTAATAAATGATTGCACTTACAGACAGGAAAAAATGTTTCTGCATATCTCCATCATATAAGTAGATCAGAAGTTCCACAGGAGTAGCAGCAAACAATATCTTTGCATATCATCAAAATGCAAAATACAAAAAATATTAAAAAAATTATAAAATCAAGTCCAACACGTTTTGTCCAAGTCTTGGATGTCTTCAGGACCTGGACGAAATGCGTTGGACTTGATTTTAGGATTGTTTTTATATTTTTTGTATATTGTATTTTGTATAGTTTGCTGCTACTCCTGTAGGACTGCTGATCTACTTCCGGTTTGCTGAGATCCACATATATGATGTAGATATGCAGAATATTTTTTGCTGTTTGTAAGTGCAATTATTAGTCCACCAATCCGATGTCTCAGAAGACTGCACACAAAAGCTCTCAGAGGCTACCTAAAGTGTAAGGCTTAAATGGATACTATAGCATCAAAACAACTTTAGCTTAATGAAAACCACTAACAAAGCACATAATAACCGCTCAGTGTAGTGACACCCTTGTATATAAAAAGTACTTAACCTAAACAAGATTCAGCTTCCCAGATGTTTTTTTCCCAATTTACCACCTTTCTTAATTAGCAAAAATAGAAACAATATTTGGGAATCAGCTAAGCATCTAAAAGGAATAAATAAACCAGACATGGTGAAGTATAATTAGATTTATTTATTTATAAAATATTTTACCAGAAAAGATAAATTGAGATTTCTCTCGTTTTCAAGTATGTCCTGGGTCCACAAAACATTGCATTGATACAATAGGGTACAATAAAATATGAAAACAATATTAATACACAATATTTAACATAGAACAGGTAGGAAATATATAATCAACCATGACCCATGCATTCTGTTTTGAGGTATGTATTGCGGGATCTCTTAAGGGACTTTAAGCTTGGGGAAGATTTTAAAGTGTGCTGGAGGTCGTTCCACAATTGTGGTGCTCTATAGGAGAAGGAGGATTGGGCTACTTTCTTTTTGTATTGAGGTAGACTAAGTAAAGTGTTGGTACTGGATCGGAGGTTATAAGAGGTGGGAACAGCTGAGGAGAGAATTTTGCTCAGGTAGGGTGGGAGTTTCCCAGAAAAGCTCTTAAACACAAGGCTGGAATCATGAAGGGTGCGTCTGGATTCCAGCGACAGCCAGTTTAGTTCTTTTAGCATGTCACAATGGTGGGTCCTGTAATTGCATTAGAGCACAAATCGGCAGATGTGGGATTGCGGTGCAGATGCATATACTACATCCCCATAATCAATGATTGGCATCAGCATTTGCTGTACAATCTTTTCCTTTACTGTAGGGCTTAGGCAGGATTTGATTCTGTACAGGGCACCTAGTTTTGGATAAAGTTTAGATGCAAGTTTTTCTATGTGGAGGCCAAAAGATAGATTGGGGTTTAACAATATACCCAATTATTTGAAAGAGTGGACTGTGGTCAGTGTGCTATTTGAATTTGTTTTGATGGATATGTGGGAATTGTGTAATTTGTGTAATTTAGGTACTGTTCCAAAATCATTGTGACAGTTTTGTCAGTGTTTAGGAATAGTTTGTTTTTTGCGATCCACTTTTCTACCTCTGTAAACTGGTCTTGGAGCACAGCCTCAAGCTGCGGTAGATTGGATTTGCTCGCATAGATTACTGTGTCGTCTGCGTACATGTGTACATTTGAGGATTTGCAGATATTAGGCAGATCATTTATAAACAATGTAAATAGTAAGGGGCCCAGAATGGAACTGTGGGGAACACCACACGTGACTGGGAGAAGGAAGGAGTCGCTGTCAGAAATGGACACATATTGCGAGCTATCCGATACATACGATCGAAACCAGGTTAGCGGACAATCACCAATACCTGAGTTTTTGAGTTTGTGCAGTAGAATGTCATGGTCTACTGTGTCAAAGGCCTTTGCAAAATCAAGGAAAATAGCTCCAGTTAAGTCTCCTTGTTCCATGCCAGTTTGGATGTCATTGCAACCTTTTAAGAGGGCAGTTGTAGTGGAGTAATTCTGGCGAAAGCCCGATTGATCAGGGGTCAGATAGTTTGATTGTTGGTAATACTCACATCGTTGCGTATGGACACATTTTTCTAAGATTTTTGACAATACTCGGAGCAATGATATTGGGCTAAAGTTAGAAACCAAAGTAGTGTCACCACTTTTATGAATAGGCACTACTCTCGCAGTCTTCCAAAGTTTGGGTATGTATCCAGACACCAAGGATTCGTTAATTAGGGTTGCAACGGGTTTAGCAATTGAACTAAAAATGAACTTGTCTATATTGGGCCTTTGCAAATTTAGTGGTGCCTGATCCACATTTGTAGTTTCAGGATGTGTGTCATTTATTAGCTTGGTAATCAGGGCAGTGGAGCATCTGACAAAATAATTGTTAAAGGCATTTGCTACATCTAAGGGAAGTTGCAGGATTTGGTTAACCACTTTCCAAAAGTTTCTAGGGTTTGATAGGTTATTGTTCAGATTTTCATAGAAATATTGGGCCTTGGCCAATTTTGTTTGTTTTGTGTATATATTTCGCAATTGTCTATATGCACAGTGATCATTCCTACAGCCAGTACGCTTGAACTTTGACCACAAGGAATCCCGAAACTGGTACATTTGGATGAGGTCAGCTGTGATCCAGTTCATATGTGCTCCTTTTACTCTCACCTTATGCAGCGGGGCATGCAAATTCCAAATTTGTAGGAGTTCAGACTGCAAGAATTCAACAGCCAAGTCTAGATCTGGGATAATGTTTAATCTGTGCCATGGGAGGTTCTTGATGTCATTAAGAAAGGATTCAAGATTACATTTTTTGAAGGACCTGGTGATTTTAACCTTGGGAGAGGATTTAGTAGCCTTTATTTTGCGCACGTAGTACATTAAACAGTGATCACTGAAACTTTTTGGGATTCTATCAGGAGAAGTGGAGAGAATCCAATCAAGCAGGGTATGGGTATGGCTTTTAATGTTTATGCGAGTTGGGGAGGAGATTAATTGCGTTAGCTGCAAAGTCTTAAACAGCGTGCAAGAACTATTATTTTTAGGAATCAGCCAATCAATATTAAAATCTCCAAAGACCAACAGTTTAACTTTTTGGGGTTTTGAGCTATGGTTACACTAAGGAGATGGGCTTTGGCAGATATGGAATGCACTGAGGAGCTAGGTGGGCGGTAGATTCCTGCAACAATGATTGATCTACTGTATGGGATCTCAATTATGCCAGAAAGGAAATCAAAGGTGGCAGAAGGGCTAAACTTTTGTAAGGGGGTAAACTTTATGGAATTGTTAACATAAATAACAATGTCTTCTCCTCTCTTTGCTCTGTCATTTCTAAAACATGAATAACCCTGTATTGCAATGGCGGTGTCTGGCATTTTAGTCGTTAACCATGATTCTGAGAGTACAATGATTTTTGGTTTGTAATGGGAACACCAGACTTGCAGTACATCCAGTTTAGGGAGTAAACTACAGATGTTGCAGTGTACAAAAGAGAGGCATTTTTCAGTGGGGAGATTAGGACTAGAATTAGCTGGGGGGCCAGGTTTAGACACAACATCATTTGCAAGGGCAAGTAACATAAGGAATAGGAATTTGGACATCATTTTTGTTTGGCCATATATTGAATGGGATACTTTATAATTTAGTGAGTTGGGAGTAGGAGGGCTATTTTCTTTTTTATAACTCTCCACCAGCACTCAGCAGATAAGTTACAGGAACAGAGCAGGCCATGGTGTATGATAATTTTTCTTCCAGTTTGAGGTGTGTGCTTATGCTGGTAGTGATGTGATACAATAAAATATGCACTCTACAAATGCACCCACAGTGTATATGAAAATCTGCGCTTTGGGGTGCATCTCCTATTAAGACTGGAGGGTTATCACCTCATTTTAGCTTCTCCTGCCGAAGATGTGGTCCACACATTCCACTGCACTTTAAAATGATTTATTAGGTGCAAAAACATTTTATTTCTTTTATTTTTTTTTTAAAACAACATAATACTAATTAGAATGTTAAAATCTGTCCAATGTGTTTCCTCAGGGACACAAGTAAAATATTAACACAAACAAAAACACCCTTAGGTGTAAAGCAGCCTAATAACCCCCTTCCCAAAAGTCATTAAAATAGGGTTAATCCCTTTCAGTCTTTGGTGGTTCAGTGGGCGTAAATCCTTCCTTCCCACCTGATAGGATGATGCTCTTCCATTTAGGATACTTTCCGAGTCCCCCACCTTCATTTCCAGCCGGCACCAATGATCATAATCACTGGGAGCTTCTTTCTGGAATGCTGTCCTGCAATCCGACGCCATCTATGTTGCATTCCACCACTCCTTTTCCTGTTCGCGATCACATGATTGCATACTTCCGCTTTGTCATGTATTCCAGCGCCATGCAACACAACTCTATTGGCACCAACTACTGCTACAATCATATTGAAAAAAAAGTAGCAATTCCAATCTATTTGTAAAGTGGGGAAAGGCTGATAAAATGGACAAAATAAAAAAACTATCAAAAGAGGTGGACTTTGGACTTAGATATAGTCAACTATACTCATTAAACTTACCAATTCAATTTATAATGAAAAAATTCTATTTTAGTTTAATGAAGCAGTTTTTGTGTTTAGATCATGTCCCTGTAATCTCACTGCTCAATAGCCTGCCATTTAGGAGTTAAATCTCCACATACACACATAAACACATACTGACACACATACACATATACAGATATATACACTGACACACACGCAGATATACAGACAAAAAGATACACAAACTTACACACATACACTGACACACAGATAGATACACAGATCCAAAAACTGACACACATGCAGATACACAGGCGCACAGATTTACACACTCACACACTGATACACACACTGACACACGTGCAGATATACAGATTCCCACACTGACCACATACAGATACCCAGACAAACACACGCAGATACACACTGACACACAGATACACATATTGACAACACACAGATGCACTGATACAAAAACTGGCACAGATACACAGACACACACACTGACATAATCACATATACACATACAGATGCACACACACACACACTGACAGTCATACAAATACACACACACACAGACATACAGATACAAACTGTTGTAATTCCTACACCGTTCACCTGATTTGGATGTAAATACCCTCAAGTTAAAGCAGAAAGTCTGCTGTTAAAGCACATCTTGTTTGTTTCAAATCCATTGTGTTGGTGTATAGAGCCAAAAAGATTAGAATTGTGCCGATGTCCCAATATTTATGGACCTGACTGTATATATATATATAAATATGGTCCTTTCAGAGTAAAACATTTAATTATACAGTAAGCATACTCACATGCAGACACAGACAATCTCACTGACACACACAAGCTCATTGATACACAGCCTCATAGACAAACAATGTCACTGATATACATAAGCTCATTGGCATAAAAACACAAGCTCACTGACTCACTAGCAGGCACACACACACACACACACGCAAGCAAGCTCACTCACTAGCAGGCGCACACACACACACACACACACACACACACACACACAGCTTAATGTAGTGGTTCTGGTGTATATAGCCTGTCCCTGCAGGCTTTTCAATGTAAACACTGACTTGTTTACATTGCTTCCTAGTGACACCTCTAGTGACAGTCACTCAGGAGAGAGAAGGGAGCTGACAGGAGCTGCAGGAAAGGTAAGTAACAGCTCTCTGCCAGCCCCCCTCCTACACAGCCCATGCCACTGGACCACCAGGGAATGAGAGCCCCCCTCCCTTGCCAGCTAACAAGCAGGGAGGGGGGACAAAAAAATATAAATACAAATTTAAATAATAATAAAATAAAATAAAAAATTGAATAATATTACAATAAAATAAAAATAATATTATTATTATTTTTTTAATATTAAAATAATAATAATAATACAAAATAATAAAAATGCCCACCCCCCACCAAGGTTACACACTCTGCATCACATACACTCATACACACACACACACTGCGTTTATACACACTGCACTCATACACACACACACACTCCATTCATACACACTGCACTCATACACACACACACTGCATTCATACACACACACTGCATTCATACACACACACACTGCATTCATACACACACATTCTGCATTATATACACACACACACACACTGTATTCATTATATACACAAAATAAATATTAAATTAATGTAATTTTTGGGGGATCTAATTTTATTTAGGAAATTTACCAGTAGCTGCTGCATTTCCCACCCTAGTCTTATACTCGAGTCAATAAGTTTTCCCAGTTTTTGGGGGTAAAATTAGGGGTCTTGACTTATATTCGGGTCGACTTATACTCGAGTATATACGGTAGTTCATAAAGTCGGGAACTACCTGTATATATATATATATATATATATATATATATTACTCAACCATCTGGGGTGGCAAGACATTGCCTTACATATTACATACGGCAATATATGACGTAATGACTTATGGGGCTGGCATCGATTTTTTTTTCTAGGGCTGCTTTGTATCCCCAGTCCGGCCCTGTAGGTTGTATACACCGTTACACTGATGGAGGTTGCAGAGATATTTGAAGACACAACGTGCAAATCAAACAGACTCAATTAGTCATACCCATTCATTGCACGCTGTACCCTCGCTTAGATGGCATAAAAATGTCATTTGTTTACTTAGCCCTACAGGCCAAATGTTACCAACCCTTTACCGGGATATATACATTTCTTGTAGACATTTTTTTTCATACTTCAAGGTCTTTGCGTGAAATGTGTCTTTGGGGGGCTATTATCTTTAGGTGTATGCTGACAAATACCTTAATGATTCAGACCGCAAAGCATGTGGCCAGCTAAATTTTGCCCCAGGGAGCAATTACAGCGTTACAGTTTGTCCGGTACTGCTGGCTATATCTCTTGTTTATTTAAGTTAACCGGTGATTTTCAGACAATAAATTTATTCCATACACAACAAGGTGAATTATTTATCTTACAGACACACGTCAGCATCTTCTGAACACAAATGTTGGGTAACTCTGGGGACTACAACCTTCAACAAAGGCAGTGCTTTATCATAACAGAACTGTCATAACATCTCCTTTTTTTAAATTGCCTCGGATATAAAAGATAGGATGACTAACAGTATATCAGGCTGTGTAAAGCGGTAAAATTGCTTGTAAAATGTTTTGATTTTATATTCTCTTAGTTGACGTGTTTGTCACTAAGATAACAACATGGAATACACAGAAAGAGGTACCCCATGGAGATTTGTTTGATAAGGAAATAACTATTCTCATGTTAAATGTTTTGACACTTTTTTTTATCATAAATAAAAAAGTCTGCAGAACTAAATGTAACTGAAAATAACACAAGGTTGAGATGCACAATGCTTTCACTGCTGCCTTGTACTCAGTTGAATTATACAACATGCTGTTACAACAAGACTCTGAACACTGTATAATTTAGACATGCTGGGATGCTATCAGAAATTGCGTGGCCCCTTACTAAACCAGTTTGTGTTGCCTCCAGACTCTCTCCTCTTGTAATTCTTCTAGGTCAGTGGTTCCCAAACCAGTCTTCATGGTTCACCAACAGACCAGGTTTTGTCAGTATCCTTCACTGGAATAAAAAAAAAAAGAGAGAATTACATACATTCTAGATTGCTGGTGGGCCATGAGAACTAGCGGAGAAGTGTTAAGGCTCTGAGAGGCTGTCACATTACTGCTGATGGTGGATTGAGAGAAAAGGCACTGTTTACATTGCCCTCTAGGGACACCTCCAGTGGCCACTCCTCAGATGGCCACTGGAGGTGCTTCCTGAGGCAGTGCTGTACAGGGCTGTGCAGCATTTCAATTCAGTGTCTCCACACTCTGGATGGAGACGCTGAACTTTCCTAATATGGATGCACTGATTCAATACATCTCTATGAGGAGGTGCTGATTGGCTCAGTAGGCGGTTGGCCCTGCCCTTTTCCACCTCCTTGGCAAATTATTTACTTCTGATGATGTCAGCAAGGAGGCGGATTGGGGTGAGGCCAGAGCTGGTAGACCTGGGTGGGGCTGGAAACAAGGTAAGTTTTCCTACCTTTTAAGGAGGTTAAGGGGGAGGGGGAGGGCAAAACACCTAAATGGTGGTTTTAACACTGTAGGATACAGAATACATGTTTGTGTTCCTGACATTATAGGGCATGTTAAACAAAAACTATACTACACAGCACTCACACAATTGCGCAATTGCATAGCACACACTGCCACTCCTACAAAAATGATTACCTTTCTACAAACAGTTCGTAAGAAAAAGACCAGTCAAACTCGATATCAGTGAATCAAACTTGGTAGTAGCTAAATTCAGCAATAACCTAAACACCAGTCTCACACTAGCATACCTCCCAACATTGCTCTTTTTCAAGCTAGGGCTGGTGAGTGGAGTCCTAAGGGGGCACTGCCAGTGATTCAAGCTGCATTACTAGCGACACCCACAATGGGTGGGGCTGTCTATGAAAGGAACGGTCTTGTCCAAAAGAGGGCAGGTCAGCCTGGAAATGCACTCTCTGCATGGCCCTAGTGCCCTCTGCAGAGTGTGAGCAAACCTAATGATGCGCTCATGCTGTGCTGGCTGGGGACAGTTCCCTGGTGTCCCCAGATGCAGGAGACCAGGGAACTAAAGCAGGTCGGCTGGACAGCACCCCAAAATTGGGACTTTAAGCTGCAATCTCACACTAGGATCAATGACACAGGCTATCTCCCACACAGACACTGCAAGGTAAACATAATTGGGCAGGCCCCTTGTCTATCATGACACTCTAAACTGTTTGTTTGCCATCCCTTAAAAACTAAAAGTAATCTTCTCCATGCTGTCTCTCTTTTTTTATTTTGTGCCACAGGTGCACTCCCACAGTATCTGAAAATATTTGAGCATTACTCTTTGCAGAAGATATGGACTTTGGCCGAACAGCTCATTGGCCCGAATACCATAGTTCAGTAAATAGCAGGCTTGTAAATTTTTCTCCCAAACCACCCTCATCTCCATTGTGCAAAATGGTAATAAAGTTATACTTCTTATGCCAAACACCATATTTAATTCCATAGCCCAGGATGATGCCACATATCAACTCACAAACATAATCCAATTATTTTGTGCTTTCTTATATTTCTGAATACATTGAATAAAAAGAGTAATCTTTATTTCCTGAAACGGTTTTGGAATACTGCAGCAAAAGCAAGCATTTTCATTTTTATTTAGTATTCCGCAGTGCTGTACAATAGGTGGTCTACCAAACAAGTAGCTTCAACAAGACGAAGTTGGACATACAAGTACAGAAGATGCCGATATGCCTGTCAAAATGTATCATCTGAATAATTCATGTGACAAAAATGTAATTAATTTATGTCCATTAAGTTAAACTGTATTAATAACTGTGTGTTCTGTGATAAGTGTTTTCTTTTTCTTTTTTATCATAATGAAAGCATAATGCATTTATTGCTGCAAATTGTAATTCCTAGGGGCTGAGGACCGCGTTTCGTAATGTGTACGTTAACCCCTGCAGTTGTGTGCCTCTAGCCATCTGCAATTGATTTTCATGAATAAGTAAACGCAAGGATTGATTGAATTTAAAAAGTACACGTTTTCATAGAAAATCAGTGGATTGAGGACCAAGTCTGGAACACTGTATAAATCCACATTCTTTTGCTTCCTCACTGATGACCTTGCACACTGTTATGCGGTGTTTAATCAATGGTTTTATGTGTTTATTTAGTAGATAATGATTGATTATTCAACATATTAGAGTAAAGAGATGGGGAAAGGAGCTGAAGAAAAGGGCAGAGATAGATAGAGATAAGAGAGAGATTTATTTTCTATAGTTCCCTGTAGCTTGTGGGGCTGAATTAAATTGTGACTGTATAGCTCTGTTGCTATATATTCAAAGCAAACAGCGGGGGCTGTTGGAGAATTAGGACAAACACAAAACTAGAGGAATAACAACTAAACAAGGCTAAATGATCTGTACTGATCCATTTCTTTATAAGATGTATAGAGTGACGGGGGGGGGGGGGGGCTTCATCAACATAAACACACAGGGAAATGTGCATTTGGCTATGAAAACAGATAGAAAACAAAAGATAACTGCAGTGATATACTTGGTGATGTGAGTTTGGTACAATGATATTCCCTTAAAGTGCCAGAGTACCAAGCAATTCACTAGCAGACATGGGTGGGAGTACCACCACTAGAGAGGGTGTGAAGGGGTTAATAAAAATGCATTTAGACTAACAGCAAAGAAGCAGGTTCCCTCCTCCTGTAGACGTCTGTGGGTCTTGTTTTATCAAATGCTGATTAGATTCCAGTGATCCTGAGGAAAGGGTGATCACAGAGAGAGAGTGGATGAGGCTATTGTGTGTGTGTGTGTGTGTGTATGTGTGTGAGCTCAATACAGAGGTGCCAATACCAACACATGGCATTGTTCAGTCTGCTCTCAGAAATTAATCTGCTCAGTAGAACAAATGGACACATTCTATCAACAACAAGCAACCAGCATCCAGGAAAAGCTCACAGCAGCCAGCAAACGTCCTGACTCTTCACACCTGGGACTTACACAGACAGGATGACTTCAACATGCATTCTCTTGTGATGGAATCATTAGGACATCACATGCCCATTCACTCCCATTGGAAGCCTGCAGGGAAGTGGGGAAGGTGCTAAAATGTTCACGGATTACTGGTAAAGAGCAGTTTGGGCTTTTTTTTTTTTTTTGCCTGAGAGACTATATTTATATTCAAATAAAAATAAATCATGCAGGGGAAAGAGCAAATCAGAGGCTTAAAATGAGTTTTTCCGTCCGATAAGAGTTTTTTTCCCTCTCTTCTCTCAAAACAGATAATGCTGCTGAGCACTAGAGGCTTACTCTACATTGAGCCCAGATCCCTGGCAGAATACAATGTTGCTTGAAGCTGGCTGAAGAGGTGCATTGAGAAGGTAATCTAAGGTATGTCATGTTCCTAAAGGGGCAGCTGATTTTACGGGTGTGCATGCTCTGTATACAAAGTGCTACACAGAAGGGGTCACTGCAAGACTGGTGCCCTCCTAATGGAAAACCTCTCTGCCTACAATGTAACCATTCATGTGTTGCAAAAAGATCTAGAATTGGGGAACACAGACCTGAGTGTCAGAGCACTCACTGGCTTGCTCCTCTCCCTGCTAATCCTGTCTACTCTCCTGGGGAATACTTTGGTATGTCTGGCAGTCATCAAGTTTAGGCACCTGAGGTCCAAGGTGACCAACTTTTTTGTTATCTCTCTAGCGGTCTCAGACCTCTTTGTGGCTCTGCTGGTGATGCCCTGGAAAGCAGTAACTGAGGTGGCTGGTTACTGGCTCTTTGGAAAATTTTGTGACACTTGGATAGCATTTGACATAATGTGCTCTACTGCATCCATTCTCAACCTCTGCATTATCAGCTTGGACCGCTACTGGGCAATAGCAAGCCCCTTTAGGTATGAAAGGAAGATGACTCAAAGGGTGGCTTTCATCATGATTGGTGTAGCCTGGACTTTGTCCATCCTGATCTCCTTCATACCAGTACAGCTCAGCTGGCACAAATCCGAAGAGGTGGACGATAACTTTAATGTCACCAACCAGACCGAGAACTGTGACTCAAGCCTAAACAGGACATATGCCATTTCCTCTTCTCTTATCAGCTTTTATATCCCAGTAGCTATCATGATAGGAACATATACTAGGATCTATAGGATTGCTCAAACTCAAATTAGGAGAATATCTTCTTTGGAGAGGGCAGTGGAACATGCTCAAAGCTGTCACCCAGACTGTCCTCATGAAAACTCATTAAAAACCTCCTTCAGAAAGGAGACCAAAGTACTCAAGACATTGTCTATTATCATGGGAGTCTTTGTTTTTTGCTGGCTGCCCTTCTTTGTTCTGAATTGTATGGTCCCATTCTGTCATACTGGTCTTCCAGGGCTCAATGAGCCAGACCCACCATGTGTTAGTGAGACTACCTTCAGTATATTTGTGTGGTTCGGCTGGGCCAATTCTTCTCTGAATCCTGTGATTTATGCTTTCAATGCAGACTTTAGGAAAGCATTCACCACAATCCTTGGATGTAATAAGTTATGCTCAAACTCCAATGTGGAACCTGTGAACTTCAGCAATGAGTTGGTTTCCTATCATCATGACACCACCTTTCAAAAAGATGCCCCTGCAAACTTCAACAGCTCCCAGCTTCCCAATGTGGTAACTGAAGAACACGATGACTTGGAAGGACCTTGTTTTGACAAAGGTTCAGTCACTTCCAACTCCCACGGGATCAGAAACCACAAAAACCTACTTTTACCAAACAGTGTCCAGTTTGAATGTGAAGCAGAGATTTCTCTGGAGACAATTACCCCGTTTACATCTGCAGGGCCAATTGAATGTCCTTCACATGCTCTAGAAGAGGAAGGCAGACAATATACTAATAAATTGTACTAGCTTTATTTAAATTTATCTCAAGACTTTATAGAATTTAGAACTTCAATACATCAGTAGACCTGATAAGCTAAATATCTAATGGCAGCTGCTACGTAGACATGGCCTATTCAATAACTTAACTCATCCTTCCAAAGGGCATGTAGTGACATAATTTGTTTCCATTTTTGGGTGTCATTCATTTGGTATTCAATACATGCTGTAATGTGTTGTCCTTGCAGGTTAGGACCTTTTGCAATAATTAGAGGGTCCTAATAAAAATAATTATTGATTGTGAAAAAATCCTTTTGTTCCAAGAGATAAAACTCAGGGATGGAGCACTGTCTGTTTCTATGGTGTTTGTTAACTTACCTTGCTAGCTAGTGTTTATTGTCCCACCTCGACATTCATAATTGGAAGAAAACAGGAAAGCAGATTTGCTCTGTGGGTGGGATGCCATTCCGTCTTGTATGAGCAGCGTAGACTAGAAAGGTCACTAATACTTGTTTTTCTAACAGAAATCAGTCTATAGCCTTCATGGCTGGTTTTGCATATTAACACCTATGTTTCACATTGTTAAGGCTGTTTGGACTTAGCTTTTTTTTAATATAAAACCATCAATGCATATAAAAGACTGGGGCGAGGGATACTGATGATTCTGGTGATCTAATTATTTTGATATTCTATCTTTAGTGGTAATTGACAAATTATTTATTATGCTCCTGTGATTATATTTTTTTTTACCATGGTGTTAAATATACAGATGTAAATCTGATATTGAGTGGGTGTGATTTTGTGTATAGTTTTACTTCAATGCAAAGGTAATGAGATATATGCACAAACATCTGGAAAGGTGAAAAAACTGACTTGGCAAAAAAAAAAAAAAAAAAGAGAGATCAGAGCATACACAAATGCATCTCAAATAGTCATGTATTATGGCATTTTAGGTTGTTTCATTGCCATAGATGCAAACAGGTCTCTAAATATACCCATAAAGATGTTATTTTTTTTTTATATCAAGCCTAATAAATTACAAGAATGCTGTTTTTCTACTTCTATGATCATATTTCAGGGATGTTATAAGAGGTACCATATAATCCATTAAATATTGTATCTCTAGTATTTAATTAATGGACTAAGCGAATAAAAAAATATAATTGTGTTGATTTAAAAGGTTTGGTTTTCCGCTAATGAGCAGCTATCTAAGCATAATACTGCTGTTTATCCTATGTCCACATGTTGAATATATATTCCATGCTTCAAATGTTTTTGGTTTTCTATAACAAAAAAAAAAACTGCAGTGAAAGGGGATTACTTTCTTGTCTATTCTCCAAGAACGTGGGGAACAGACTGTAAATAATAGCAGGTAATCCGGCTCAGATGTTTCAGAAGTTGAAAAATGCAGGTTTATAAATATATATATATATGTGTAAATAAATGAGGCTAATGTTTCTTCAACAAACAATTTATGAAGTTTGCCTCAATTGTAGTGTTTTCTAGAAAATGATGGACCCAAACATCTGCCTGTTTGTTTGTGATCAAAAAAGGATAGAGAACAATTTTTAAAAAGTTATTTGTTGTGGGAATTTAGAAAAAAAAGATTTTTTTGAGGTACCATCATAACAACAGCCTCATACAAGGCATACACCAGAAAACGGACACATATAGCATGTGGTGCACTACAAACTGCCTCTCAGTTTGCCCCTACATTTTATTAAAATTCACCTTCTGGCAACTAAGTTAAATGACCTTGTAAGAAACCAAATCAAATTCAGCTTAATGAAGTTGGTTTGATGTACAGATCATGCCCCTGCAGTCTCAGTGCTCAATTCTCTCACATTTAGGAGTTAAATCAGTGTGTTTATATAGCACTAGCCACACCTCATCTGGCTGTGACTCACCCAGCCTCCCTACACACTTACTAAAAAAGAGGTTTAAATTAAGCACACAATGCAAAAACATAAGTTTAAAAATGAGTTATTTTCTCCTGCTCAGTTAATTGCCTGTTAGATTGTACAGCAGCTTCCTGTGTGTGATCAAAGTTCAATTTACAGAGCAGGGGATAATATTGTCTAATGTGAGCACACTGTGTTGTAACATGGTTTTGAAAAATATACTTTTTTTTCTATGTAATCCTTTTTTTATTTTTTGCATTGTTTCTCTCTCTAGTTTCATACCTGTGCCAAGAGCAAACATTTCCATTTAAAAAAAAATATCATATGCAAACAATTAATTAAGTTACCTTTAGCAAGACATAAAAACCAAGCTGTTTTACCGATTTTCCTCTATACCCTTTTAAAGGAACACTAAAGGGTCAGGAACACAAACACATATTCCTGACATTATAGTGTTAAAATCACCATCTAACCCTCCCCCTGGCCCCTCCTTGCCCCCTAATTATAGTAAAATCTTACATTTACTTCAATCTGCTGCTGCTGGATCTGCCCCTGATCTGCCTCCTTGGATTGGATTGGCTGAGCTTATCAAGGAGGCAGATCAGGGGCAGAGCCAGCACAAGCCAAACAGATGCATTGAATCAATTAATCTTTATGAGGAAAGTTCAGTGTCTCCATGCAGAGAGTAGAGACACTGAATGTGTGCAGCACTGCCCCAGGAAGCACCACTAGCAGCCACCTGACGGGTGGCCAGTTGACTTATCCCTAGGCTGTAATGTAAACATTGAATTTTCTCTGAAAGTATAGTGTTTACTGCAAAAAGCCTGAAGGGAATGATTATACCCATCAGAACAACTACAGTAAGCTGTAGTTGTTCTGGAGATTATAGAAACATAGAAACATAGAATGTGACGGCAGATAAGAACCATTCGGCCCATCTAGTCTGCCCAGTTTTCTAAATACTTTCATTAGTCCCTGGCCTTATCTTATAGTTAGGATAGCCTTATGCCTATCCCACGCATGCTTAAACTCCTTTACTGTGTTAACCTCTACCACTTCAGCTGGAAGGCTATTCCATGCATCCACTACCCTCTCAGTAAAGTAATACTTCCTGATATTATTTTTAAAACTTTGTACCTCTAAATTAAGGCTATGTCCTCTTGTTGTGGTAGTTTTTCTTCTTTTAAATATAGTCTCCTCCTTTACTGTATTGATTCCCTTTATGTATTTAAATGTTTCTATCATATCCCCCCTGTCTCGTCTTTCCTCCAAGCTATACATGTTAAGATCCTTTAACCTTTCCTGGTAAGTTTTATCCTGCAATCTATGAACCAGTTTAGTAGCCCTTCTTTGAACTCTCTCTAAGGTATCAATATCCTTCTGAAGATATGGTCTCCAGTACTGTGTACAGTACTCCCAGTGTTCTGTACAATGGAATGAGCACTTCCCTCTTTCTACTGCTAATACCTCTCCCTATACAACCAAGCATTCTGCTAGCATTTCCTGCTGCTCTATTACATTGTCTGCCTACCTTTAAGTCATCAGAAATAATCACCCCTTAATCCCTTTCCTCAGATGTTGAGGTTAGGAGTCTATCAAATATTCTGTACTCTGCCCTTGGGTTTTTACGTCCAAGATGCATACTCTTGCACTTATCCAAATTAAATGTCAGTTGCCACAACTCTGACCATTTTTCTAGTGTACCTAAATCATTTGCCATTTGGCTTATCCCTCTTGGAACATCAACCCTGTTACATATCTTAGTATCATCCGCAAAAAGACACCTTACCATCAAGACCTTCTGCAATATCACTAATAAAAATATTAAAGAGAATGGGTCCAAGTACAGATCCCTGAGGTACCCCACTGGTGACAAGCCCAAGCTTCGAATATACTCCATTGACTACAACCCTCTGTTGCCTGTCACTCAGCCACTGCCTTACCCATTCAACAATATTGGAATCCAAACTCAAAGATTGTAGTTTATTGATAAGTCTTCTATGTGCAACAGTGTCAAAAGCCTTACTGAAATCTAGGTAAGCAATGTCTACTGCACCACCCTGATCTATAATTTTAGTTACCCAATTAAAAAAATCAATAAGATTAGTTTGGCATGATCTCCCTGAAGTAAACCCATGTTGTCTCTGATCTTGAAATCCATGTGTTTTTAGATGTTCAACAATCCTATCCTTTAACATGGTTTCCATCACTTTCCACACTACTGAAGTAAGGCTTACTGGCCTATAGTTGCCCGACTCCTCCCTATTACCTTTCTTGTGAATGGGCACAACATTCGCTAACTTCCAATCTTCTGGGACTACTCCTGTTAACAATGATTGGTTAAATAAATCTGTTAATGGGTTTGCTAGTACACCACTAAGCTCTTTTAATATCATTGGGTGTATTCCATCAGGTCCCATTGACTTATTTGTCTTTACTTTTGACAGTTGAAATAGAACCTCTTACTCTGTAAACTCACGTGTAATAAATGACTGATTTATCCTTTTTCTTAACTGAGGTCCCTTTCCTTCATTTTCATCTGTAAATACCAAACAAAAATATTCATTGAGGCAGTCAGCTAGACCTTTATCCTCATCTACATACCTTCCTTCTTTTGTTTTTAATCTAACTAATCCTTGTTTTACTTTTCTTTTCTCATTTATGTATCTAAAAAAAAGTTTTGTCCCCCTTTTTTACTGACTGTGCTATTTTCTCTTCAGTGTGTGATTTGGAAGCTCTTACAACTTGCTTAGCCTCTTTCTGCCTAATCTTATAGGTCATTCTGTCTTCCTCACTCTGATTTTTTTATAATTACTAAATGCTAACTTTTTGTTTTTTACAATTTTGCCCACATCTGCGGAGTACCACAGTGGTTTCTTGAATTTTTTGCTTTTACTGACAAGCCGAATGCAATTTTCTGTTGCCATCAGTAGTGCAACTTTTAAATAATCCCATTTCTCTTGGACTCCATTTAAATTGCTCCAGTCTGATAATGACTCCTTTACACATATTCTAATTTTAGAAAAGTCTGTTTTTCTAAAGTCTAAAACTTTTGTTTTTGTGTGGTGTGACTCAGTCACTGTTCTTATATTAAATCACACTGACTGATGATCACTGGATCCTAAACTTTCACCTACAGTAATATCTGATACCAAATCTCCATTTGTTAACACTAAATCTCGTATGGCCTCTTTACGAGTTGGCTCCTCAACGACTTGTTTTAGAGACAATCCCAGTAGGGAGTTTAGAATGTGTGTGCTCTTGGCACAAGTAGCTATTTTTGTTTTCCAATTCACATCAGGAAGATTAAAGTCACCCATGATGATAATTTCCCCCTTCATTGTAATTTTAGCTATTTCTTCAACTAGTAGATTATCTAACTCTTCAATTTGTCCTGGGGGCCTATAAATCACACCTACACGAGTTACTGTGTGATTACCAAATTCTAACGTAACCCAAACGGACTCTATGTTCGCCTCACTAACCTTTATTAGGCTAGATTTTATGCTATCCTTCACATACAGGGCCACCCCTCCCCCTTTCTTGCCTTCCCTGTCTTTTCTATATAAAGAGTACCCTGGTATTGCTATGTCCCAGTCATTTTTCTCATTATACCATGTCTCAGTAACAGCGACTAAATCTACACTATCAGTTGCCATTATTGCCACAAGTTCATGGATCCTATTCCCTAAACTGTGAGCATTTGTAGACATGACTCTAAGCTTATCATTTTTTAACACACTTGCTACAGGCACCTTCTGTCCTTGTTTTGGGGGACAATTGGATTGATTTTTTATCACCCTTTTGCCCCCCCCCCCAGTTTAAATACATCCTAGCAAAACCTCTGAACTGCTCACTGAGAACATTTGTTCCCTTTTGAGAAAGATGCAAACTATCTTTTTTGTACAGTTTATTTCCATTCCAAACAGAGCTACCATGAGCAATAAAGCCAAATCCTTGCTCCCGACACCATTCACCAAGCCACAAGTTAAAGTCCCTAATACGCATCCGCCTGTCATTCTGAGTGTTATGCACAGGCAGAACTTCAGAGAATGACAGTGTGGAAGCAACCTGCCGTATATCATTGGCAAAAAACACTAAAAACTTCCTTAACCTCTGAAACCTCATTGCAAACCAAGTCATTTGTCCCTAAATGGACAAGTACATCCAATTCCCCTTCCTGCTTTGCTTGCTTAACAATATTACAGATACGTCTCCTGTCTCTGTGAGCAGTAGCTCCGGGAAGACACCTCACAAGACCACCATTGTCCATCTCCACACCTCTTATGATGGAATCCCCCAACAACAACTGCTTTCTATTAGGCCTCACCATAGTCTTCAAGCCTCTCTGCACAACACCACTAGCCTCAGTGCCTCTCTGCACAACACCACTACTAGCCTCAATGCCTCTCTCCACAACACCACTAGCCTCAGTGCCTCTCTCCACAACACCACTAGCCTCAGTGCCTCTCCACAACACCTCTAGCCTCAGTGCCTCTCTTCACAACACCTCTAGCCTCAGTGCCTCTATCCACAACACCTCTAGCCTCAGTGCCTCTCTCCACAAAACCACTAGCCTCAATGCCTCTCTCCCCACACCACTAGCCTCAATGCCTCTCTCCACAACACCACTAGCCTCAATGCCTCTCTCAACAACACCACTAGCCTCAGTGCCTCTCTGCACAACACCACTAGCCTCAGTGCCTCTCTGCACAACACCGCTGAAAGGCAACTTCTATCCTAAGTGACTCGGTCCAACTTAGGTGTTCTCTGGTCTCCGTTGCCGGCTGAATTCAGAGAAGAACAATGGAGCAAATAATGACACGTGCACACAGTTTGCTTTCCAAGGATCTTCAAATGTATTATGGAATGCTGGTCATATTTATACAGTATTGATTATGAACTTTGACATACAAAATATGCAATAAATGGTTACACAGGATACAGGTTTATGCCAAAAGCAGAAATAACTGATCTTGCACACGAACTACATATGCCTCGTTGTCAATCATGCTTTATCTTGCGTGATTCTTTCCTAGGAATCAGCAGGTCAAACTTAGTTTGCGGATGTGTCTGTTAGGTCAAAAGCAGAATTTGTTAGGTCAAAAGCAGAAGCTATAAATCAAAAATAACCTGTGGTTAGTCTGTTTTTTAGCTCTTGTGTAAATCATAAGAAAGAGATTATTTTATCTGAATCTGATAGATGAAATTATAGATGAGGTTTATTAACTCTTTCTATCCCTTCATTTCTCCTCTTTGAGCAAAACTTGCTCATACCCCATTCGGACTATCTTAGCCAGGGTAGCTGTTCATGATATATTCAGAATTGCTAGCCAATTCTGCAGGACTTTCATGACTTTTTCGGCCACTATTCCCATGGCATATACCCTGGCTAATCATGAATCACATGTAGATATTTTCATTCTCGGGGATATATCTGTCGGGTATGTAAAATTGTAAGTAGTCTGAGTAAACTGTTGGTGGAGGTATTGGACGTGACGGGGGGTGTGTTTGTGGATGCAGCATAATATCACTCTGGTGAGTACATAAAAGAAGAGAAAGATAGATGCTCCCATAACTAAGATCATACCTATGGTTCTGAATGAATTAAGGATAGAGGAAAAATTAAACCAATAACCCCAGTAATTATCTATGCCAGAGTTACTTTTTATTTCTTTTGCCAAATCTTCTAATTTCTGTATTGCTAATGTTACTTTTCCATTGGGGCCAGTATTCTGAGGTATGTAGGTGCAACATACTCATAAGGCAATGGTATCTACAAACTCCCCCGTTTTCTGCTAGAATCATGTCCAGGGCCATTCTATTTTGGAAAGTCATCTGTGAAGTAGCTTGTAATTGTTCAGCAAGGCCTTGTAGGGCATCTCTAGTATAATTAATAAACCTTTGCTGGTTATAATATATGTAATTAATCCAATCAACATTTTTATTGGCAGTAATTATAGGAAATATGGATTCAAATCCAGCTGCAACTTCATCTCTTGCTTTAAACTCTTTGGGGACCCCCCGTGGGATACCTATAGTGTCTAAATAAATGTGTGGATCAAGGCTACCAATGGGCACTCCCCTCTTCCTTCGACTGGAGACAGGTATTGCTTTAGACACAGAAAGAGAATCGCCAAAGATGTGCAAGGGCATGATAACTTTAGCTGGGAGGAGGGAAATAAATAACTTGATCTCCGGGACTGGGGTTTTCAATATTTAAGGTAGATTTCATGGAGTTCCAGTTTGCCCTGTAGGGGTACATGTACCTGGCTTTGTTAGGGTCATTCTAGTCAAGAGGGACTTCCCATTCTTATCCTTTTTATCTAATGGATTCTGTGGCTTATAACCGCAATCTGTCCCGGTGTTCCATCCAACTGAGCCCCAATAATTTTAAACAGACTAACCAGCCGGTCATCTGTATCATAAGCCCTAGGTAAATATGGGCAAAGTATAGTATTCCCAACAGTTGTCTTCCTTCTTCGTCCACGGAAGTGGGCGCATATAGTCAAAGTGGGAATAATATCTATCCCCCGTCCAAAGATCGGGGTCTAGGATTACCAGTCCACCCGCTGATCTGGGGCCAGGCAAAAAACCCAGTTGCAAAAACTCATATTTGAGGAAAAAGCACATCTGGGGAAATCCTGAGTGGGGGCCGCGACATGTCATCCCCTCACAGTTGACACCACTTATGACTTATAATACCCGCACCTGTGATTACATAGCTCGGGTATCGGGAGGAATTGGGAAACACTTCTTACATATTAATTCATGAGATAAATTTATAGTCAAGCTTGAAATTCTGACAATAATCACAACCAGGACCTTGCGTCCTATATCTTTTAACCATTTCCCTATTCCAAAGGTCCAGTCAAAACCAGTCATATCCTCACGCAGTTCCTTAAAAACATGGGAATCCATCCTTGGCACACTCAACATATATCAAAAACACACATAGTACATCCATCCCTGGGTCAGCTAACACTTCCTCTCTCTCTGGCTAACTCTATAAAAATAAAAATAGTTCAATTGTTCAGCATA
This sequence comes from Pelobates fuscus, assembly GCF_036172605.1. Classification (NCBI taxonomy): domain Eukaryota; kingdom Metazoa; phylum Chordata; class Amphibia; order Anura; family Pelobatidae; genus Pelobates; species Pelobates fuscus. Next base: position 70,113,357 of record NC_086326.1, on the reverse strand, counting down.
GTTCAGAAAAATAGAATAAGTCTTTCACAGAGTATAAAGAAATCAGTTTAGACACCAGACATTTTGTTCCATAAAATGGCTAAGGTTAGCAATATGGCTGACACATAGTTCTTCTTTTGTTTGCTGTATTTTCACCACAATGCTCTGTGCAACACCCCAATGGTTGAAAGGGTTATTACAGAACCAGCGGTATTAGACAGCACTGCATCTTCAGGACTTTCCAGGTTCTTGCGTGCAAAGTTTATGTCCTCATAAATAAGTATCTCAGTTTCTTTGGCCTATTAGAATGACCAAACAGATGTAATTGCAAAATACTTATTGCATGGTCAGCCAGAGAGATTGGTGTGTAGTCCCAGAAATCAGGCGGCACAAACACTCCAGGACGGTCTCTACAATCATGCAAACACAAGGATCAATACAACATTAATTAATTAATTACCTAGGCTAAAACTTAAATTAGAGATTAAGGTTAAACCCTTAATTTGTCTAACATGTACTTCTCTTGTATTTGCTTATATTTTATGCAATCTGTCTTCTATGAAGTTTTACATAATATCCCTTTGGAATGCCTTTGTACGGATGAGAGAAGCACTCACTCTTATAGAAATGCTTGTTAGGATGAATATTAAAACACTAACATATACATATGGGGATAATTCCCAATAAAATTCTGTTCCTAAACTTGAACCTTGATTTGATACTCAAAATGTATTACTTTAATAATCCCAAATAATTCAATACTCTTGGATTAACACCTAAAAGTATATAAAATATTAAAAACATGAACCATCTGTGTATTAGGCTGGGGTTGTTGGGTGTGGGTATAAGTTGGAAGCTGTGGTTGGTATTGAGGAATCTGTGGGGGTGGGTTTGGGCACTCATTTTTCCAGTGACCCTGCTATCCACAATTAGAACAGCGTGTTCCACCAATGCTGAAGTTGTTACCTCTACAAAAGTTAGACCCTTTGACCAAATCCTCTACCTCTGCCTTTATTCCATATGCAGGTCGGGATTACCTAACTCACACCCCCTCTTTGTGTACCCCTCTTTGTGTACCACACAGATATAATATTAATAAGCTTTTAAAGGTTTAATGGATAGTTAAATTGTGTATATAAAGCAAGGTTGTCAAGGGATATATATATATCGACAATGAAGCATAGCCTTCATATAGGGCTTGCAATATTGACAGTCTGTGTCATGAGCGTAATGCAAACATGCGGTTAAGTACTTTTCCATTGTTATAATATATTGAAAACACTAAGACCTTGCCAAACGCATATTGCTTCCTGTACCTGGTGCCGTGCAAGGATGTAGTTGGGACATATTTCAAATTGAGTATCAAAAGTCTAACCACAAAACTAAATGTTTATACGCTTATCAAGAAAACAAGGTTAACCGTTAGTGCATACTTTGGATAGCCTCTTTGCATAATTTGGCACCTAGTGAGGTTATTATATTATTTATTAATCCTCTTTTGGATCTGCATAATGCTTTCAATTTACCCATACAAATATAATGCAGTAGTTTAGGAGATTAAAATGACCTCACTTATAAATTTCAGAAATTGTCTAATCTCTATTAAAAATACCATGTTATTATAACCCCATAATCAATGAGGCATACTAGATGAATCTTACTTTGACACAAACAATGCAATATACTTTAAAAGTAGAGTTAACTCTGAGCTGGACAATACTCCCCTATTAGAACTCCTTTATGAGGGAGAGACATCTTCAATCCTATTTATCAGTAAAAGAATGACTTTCAGGATTAATCAATTTGCAAATGGAAACGTGGACCCACGATTTGAACAGCATAAGTTTGCGGGGCCCCTTTCACGTGGGATGTAACAAGTGTTTTTCTTGCTCCATGAGCAATAGCATACAATTGTTTCATTCTAGCCGGCTGGACAGCATTTCACCTTTTGTAAAAACACTAAACGCTTGCGTTAATGATATGCAAATCACTCTGCTAGTTAAACTCCTACACAATGGACAATAAAATACATAAAATATATAACACACTAATTCATTTCAAACCATATATACTCAGCATCCAATGTAATATTACACTTCATCTCACAAAACAGACATCTCACAAAACAGACGTAGTAGAAACACATAATGGATACCCAGCAGAAATACAGAAAACACATTCATGGGCATGCAACTACACACTCTGTATCCCTCCTAGGAAACACGGGTAGACACAATATAAAATCAGTCTTAAACTAACACCTCCAAATCTCCATTCCCATATAGCTATATCAGACAACAACACAGAGCCTCTCTGAGCTCATAGAACTACTCTTGGCCAAAACACTAGTATTCAACAGCTAATAAAACCATAATTTGCTAGGTTATTTGGCTGGCATTCTTATCAGTATCACTAGACTGAGACAAACTGATTCAATTATAATTTAAAACAACACAGCAACATATAAACCATTTTCCAGTTAAGCTGCACACTTCACACATTATCACAGTCACCATTTACACAGAATAAACAGTTAAGAGCTGGATTCAGAACATATTATTGTAAGGTATACCAATTTTATACATGTTTTTTCTTAATTAACTTCAATACTTTAATCTACTATAGTATTGTATATAAAGAAAAGGATCCATTTATATAGCGCGCTCATAACTCAAATATTTGTATGAAACTTCCATTAACTAATCTGAGATGATACTGCATCAACCTAAATCTTATAGAAATTGAACAAACATCTGGACCATAATACACAGACATGATTTCACCCGAATCTTTCAGAACTCTCAGAGACTTAAAAATCTACACTATACCATGTTATAAGGCATGGAAAACCTTAGACCGGTCAGTCTCCAAGAGCCTTAGTATCACAGCTAGAAACCTTTGTCCATGATCTCTGATTCAGGCTATATACCACAATTTAAAAGAACACATATAATGTGAGACATAGAAGACACAAAACATATGCAGTAGGCATCTGTAGCAATAAACAGGTTAGCTTACAGCTAGAGATGTCCCGAACAACCCGCCGGTAACCGCCCGCCGGCGAACACAGCCCGCCCTCGAACCGCCCGGGACATCTCCACTTACAGCACAAAATTAAGCATGTGTTGGACCCCTGAAAATGTAAATGTTGCTCTCTTATTTACAAACAAAAATCATATTTACAATATGGATCCTTTGCAACAAACACCCAGGGCAGAGAAGATGTGCTGATTGGTGTTCTATACAATTAATCCCATATGGGGAATTAACTTTCAAATACTAATGAAGTGACTATTTGTCTCAGTATAAAAATACTGAGCTTATCATGCAAACAATGCAACACATCCCACTCTCATACATCCCACTCTCTAGAAAGTGTAGTGGGCTTATGGTATTAAAGTAACAATCATACCAGGCACACAGATCCCATGTAAAATAACTTACAATAAAACAGAGTAATAAGCTTATACTTTTATGTGACAGAAAGAATAAAGCAGAAATAACCTGTGGTTAGTCTGGTTTTTAGTTCTTGTGTAAATCATAAGAAAGATTATTTTATCTGAATTTGATAGATGAGATTATAGATGAGGTTCATTAACTCTTTCTATCCCTTCAACCACTAGCCTCAGTGCCTCTCTGCACAACACCACTAGCCTCAGTGCCTCTCTGCACAACACCACTAGCCTCAGTGCCTCTCTGCACAACACCACTAGCCTCAGTGCCTCTCTGCACAACACCACTAGCCTCAGTGCCTCTCTGCACAACACCACTAGCCTCAGTGCCTGTCTGCACAATACCACTAGCCTCAGTGCCTGTCTGCACAACACCACTACCCTCAGTGCCTCTCTGCACAACACCGCTAGCCTCAGTGCCTCTCTGCACAACACCACTAGCCTCAGTGCCTCTCTGCACAACACCACTAGCCTCAGTGCCTCTCTGCACAACACCACTAGCCTCAGTGCCTCTCTGCACAACACCACTAGCCTCAGTGCCTCTCTGCACAACACCACTAGCCTTAGTGCCTCTCTCCACAACACCACTACCCTCAGTGCCTGTCTCCATGACCCCATTACACTCTGAAAGTGCAGAAAATGAATTATGTAGAGCAACAGACTGTGCAATATGCCTTTTATCCACAACTCTAAGTCTACCAGATCCTACAGTAATCCATCTGCCATTCCTAGTATTTCTCTGCGGCAGTGGCTTTGCAGCAGTTCCAGCCTGAGTTTGTTTACCAGATAATTTACAAATCTCAGACTTCAAAAATACAATCTCCTGCCGCAAGATGGAGAACTGTCTACAGATTAGACAACAACCAAACCTCCAAAAAGTGGAACGCAAATCAAATGCATAGCAACTATTACACTGAACTAAGTCTGCCATTCCAGTGAGGTAAATAATTTAAATCAAACAAATCTTAACTTTTTATTTATCCTGCTGAATACCTCAGATTACCTCCAGTTTATCTCCAGAATATCTCCAACCACACACAATTAGAAGCAAGACTTAGATGAAGCAACCAAGCTCTTTTAGACAAGCTAATGACAACAACCCTTATATACTCATAAAATCACCTCCCACTAGGAATGTTTAACACCTGGGTAGGCCTCTGCTTATTTGCAAACAATAGCTAATTTAACCCCTTAAGGACACAGCTTCAGAAGCTTGTCTTACGCTTAATGACACAAGCAATTCTTGCATTTTCTGGCTGTTTGCGTTCAACTGCAATTTGCATCTCTCTTGTTTATTGCACCGACACATATTATATACTGGTTTTTAAAGGACAGAAAGGTCTTTAATTTGATGTAACATATATATATATATATATATAAATGCTTATTTATTATAAAAAAAAATACAGAAAAATGTTTTTTTTTTACAGTTTTTGCAATAATAATGTGTGCATAATTAGTGCAGGTTAAAGGAAGCAATTAAAAATAAATTAATTTAGTTGTTCTGATTTACAGAATATATAATGTGTCTGGGATTTTAATTTTTTTTTGGTAGTTACAGGTCACAAAGCACAAGGAGTAAAATAAACTTTTAATGTGGAGCAATTGTAGAATTTGGTATGTTTGTCTTGTAAGTTCCTTAAGGACTGAGGACGGTTCAGGACCGTCATCGGCATTTTTGCGTTGCCGACCGATGACGGTCCTGAACCGTCCTAACTTTAAGATGTACTTACCCGATCGCCGTCGTTCCCCCGGCGGCGATCGGTGGTGCTCCCGTTGTGGGGAGACTGCCTGCAGCCCAAACAGTCTCCCCATGGCGAATTAGGACCCCTGGGGCCATGTGATCGCTCAACAGAGCGATCACATGGTCACAATAGGTGTCCATGTGTCTGCCTGCAGGGGGACTGTCTGTGCTGACAGGCAGTCTCCCTGCTAGTGTAAAATCATAAAAATAAAATAAAATTAATGTTAATAAAAATATAATAATTATATATGTGTATATATATATATATATGATATATAGACATATATTATATCTATATAATATATGTCTATATATCATATATATAATGTCATGCTAAGTGTATTTTTATATTAATATGTACATATATGAATATAAAAATACACTTATAATTAAATTACACACGTATATATATCATATATATAATAACTATATATATTGTATATATATATTATTATAAAATACAAATAATAAGTAATTTAAATTAATACCATTTTACTAGGGAGACTTTGCTGAACACAAATATTAGTGATTCCAAACAGTAAAACCTATGACAGCGATGATATTGTCAGTGAAAGTGACTTTTTTTCAAATTTTTCACACACAAACAGCACTTTTCCTGACGATATAATTGTTGTGATACGTTTCCATGTTTTGAAACACTAATATTTGTGTTCAGCAAAGTCTCCCGAGTTTAACAGTACCCCCATGTACAGATTTTATAGCGTTTTTGAAAGTTACAGGGTCAGATATATGGGTCAAATATTTTTACATTGAAAATGGCCAGGTTGGTTACGTTGCCTTTGAGAGCGTATGGTAGCCCAGGAATGAGAATTACCCCCATGATGGCATACCATTTGCAAAAGAAGACAACCCAAGGTATTGCAAATGGGGTATGTCCAGTCTTTTTTAGTAACCACTTAGTCACAAACACTGGCCAAAATTAGCGTTCAATTTAGTTTTTTACTTTTTTCACACACAAACAAATATGAACGCTAACTTTGGCCAGTGTTTGCGACTAAGTGGCTACTAAAAAAGTCTGGACATACCCCATATTGAATACCCTGGGTTGTCTACTTTTAAAAAAATATGTACATGTGGGGTGTTATTTAGCAATTTATGACAGATAATAGTGTTACAATGTCACTATTGATACATTTTAAAAATGTATGTTTTGAAACCGCAATATCCTACTTGTACTTATAGCCCTATAACATGCAAAAAAAATAGCAAAAAGCACGTAAACACTGGGTATTTTTGAACTCAGGACAACATTTTGAATCTATTTAGCAGTTTTTTTCATTCGCTTTTGTAGATGAGTAAAAGATTTTTTAAATAAAATTCAAAAAACGTGTATTTTTTTCAATTTTTCATCATATTTTTTCATTTTTTTTTATGTCAATCGTATTTTATTGGTAAGGTTTCACAGGTAACAATAACAGCAATTTCACATAAGTCACACGGAAATATAGGTTGAACCTTTTGCAACATAGTAACAGTTAAATTATTGAGGTGCAGAAATAAGAAGCAGATTTCTGGGAAGCTTAGGTAACAAAATTGGCCTTGGCAAAAACACTCGCTTGCTTCCCCTTGGGTTTGCTTGGATTTAGTTGGGCATCTCTGAGGTCGGCAGTTCCCATTCCCAGATCCCCACTTATTAGCAACAGATTTCTAGTGTCCCCATTTCGGGGATAGCTCCTTACTACCCCAGAACCTACGTCGTATCAGGGTATGAGTACCTGTTATGTGCACGGGTAGTCCAAGCGGGACCGGATTCCGTTGCTGTGTGTAGTTATTGGAACAGTGTGTCCCTTGGGCGTCTTACTTATGGATTAAGCAGCCCCATGTGTTTCCCTTCTCGGTGGTGTGTCTTTTCAGGGGTATCGGTCGTGTCTGATGGGCCATAGCTGTCCATGGGTTTGTGTCTAGGCGGTGGCCTACTATCATGTCTATATCCGTCTGGATTGCTTCCCTTGACTCCTAAGTCCCCTCAAAGAGGTATTGTTCCGTAGTATGTCGTGTGGTCCGGTTTCGATTTTTTTTTTTTTTTAAATTCTGTATTTTTATTGTGCATAATAGTAACAGTAATCCTTGATGGGCCACAACGGCGAACTCAAGGTATGGTAATAGACATTAGCAATACAGGTTGTGGCAGTCAATAGTCAAGCACATTTTTTTTTAAGGTTAAGAGCAAGCACATGTTAAGGTCTAGACAGTATACAAGTGAAAAACATTCGCTTTTGTTTGTAGCGGTAAGATGAAAAAGGTAGGCTAGAACTGCGCTTTGGCTTTGCTCGTGGTAGGCGAGAACAACATAGTTATAACAAACAAAAATTCTCATGCGTTAGACTATGCCGGAACATAACTCCATAAAAGGGTATGATAGTGAGCTGTCAGGAACATTCGGAGGGTTCAGTGTTGCCATAGCAGCGGGAACTATATCTACTAGTCTCTGCTGGTTTTTAGAAATGGAGTGAGGATGGTTTTGTGTGCAGTGGGGTTCTCAGGTCCCTTATGTAAGGGTGCTATGTCATATGGAGATATGCGCTGGGAGATACGTGCGTGTGTGCGATATTTGTATAGGTGTTTGAAGGGTTAACTGAATGAAAACCGATATCCGTGGTTCTTGTGCAGTGTTAGTAGTGGTTTGTTGTTGTCCCCTTCACTTGTCTCTCCCCCAGTGTTTAATTGTATAGTTGTGAAGTCCCATTGCGGCTGTGCCACCCTTAAGGATCGTAAGCCTAGGGGGGTAGTCTGAGTGCGATGGTGCAGGACATTGAGCTAAGTTAACTCGTGAAGTCCTGTGCCCCGTTTTAGGCTTAAAAATAGCGGGTATAATGACATGCAAGCCATGTGACACCTTGTGTGTGTCGATTGGGTGCCGTGCGAAGCTTATGCCTCTGGGTGAGAGGCAGTGGAACTGCTCAGGGGAAGGGTTTTTGCAAGCACACAGTAAGTCAGCTACTAATATGCTGTCAACATTATATGGGACATTAGATAAGGTGTACAAGTTGACCTGGATCTGATTCATACGACCCTCTTGCTTAGAGATTGGTGCCCATATCTGGGGTAACATATTCTAACAATATAGGTTATGGTAGATTGCAGGTACACATAATATTAACAGTATTCATTAAATGTTCCTGTGAGTCTAGTGTCTGTGCCAAAGGTAAGAGAGGCACCTATTCGGGAAACAACAGAAAAAAACCTAAACACAATAAAAAGTAGATGTCTGAACAAGAGTCTGATGAGGGTTCCCCGCCGGGCTAGGGTAACCTGGGGACCTCAGGCTTTGAAACTGCTCCCTGTACAACGTCTGTCGGTGTGTAACCGATTGTGTGTTCGCCAGTCTCTGTTCATGTAGTGACCGCAACATAGGGGTCGGGGGTTAGTCCCTGCGGCACGAATGGGATGGTTCTCGCTGGGTCCCAGGAGTGCGTTGGCGAGGCATTGCCGTGCTGGCCCATCTGGGTAAGGGAGTCCGGAGGAAGGCCCAAAGCCCGGAGTAATTGCGCCGCGTCGGCAGGGTCCTGTATTTTATGGTATTCCGTTCCTTGACGGACTGCAAGCGTGTGTGAGGGCCGCCAGCGGTATTGAAAGTCGTGTTGTCGGAGCAGTGAGGTAAGCGGTCGGAAGGAGCGTCGCCACGCCAGGGTTTTATTTGAGAGGTCAGTAAAGAAGCTTAGCGACATGTCCTCAAAACGAAGAGGCGGTTTCCCCCTTAAGGCTCTAAGGACCGACATTTTGTCTTGGAAGGTGCGAAAAGTAACTATTAAGTCCCTGGTAGACATTGCCGATGCGTTTGGTGGCTTGGGAATTCTGAAGATGCGGTCAGGACTGATGCCTTTAGCGTGTGGGGGTGTCATAATGGTTACCAGCATTCGGTTAACTACCTGTGGGAGCTCCGCATCAGGTATTGTGTCCGTGACCCCACGAATCTTCAGGTTGGTTCTCCGCTTAGTATCTTCGTGGTCTGCAATGTAGTGTTCATAGTGACGTTGTTGTGTTTGTAGGTCACACACCGCCCGTTGAAGCTCACCAATCTCTTTGGTGTGGGTCGAGGAGGCTCTTTCGAGGGTGCCCATGCGGGTCGTCAAGCCCTTCAGGTCTCCCCGCACCGCTGTTATGTCTTTTTGTAGAGTCGTTTGGAGGTCGGCGAGCAATTGTTTGAGGACCGCTGTTGTTACCGGAGCCGAGTCCGGATCCGGTCTGTGCTGTTGCGGAGGTTGTCCCGTCGTAGGAGGCGGTGGAGATTCGTCTTCCGAGAGGTCGTCGGAGAAATCCGAGCAGCCTCCATGGAGCGCCGCCATATTGGACGCGCTTGGGCCTCGTGTCTGTCTCCACATGTCTCCGATTGTGAGCCCTTGGGTAGGTTTTGCCACGATTATTTTCTTCGTTTTTCGCCCCATAGTGTTGGAGGCGTTTAGAGGGTCTTTTGTGAGTAATTGGGGGGTTTATCTCCCAGATTTCGTCGTGTGTAGCCCGGAGCTCTAGTTTAGTGCGACCGCTCGCTCCTGCAGTTAGGCCACGCCCCCCATTTTTTCATTTTTTTTTAAATTAAATTACATGAGATTATATAAATAATGGTATGTAAAGAAAGCCCCTTTTGTCCTGAAAAAAACAATATATAATTTGTATGGGAACAGTAAATGAGAAAGCGGAAAATTACAGCTAAACACAAACACCACAAAAGTGTCAAAAAGATGCCTGGTCGCAAATGTACAACATCGCATAAACAGTCCGGTCCTTAAGGGGTTAAACAGCAATCAATAGCAAGTAGCTACCTAATCAAATCAAATGCCTTATAATTACCAACAGGAAATCAAACCTTGTGCAATCAGTAACCTTTTCCTACAGATGAATCTTACCTGTAACAGTAAAAAAGAAAACTCTTAGCACAACTCTTAGACAGTTGAAGCTTCTGTAAAACTCTATATTATATTGTCCCTTTAATATTCTATGCCTTGTGACTGTAAATTTCTGAATAGCTTGCAACTAATACTTCCATCTTGTGTATGCATATGCATTTTTAATTTTTAGGGAGATGAGATATTTTTGCCAAACTTTTTCAGAGTCATACCAAATGTCATTCCCTCTTCTACCTACTGCTCCTCCAAAATTCTCTACAGACAAGCATGTTTGTGGCTTCTGAACTTCCTTTGCATTCCATCTTTCTCCAGTTTAATGCTTGCACACTGATTTCCCTCGGCAAACATCTCCAAGATTTTGCTGCCAGTAACTCAGCCTTCTACTCCTACTCCAGCTTTCTTAATAGCATGTTCCTTCAGCTGCCTCTAATCTGAACTATTTAACTGCCTCGCAAGCTTCACAGTATTACATATGTCCCCAGATCTGTTCCCAGAAAGCATTGCGAGAGTGCATCATTAGACACACTTGCACTATGCTAAGGGAAACAAGACCCTGCAGGAAACACTGAAACAGCGGGCTGGCCTGGGTTATTGAAAAAAAAAGCCTTGTGTGGTGATTCTTCAGGTGGACCCGCTCAGATGGATCTGATCCCTTTGGGCAGCAGCAGTCAAGTGATTTGTGTCACTGAGCAGCTTGCTTTATCCTGCGCACTGCAATCTCACTTCATGGGATGTTGATGTTGGCAGTCCAGCACTGTTATATCTCCAATGAGAAAGAGTCTACTCAGCTTCATTTATTTATTTATAGCCATTTGTGTTGTGCAATAAACAAAGACCAACAAATAAGCTAAAAATGATAAAAATGGAATAGAATAAGACTTGTGGGTGAAAGTAATAGCATTAAAGAAAAAAACATCTGTTTTTATATATAATGTTTTTGTCACATTATGTATTTGCTGTAGATCACATCCTCTCACTGTTACTGCATAGGATTAAATCTCATTGAGCATGAAACATGTACTTGTATAAACTAATTGTCCTATTTCTAATCACCATTCAGCAAGGTGGATCAGTACATTTATGTAAGTAATTTTTGCGTTTCATTTGACCTGTAATTTTCAGCATCATTGTTCTGGGTAAGCACTGCGGCCCTCTCCCTAATGCAACTGTATAATTTATTTTGCTCATTACAGGCAAATTGATTTTCCCATTATCCCTCTTATCACACCTTATCTGCTGTGCTAAGATTTTCTTTTGTTGATATCTTTCTTCAAATCTTAAAAAGAATATAGAAAAATGCTTTATTTGTAAATTCTTGTAGAAGAAAATGTGAAGCTTCTAAACAGGATTTAAGTGGACATGCAAATCCTGACAATTGATTTGAATCCACAATCACTGATTAATGACTTGTCACCTTCTTCAAAGTATATTCCTAAAATTAATCGGAATGACCCATCATTACAGACTGGGTGAACACAATTCATGCATCATGTTATATAAAGCAGTTTGTTTATACATTTATAAGACCTTATAAATAGAGACACAGTCTCAGAAATATTGGCAAAACCAGTGAATGCATTGAAAAGTAATACTGCAGTATTGAGTATTCTATAACGGGGGAGAGCAGGAGCCTCTAGTTTCCCTTTCTCGCAGTAATTTGCAAGGGGATAGGCAATTTGAACTTCCATACTGTGCAGGGGCCCCAAACTGTGTGAGTGAACTACGATAATCATTTCTTATACTCTAGACATAAACTTGATAGGCTCGAAGATGAAGTGGTTTATTGCACAATGAATGAAAGGACAGAAAAGGTGCTATTGGTTTGATAGCCAATAGAAAAAGAGGAACCAAACAAAAAAACTAACTAAGAAGTTACACCACTCCATAAAGTGGCTTGGTAGTTCTAGATGCTCCAAGATTACTCTAGAATGCTCCCGAGGGCATTACAGACTAACTAATGCTGATTTGGAAAAAGTGTAATACATAGGTCTGTACTATGTGTGAATTATAGAATTGTGGCATCTTTCCTTCTATGATGATATTTTGCATGACACTTTACTGACAATATTGACCAAATTAGGAATGATATTTCCCCTCTTCCCTCTTCCTGCTCCCCAGTTCACTCTCCATTAGACCACCAGAGAAAGATAAGCAGAAGGGGTGCAAAACACAGACCCTACACACACAACACTCAAACTCCCCTACACCCACAATATTTCTCCACACACCAAATTCAGCCACCACACACAAAACACTCAATCAGCACACACAGACAGTTCTCCTCCATACACACAATACTCAGCCACTACACTCTTACACAGATACAAGACCCCCCCATAACCCATCATCCTTCCTCACCCCACAACACACAACACTCTCTCCTTATCTCACGCTTTCTGTGAAAAGACCAAAATGCTTGTGGAGAGGCTGTCCTGAGATAGTGGGTCTTCTTATGGACTCAGCCGGCCAGCACAGAATAGGACAGCCTGAACAATGTAACCTAAATGCTACATGCACTTTGTTTGATGGAGAGCCGTGCATTGCCTAGATGTTCATGTTAATCTATTTGCATATATTTGCATGGCACAAGAATTCTTTATTTTCTATGTTCCCATGACTCCTCTTCCTTAAAGGACCACTCTAGGCACCCAGACCACTTCAGCTTAATGAAGTGGTATGGGTGCCAGGTCCAGCTAGGGTTAACTAATTTTTTTTATAAACATAGCAGTTTCAGAGAAACTGCTATGTTTATCAATTAGTTAAGCCTTCCCCTTTTTCCTCTAGTGGCTGTCTCACTGACAGCCGCTAGAGGCGCTTGCGTGATTCTCACTGTGAAAATCACAGTGAGAGCACGCAAGCGTCCATAGGAAAGCATTATGAATGCTTTCCTATTCGACCGGCTGAATGCGCGCGCAGCTCTTGCCGCGCGTGCGCATTCAGCCGACGGGGAGGAACGGAGGCGGAGAGGAGGAGGAGAGCTCTCCGCCCAGCGCTGGAAAAAGGTAAGTTTTAACCCTTTTCCCCTTTCCAGAGCCGGGCGGGAGGGGGTCCCTGAGGGTGGGGGCACCCTCAGGGCATTCTAGTGCCAGGAAAACGAGTATGCTTTCCTGGCACTAGAGTGGTCCTTTAAGACAGACTAATGTTTTATAGTGATGTTGCTTTCATGTTTACCCGTATTGTTTATATTTTGTGTTGTATTACATAGCTCTATATAAGATGAATTTAGAATTGGGCAATCCTAGTCCTGGGCTGAATATGTCATGTGAAGAAGTTTTAAATGTAAGAATTAACTTTTTGGGCATTTCATTGGTGTACTTAGAGAATAATTTTAGGAGACCGTTATCTCATAAGGCCATTTGACCTGTTAGTGAATTAGAGGACCTGTTTGCAGAAAGCTATTACTTTTGACTAAGTAGCCAAAAACATCTTTATGAAACAGTATGGAGAGCAGAGAGAGTAGGAAATACCTGATTAAAAGTAAGAGCAGCCAGAGAGGACAATACTTTCCTGGAAGAATGATTGGGTAGGAGGGACGATACCTGCCTGTCCAGTGAATAGAGAGCAAGACGTTACCATGAAAAATTGGTGTAGTTGTGCCTGATGCAAGAGGAGAAAAGAAAGATACTGTAGTGGAACAGGTCGGGATCCTGAGTTGGGAACTTTCACTCACTCAAGTACGCATATTAAACCCACTGACTGGCAAGTTACAGATAGTGTGCTGTAGATGTCCTGTCCTCTTGAGCAAGTTAGCGTTAACATCACAAAACTATGAGGGAGAACTTCTGGAACGCTGTGTCTTATTTGACATACCTGACTCCTGTTGATGGCCGCTGGCCGCTGCGGATCCACGCCAAATTATAGTTCCATGTCCGCCCACGGTGATGACGACATCGTTGTGCGTGTGACGTCATGCGTGTGACAGATTTGTAAAGGGCTTATTTAAGCTAATTTTTACTTCTTCTCTTTGCCCTGTCGTGGTTTCCTAGTGGTTGTCCGAGAGTGTGTTTCGGAGCATTTATTTTTTGGTTATTGACTTTGGCTACGTTTGGCTACGTATTCTGGTATCCCTGACAAAAACAAGTGGTATAGCTTTAAATCCTATCCTTGACGCGTTTCGCCCGGGTTTGGGCTTTATCAAAAGTGTGACACACTTTTGATAAAGCCCAAACCCGGGCGAAAGACATCAAGGATAGGATTTAAAGCTATACCACTTGTTTTGTATATACTTTTATATATATACTTTTTAATATATATTTTTTTACTAATAAATTGAAGCTTTTTCCTCTAACCCTTTGGCTTCTGCATATCTCCTGGTGCTGCTGGTTTCCTGCTATATCCTCTGGTGGGGATTATACCACCACAAGCTATCATCACCAGAGCAAGTTATTGCTCTGGATATTGTAAGTAGGATATCTCCATTTTACTTTATTATTTTAGTCTATGATACTGTACCATTGGTCTGTATATTTTGTTTTTTCCACATACATGCGACTGTTTAGTCTGGACCTCCTGATACCTTCAGATCCTAAGACGGGGATCAATCAATAAATCAATCAATAAAATTTAAAAAAACTGCAGTCTTTATTGATTGATTCTTCAAGGCTATTTACTGCCTTTTGAATAAAGAAATTTTTTTTACATTTCAATTGGCATTCTTCCATTCCTGTGAAAGACAGAGCAACCTACCCGTGGAAGGCGAATACCATTTCAGCCCATCGTGGGCTTAAAGGCGCATTACCCTACACTATTTTGTGAGTGCAATCTTTGTGGGTTAAATCCAATTATTGTTAATGTACTTCACTATGTGCTATGTATTCTTTTTTTTCTAGTTATTCAGCTGTATCCCATTTTTGTCTATATCCATATCTGTATTTGAGGTTCGTTTGGGGGAAACCTCTTGGGAAGCTGTATCCATCTTATACGCAGTTAAGTACCTCTGCATATTCCTACCATTGAGTTGGTTAGGTGTACTTGTGTATATATATTTTTTTGTCTTGTGCATTTTTTTCTTCTTCATAGCTATACAGCAGAGCTCTTAGCAGCTCTGCAAAGTGTGAGTTTGCTTTTCACCCACATTTACTCTCTATATATATACTTCATCATAATATCTATAATATACTGCACTATTTTATTATCTTCATTTCCCTTTGAGGTTTCTACATGCTGTATAACCCAAGAACGATATGTATGTATGATATGATTATTTGATCTCTTTCTTTTGGCGCGGTTTACCACTATTTTCATATAAAAAAATATCTTGCCTAGATAGATTTTCTAGAGTTATTTCCAAACTTTAGCACATTACCATGTTCTCGAAACATGCCTTCATGACTTCAGATTGTACTGATAAGCACTTGTGAGCTTTTCCCCTGATGACGATTTATTCACAATATACAAATTAGCCAGTGTTTAAGGAAGCAATGAATAAGTAAATTAGCAGTAATTGCTAATTAAGACTTAAAAATAAAAACACGCAGCGACACGACAATCACACACGTCTTCATTCTGGCATTTCAATTGTTTTTAAGTGATTAAGGGAAAAAGAAACAACTTAATGATTTAATTTCTATCCTTTATTTTATTTTGAATGGCAGATGCCAGTGCTACAAGATAATGCAAACAGGGCAAGGATTAGGCAAACTGTTTTTGTGCGTGACAAATAACAAAGCATTCAAATTTCCCAAAAAAAACAAACTGTGTTGCAGGTTGATGTTTCTTACAAAATAGCTTAAAACTGTTATTCATGTTTTAAAAAAAATACAAACAAAACCTGGATAACTGTTTTTTTTAATAGTAGTATTTAGTGGCTACTTTTAATCCACATATCTGCAAAATAAGAATAAAAAATTGCTTAAATATAAATTTTAATTGAGACTGGGAATTGATTTTCACACAAATACATAAGTTGACCGTTAGCAATTCCAACCAAGAAAGCAACTATAAAAAGGTGTGCAGATGGCACTACTCTGCTACACTGAAAAACTTATTGCCCAGCATGGCCAATACTTGCTGGAGATGTAACTTACCAGGAAGCACATCCGCACATGTCTAGTGGCAATTACAGGAATTCACATAACCCTTTCCACGGAAGCATTATTATTTCTGCCTGCTGCTTCCTAACCCCAAACCACAAAAGTTGCTACTCAAAACTTTTCATTCCAGTTAAATGGAAAATTACCCAACCACCCTCGCCCATGGAATAAATGCGTAGGGTTGAATCGATCAGGGGGATGGCAGAGATTACTGAGTCGCTGACTGATAAGTACCCTTTCTCCACCTCTACCTGGGAGCCTTGGTTGAAATTCATGACCAATAACCTCACATCACTATACTCTTATCCCATGCACTTGTACAGGCAAACAGACCTGTCTTCCACCTTATAAACTAGCAGGTGGTATATGCCCCTTTCACCTATGGCCACCTACACAAGTGGCTTCATGAGGATGGGGCTTGGCGGCCAACATGTAAAGTGGATGCATCTGCCACGAGCTCTGCAAACACTCATCTTAAAAGACATTCCTGGTGCTGACCCGACTGCGGAATCACAATAATTGGAAGCCTGAAGGTGTCAGGGAGAAGTTGCTTGTCTGAGGGGGCCCTCCATTACTCATTAGAGCAGTCTCTACGCAAATTGGATGAAATCTTCACCTGCTTCTGGGCAACATTGGAGAATCGCACTGCGCCTCAGAAAGGAGGAAGGAGAGCATGAGGCCAGTGACCCTCTTCAGGCAAAGCTTAATTTATGAAACCTGTTCACTCTACTACATGCCTACCCAGGCCGAAGACCACCAAGGGCAAGTCCCTGAAGCATCGCCCACACAGAGGGCTACCAGCCATCGAAACAGTACCACCAAAGCTTTTTGTCCCCCCACGAGTGCGGAAGGACTTGGACTTCTTAAGACTCCAAGTCTGTGGCATGCAGATGCCGGCCTCTATTTGACCTGGGGCTGGAGGGATGCCTGGTCTTGCTCCCACTACGCCTGCACTTCCAGCAGCCTCTGTACAACAACAACTATGCATTTTCCAAGCCTAGAGATCGGCTGAACGACCACAGGCTAACATGTTTCTCATTATATGCTTACATTTATAACATCTGTGCTTAATCTCGTTATTTTCTCGTGTTCTCTTGATTTAATAATTTTATTAATTATATTCGTATCTTGTAATATGGGATTAAGGTGACATAGGGGGTCTTCAATGTCCTACTGACTATGACTACAAAGGCTGTTACGTGGAACCACTACTCAACTGTACAGGATACGTCTTACTGACACCATGCATTTAGGAGCCAAGCTCACAACCCGCACTTAGATTTTTCTTCCTAGCTTAACTTTGCTTGATATATGTCCCATATATTGACATGACTGCTTAACCTGTTGATCCATTTTATGTCTCCGCCTAGCCATACACTGACTTGCCATGGTTTATCCTATTGTATCTACCCTACATAATATGGCTCTCTAAACTTTATGGTTCCTATAAACTAATTTGCATATGCCCACCCAGAATCCTTAGCAGTAGTAACATCACTGCAAATGTGTGATTTCTGTGGGAAAAGCAATTCTTATGGCTTGACTGGTGTTCAGATTTTTATTTAACATTGTATTAACTATCCACAGACTTCAGATGGAAGGAGTTTTTAATCAAATTTTCCCCCCACCATAACCTTTTTGTTTTTTGCTTCCCAAGCACTACCAAGCCTCAATAGCCAATCAGTAACCAACCTCATGCTGATGAAATGCATTAACAATGAAACAGCTGTCCATGAGTGGTTCACTGGCTTTGCATCTTTTCCTAAGTTGTGTTTCAAAGCTGTTGTATACAGGGAGTGCAGAATTATTAGGCAAGTTGTATTTTTGAGCATTCATTTTATTATTGAACAACAACCATGTTCTCAATGAATCCAAAAAACTCATTAATATCAAAGCTGAATATATTTGGAAGTAGTTTTTAGTTTGTTTTTAGTTATAGCTATTTTAGGGGGATATCTGTGTGTGCAGGTGACTATTACTGTGCATAATTATTAGGCAACTTAACAAAAAACAAATATATACCCATTTCACTTATTTATTTTTACCAGTGAAACCAATATAACATCTCAACATTCACAAATAAACATTTCTGACATTCAAAAACATAACAAAAACAAATCAGTGACCAATATAGCCACATTTCTTTGCAAGGACACTCAAAAGCCTGCCATCCATGGATTCTGTCAGTGTTTTGATCTGTTCACCATCAACATTGCGTGCAGCAGCAACCACAGCCTCCCAGACACTGTTCAGAGAGGTGTACTGTTTTCCCTCCTTGTAAATCTCACATTTGATGATGGACCACAGGTTCTCAATGGGGTTCAGATCAGGTGAACAAGGAGGCCATGTCATTAGATTTTCTTCTTTTATACCCTTTCTTGCCAGCCACGCTGTGGAGTACTTGGACGCGTGTGATGGAGCATTGTCCTGCATGAAAATCATGTTTTTCTTGAAGGATGCAGACTTCTTACTGTACCACTGCTTGAAGAAGGTGTCTTCCAGAAACTGGGAGTTGAGCTTGACTCCATCCTCAACCCGAAAAGGCCCCACAAGCTCATCTTTGATGATACCAGCCCAAACCAGTACTCCACCTCCACCTTGCTGGCGTCTGAGTCGGACTGTAGCTCTCTGCCCTTTACCAATCCATCCATCTGGCCCATCAATACTCACTCTCATTTCATCAGTCCATAAAACCTTAGAAAAATCAGTCTTGAGATATTTCTTGGCCCAGTCTTGACGTTTCAGCTTGTGTGTCTTGTTCAGTGGTGGTCGTCTTTCAGCCTTTCTTACCTTGGCCATGTCTCTGAGTATTGCACACCTTGTGCTTTTGGGCACTCCAGTGATGTTGCACCTCTGAAATATGGCCAAACTGGTGGCAAGTGGCATCTTGGCAGCTGCACGCTTGACTTTTCTCAGTTCATGGGCAGTTATTTTGCGCCTTGGTTTCTCCACACGCTTCTTGCGACCCTGTTGACTATTTTGAATGAAACGCTTGATTGTTCGATGATCACGCTTCAGAAGCTTTGCAATTTTAAGAGTGCTGCATCCCTCTGCAAGATATCTCACTATTTTTGACTTTTCTGAGCCTGTCAAGTCCTTCTTTTGACCCATTTTGCCAAAGGAAAGGAGGTTGCCTAATAATTGTGCACACCTGATATAGGGTGTTGATGTCATTAGACCACACCCCTTCTCATTACAGAGATGCACATCACCTAATATGCTTAATTGGTAGTAGGCTTTCGAGCCTATACAGCTTGGAGTAAGACAACATGCATAAAGAGGATGATGTGGTCAAAATACTCATTTGCCTAATAATTCTGCACGCAGTGTACAGCAAACACAGACTCAAAGGAATCCATTTTTAGAATGGAATGAGGCAAAAATGTGATTCTTTGATAAACTAATTAGCATATGACCATCCAGAATCCTTTGCGGTAGTAACATCACTGCAAATGTGTGATTTCTGTGGGAAAAGCAAGGCTTATGGCTGGTGTGCAGATTTTTGCTTAACATTGTATTAACTATATATATATGTGATGCCAAAATACCAGAGTCTTGCAGTATGCAATGATACCTTTTTTATTGGACTAACATAATATTTCAAAGACAAGCTTTCAAGAGTTTTTGGCATCTTGTCTACTTTACTAATACGGCTAATCCAAGCTACACTACTATATATATATATATATATATATAAATTCTTTTTTTTTATTGAGCTTCAGAACAGGAACCGTTTATACTTTGCTTTAAAAGGGAACTGTCTTTTCTCTAGAGTTGACATCATGAATGAAATATTAAAATCACCTATAACTTGTGTTAACACCCCCCCCCCCCTTTTTTTTAACAAGATACTTAATTTTTCTATTAAAACTTTTACATTGAAGATTTAGCAAATGACCTCATAATTACAAGTAAACCTATTAAAAATCCTGGGACATGACAAATCCCCTTTAAAATATACTATTAATATTATCCATTTTAATTATGATAGCCACAAATACATGATTTTGTTAAAACAAAAACTCCCAGTCTTTAAATATATCTATCATGTACGGTGACACATGTTTGGCTCTAGGCTGCACACTCCAAATTTTTATTGTTCTTATCTCGATTACCAGATTAATTTTTAGCTAAGATCTTGAATATTGTTTTAGACATTTTGAAATATTGCACATTCACCGCTTAGTGGTTATATACCCATTTCTTGGCTTCTAGATCAAAGAAGTGCGTGGGTGCATGCACAAATACTACCCCAAATGTCCACAGGTAAGTATCGCCTATAATAGCATTCAGAGATGCAAACACACAATTAAAAAATGGTTCTAATCTCTACTGTTATTGAATACATTTCTCTACTTTGGCACAGCAGAGAATAAGTGCATGTAATATTTTGGTAATATGCAAAAATAAGATCTATTTTTTACTTGCCCCTTTTTTTCTCAAGTGGTCATTTAAAGTATATCCGTTCTAGCTTCTAGCGGCATAGCAGTAAAAACTAAAAGGTTTAAGATAACTTGTTATACCTTTTAAAACAGGGGTCCTCAACAGACCACTTGTGGCCCGCCAGACCCTCCAATGTCGCCTGTGAAGCATCTGTTAAAAGATCACCTGTTGCATAATCACATCCAAGCTTGTCAGATAAAATCAGAACTCTTTTAGTGCTAACTTTAAGACCACAATGTAACTCCTTTCCAAAGCATGTTGAGATTGCAGTCTGCAGCATAATCTCCTCAAAATGATAATGTAATACCTTAGATGCAGACAGAGCTCCAAGAGAGATTTCAAGATTTCCGCAGTCAAAGAAGGATCCTGGAGGTAGTAGCTAGCCCCTTCTCTGTTACTTTAATGGAGACTCCAGAGGACTTCTAACTACCAATCATTGACCTTTAATGTTACTCAGACCTGAACGTGTGTCTTCTAGAATTTTACCAGACTCATTTAGAAAAGGAAAAAGTTGCCTATTTTAGAATGCATGCAGCATCAATCTTCTCCATTTTAGGAAACACATGTTTATGTGAACAGATGTTTTCCAGAAAGAAGCACTCAAAGGCAAAATTAAGAACAACTATTGCTGATTATGGCAGCTAATTATAAGCAGTGCTCCAGATTATAGTAATAATTCCAAACATATTTATTATTATTATAACATAATCATTAGTAAAGAAAACCCCACAAAAATAAATAAAAAAAGGGGTTAAACTGTCTGTGTTCAGTTGGTTCTTTGTAAATACATCTGCGTATCTGTGATCTTTGCTAACATATTAATTGGTTGATGGTTTTGATCCAGAAGACTCTGTAAGTTGAATGGCACTGGTTGCTATACTGTCAACAGTTTAAGCTGATAGTAAGTTCTATTGTACATTTGTGGGTGGAACTGGATGTTGAAAATCAAGGTCCGTTTATTGAAAAAATAGTTTTTGTTCCGGATGTTAGCACTAAAATCCAGCCCAACTTTGTGATGATAATCTTAGCAGTGATCAGATTAAACATATCTACAGACACAAAGGATGTAAGAAGGAAGGGAGAATCCCAAGAAATGGGTGATCAAGCTGTGCATGTACAGTTAGCAGGGCCGGATTAACATAGGGGCTGATGGAGCTGCAGCTCCAGGCCCAGGCCCATGGAATAGGCCCATTTTAAAAAAAAAAAAAAAAAAAAAAATTTTTTTTTTTTTTTTTTACACATTACTCTTAGGTTTGCCACCTCACTGGTATTTTACTGGCACAGCCGGTATTTTAGGCTGCCTGGCCGTGCCAGTATTGCAGTAATACCGGCAATACAAATGCAGGTATTTTTCTCAGAATAAATGGAGATTACTCTGCAATACCAGCACCGGCCAGTAGGGGTCACTGTGTGTGGAGAGAGGCAGGGATAGGAAGTTACAGCATATCCCTGCCTCTCTCTACTACTTACTGATCCGTGGGGGAGCAGCTACACAGCACAGAGTCCAGACAGCAGCTCTACAGCTCAGGTAAGTGAGGGATGGGGGGAAAGGCAGCAGGGACACATGGGGACACTGAGACACTGGGTGACTTGCGAGACTGAGACACTGGGAGCAATCCATCTATACATCAGAATCAAACTGGGAGTAGTTTGTTGGTGATTTTACAGAATTTTCTCTGATGTCACTCCTTGTGATTATACAAATGATTAAGGCTGGTATTTATTTTCAAAAAAGGTGGCAACCCTAACTACTCTTCACATACTCTTGCTTAAAGGAGCACTATAGGGTCAGGAACACAATCATGTATTTCTGACCCTATTATGTTAAAACAACCACTCTGGCCCCTTCTTGACTCCCTAAATATAGTAAAATATGCTACTGGATGTGCCTCTGAACTGACTGTCTGCTGACATCATCAGAAGTGGTGTTCTGAGCAAATTACAATACTTCCCCATAGGATTAGCTGATACTGTCAACTAGGCAGATCAGGGGCAGAGCCAGCACAAGTCCAACATCAGCATCTTCTCATAGAGATGCATTGAATCAATGCATCTCTATGAGGGAAGTTCAGTGTCTGCATGCAGAGGGTGGAGACACTGAATGGCAGTGCTGCACACTAGGCAGTACTGCCACAGGAAGCACCTCTAGCAGCCATCTAAGGAGTGGCCAGTGGAGTTATTTTCTCTGAAAAGACAGTGTTTACTGCAAAAGACCTGAACGGAATGATTCTACTTACCAGAACAAATACAATAAGTGGTAGTTGTTCTGGTGACTATAGTGTCCCTTTAAGTTTGGAAGCTTTAGAGGGATGTATGGGAACAAAACTTGTGTGGACTGGTTGACAATAAAATTAGTTTAGGTAATGCAGACGTTGGTCTCTCTAACACTGTGGCATGTCCCCTTTCTTTTACACTTACTACATACACCTTTTCTCTGTCCCAGACTATATACCAGGAACTTCTGCCTGCTAGTAAGAAGGTAAGGAGGCAAGTGGACCAGCGAGTGCTAGGGGACAGTCCTTAGAAAGCATGGAGTGAGCGCATCATTAGACACATTTATGTCAAGCTCAGGGTGCTGCCTGCATAGTATGCCCTTAGTTGGACAGCCTGCATTATTGTCGGGCAGCCTGACATGCATTCATGCCAGGCTGTCCTTCAAATTCTTTGGACAGACATGCCCCCCTTTTCGGCATGTTCTCCCCTTTTGGCAGTTCTGGTTACGTGATTTGCACCAGTGGCCCACCCTTTTACCCCGCCCATTGACTTCCTGCTTCACTGGACACTGCTGTTAGGGGGTATGGATTTACTTGAAATATGAAAGCATAAATTAGAGAGAGATTAGCATAGAGTATGTGTTTTCTTATAGCTGAAGCCTATGAGTTTCCCTCCAGCACCATCTCCATCAGATACATGACGCTTGGGAGGTATGACTGTTTTAGTGTTTTTGGTCGATAAGATTCCGTAATTAGGCCCATCATAATTGTCAGCACCAGGCCCAGTGTGCTCTTAATCCGGCCCTGACAGTTAGGTGCACTCATGGTGAGCACTTGTATTCAGATTCTTGCAAAGTCACCAAAGAAATGGCAAGATCTTCCAATTCAACACGTGCCTTTCCAGCTTCCATAGGAATATGACACTGGTTAGATCTGTGTCCCTGCTGGTGTGAGATTGGAAAGCACAAGGATAAAAAAAAAAAAAGCATGGAAAATAAAATAATTCATATTTACATGCTTTTTCAGCATGCAGAGAAATACAACTGTCTCATTCAAAGCCAAAGCTTTTGAATGAGACAGTGGTCTCAAAGTGAAGCATTGTTTTTCCTTAAAAAAACAATTGTTCAGTCAGCGGATTTCTACACATTGTCATAGTTAACTATAGGTCACAGTGTGGGAGAAGAAAAGGACTTTTCCAGCTCTCTGTAAGTTGTAGTGAAGGCAAGGAGGGGCACCCGGCAGACTTCAGGTAATAAGCCAAACTGGGAAAGTGCAAGTGCACTCCAGTCACCATAATGGTTATGGTTCCTGAAATGTTCCCTTAATATAAATAGTATCTCTTCTCAGGGGAAAGAAAACATAAGTATAAGAATATGAAAATATATTTGCTCTTATTGTTTAAATTAAAGTAAAAAGTTGGGGATACTCCTAATGTGAAACAGTGAAAAGCTGTCACACTCCAAAAGAGCACTCATTTACCGGTACCCCATTTTCCAACAGTTTTCCAGTATACATTATGAGCAGATTTCAGAGCATGCGATTTTGAACAGCCAATGGGAATGAATAGTTAACTTGCTAAATTTGTAACAGTAATTTTTTGGGGGGATATAGTTTTAAGCTGTGCCCAAAGGTATTGACCAGGGTAACGTGAGTCAGCAGACCAGATTGACGTTAATGAATATTCAAAAAGTGCAAATACACACAACCACCCGTGAACAAAGTGATCTGTGTAAACAACGTATCAAAATAAACTTAACTTATAGGTACACAGCTTCCCAAGGTTATTTCCCAGCTGATAACCATATGACAAAACTGTGTGAATGATAGGATATTTAGGGATTCTGCTAGTGTACCTGCAATAGAGGATAAAACATAGTGCAAATATTGTTTTATACTTTAAAATAATATAGTGGTTTATATGCAAGTTCCAAGTTGGTAAAGCGTTTTATGGGTGCCTCCCCACGATGTAGAGGGGGATTTATTAAGTATTCCTCCTCGAGTGATAGCCGATGGGGTATCAGGGTCAGCGAGATGATCCAACAGACTCCAACTAGATGAATACTTCAAAGGCAATTTATTCACTCATAAAATCAGGAGGTGTACAAATAGAACAATGAAAACAAATATAAGAAGGTCACCGGTCCTACGCGTTTCGTCCTTGTGCAAAAGGACTTCCTCAGGGACCTCTTTCAGTAAAAACAACAATTAAATGTACAATAGCTAACAAGGCATCCTAAAAACGCTACCAAACAAAAAGTCTTATATAGGGCTAATCCCTTCATGTCATTGGTGGACTAGTTCATGAATAACTGAATCAGAGATTTTCTTTCTAAAATGGCTATTTTATCCTTGAACGCATTTTTTTTTTTTAAAGAAATGTATTTTGAAAAACCTTTGTACGGCCAAAAGCAGCCATCATTGCTGTTCTGCAATCACTACAACAGCTTACACCCCAAACTGATTTACACATTTACTATACTTTTTTATTAGGTATGGACAATTAGACTTTTTTTTTCAGAATAGAAGAAAATATATATATATATATATATATATATATATATTAACAGAAAAATAAAATGGACAAGCTTTCTTTTTTTTTTTTCTATTTTTGGGAAATGCATTAGAAAATTACAACCATTCTGTGCAAGTTTACTACAAAGGCCAGTGTTCCGAACACACTAGTCACTATCTATTTTGGTGATCGTCCTCCTATAATTATCAATGAATGGAAGCCAACACTTATTGACTTACTACAATGTGCTCATTATAGTCTCACAGGTAGCCTTTTGCTGTTAGTTATAGTGTCCAATCTGTGGCATTATGTGCACTGTAAATTGTATATATTTAAATTACCGGTAATAGAAAAAAATAACTTTCCGAATTCCAGCTTTTTTCATAAAAGAAAGAAAAAATCTGATCCCTTCTTTTGTTCTGTAATGCATATGCATTTTTTGTTAACAAAAAGAATCATTAGGTGATGTATTTTCTCTTTCATCACATTGTCTGTAAAATAATTTCATATTCCTTTTAACCAATTTGGTTTTCTTTTTTTAAAGTTTAATTCTTTTTTTTTTTTTTAAACACACAATAACTATAGTGCCCTGCCAATCTTATTTGCAATGGATTTTAAGACCGTCACTGTCACTCCTAGTTTTCGTGTTAGCCCACCAACCAGTTATTCTACTGTTTTTTTAGCGTTGGTTTTGTTCTTATATTGTGCTGGGTGCCTGCAGAGAGTGAAGAACCTATTGCTTTGTTTAGATTAGTTATTCCTAGTGTCCTTTATAATGCCATATCCAATACTTTTGCTCACTTTGTTTCCTGTGGTTCATCTTCTACAATATCATGTTAATATAAAAAAAAACATGTTAATATTCTTCTGTACCTTACGGCTTGCTCCGAAGGGCTGCAATCCACATTGGTATCCTATAGCTTAAAAAGAACTGCAAGTTTCATATTCAAACATATCCACATTACAGGGAGGCTCTAGGTGACTAGACCACTTCATGTCAATGAAAAAAAGCCACTCCCACCCCCCTTCCCCCGTTTTAACCCTGCAAGTCGAAAACATTGCTGTTCTGCAACAAAAAAAAAACAGTGGAGTGCGGAGGATCGAAGGTGGGTGTTACAGAAGTGTAATACCTACTTCTTTATTGAGATTGCAGCGGAGGGCCAGGTAAGCATGACACTTTCCATTTAAATACCTCTATTAGTTATCACTCAGACAGCCACTAGAGGCACATCGTCAGAAATAGCTGAGTAAAACTCATGGAGACTATTTGATTGCTGCATTTTGAGTGCATGTGCACTAACCTCTGAAAGTTTTGGTAAAGCATTGGATTGATTGAGATCATCTATCTCGAAGGACAGCAGCACAGAAACCGATGCCGAGCAGGGCCGTCTTTAAAATTGATTTGACCCTGGGCAAGAATTTGATGGGGCCCCCTGACCCCCACTCCCTGACATGCAATCACGCTCTCCACTTCCCAACGCAGTAGCGGAACCATTTTCCCATGCTTGCAGAGTTGTATTTAGCACTGAGTTGTGTTTGTGTGTTTGAATGAATGCATGTTTGTGTATGGAGTATGTTTGTGTAAATGTAAGGGTGTGTTTGTATGTGGTGTTGGTGTTTGAATGCAAGCATGCATCTATGTGTAGTTTTTTTTGCTTGTTTTTTTAAATGCTGGGGTGTGTTTATATATATTTTTTGTGTTTATGTATTGTTGACGTTTCAATGCAGGAGTGTGTTTGTATGTAGTGTTGAAGGTTGAATGCAGGGGTGCACTTGTGTGTAGTGTTGGCGATTTGAATGATGAGATTTATGCACATGTACACAGAGATTACCACACACTGAAACACATGCAGATACACAGACATAAACACTAACACACATGCAGATACAGACTGACACAGATACACACACTAACACATACAGACACACAGACACACAACCTGACACACATACATAGACATATATACAAACACTGACACATATGGATACTCAGACACACTGATGCATATACTGACACACATGCATACACAGATAAAAACACTGACTATATACAGATGCACACACAGATATACACACGCAGGTACACACACTGACAACATACAAATACATACAATAACGTACAGATACACACACTGACACACATACAGACATGCAGATACACAACCTGACACACATGCAGATACACACAGACCACATAGAGAAACATAGATATACTAAATACAGATACACCGATATACATACTGACAACAGAGATACACACTGACAGACATACTGATACACACACAGACACCCTGACAGACATACTCACACACAAACACAGACATACTGACACACATGCACAGTTTAAATTTTTACACACTGACAGACATCCTGACACACACAGAGACATACTGACACACACAAAGGCCCTGGCAGACATACTGACACACGCACAGACATAGAGACACACAGACATAGTGACACACACACAGACACCCTGACAGACATACTGACACACACAGACATACTAAGACACACATACTGACACATACAGACACCCTGACACACATACTAAGACACACACAGATATACTGACACACACAGACAGACATACTAAGACACACACACACACACACAGAAATGGTGACACACACACACACAGACACCCTGACAGACATACTCACACACATACACACATACTAAGACACACAGACATACTGACAAACACAGACACCCTGACACACTGACAGACATACTGACAGACATACTGACAGATATACTGACACACACAGAAATGGTGACACACACACAGACACCATGACAGACATACTCACACACATACACACATAGTAAGACACACACACACACATGCAACGTTTACATTTATAAAGCTGCCCTCCAGCCTACCTTATGGGTTCCCTTGGTCCAGTGGCAGGCTGAGGTTGTTGGGAGTGTGAAGCTCCTGCACTCCAGCTCTCTCCTGACGACCTCCTCCTCCTCCATCCCACGCGGCTTCGTTCTATCTGGGAGGAAGTGACTCACAGCAGTCACTTCCTCCCAGCCTGCTGCGGTAAAACAAGGGGACCCAATCGCGCTGTTAAAGGGCCACAGCGCACGACCGGGCCCTTTTAGTGTGTGGGCTCCCGGTGCAGCCGCAGCACCGGTGGGCCCAGGGGGGCAAATAAAAAAAAAAAAATTGGCGGACAGCGGGGCCCACGGGGTAGCTGCTTTGGGCCCCCCAGGAGTGAGTGGGCCCGGGGCAGCTGCCCCGTTTGCCCCGCTTTAAAGACGGCCGTGATGCCGAGAGGTAGAAAAGGTAAGTACACTACCTCCCAAAGCAGTTGTCTAGTCTCTATCTGGTTAAGTAAACCCCCCTCTTGTGGGTTTACTGATTTTGTGGACCTTTCAATGGTTGTCTATACAATAGACAATGTGGTTGTCTATAGTGGGGAGTTTGGTGGCTTTAGAACCATTGTTCTAAGGGAAATGATGGATCTATCTACTTTTGCAGGGAACACTTTTTTGAAGCTGAGCAATAACAATTAAGAACGTTTCACTCTCTGAAACACCCCAACCACTATAAACACTGCAGCCCATTCTCAACAAATTAATGCTTCATCTGCATTGGCTTATTAATCTTTGAGATGATATAATGAGGTGAGGGAGCCCTGCGATCACCAGGGAGGGCATCACGGCACCATGAGCACTACAGGGTCCTGTAGTGATTATAGTACTTGATGTATTATCACAGTTCAAACTTGACAAATTGGATATTTGTAAACTACAATTCTAGGATGGAGTGTACTTGTTATGGCACAGCATGTAAA
The DNA here is from genome assembly GCF_036172605.1 of Pelobates fuscus. Classification (NCBI taxonomy): domain Eukaryota; kingdom Metazoa; phylum Chordata; class Amphibia; order Anura; family Pelobatidae; genus Pelobates; species Pelobates fuscus. The sequence continues at coordinate 70,084,311 of NC_086326.1, read as the reverse complement.
TTTATATTTACATATAAGATAAGATAAGGTAGTCTATAAGATAAGATAAGGTAGTCTGCTAACAGTTATGTACCAGTCTGGGACACGACTAGTTGGTTTCTCTAATATCTACAAAATTAATACTGTCTAAAATCTCAGAAAAAGACAGAACAGCACTTTAGTTTCTAGAAGGCACACCCTTAATCAGGGCTCGAGTCCTGAAGGAACACGTGGTAATGGCATTCCTGCACGTTTTCCCCTAGCTGGTACACAGTTCCTGTTAGGTAAAATGACCCTTAATGGACTCGTAATAGGTGTTGGGAAAATGTGGCAGGGGGTGACCGTAATGCCAAGGCACAGTGGAGCTGTGAGGTTTATATCTGCCCTGTAAGGCTAAACCCCTCGCAAGCTCAGGCACTTACAGTGTCCAAGCATTGCCATGATAGGAGTCTTAGTAGCACGTTTGCAATAATGTATACCATTGGTGGCTTGCTCAAGCAGGGAAATCCACTTTATTATAGATACAAAAATATGAAAATATATACACACCAGGAACCCCATATCCACTTAATACGTTCACTTATCGGCACACACTACAAACTGTATTTAAAGTATTTTATTTTTTATTTTGCATTTTCACTTTTAGATCTTCTATTAGTACTCTGGTACACTGAGAGTTAACATTTAGCAGTTTTCTTCATTAGTTTGTTGTGTGTTCCTTTAACAATCTTCAGTGGGTGGTGTATATTTACCTATGATTACATGCTTAGGATAGCATGAAACGCATTAAGTGGATGGTGGTCCCTGGTGTGTGTCTATTTTTAATTTCTTTGTGTCTTTAATAAAGTGGATTTCCTTGTTTGAGCAAGCTGCCATGTGGATACATTATTGCAAACTTGCTAAGTATTCTTCACTCCAGTTGGTTTACATTATGCAAGATTTTCATCAAGGACTGAGGTGTTGCTTCAAACCTGAGACTTGGCTATATTCAAAGGATCACTCCAAGACTCTGGCGAAGTGTACCATATAAATGTCTTCACTGTTACTGGGACATTAATGCCTTTTATTATGTATTTGTAGACATAGACCTCTTCTTTCTACCTGCATAAGGTGTATAATCAGCACACCCGCTTACCAGGAATCTGCATGTGCCCTCCCTGCAAGGTAAGAACAGGGAGGGGGGGAAATCAACTATTAAATATATTAAAATAACATTCACAGCCCCTATCCTACTCAACACACGAACAGTACACAACCCACACAAACACAATCTCCACACAGTACACCCCCCTTCAAGGATCACCTCCACACACACTTAGTTAAACCCAACAAACACAGACTACATACCTCCACACAGCAAACTCACATACACAGAGTACCCCCCAACACAGTGCTCTCGCCTCACACACAAAGGACACCCCCACATGCTGTGCACACCACAACACACAGAACACCCCCCACACACTCAGTGGGTCCACACAAACAGTGCACTCCCTCCACACACAGTACAACCCCCCACACAAAACACTTCACCCCTATATATGCACAATATCCCTTATACACACATTATATTCCCTCTAAACAAGCTCTACAACCTCTATACATACACAGACTACAGCCTTTATACACATATATACACATTTCCTAAATACACATACAATGCAAACCCAATACACACACACACACACACAATGCAGCCCCCAACTCAGCACACCCCCACACACAGAACATCACCCCACACCAGTGGCGTCTCTAGGATTCATTTTTAGGGGGGGCGCGTGGTGGGCCAGGGACAAAAGTAGGGGGGCACATTTAACCCCGCCCTCACGGCATCTCACGGCATCTCTGTGTGTGTGTGTGTTGCATGTTAAGCCCCGCCCCCGACACAATGTGTTGTTTTTTTTATAATCCCTGGTGGAGAATTCATTATTTTCCACCAAGGATTATTAAAAAACAAACACATTTCCCTTCATACAGTCCATACACACACACACACACACACACAGACTGCTGAGTCCTTACACACAGAGAGACACAGACTGCTGACCATACACACACACACACACACACACACAGACACACAGATTGCTGAGTCCATACACACATACCGACTGCTGAGTCCATACGCACACACACAGACTGCTGAGTCCATACACACACACATACAGACAGGGCCGGCGCCACCTGTAAGGCGACCTAGGCAGCCGCCTAGGGCGCAACTTATCACGGGGCGCCGGATCCCTGTGCCCATTGTGGCTCCTAATGCTGCGCCGCCTAAACGCTTTTACAAGCGCTCAGGCGGCGCAGCACTGCTGCATGGAGGGCGGCCGGGTTTGAGTGACCGGCAGGAGGGAAGCGCAGAGCGCTCCCTCCTGCCAGTCTCTCTATGTAGCGTGGCCGGGCGGCGCGGAACGCGGGACAGGAACCTCTGTTTCCTGTACCCGGCCGCCGGCGGAATGGTGAGCACTTCCTGTCATTCCGCCGGCGGCCGGGTACAGGAAACAGAGGTTCCTGTCCCGCGTTCCGCGCCGCCTGGCCACGCTACATGGGCAGGAGGGGAGGGTAAGGACCACTAGGGGAGGGGGGGAGGGAGAGAAGGGAGGGAAGGGTATCAGGACCACTAGGGGAGGGATGGGGGGGATAAGGACCACTGTGGGAGGGAGGGGGGTTAAGGACCACTATGGGAGGGAGGGAGGGGGGATGAGGACCACTATGGGAGGGAGGGGAAGGGAAGGACCACTATGGGGGGGAGGGGGGATAAGGACCACTATGGGAGGGAGGGGGGAATAAGGACCACTATGGGAGGGAGGGGGGGATAAGGACCACTATGGGAGGGAGGGGGGGATAAGGACCACTATGGGAGGGAGGGGGGATAAGGACCACTATGGGAGGGAGGGGGGATAAGGACCACTATGGGAGGGAGTGTGGGGGGGATAAGGACCACTATGGGAGGGAGGGGGGATAAGGACCACTATGGGGGGAGGGGGGATAAGGACCACTATGGGGGGAGGGGGATAAGGACCACTATGGGGGGAGGGGGGATAAGGACCACTATGGGAGGGAGGGGGGATAAGGACCACTAGGGGGGGATAAGGACCACTATGGGAGGGAGGGGGATAAGGACCACTATGGGAGGGGGGATAAGGACCACTAGGGGAGGGAGGGGGGATAAGGACCACTAGGGGAGGGGAGGGTAAGGACCACTAGGGGAGGGGAGGGGGGAGTAAGGACCACTAGGGGAGGGGAAGGTAAGGACCAGGAGGGGGTGATAAGGACCACTATGGGAGGGAGGGGGGATAAGGACCACTATGGGAGGGAGGGGGGATAAGGACCACTATGGGAGGGAGTGGGGGGGGATAAGGACCACTATGGGGGGAGGGGGGATAAGGACCACTATGGGAGGGAGGGGGGATAAGGACCACTATGGGAGGGAGGGGGGATAAGGGCCACTATGGGGGGAGGGGGGGATAAGGACCTCTATGGGAGGGTGGGGGGGGATAAGGACCACTATGGGGGGAGGGGGATAAGGACCACTATGGGGGGGAGGGGGGTATAAGGACCACTATGGGAGGGAGGGGGGATAAGGACCACTATGGGGGGAGGGGGGATAAGGACCACTATGGGAGGGAGGGGGGATAAGGACCACTATGGGAGGGAGGGGGGTATAAGGACCACTATGGGGGGGGCGGGGGGATAAGGATCACTATGGGAGGGAGGGGGGATAAGGACCACTATGGGAGGGAGTGGGGGGATAAGGACCACTATGGGAGGGAGGGGGGTATAAGGACCACTATGGGAGGGAGGGGGGATAAGGACCACTATGGGGGGAGGGGGGATAAGGACCACTATGGGGGGAGGGGGGATAAGGACCACTATGGGAGGGAGGGGGGATAAGGACCACTATGGGAGGGAGGGGGGTATAAGGACCACTATGGGGGGGGGGCGGGGGGATAAGGATCACTATGGGAGGGAGGGGGGATAAGGACCACTATGGGAGGGAGTGGGGGGATAAGGACCACTATGGGTGGGAGGGGGGTATAAGGACACCTATGGGGGTGGGGGGATAAGGACCACTATGGGAGGGAGGGGGGTATAAGGACCACTATGGGGGAGGGGGATAAGGACCACTATGGGGGGAGGGGGATAAGGACCTCTATGGGGGAGGGGGGATAAGGACCACTATGGGAGGGAGGGGGGATAAGGACCACTAGGGGGGGATAAGGACCACTATGGGAGGGAGGGGGGGATAAGGACCACTATGGGAGGGGGGATAAGGACCACTAGGGGAGGGAGGGGGGGATAAGGACCACTAGGGGAGGGGAGGGTAAGGACCACTAGGGGAGGGGAGGGGGGAGTAAGGACCACTAGGGGAGGGGAAGGTAAGGACCAGGAGGGGAGGGGGGAGCAAGGACCACTAGGGGAGGGGAGGGTAAGGACCACTAGGGGAAGGGAGGGGGAAGTAAGGACTACTGGGGGAGGGGAGGGTAAGGACCACTAGGGGAGGGGTGAGTCAGGACCACTGGGGGAGGGGGGTGAAGGAACATAGGGGGAACGGGGGTGGGGCAGTAAGGACCACTGAGGGAGGAGGAGGGGAGGTCCACTAGGGGTTTGGGAGAGGGAGGACCACTAAGGGGGGGAAGGACCACCAAAGGGGGGTAAGGAGGGAGGACTACTAAGGAGAGGGGAGGAGGGTAAGGACCACTAAGGGGGGGAGATTACCAAACGGGGTGGGGGGAGTAGGGTAAGGTCTACTAAGGGGTTTTGGAGAGGGAGGACCACTAAGGGGTTTGGGAGAGGGAGGACCACTAAGGGGGGGAGTGAGAAGACCACCAAGGGGGGACTGCAGAGTGACAGGGGGCCAAGGGAGAGCACTAAGTGACAGAAGGGGAGAACACGGAGGGACACAATGCATCCCTTACGTTCTCTTACTTAATTAATGCACCCCTTACAGACACACACTGCATTCAATTACATACACAGAAACAAACCTTGCACCCCTTACACACACACACACACAGAAACATACAATGCATTCCTTACACGCAAACACACACTAGATCCCCTATAAACACACTACATCCCTTACACAAATTGCACACATAAAACATCCCCAACTCATGGGTGGGCCATGTAGGTGGATTTATGGGTGGGCATTGTAGGCGTATGCCCCCTGGGGGCCCAGACCTTGAGCTGTGTAAGGGGCCCTAAAAAATGGAGCTGCTTCCTGTTCGTTAATGAGTCCATACACACATACCGACTGCTGAGTCCATACGCACACACACAGACTGCTGAGTCCATACACACACACATACAGACAGGGCCGGCGCCACCTGTAAGGCGACCTAGGCAGCCGCCTAGGGCGCAACTTATCACGGGGCGCCGGATCCCTGTGCCCGCTGTGGCTCCTAATGCTGCGCCGCCTAAACGCTTTTACAAGCGCTCAGGCGGCGCAGCACTGCTGCATGGAGGGCGGCCGGGTTTGAGTGACCGGCAGGAGGGAAGCGCAGAGCGCTCCCTCCTGCCAGTCTCTCTATGTAGCGTGGCCGGGCGGCGCGGAACGCGGGACAGGAACCTCTGTTTCCTGTACCCGGCCGCCGGCGGAATGGTGAGCACTTCCTGTCATTCCGCCGGCGGCCGGGTACAGGAAACAGAGGTTCCTGTCCCGCGTTCCGCGCCGCCTGGCCACGCTACATGGGCAGGAGGGGAGGGTAAGGACCACTAGGGGAGGGATGGGGGGATAAGGACCACTGTGGGAGGGAGGGGGGTTAAGGACCACTATGGGAGGGAGGGAGGGAGGGGGGATAAGGACCACTATGGGAGGGAGGGGAAGGGAAGGACCACTATGGGGGGGAGGGGGGATAAGGACCACTATGGGAGGGAGGGGGGAATAAGGACCACTATGGGAGGGAGGGGGGGATAAGGACCACTATGGGAGGGAGGGGGGGATAAGGACCACTATGGGAGGGAGGGGGGATAAGGACCACTATGGGAGGGAGGGGGGATAAGGACCACTATGGGAGGGAGTGTGGGGGGGATAAGGACCACTATGGGAGGGAGGGGGGATAAGGACCACTATGGGGGGAGGGGGGATAAGGACCACTATGGGGGGAGGGGGATAAGGACCACTATGGGGGGAGGGGGGATAAGGACCACTATGGGAGGGAGGGGGGATAAGGACCACTAGGGGGGGATAAGGACCACTATGGGAGGGAGGGGGATAAGGACCACTATGGGAGGGGGGGATAAGGACCACTAGGGGAGGGAGGGGGGATAAGGACCACTAGGGGAGGGGAGGGTAAGGACCACTAGGGGAGGGGAGGGGTGAGTAAGGACCACTAGGGGAGGGGAAGGTAAGGACCAGGAGGGGGGGATAAGGACCACTATGGGAGGGAGGGGGGATAAGGACCACTATGGGAGGGAGGGGGGGGATAAGGACCACTATGGGAGGGAGTGGGGGGGGATAATGACCACTATGGGGGGAGGGGGGATAAGGACCACTATGGGAGGGAGGGGGGATAAGGACCACTGTGGGAGGGAGGGGGGATAAGGACCACTATGGGGGGAGGAGGGGATAAGGACCTCTATGGGAGGGAGGGGGGGGGATAAGGACCACTATGGGGGGAGGGGGATAAGGACCACTATGGGGGGGAGGGGAGTATAAGGACCACTATGGGAGGGAGGGGGGATAAGGACCACTATGGGGGGAGGGGGGATAAGGACCACTATGGGAGGGAGGGGGGATAAGGACCACTATGGGAGGGAGGGGGGTATAAGGACCACTATGGGGGGGGGGCGGGGGGATAAGGACCACTATGGGGGGAGGGGGATAAGGACCACTATGGGGGGAGGGGGGATAAGGATCACTATGGGAGGGAGGGGGATAAGGACCACTATGGGAGGGAGTGGGGGGATAAGGACCACTATGGGAGGGAGGGGGGTATAAGGACACCTATGGGGGTGGGGGGATAAGGACCACTATGGGAGGGAGGGGGGTATAAGGACCACTATGGGGGGAGGGGGATAAGGACCACTATGGGGGGAGGGGGATAAGGACCACTATGGGGGGAGGGGGGATAAGGACCACTATGGGAGGGAGGGGGGATAAGGACCACTAGGGGGGGATAAGGACCACTATGGGAGGGAGGGGGGGATAAGGACCACTATGGGAGGGGGGATAAGGACCACTAGGGGAGGGAGGGGGGATAAGGACCACTAGGGGAGGGGAGGGTAAGGACCACTAGGGGAGGGGAAGGTAAGGACCAGGAGGGGAGGGGGGAGCAAGGACCACTAGGGGAGGGGAGGGTAAGGACCACTAGGGGAAGGGAGGGGGAAGTAAGGACTACTAGGGGAGGGTAAGGACCACTAGGGGAGGGGTGAGTCAGGACCACTGGGGGAGGGGGGTGAAGGAACATAGGGGGAACGGGGGTGGGGCAGTAAGGACCACTGAGGGAGGAGGAGGGGAGGTCCACTAGGGGTTTGGGAGAGGGAGGACCACTAAGGGGGGGAAGGACCACCAAAGGGGGGTAAGGAGGGAGGACTACTAAGGAGAGGGGAGGAGGGTAAGGACCACTAAGGGGGGGAGATTACCAAACGGGGTGGGGGGAGTAGGGTAAGGTCTACTAAGGGGTTTTGGAGAGGGAGGACCACTAAGGGGTTTGGGAGAGGGAGGACCACTAAGGGGGGGAGTGAGAAGACCACCAAGGGGGGACTGCAGAGTGACAGGGGGCCAAGGGAGAGCACTAAGTGACAGAAGGGGAGAACACGGAGGGACACAATGCATCCCTTACGTTCTCTTACTTATTTAATGCACCCCTTACAGACACACACTGCATTCAATTACATACACAGAAACAAACCTTGCACCCCTTACACACACACACACACACACACACACAGAAACATACAATGCATTCCTTACACGCAAACACACACTAGATCCCCTATAAACACACTACATCCCTTACACAAATTGCACACATAAAACATCCCCAACTCATGGGTGGGCCATGTAGGTGGATTTATGGGTGGGCATTGTAGGCGTATGCCCCCTGGGGGCCCAGACCTTGAGCTGTGTAAGGGGCCCTAAAAAATGGAGCTGCTTCCTGTTCGTTAATTGTTGTGAGCACTGTTAAAAACAGTCTCCAGAGAGCCTCTTCTACACCAGACCTGTTGAGCCAGACTGAGCCCATCATCAGCCTCTTGTCCTCATCTGGTGGTAAGTAGGCAATCCAATATATTATTAGTGGCACTAATCTCTAATTTACCTCACATTAAATGGATACTATAGTCACCAGAACCACTACAGCATAATGTAGTGGCTCTGGTGTCTATAGCCTGGGCCTGTAGGCTTTTTAATGTAAACACACTGTCTTTTCAGATAAAAGACACTTTGTGAAGTCTGGCGTTGGCCCACATGGCAGAGCATATGGGCGGGGCATTGTGATGTCACATGGTGGGCAGGACATATGGGGGGGGGGGGGGGGGCGGCAAAAATGTTTTTGCCTAGGGCGGCAAAAATCCTTGCACCGGCCCTGCATACAGACTGCTGAGTCCATACACAGACACAGACTGCTGAGTCCATACACACAGGGCCGGCCTTAGGGGTGTGCGAGCTGTGCGGCCGCACAGGGCGCCATGGAGCAGGGGGCGCCGTGCGGCCGCACAGCCGGCCGGGATTAAAAAAATATATGTATTTTTTTTTAAATTTGCGGCGGGGGCAGAGCTTACGTGCGGCGGGGGCAGAGCTAAAAGCGCCGGAAAACTGCTGCAGGGGAAGCAGGAAGGAGTCCCTGCTTCCCCACCAAACAGTCACCAGGAGCTGCACTGCCTCCACAATGAACTCCACAGGTAACTGTGTGATTGTCAGGTGAGTGTGACTCTCTGCCTGTGTGTATTACTGTCTGTGTGTGTGTGTGTGTATGACTGTCTGCCTCTGTATGTCTGTGTGTATGACTGTCTGCCTCTGTATGTCTGTGTGTATGACTGTCTGCCTGTGTGTGTCTGTGTGTATGACTGTCTGCCTGTGTGTGTCTCTGTGTGTGTGTGTGTATGACTGTCTGCCTGTGTGTGTGTTACTGTCTATGTGTATGTCTGTCTGCCTGTGTGTGTCTGTGTGTATGACTGTCTGCCTGTGTGTGTCTCTGTGTGTGTGTGTGTGTGTGTGTGTGTATGACTGTCTGCCTGTGTGTGTGTGTGTGTGTGTGTGTGTATATGACTGTCTGCCACTGTGTCTGTGTGTATTACTGTCTGCCTCTGTGTGTGTGTCTGTGTGTATGGCTGTCTGCCTCTGTGTGTATGACTATCTGCGTGTGTGTGTGTGTGTGTGTGTATATGACTGTCTGCCACTGTGTGTCTGTGTGTATTACTGTCTGCCTCTGTGTGTTTGTCTGTGTGTATTACTGTCTGCCTCTGTGTGTGTGTGACTGTGTATGACTGCCTCTGTGTGTATGACTGCCTCTGTGTGTATGACTGTCTGCCTCTGTGTAAATGACTGTCTGCCTCTGTGTAAATGACTGTCTGCCTCTGTGTGTCTGTGTGTATGACTGTCTGCCTCTGTGTGTATGACTGTCTGCGTGTGTGTGTGTGTGTATGACTGTCTGTGTGTATTACTGTCTGTGTGTGTGTCTGTGTGTATTACTGTCTGTGTGTATGACTGACTGTCTGCCTGTGTGTGTCTGTGTGTGTGTGTGACTGTCTGCCTTTGTGTGTGTGTATGACTGTCTGCCTGTGTGTGTGTGTGTGTGTGTGTATGGCTGTCTGCTTGTGTGTGTGTGTGTGTGGATGTCTTCCTGTGTGTGTGTATGGCCGTCTGACTCTGTGTGTGTGTGTGTGTGTCACATACAACCAATACACGCATATCACACACTGTTAATACACCCATTACAAATATCACACACAGCATACATATCACACACAGTCATCACATGTACTATTACATACACAGACAACACAAACATAACAGCATACATGGATGACGGGGGGGGGGGGGGCGCTGTGAAGATTTCTCGCACAGGGCGTCTAAATGCCTAAGGCCGGCCCTGCATACACACACAGACTGCTGAGTCCATACACACACATACAGACTGCTGAGTCCATACACACACACATACAGACTGCTGAGTCCATACACACACACACACACATACAGACTGCTGAGTCCATACACACACACTGCTGAGTCCATACACACACGCATACAGACTTCTGAGTCCATACACACACTGCTGAGTCCATACACACACACTGCTGAGTCCATACACACACATACAGACTGCTGAGTCCATACACACACACTGCTGAGTCCATACACACACATACAGACTGCTGAGTCCATACACACACACAGACTGCTGAGTCCATACACACACAGACTGCTGAGTCCATACACACACACATACAGACTGCTGAGTCCATACACACACACTGCTGAGTCCATACACACACACACACACACACACACACACAGACTGCTGAGTCCATACACACACACATACAGACTGCTGACTCCATACACACACACTGCTGAGTCCATACACACACACACACACACACATTACCAACAAACCCTTGCTATGTGGGGGATTATGCAGCATGAACAGTTTTCTCTGAAAAAAGCTACATATTTTGTTGCTTGCCAGGCTCTCTTTGTCTACACAAACACATGCAAGATTGGGAACATGTACATATCTAGTCACTTACAAACATCGAATTAGTTGCATGCACACAATTATTCGTACATAATTTACCACACATCATCCGAATTAGCAAAGCAATCACACACTGCCGCACATTAATAGACACAATCTATTATATACCATGCACACATACGCACACTAAAACGCGTGCAGACACATGCAATGAGATATCCATAGGCTCACACTAACACACTAACACAAACGCACTAACAGGTTATAATTTTAATTCTCTTCCCCTTACTTTTCCTAAGAAGGAGGATTAGTGCCCATGTGCTGTCCCTGTTGTTTAATAATGGGGGAGCAGGTTAGCTATGCTTTGTGCAGTTTAAGCTTCCCTTCTGCTCAGTTTGCAGAATATCAGATGAGCTGTGGGTTGAAACCTTCCGCCTTTCTCAGTGCTTCTTTGTGATGTGCACAGTCGCAAACAGGTACTCCGCCCCCACCACACAGCTTGCACTGCTCTCTCTGGTTGACACTGGGCAGCTAACGGTTAACTCCTAACCAGTTTTCAGAGATTTCATAGTGAGAGCTGTTCAATCTCCGCTCCAATGTTGGAGGGTTTTCTCGAAGCACGGGGTCCAGGGTTGATGCCTAGTTTCCCCCTTGAAACGGCCCCATTGTGTATCTACATGTTTTATTAATTTAGGTATCCACAAACATTTATTTATTTATAAAATATTTTACCAGGATTAGATTGAGATTTCTCTCGTTTTCAAGTATGTCCTGTATGTTGTTTTCAAGTAGGAGCATAGTATGTCCCTGCAGGCTTTTAAATGTAAACCCTGCCTTTCAGAGAAAAGGCCTAAGGACACCCAGTGTCAGTCACTCAGATGGCCACTATAGGTGCTTCCTGGGTCAGTGCTGCACAGTGTGCAGCACCTACGTTCAACGTCTCCACACGTGGCATGTAGGCACTGAATGTTACCCGCAGAGATGCATTGATTCAATGCCTCTCTATGAGGAGAGGCTGATCAGCACAGCGCGGCGATTTGCAGTGCATGTTTGATAGCCTCCCAAGGAAAGCATTGGATTGGCTAAGATCATCAAGTTTGATGATATTAGACAAAGGGCGGAGCGTGGGGGGAGGACAGCTGAGAGGAGACCCAGACGGCACTGGAAAAATGTGAGTAAATCCCCTTTTTAACAGGGCACTGGGGGTGGGGTACAACCACCTAAAAGGCTATTTAGATCTATGGTATCAGGAATACTTGTTTGTATTCCTGACACTATAGTGTTAGCTTAAGTCACTAAATATTGATTTGTGATGTGGTAACAAAAAAAGATGTCAACGTTAGGGCAAGGTACAAAAATTGACATTTTTTTTTTAGCGCTGTGCTGGTCAAACTAGTCTATATTAGTCTATACAGTTAGCTTAATTTTTAGTTGGATTATTATGGACTATGATTGGCTCTTTTGAACCAATACTAATTTGGCATTTTCTTCAAAAGAAAATTGTATTGACTGATGTTGACCTCTTAGATTACCGTTAGATCTCTGAAACCTTTCTTTTTCTTCCAAAACTCACAATTCTTCCATGTTGACATTTCAGTATAAATATTTTGCTTGGAACACAATAAAATACTGAACATTCCCCAAGGTGATAAATTTGCCATTAAATCTGGACTCATGACTTCAAAGGCTTCTGGGTCACAACAGCTATTCTATTGCCTCACTGCTCTCGTTTATATCCTATATTTCTTGTGTAGTTACTGCATTAAACCTCACAGAGCCAACTGGCAGAACTTGTTTTTTTGGAACATGTGCTCCCTTCATGTAGAAGATTAAAGTAAAACATTTTTTTACAGCTTTGACATTAATGTTTAGCTTTGGCATTTGTGCGCATCGGCCCTTTAGAAAAGCATTTGTGCCACAGTTAGATCTGTGTATGGGAATTTGGAGCAAGGAGTAAAACGAAATAAAATAAAATGTTTGAATTAATTTAATATGTATTGAGTTTTGTAGGAAATAAACTAAAAATGAATCTTTCTATTAGCATTTTTACAGGCCTTTTTACATTAAGTATGAACATATTTTATAACAGGGATACCGTAGAGAGAAATAACACGTCTTCAAGTAAAAGAGCCTGAAAAATAAGAGTACATAATAGTACTGTGAATACTAATAATAACACTGTATGTTTGACACAGTGTTAATGGAATTCAGATCAAAGGCAGAGATTTAGGCAATGATAATACGAAAAGAAAAAATATATCTGAGCTTTTCAGGCGGCTGTACAATGTAAATTACGAACTTACTGGGTAAATCTAATTTAATTGGGAGGAGTAAAGGATTAGATTTATCTGAAGATAACAATAGTTGGGACAAATAATTACTTAATCTTGGAAAAAGCTAGATCCTATTATCAAGATGTTTCTTCTTAAAGTATTTATTAGGTCCCTGACTCAATAACGTACCTTTTAAACAACTATTGACCTTTTAAATGTGTGTGTGTGTGTGTGTGTGTGTATGTATACATATATATCTCAATTATTTGTATCTGTAAGTGCTATGTACTCACATTTTCTTTTATTGCATATATGCATCTAGCGGGCGACAACTATAATACATTTAAAATGTTTTTTCAAAATCTATTAATTCATTGCAAATACAATTTTTCAAAAAATCTATTTTGCACAGTGTTTGTATGTGATTTGTATTGTACGTGTTTAAATATTTGTGAGAGTTAAAATGTGTTAGGAACTCACCTTAGCATTGAGCACTAGGTCTATCTCACAGGCCAGTTCCTGTGTCCATTTTTCCTCACACCTCCCCCCCCCCCCCCCCTTTACACCCCCTCTCTGCCGGTGGGGGATGTTCCAGCACCTCTTACTAGTGCTGCACTGGCAGAATACCAGCAAACTCTCATCTGCGACAGCCGACCAACAAGAGGCAAGATGACGGACGCTGCAAGCAACCTAGCATCTCGAGATACACAATCCACTTTCATGGAGAGGCTGACAATCTATTGGGTATGTGCGGCAGATTTCTGGGCCGCAAATACCCAACGCTTCTACGCTTCCACCAGGGTCCCACAGGTCCCCCCCCTGCAACCAACAAAAAGGCAATCAAATACACTCTAATGCTGTGACAGGGGTAAAGAGGTGGAAGCGAACTCCTGGGCGCCGAAGACCGGGTCTTGCCCAGGTCGCAGCCCAAACCGGGATTTTCCCCTGGACACTGCCCACTCCCTCAGAAGGCTACAGCCCATCCTACGCAGAAGTATCCCTACGGATGGACATAGTACCAAGCTCAGGTGACAAATCGTGCTGGGCCTTGTCAGCACAGTGATCTGGACTGTGCTGGGGCCTGGGGCCTGGGGCCTGGGGCGGACAGGATGCAGACACGCGGGACTTGGGTTTCCCTGCCTACCGAGGAAGCCCCCACCAGGTGCAGGGTATATGATGAGTCACAAACCCACCTTTAATAGCCCATGGCCTGTGTGCTTTCTGCCTATAGATGGGCAAGATTGTCAAAAAAAATGTTTCTTTTTCATTTAAATGCTAACCTCTACAAGGCACTATTATTTTTCTTTAAGCTACGATTTTTATTCGCTGAGCAGATAATATATCCCATCCGACCCAGTGAGCACACATATGCACTCTATATTGGATTTACCAGGTTTTGGTAGTCTCTGGCTGGTCTCCAATTATATAGGGGCAGAGTCCTTCCTTCTAAAGGCATCAGTGGAGATGGCTGCAATTTATATCTACAGTCAGGCTGACTTTACTCTCTGTTTTTATAGTTATGTTTCCTAATTTAACGTTTCTTCACTACTCTAAGAACACTTAATATAGCTATAGCCTACTTTGAATCATACAGTGGCAGCTACTAACTGCTACATCTGTTTTTTCTACCCATATTTTACTTTCATAACTCAGATTGAACCTTGTAATCATAGTCAGTGCGTAGCCTATGGCAGTATACTCTTTACTTTTTTCTTTCCTCAAGCACTGTAAACTACTTATCAATATTATTTTCTTTTCCTCTACAAAGAAAAGGTGCAGCAATCTCAACATGTACGGCATTATTTCTTATGGCACTTTGTACTGCTCTCCAATGACATGTTTATGTTTACCTGTGAACTTAACAATGCACTACTTAAATAAAGAATTAAAAAAATAAATAATATATAGCTAGTTAGAATATACAGCTATCTACAACAGAGGAATCTTGATAAAATGGGGGATAGATTCAGAGACAGACCCACAGTGACAGATAGTCATGTCATGCTACAAAGTAAAATAAAAATATCATAGCACATCCTTAATACTTCAGTATTGAGGATGTGTACTTAAATACAATACTGTATTTAAGTACACACATGGGCGTAGGAACCCCCAAAAATCTAGGGGGGATAGCATTTTTACTTGCCGGATATATTCTTATTCCGTAAACTAGGAGTTGTTTATCCCATTGTACAGTGCTACGGAATTTGCAGTCGCTATATAAATGATTAAATAATAACATTAAAGGGTCACTACAGGGAATGGGTTTTACTTACCCGGATACAGCGCCGGGATCCTCCTGATTAGAACCACCCCTACCCTTCCCATGAATATTAGAACCACCCCTACCCCTTCCATGCACAAAAGAACCCCACCTACCCCTTCCACGCATATTATCCCCCTACCCCTTCCATGCATATTCGTACCCCCCTAACCCCTTCCATGCATATTAGTACCCCCTAAACCCTTCCATGCATATTAGAACCCACCCTTCCATTCCATTCATATTAGTACTCCCCTAACCCCTTCCAATAATTTTTCTACCTCCCCCCTCCTCCCATCCATATTAGTAGCCCCCCAAACCCTTCCAATTATTTTTCTACCTACCCCTCTCCCCCTATCCTTATTAGTAGCCCCCCTAACCCTTTCCAATTATTTTTCTGCCATTTTAACTAACGCCAGTGCTGGAGTGCCGCCGTGTTTACATTAAAAGGCCTGCAGGGACAGGCTATAGACACCAGAACCACTACATTAAGCTGCAGTGGTTCTGGGGACTATAGTGTTTCTTTAATGTGAGGTAAATTAGAGATTAGTGCCACAAATAATATGCTAGATTGCCTGCTTACAACCAGATGAGGATGATGATGGGCTCTAGCTGCAGTCTGGCTCCACTGGTCTGGTGTAGAATAGGCTCTCTGGAGGCTGTTTGTAACTGTGGTCACAAAAATCTATGTTCTGGGAGAACGGGAAGCAGCTCAATTTTTGGGGGGCCCTTTACACAGCTCAAGGTCTGGGTCCCAGGGTCCACCTTCATGTTCCACCAATGAGTTTGTTCACAGGGGGTGGAGTGTGTAGGGGATGTCCTGATATGTGTGTAAGGAACGCATTGTGTGAATCTGTGTTTGTGTAAGGGCTGCAAGGTGTGTTTCTGTGTATGTACGGGATGCAGTGTGTGCGTCTGTAAAGGGTGCATTGAGTGTGTGTACAGGGTGCATTGAGTGGGTGTAAGGAATGCATTGTGTGTTTCTGTGTGTGTAAGGGTTGCATGATTGTGTGATTGTGTGTGTGTGTGTGTGTGTGCACGGGGTGCATTGAGTGTGTGTAAGGAATGCATTGTGTGTTTCTGTGTGTGTAAGGGTTGCATGATTGTGTGATTGTGTGTGTGTGTGTGTGTGATGAATGTCAATCTCTCTCCCTCCCTTGTCACTCTCTTTCTCCCCCTCCCTCCCTTGTCACTCTTTCTCCCCCTCCCTCCCTTGTCACTCTTGCTCCCCCTCCCTCCCTTGTCACTCTTTCTCCCCCTCCCTCCTCTTTCTCCCCCTCCCTCCCTTGTCACACTTTCTCCCCCTCCCTCCCTCCCTTGTCACTCTCTTTTTTATCCCCCTCCCTCCCTCGTCACTCTCTTTTTTTATCTCCCTCCCTTGTCACTCTCTTTTTTCCCCCTCCCTTGTCACTCTCTTTTTTATCCCCCTCCCTTGAGACTCTTTTCCCCCCCTCCCTTGTCACTCTCTTTTTTCTCCCCCTCCCTCCCTCCCTTGTCACTCTCTTTCTCCCCCTCCCTCCCTTGTCACTCTCTTTCTCCCCCTCCCTTGTCACTCTCTTTCTCCCCCTCCCTGTTTCTTTCTCTCCCCCCCTCCCTCCCTGTTTCTTTCTTCCCCCCCTCCCCTACCTATGATGTAGCATGGCCGAGCTCTGTATGGTCCGCGGGTACAGGGAGCTTTTGTTTCCTGTACCCGGCCGGACTAAAAGGAAGTGCACACTTAGTGTGCACTTCCTGTTAGTCCGGCCGGGTACAGGAGACGGATGCTTCCTGTACCCGCGGACCATACAGCGCTCGGCCACGCTACAGTGAGGGAGTGACAGGAGGGAGCGCTGAGCGCTTCCCTCCTGTTAGTCCCTCTCCTCATGCTGCGCCCGGGTGGTGCGCCCTCATGGACGCACCAGCCCGGGCAAGGCTGCAGCCGCCTGAGGCTCTTTACAGAGCGCTCGGGCAGCTGCAGCATGAGGGGGGCCGGCGGAGCTGGGGGGGATTTCTCCATTACCTCCATTACCTGTCCTCCCCGCATGATTTGCTGGGGGGGATGCGTTCCCCCCATCCCCCCCGGTTCCTACGCCCATGAGTACACAGCCAATATAGATCACCATTTCAACTGTTTATCTGCCTTTATCAAGCCTGGACTCCTGGGCACCTTGATGGTATGTGCTGTTCCACTATATTGATTGTTGTTATATGTCACAAAGTAAGTCAGATTTAAGAAACACAGATTCGTGAAGACCCATACAGTGCCATCTTAACAACTTTATGGGCCCCCGGGCAAAGCAGTGCACTGGGGCCACGCCTACACACAAGAGGAACAGGAATACAAATTTAAATTATAGATAAATGTAAAAGGACACCCAGCTCAATGAAGTGGTCTGGGTGCAATGTCCCTCAGGTTTTAAACCTTCAGATGTAAACATAGCAGTTTCAGAGAAACTGCTATGTTTACATTTGGGGTTAAGCCAGCCTCTAGTGGCTGTCTTCTGGACAGCCACTAGAGGCACATCTGCGACGCTGGAAGCATATTATGCCTCCATCGCGCAGAGTGTTCATAGGAAAAATGATTTCCTATTGACAGCTTGAATGTGCGCGTGGCACTTGCCGCGCATGCGCATTCGGCTCCGCTGACGTCGGCAGAGGGAGCTGACGACAGCGGGGAAGGAGAGGTCACAAGCACCGAGGGAGCTCGGAACTGGATTAAGGTAAGCTGCTGATGGGATTTTAACCCCTTCAGCGCCACGGGAGGGGGACCCTGAGGGTGGGGGCACCCTCAGGGCACTATAGTGTCAGGAAAACCGGGAAAGCAAGACAAAGCATCAGCCACAATATTCAAGTAACCAGGGACATGCCACACGCTGAAGACCACATTGAGGTCATACACATAAGGACAAATTTGCGCAACAGCCGCACCACCGGGCCGCCGCCGATAATCAATTTACCGCATGTCACACAGACACGTTGTCCGTGTGGAAAACCACTTTCCTATCCTTCAGCAAGTAACCCCAAAGCGATAGCGCCACTAGTAGTGGAAACAGCTAGAGGAAAGCCAAGTTACGCATCAAGGTGCTCGCGGCGCTTGGCCAAGGTGCCGCACACCAACGTTCCCTGAAGTACGCCCTGAAGCCCAAACTACCAGAAGCGTCCGTGAACAGATCCAGATCCGCCGCCGCAACCCCTGCGGATGCCCGCCGCACTTCTACCACCACAGCCCGCAACCCCGCCAGCTTATCCTGAGGAAGACGATATTCCCCCTTTCGAGAGTCTATCTCAATGCACAGAAAACCCAGGCAGGTTGTTGGGCCCGCAAGGGGGACTTGCACTGACCCTCATTGAAGAGCCAGGAAATACCTTGCTTGAACGCGGCCGATGAAGAGGACTGACTTCCAGCGCTGGGCTCCGACTGAAAGGGTGTCGACTTCTGCGCCATCATGAGCTTCATCCATTAAGGCACCCTCTTGTCCCACCGCATCCCAGGGTTCGCCGCATGTCGCTGCTGGAATTGCTCATTGTATTTCCACCATGCCAGATCGCCGTACGTGTGGTAGGCCTCTCACACACCATCCAGATAGCAGAATAACGAGGAACACAGACCCGATGACTTCTCCCCAATAACACTGGCTAAGATGCAGAAAGCACGCAGCCAGTTCCCAAAGAACCTAGGTATCTTCTGATACTGCTTACGTTTCTCTTCCTCCTCCTTCTTTGCGTCTTTTTTGTCCTTCTCCATGAGGTCCAAATAATCCTCCAGCGGCAACAGCGAAAAGATTTTTCAGAACTCACCTTTCCATATTTTTTCCTTCACCTCCAGCTTCAAACGCACCTGCTAAGGGCCCGCAAACGACACGTATGCATACTGCTGCGCTGCATCAGGAATCCCGCCAGACGGTTCTGCTCTCTCTCTACCCAACTCTGATCCTACCGCCATCGCCTCATACACCGCTTCCACCCTCGCTGCCATCGCCGCCCCAGCACCCAACTCTGAACCCTCGCCGGAGCTCCCTGCACCCGACACACCCAAACCCAGATCCCACACCTTAGCCCCAGGAGTCAATTAAGCGTTGCAGTGATTCAATAAAACCTTGTGAGTGTTGTGTAGTGTACAACTCACCAACCAAGCCGACAGGTCCAGGGCTGACTGCCCGTGCATGTACTCCACCAACCGGGTGGACTGGGGAGTCTTAGTGCCGTCAGCCTGGCCATGCGGCCACGTGCTCTCGTGCCCCCGGCCATCCACGGCATCACCGGGGGGCAGAGCATCATCCCCGAGTCCTGTGCACAGGCCTCTGACCTAGCAACTCCAAGCCGCCACCTCTCGCCAGACCCCGTTGGCGGGCCTTACATCATGGCCCGGGCTAAGCCTCTGTTGCGGTCTCCTCATCCGCTCCGGGTGGCCGGTCCTGCCGCTGTTCCGGATCCCCACCAGGGCCGGTCCCAGACGCTCCTGCACTCATGCTGCTTCATGATCCCGCGCTGCCACTCTCACTTCAGCCAGGAGCTGCTCCACCAGATCCATTCACTGGGCCTTGAACCTGCAGAAAAAGAAAGCAGAAAACCCTACCAGGCCCAAGCTACAGGCAGGAGTTGCACACAACTTAAGCCAGGTAAGCAGATTAAAAGTACTTCTAAAATGGCTGCCTATTTATACTGGGCCAACCCTTTAACACTCTACGTCCACTCCCAAAAGGGGTCTTCCCCAGGGCACGAGTCCTGCAGGAACGCGTGGGAACGGCGTTCCTGCACTTTTTTTACAGCAGGAACACCGTTCCCGTTGCTCCTGCAGGAGCCCCCGTGTTCCCCCTGTTATGGGGTCCAGTGGGGCTAAAGCCTGGCGGGCGGCTGTGGTGCCTGATACACGCGGCGAGGGAGCTGCTGGTCTGTCTCCTCTGCTCCCTCGCGCGCTGTCTACGGAAGCTGGAATATGACGTCATATTCCGGCTCCCAGCATTAAAAGACAGCCCGCGAGGGAGCAGAGGAGACAGACCAGCAGCTCCCTCGCCGTGTGTATCAGGCACCATAGCCGCCCGCCGGGCTTTAGCCCCACTGGACCCCAGGGACAAGTCCACGCCAGCTCTCCAGGTAGGGAGGCTGGGCGGACATTTGATAAGCATTTTGTAAAAAATGTATGTTTGTCAGTGTGAGTCTGGGAGGGAATGTGTGTGTGTGTGTCTGGGAGTGTGTGTGTCTGGGAGTGTGAGTTTATGTGTGTCTGGGAGTGTGTGTCTGTTAGTGTGTTTGTTTGTCTGTGAGTGTGTGTGTGTGTCTGGAAGTGTGTGTGTTTGAGTGTGTTGGTCTGTGTGTGTGTGTATGTGTCTTTGTCTGTGAGTGTATGTATGTTTGTGAGTGTGTGTCTGGGAGTGTGTGTGTGTGTGTGTGGGAGTGTGTGTGTCTGTGAGTGTGAGCTTATGTGTGTGTGGCTATTAGTGTGTTTGTCTGTGAGTGTGTGTTTGTCTGTGAGTGTGTGTGTCTGGAAGTGTGTGTGTGTGTGTGTGTTTGTCTGTGAGTGTCTGGAAGTGTGAGTGTGTGTATGTGTCTTTGTCTGTGAGTGTATGTATCTTTCTCTGGGAGTGTGTGTGTCTGTGAGTGTGACCTTATGTGTGTGTGGCTGTTAGTGTGTTTGTCTGTGAGTGTGTGTTTCTGGAAGTGTGTGTGTTTGTCTGTGAGTGTATGTATCTTTGTCTGTGAGTGTGTTTGTCTGTGTGTCTGTCTGTGAATTAGTATTTGTCTGTGAGTGTATTTGTGTGTGAGCCTGTCAAAGTGTGTGCGCATGAATGTCATCAGTATGTGTGTGTGCGTGCGTGCGACTATGCATACAAGTGTATCTTTTGGGAGGGGGGGATCTCGGGTGAGTTCCCACAATTTTCCCCCCAGCACTTGACCCCTGGTCTTCCCCCTATGCCCGTCTCCTAGCTCTGTCAAGCCCCTTTCCACTAAGCTGCGCTTGTTCAATAGGGTTACAGTACCATGCTGCTACTAAAATGGTGGCTGTGTTTGACGGAAACAAACACTGCTCTTTGACCAACAAACTTCCAATGTTAGAGGGCTTATATGCCAGATCTCCTAATGAACATGAAAAGTCCTACTTTGGGACATCAAACAATTACTAGTGGTGGATATTGGGACTCTTTAAACTGACATTTAGATGCTTGCACACTGCATGACTACAGTGGAAAAAGACATGATTGAGATGCAGACTCACCTAGCCTCCTGTGTGACCAATACACATGACTCACTTAAAGACCCATGAGGCCAAATGATCAGTTTTGGAGGACGGCAGTGTAAGGACACCCCTGTGCTATGCCACTCATCTAGTGTCCATACCTCCCCAAGTAGGCACCACATTAATTGCATGGCATCATGCAACTTTGCCAGTATTTCTGATGCCAGACATTGCCGCTCTGCCCCTTTGGTGCATCATGAAGTCTTTTCCACTTCATGACATCATCAAATCATTGTCAACACATACTCGTATGTTGGGGGCATGTCTATTAAGGAGACTCACCAGGCCTATAAATACTTGAGCTTTACAACTGTTAAGTGTGATTTCCATCCTGGTTATCTATGAGCACATTTTTGATGTATTTCTTATTCTTGGTTTATTGATCTTGGCTTGCTTTGTCTAACTCAATCTCTATCCCTGACCTTAGCCAGTTTATCGATTCTGTGCACCTCTATAGTCCTTCACATCAACTTGTTTGATGCCATTGCTATTCCTTGTATTTTGCCCATCTCATGAGCCATATAAAAATTTGGGGAGTACCTGAGACCATAGGCGTGCACATGGGGTGTGCCGGGTGTGCCTGGGCACACCCTAATCCCCGCAGCACGCATATGGATTGAGACTGGCCTCATTGATCTCAAGATCTTCCTTTTGGCTGATTCAGAGCCAGCACTATCCGAGCGCCGGCTCTGCTCTAAGCCTCCATGGGCCGGTGGGGAGATTAAAGGTCTCCCTCACCAACCCACAGGCAGGGAGGAAGGCAGGGGAGGATCATGGAGAGCTCTTGCCGGCAGCTCTGCTGGGTTCCTCTTGCGAGGTTGGAGCGTTGCCGGGGCTAGAGTTCACTCACCACTTGACCACCAGGGATAGCAGCAGCACGGTCCCCCCTCCATACATAAGGTAAGAAGGGAGGGGGGATATAAACTAAACTCCCCCCCCACCCCACACAATACAAACAGCACACACACACACACATCACCCTTACACACACTAACAGCACCCTTACACACACAGCACCCTCAAACACACACACTAACAGCACCCTTACACAC
Source organism: Pelobates fuscus (assembly GCF_036172605.1). Lineage (NCBI taxonomy): Eukaryota > Metazoa > Chordata > Amphibia > Anura > Pelobatidae > Pelobates > Pelobates fuscus. The sequence goes on along the minus strand of NC_086326.1, from coordinate 70,061,884 downwards.
ACACCACACTTACACACAGCACCCTTGCATATACACACACACACACACTAACATCTCCCACACACATACATCACCCTTACACACACAGCATCCTTACACACACAGTGCCCTTACACACGCAGCGCCCTTACACACGCAGCGCCCTTACACACGCAGCGCCCTTACACACGCAGCGCCCTTACACAAGCAGCGCCCTTACACACGCAGCGCCCTCATACACACGCAGCGCCCTCATACACACGCAGCGCCCTCATACACACACAGCGCCTGCACACATACACAGCGCCTTCACACACACACAGCACCTACACACAGCACCCTCACACACACAGCAGTATATGTGTGTGCATGTATGTATGTGTATATATGTAGGCCTATGCCTGAGACTGACAATAAGCTACTTATAAAGCTACTTTCCCACAAATCCTCCTCTACTGTCCTAGCAGAGGATGTCTTTCAAATTGAGAGACCACTGACCACAGAGACCTTTGACTCTAGAGATGTCTTGTGCAACTAGCTCGTTTTGGTTTTGGAATTTGTGCAGAATGTTAAGAACAATTAGAGTGAAGCAATTCCATTTTAGTAGCTTTTTAACATTTTTATCACAATGATAAATGCTTGTGGTGATTGAAAATTGCAGACTGTCTTTATCAATACATTTTCATAAAATTTTAAAAATGTTAATGAAAGATAACATTCTATTATAGGAACACTCCAGAACTATAACCACTACATCCTACTGACACCTTCCCTGAGTAAGTAATAAAACAGTTTAAGAATTAAAAAACAAACAAAAAAAAATTACCTGTGCTCTTTCCTTAATCCCTATGTATATTTAAACGTCAAGGCAGACCCCCCTAGACGGGTCCTACTCTGACCCTTCACCTTGCTTCCTTGAGCTTCTAGCAAAGATATCTCTAATGAGACAGAAAGGGGTGATTTTTTTTATATACACCCCTATGTACTTGTTAACCCTTAATAGGGAACACATTGTAACCTAGCTGTGTGATACAAAAAGTGAATACAAATACAAAAAGAAAAGTCCTGCTCTCACTCCAATCACCCCTGGGCGGCAGCAACGACCACTGTACACATCAGCTCCAATACATATAGTAAAAAACAAAGAAGAAAAAGTTACCTGCACTCTCTCCTTAATCCCTACGTATATTTAAACAAATAGAGGTCATTTAGTTACTCCAATGGCCTCTGGAGGGAATGCCCGCCTGCCAACGAAAGCAGACCCCCTCTAGACGGGTCCTACTCTGACCCTTCACCTTGTTTCCTTGAGCTTCTGGCAAAGATATCTCTAATGAGACAGAAAGAGGTATTTTTTTTTATATACACCCCTATATACTTATTAACCCTTAATAGGGAGCACATAGGATGGGCGGCAGCATTGTAACCTAGCTGTGTGATACAAAAAGTGAATACAAATACAGTGGCCATTGGAGTAACTAAATGACCTCCATTTGTTTAAATATACATAGGGATTAAGGAGAGAGCGCAAGTAACTTTTTTATTTGGTTTTTACTATATGTATTGGAGCTGATGTGTACTGTGGTCGTTGCTGCCACCCAGGAGTGATGGGAGTGAGCGCAGGACTTTTCTTTTTGTATTTGTATTCAGTTTAAGAATTAAGTTCTCTCAGCCAATAAGTGCCACCAAGGCTTAGCTCACTGGCAGACCTTCCAGCTGCAGTGGAGGTGGAGGCATACTCCAGGTATGTACACTGACTCAGATACACCCACATTTAACATAAAAGCATCCAATCACTAACATACAATTATAAAGACACCTGAACACTAGTTGAACTGACTGATACACATGTAACACATGTATGTGTTATATCACCTCAATAGATTATTAGTGGCAATGTAAAAGTGCCAACACCTTTATATTACCTTGGGGGATCTAAAAAAGGATTAAAGGGGACTATTACTTCCCATGATTTTTAATATTATGTTTACTTATAATATATTTTAATCCATGATTTTGAATTCTGCCCAAAAAAGAGTTCTGGGCTCCTAATGTTAAAGGCATTTGTTGTCAGCATGCAGAATTAATGAAAGTACAAGGAGTGGTGCAGCACCTAAAGTGTCCTTATATATATATATATATATATATATATATATATAAAAGTAGGGAGAAAAATAAAAAAAGGGGAAATATATAGTGTAGTATGTCACTGTCCAAATAAATAAATAGAATAAAACAAAAGAAATACACTCACAATTTCCTGAAGCGCTAAATTTGTAACTCCAACTTGAATGCTCCCTTCCTATGGAATAGCCTGCCTACCGCCATCAGACTCTCCCCTAGTCTTGCATCTTTTAAGAAGTGCCTTAAAACCCATCTCTTTAGGAAAGCTTATGGCCTCCAAGACTAACCCTTACCTCACATACCTGTCTCTTGCCCTCTCCTAAAGGGCAGCCCACCTTATTTGATTGTAAATTCCTGTCCTAATGTGTTTTACACCCCACCTCCTATAGAATATGAGCTCGTTTAAGCAGGGTCCTCTTCAACCTATTGTTCCTGTAAGTTTATTTGTAATTGTCCTATTTATATTTAAATCCCCCTCTCATAATATTGTAAAGCGCTACGGAATCTGTTGGCGCTATATAAATGGCAATAATAAATAAATAAATAAATGATAATAGTAAACAGTTGAGAATTGCCCACTATTTAAATTCTCTAGATCCCAAAGATCATTATCATGTAAGTGAAATGCATTCCATATAAATAAAATCACAATTTGTTATAAAAATAGATACAATTTATTGTGACAATTTAGATAATAATAATATGTAATATGCGTGATAATAATAAATGAATATTTAGTATAACATGAATATGCAACACAATGGCAATACACATTCCAATGGTTAACACAGCAATTGTCAAGACAAGATTTATGACGGTACTTCACATAGAAGGAAAGTCTTTCGCACAGCACAGTGAAAGGCCATAAAACTTTAGCTAACAGTTAACTGAATAACTGAGTAACCCTTTCAATGTTGGTTAGATCCTCCTAAGATCTATTCTCATGTAATTTTAAATAACATAACATTCAAACCAGCTCATTAGTCATTTCCTGGAACCATCCAATAAGAGAAATCTCCCAAATTCTATAAGCTGAATTTTAACTTGCCTAAAAAGATATCTTATCTAATTTTAGAGCAAATCAATACACCTGGATAAAAACAACGGTATGCTGATATGTGATAATATCACACTAATATATATAATTATTGTTAATTCCACCTGCAGAATGGAATATTTATAACTATATATTCTTTAGTTAACTAAGATTTCTAAATATCGAAATCTGACCGTGATTTATCCAGTCATATATCATGCTATTAGAAATTTTTTAATGAATTTAGATTAATTAAATGAAACCAGCATAATTACCAGTTGAGTAGATATTCTCATCAGATAAGGAGGTAGTCTCAGGAACTTGTTTGTCTGTCATAAACCTCTCTGCATGTCCCAATCTGGAAGCCCAAACTTTCTCTTTCAACTCCGACTCCTCTTCTCTGACTCACTTGCTTCCTTCTGACTCCTTGTCTTTTTCCCGACTTAGCCTGTGATCCTGATTTTTAAAGGGCCAGACTTTCTGTTCGTCATTACTTGATAAGCCAATAGGAAATTGAAGGTGTGTTTAACCTGCAGATTGCAGTTTAGTTATTTGGTCCATAGAGGGTAGTATCGCTCCACTAAACTTTCCTATCCAGGAAACAGTTAACTTTTCCTGATGACGATTTTGACATAATTTGGCTTATCTATATGGCTATTATAATTTAAGTTTACTTGTCAGTTCAAAGCATTTCTTTCAGTCTTTCAATTTCTGTCGTAATTTCTAAAATTGACAGTTTAAACTAAAATTGACCCCTAACCTTCAATGGGATCTTGTAATATTTAGAAAGTAAAATTAAATTACTGAGTCTTATCTGGTCACTGGTGTCTGACTTTCTTGTGTGAAGCTAACATTAAGAAGAGTATTCTATCTCCCTTCTCTGTTAGACTCATTGTATCACTTGGTTTGTTTATACAAAGCATTCCTTAGCTCAGGCTATGTGGTTAGTGTTACAAAAATGATAGAAATTTGTGTCTTTGTTAACTTGAAAATAACAAAATGGAATCTGCTCTGTTCTGAGTGACTCAGGCAATATACACTTTTCATTTCTATCATAGCACAAAATGTCTGCCGATATAGGTATCCTGACAACGCCTGGGCGGAACAATCCCCACCTATAGATATAGTGTGGTTCTTGGTGGTTGCAGTCACTCAAATGGTGGAAACATAAGCAGCTCTGCGGATATTGGCTTAGGATATTATAGTGTAGTGCCCACTTGTAGGTATAGATAATGATCTTTTCCCTCCAGAAATATAGGAAACAAAGGAAAAAAGCAGAACCAAAATAGTGTGTACCGTAAGGCACAGAATACAATTAAAGTGGTAAGAAATGTACTCACATTTGGTGGAGCAGATGTGGACTGCTCTATTCCTCGGGCATGTGTGGTACAATACCCACCACGGATACGGAAGTTCAAGCAGAATAGCAGCAAAGGTTGATCCAATAAAAAAGGTAATTTAAAGGTAATTAAAGGTAATTAATATAAAAATATAAAACAAGAAAAAATACACTCAAAGTGAGGTAGATAATAATAATAAATACACTTAACACATTTCACCTGGCAAGAGGCTTTCTCAAAAGTGATAATAGTGAAAATAAAGTGAAAATAGAAACCAATAGATTCTATAGCTAAGACACAAATATGAATGTGCTAAATATATCTTATTGCAAATGAAAACAACACTAAAATATTCATAATGCATTTCACCTATATGTAGGCTTTATCAAGTGACTTAAAGTGAATATATTTTTTAGCGAGGAACTCTAATAGTAATGCCTGAAAGCTGTTTATTTCCAAATACAAACTCTGATGATTTGTAGTCATATGTAAAATACAGGAGAGCGCACCTTTAAAAAGTAAATATAAACAAGATACAAATAGTAAATAATAAAAATGTTGTAGTGTAAACGTTAGCAGCTAGACATAAAGCAAAACTCCTTAATGATCATGCCCTAGTATATGAAAATAAAAAATTTCAGCGCTCTATATGGTAGCCTGTACAGTGAGGCAACCTGTAAAAATGTGCAAAAAAAATCATCAAACAAAACTCTGTGAGTTTAGTAGTAAATGGATAGAAACACTTAAATCCCACAGTAGTCTAGATTTATGCACAAAAAATATATAAAAACTTGCTTAAAAGTCCATATAGTCTTATAAGGGAGTCTTGAAGGGGTTAATCCTGTGTTGAGATGGGAGATACACTGTAGCTTTTACCTTGAATATCAAAACGCACGGACTCTACACACAAGTGATGAAAGTTCAAGGGAGAAATCTTGATATTGTTGCGAATAAAGCAGCAGCTCCCTCCCAAAGCTGATACACAGCCCAAAGCCTGGTAATATGCTGTTATTACCCTGGTGTGGGGGAGGGGTAAGGGGTACACAGCAAGGAGAGAAGGGGGGTAAATCCAGGAGATATATGATGGGGGGGAGGGGGCAGTTTCTAGTGATTAGGTTGGAGAGGAATTGAGGCAGAATGTAAAAAGCTGTTACTAAGAGAAAGAGCCAAACGTTCCAGTGCAGCCAACGGCTCTTAGACACTCAACACTCGGGAGGTGACCAGCTAGGCAAAAGTGGGGTAGGCCGGCACTTCCTAATGCTTCATACAGCAATACACAGCCAGCCAGGAGCTTAGAGCCACAGCAGTCTCATATTCCAAAGGGGGGAAAAAACACCAGCTCATAGGATTTAATATGTGCTGCTTAGAAAGGGATGGAGCAGGGCACACAGCTCCCTCTCTGTCACTGTTCTCCAATGCACAAAGTAAAGTAAAGCCTAAACTAAGCAGCACATATTAAATCCTATGAGCTGGTGTTTTTTCCCCCCTTTGGAATATGAGACTGCTGTGGCTCTAAGCTCCTGGCTGGCTGTGTATTGCTGTATGAAGCATTAGGAAGTGCCGGCCTACCCCACTTTTGCCTAGCTGGTCACCTCCCGAGTGTTGAGTGTCTAAGAGCCGTTGGCTGCACTGGAACGTTTGGCTCTTTCTCTTAGTAACAGCTTTTTACATTCTGCCTCAATTCCTCTCCAACCTAATCACTAGAAACTGCCCCCTCCCCCCCATCATATATCTCCTGGATTTACCCCCCTTCTCTCCTTGCTGTGTACCCCTTACCCCTCCCCCACACCAGGGTAATAACAGCATATTACCAGGCTTTGGGCTGTGTATCAGCTTTGGGAGGGAGCTGCTGCTTTATTCGCAACAATATCAAGATTTCTCCCTTGAACTTTCATCACTTGTGTGTAGAGTCCGTGCGTTTTGATATTCAAGGTAAAAGCTACAGTGTATCTCCCATCTCAACACAGGATTAACCCCTTCAAGACTCCCTTATAAGACTATATGGACTTTTAAGCAAGTTTTTATATATTTTTTGTGCATAAATCTAGACTACTGTGGGATTTAAGTGTTTCTATCCATTTACTACTAAACTCACAGAGTTTTGTTTGATGATTTTTTTTGCACATTTTTACAGGTTGCCTCACTGTACAGGCTACCATATAGAGCGCTGACATTTTTTATTTTCATTGATTTGTAGTCATAGCAGACCTGAGATGCCATAAAGTTATTTTTAATCTGATCTTTGATCTGTAAATGCATTTAATTTATTCTATCATATTATTACTTTTAATAGGTTTAGGCATTAAATTAAAGATACCCTATTTCCTTTAAATCACTTTTTAACCCCTTAAGACCAGAGGGCGTACTATTACGCCCTATTCTAAGCGGCTCTAACACGCCAGTAAAAGTTATGTTTTTTGAATTTTTCATGCACAAACAGCACTTACACGGACAATATTATTGCTGTGATACTTTTTACTGTTTTAAAACACAAATATTTGTGTGCAGCGAAGTCTCCTGAGTACAACAGTACCCCTCATATACAGGTTTTATGGTGTTTTCAAAAGTTACAGCGTCAAATATAAGGCTTGTGTTTCATTTTTTTCACATTAAAATTCGCCAGATTGATTACGTTGCCTTTGAGACCCTATAGTAGCCCAAGAATGGAAATTACCCCTATGATGGCATACCATTTGCAATAGAAGACAACCCAAGGTATTGCAAATGGGGTATGTCCAGTCTTTTTTAGTAGCCACTTAGTCACAAACACTGGCCAAAATTGGCGGTTTTTGCATTTTTCACACACAAACAAATACTAACGCTAACTTTGGCCAGTGTTTGTGACCAAATGGCTACTAAAAAAGACGGGACATACCCCATTTGCAATACCTTGGGTTGTCTACTATTGCAAATGATATGCCATTATGGGTGTAAATTTAATTCCTGGGCTACTATACAGTCTCAAAGGCAACGTAACCAATCTGGCGAATTTCAATTTCAAATGTAACACGCTATATTTGACCCTGTAACTACCCAAAACACCATAAAACCTGTACATAGGGATACTGTTTTACATGTGAGACTTTGCTGAATACAAATATGTGTATTTTATTGCAGTAAAACCAAACAGTATTATGACATTGACAGTTAAAATGTCATGTAGAACTAAAAAAAATAACAAAATCTCTTATTTTCTCCCATTTATTTCATATTAAATTGTCTTTCATAGCTAAATATTTGATATTAAATGAAAGCCATGTTTCCCCTGAATAAAATGATATATAATAAGTGTAGGTGCATTTAATATGAAAGAGGTGAATTACGGTTGGACAGACATATAGCGCAAATGCCAGGTTTTGTTTACGTTTTGTTTTGTTCACAACGTGTACATTTGTCCTAAAATGTCTCTGAATTGCCTGTGGACTATTGACTTTTATGCTAATGAATTTCAAACAGATCTATTACAAATAAATCCCTTAGGGAGGTTTTTGTTCTTTCTTCTAATGCTTTTGATTAGCAAAGTTGTTTAGAAAAGTAGTTACAGCACCCTAAGTTATTTGTATTTATTTAATATTATGCCGAATACATTTGCATGCCCTCTGGTAATTTAAAGTTTAAAGTAATATATATTAACAATCTCAGATTTCTGCTTCACTGCTATCCGTGAATACATTTGGAAAGTATTTCATTCTAAAAACAGCAAGCATTTTAACAAATAATGATGTGATATGGATGCAGTTATAAAACCTTAGTTAACTGTCATGTTTACAGAAATGTCCTGTTGAGTGAATTAGTTATATGAGAATGCACCTTGTAAAAACAGCAAGTGGTAGGTTTATATTGTAGGCTTTAAAAGAGAAGCCATCAGTCCAATCCATTTTAATCTCTTCTTTTCCTTGTATAGAAATATGTTTTAGATTAATGCTATACATTTCAGTATATTGTCTTATCTTGAATTGCAAATGCAATCACTGAAGTGGAACTGGACAGAAGATAATCAACATGATAAAATTTGACTTGTTTCTACTTTATATCTTTTCGCTGATCTTAAAGGGACACTAATAGGTACAAAAACAACTTTAGCTTAATGAAGCAGTTTTGGTCTGTAAAGAGAATTCTGATATTTATACTTCCTTTCTTGCATATTCTGTTTAATTTAGAATTTTGTATTCTAAAAAAATGTTTACAACCCAACACTGGAACCCAGGGAGAGGAAGGAAGGCTGGATGGGCATCAAATAAAATGAATTTGTTAGAGTGTGCAAGAATATGTGTGTCTGTCAATGTGTGTCTGTCAGTGTGTGTGTGTGTGTGTGTCTGTCAGTGTGTGTCTGTCAGTGAGTGTAAGTGTCTGTCAGTATCTGCCTGCCTGTGAGTGAGTGTGTGTGTCTGTCAGTATCTGTGTGTGTGTCTGTCAGTGGATGTGCTTCAAATCAGTGAGCGTGTGTGTCTGTCATTGCAAGGACAATTAATTGCAAATGGATGAGTTACTGAAATATCTTCACACTTATTTAGCAATGTCTATGCATTTAGCATAACATAAATAAGAAATACCTTGTAAAATTATTAGATATTTTTTGTATTTTTACATAATTTGATTTATTTTCATAGTTTTAGTTATTGCTTTATTTTGTAAATTTTTCCTTCATCATTTTTTATTTATGTAAAAAAAAAATAATGATTTAGAAGAAAGTAAGACATATTAACCTTCCAAAATCATTAACTGTAAGGTTTTATATCTTCACAAGATCCTTCCGAGTTTATTAAGGTAACATTATGTTTCAGGAAACACGCAAACATCTACATAGTGCTCTATTTCTAAAATAAGAATGCATGTGTATGTCAGCGTGTTTCAAATCAGTGAGATGGTTTATGTAATTGAGAGTGTGTCTCTGTCATTGAGGGCCTGTGTCAGTGTATCTGTCAGTGAGTGTAATTGTCAGTGAATATGTGTCTGTCAATGAGTGTGTTTCACATCAGTGAGATTGTGTATCTGTCACTGATTTTTCTGCCACTGTGTGTCTGTCAGTGTTTCTCTCTCAGAGAGAGTGTGTGACTATCAGTGAGTGTGAGGGGCTTACAGATGGAGATGTGGAGTCGTTGCCATAGAAACATGCATGTTTTGCAAACGGGATGAATTAGTAAGATTACCATGCCCACATGGGGGTGCCAAAACAATTACTGCACCGAGGCATCTTTGACCCTAGAATTGGCGTGTCGTTGTGTGTCAATTTCTGTGTGCCAGTGCCTTGAGTAGCTTGCCCTCTTTTCCCCCTCCTCTGATCCTGAAGGTGAGTAGGTATGCACTTGCAGGGAGTAGACATTATTTTTTTCTTTCTTGTGAACATGTAGCAAAACCTGGACAATGAAAGCATCTCTATCACTATGCAGCCTTTTCTTTTTAATTTAATCCTTTTTGCTACTCTATTATTCACTGGCTATACATGTATTATTAATATTATATATATATATATTTTAAATTCACATTAGTATATTAGGTATATATGGGTAAAATAGAAAAGACTAATACTCATGGGGATGAATCACGATCCGTAAATTTTGGCAAATTGGCAGAACTCCAATTGGCAAAGTTCCATTTCAGTTGCTAAACTGATTTACTCATAATCCAACAGTCAAAAGATTCTCACAGAAAGGCAAACATATGTTATCATGGACAAAGGATCAGGGCCGGTGCTATCATAAGAAGGCACAGGCCCGGGGAGCAGTACTAGGGTGACTGGCAAGAGGAGAGCACAGCACTCCCCTCCTGCTGGTCTCTGCATGTAGCGTGGATGAGAGTGGAATGCAGGAGAGTAGCTTGTTTCCATCTCCCCAGTCTAACAGGAAGCGCTCACTGAGAGTGCCTAAATGCTTCCTATCAACAAGCTCTACGCTCAGCCACACTACACAGGAGGAAGGAGGTGAGCTGGCACATAGGGGACTGGGGAATTGATACACTAGGAGGGATGGGGCAATGAGCCACAGAGGAGCTGGGGAAGAGGCAAAAGAGATAGGCAAAACACGTCTGCACTTGTGTAGCCTAAATTCTTTGCACTGGTCGTAACTACAATGCAAAACAGCAGGTGGGTTAAAGAAGCAGATAATAAAAGACAGTAGCCCCTTAAATGATCACAGCAGCATCTTTATTTCAAAAGATAAAGGTTTTACTTTATAAAAAGCCAAATTTGCAGCAAGCAGATTCTGTAACGAAAATATACCCCAACACGCAGGATTCAACTCAACAGAAGACAACACAGAGGGGAAATACGTCTACCGGACCTTAGAATGGCCGGACTCGACGTATATGAGAGGAGTACAGAGTCAGGAGCGATCCGAGGTCAAGGGCACAAAGAGACAGCGTAAACTAAGACTAGCCGGGGTCTGGTACACAGTAAACAGCAAGCCGGCAAACAGAACAGATAAGGATAAAGAGATAACATAGTCAGAAACAAAGCCAAGGTCAAGTACGAAGGAACACAACTGAACAACACAAGCGCTAAAGGGAACTGAAACAGAAACCACGATAAGGCAAGGAACTAAGGGAAAAAGGTAAGTATATATACCTTAACATCTATTTTGATTGGCCCCTGTCATATCCACACCCCCAAAAGGTAAGTGAATGGGGAGTGTGGCATGACAGGGACCAATGGGAGGCCTTTGCCAATTTAGGCTCCCACTGTCCCTTTAAGAGCGCACCCAATACCCGCGGCGTGCTCTTAGAGTCAGGCGGGACACGTGACCACTTCTCGCGGTCACTGCCCGCCTTCCTGTCACAGATGGCGGATGAGCCGCGCGCGGCTCATGCAGCAGCAGGACCGCGCGCAGCTTGAACAGAGGACCCCGGCCGGCCCCTGGAAAGGGTAAGTACCGCTACAGTACCCCCCCCGAGGACACGCCCTCCGGGTGGGGAGGGCCAGGCCTGGCAGGAAAATGAGAATGGAAGGAACGTACAAGGCGAGGAGCGTGAACAGCGTCAGCGGAAATCCAACTGTTCTCCTCAGGCCCATAGCCCTTCCAATGCACCAGGTACTGAAGTTGACCTCTAAGGAAACGTGAGTCAAGAACAGCAGAAACTTCAAACTCCTCATGACCCTCCACAGAGACAGGAGGGGGAGGAGGAGCATGCCGGGTATAGCGGTTGCGTACGTAAGGCTTCAACAACGAGGTGTGAAAGACATTAGGAATACGCAGATTCTTAGGAAGACCCAAGGCATACGAAACAGGATTAACTTTATGCAAAATATGATAAGGACCAATAAAGCGGGGGGCCAATTTCATAGAAGGCACACGGAGGCGAATATTTCACGTGCAAAGCAAAACCCTGTCCCCGACGACATAAAAAGGAGCCGCCCTGCGACGCTTGTCAGCCTGCACCTTCTGGCGAGCAGCGGAATCCACCAAAGAACGCTGAACCTGCTCCCAAGTATTACGCAAACCAGCCAAATGCTCATCCAGAACTGGCATGCCCTGTGAGGAGAAAGCAGCCGGAGGAACAACGGGATGCTGGCCATAGACAACGTAAAAAGGACTTTTGCCGGAAGAATCATGAGTAGCGTTATTCCGAGCAAACTCAGCCCAAGGAAGAAGGTCAGCCCAATTGTTCTGATGGTGGGATACGAAACAACGAAGGTACTGCTCCAGAGATTGATTGGCACGTTCAGCAGCTCCATTAGACTGGGGGTGGTAAGCGGAAGAAAATGAGAGAGAAATACCCATTTCCGAACAAAAGGCTTTCCAGAACCTGGAAATAAATTGGCTACCCCTATCGGACACAATAGATACGGGAATGCCATGCAACCGAAACACCTCTTTAGCGAAGATAAATGCCAGTTCCCTAGACGTGGGCAGCTTGCGAAGAGACACAAAGTGAGCCATCTTGGAAAACCGATCTACTATCATTAGGATAACTGTGTTACCATTCGAAGGGGGTAATTCAACAATAAAATCCATAGGCAGGTTAGACCAAGGTCTTTCGGGAATGGGTAACGGATGCAACAGCCCACAAGGAACTCTACGAGAAGATTTCATACAGGCACAAGTAGTACAAGCACCTATATAGTCGGTGACATCCTTGCGTAAGGAATCCCACCAAAAATACAGAGCAACAGCTGACACCGTTTTGGAAATACCAGGATGTCCACCAGTCTTAGTGTCATGATACAACGACAGAATATCCCGTCTCTCGGGAACATCAACGAACAGTTTATCATTAGGCCTCTCACTAGGTGCCATGCTTTGTTTCGCTTATATGGCCTGAAAGAGGGACGAGGAAATAGACAAAATAGTAGTAGCTATTATCCTGTCTGGGGGAATGACAGGAGTAACATCAATCTCCTGTTTGTCAGTTCGAACTGTCTGGACAGAGCGTCTGGTTTAGTGTTGCGATCACCTGGCCTATAATATGGTGATAATATAATTGAAATGGGACAAAAACAGTGACCACCTAGCCTGCCTAGAAGACAATCTTTTAGCCTCACTAAGGTAGGATAGGTTCTTGTGATCCGTAAATATGAGGATGGGATCCTTAGTTCCTTCTAACAAATGTCTCCATTCTTTAAGTGCTAAAATAATAGCAAGGAGTTCGCGGTTACCCACATCATAATTCTTTTCTGCTTTGGACATTTGTTTGGAAAAGAAGCCACAAGGATGCAATGGCTTGTCAGGCGACTCTCTTTGGGATAAGACAGCACCTACTCCGATATCAGAAGCATCAACTTCAAGAATATAGGGCAGTGAGGGGACAGGATGCTGTAAAATAGGTGCAGAGGCGAACGTCGTTTTAAGAAATTCAAAAGTGCCTCGGGAGACTGGACATGAGTATTGCCATCCTTTTTTGTCATACGGGTGATAGGCGCTACAATAGAGTAAAACCCTTTAATAAAGCGTCTATAATAGTTACAGAAACCAAGAAAACGCTGAATGGCTTTCAAACCTTGTGGTAGAGGCCATTCTATGACAGCAGAAAGCTTCCGGGGATCCATACGAAAACCTTTAGCGGAAATCAAATACCCCAAAAACTGGATTTCGTATTGGTCAAATAGACATTTTTCCAGTTTACAATAAAGACCATTAGCAAGAAGGGTCTTCAGAACTGTTGTAACATGCAGGGGCGTACCTAGAGCATTTGGCACCCGGGGCAGATCCTCCTTATGGCATCCCCCTCCCACCCCTTAAAATGTAAGAAACACCCACATTTTTTTTACAATGAATGTAGCACTGAGCAGTGTTTGTGCATCTAAATGTAAGCATGGGTTTTTGTATGGAAAATGTGTGAGTGAATGTAGGGATGTGTAGTGTTGGTGTTTGAATGCAGGCATGCATTTGTGTGTAGTGTTGGCAGTATAGGGCAGTGGTGTGGTTATATCAAAAACATGGTGATGTTTTAAAGGTGTGTTTGTTTGTAGTGTTGTTTGAATGCAGTGGTGTGCTTTTGTGTAGTGTTGGCAAAATGCTAAGATGTATGCACATATACACATACACAAATATATACACACAATCAGCCAACACATTTGCATAGAATTCATACTAGCCACCCAAATTTCCTGTTCTGCGCTGGCTGACACCTCTAAACTTCGATCTTTGTTTAGCAGATAACTCCTCTATTTGATATCCCTATGTGAGATTGCCATATTTAGATCTAAAGAGCACCCTAATTTGGCATATTTAAATATGGAAATCTCACATAAGAGCATTGATTTAGGGAATTATCTACTAAACTGCTAAAAGATCAAAATTTAAAAGCCTTTTACTTGATTTTAATCTTTCAGTTGTTTAGTAGATAACTCCCATATTTGTTATCCTTATGTGGGATTGACATATTTAAGGACACCAAATAAGGGAACTATCTACTAAACACATACACATTTATATACACACAGACTTGTACATCTGTGGTTGTGTGTGTATATAAATACACACACAATCCCAGACATACACCTAATCACAGACACACAATCACAATAAACACACACTTAACGACAGAGATACACACAATCACAGACACACACAAAAATCACATTCTTACACACATTTAGTAATTAAGATGTCCACCCAGCTTCCCTACCTTGCTCTTGGATCTTCCCCATGGTGATTAACGGTTGCTGCTGGGCGCTCTTCCTGCACAGCTCACTTGTGCTCCCAGTAGTGATGACGATGCCATCTTATCCCAGCTGCCGGTTCACTGAAGGTCGCGCACTAACCTCACTGCCTCCCAGAATATATCTGTCCTTGTCCCTTGTGTAAAAAATTGTGTTTGTGACAGCGTATGTATGTGCATTGTGTGTGACTGCATATGTAGTTTGTGAATGTGAGCCTGTGTGTAATGTGTCTATGTGACAGTAGGGGAACAGTTGTATGTGCCTGGGTGGGTCGGAGTAGATTGGGGTCTGGGACTTCGTGTGTGATATTGCATGGGGGAATAGGGCAGGGAGGGTGAGGGTATAATGGCACGGAGGGTGAGGGATATAGGGCAGGGGGGTGGTGTTATAATGGCAGGGGGGTTATAGGGCGGGGGGGTATGGTAGTACCTTATCATTTAGGAGGGTGCAGGATCAGCAGGGTCTGTTTCACCATTTGGTGGCTGCTCTGGGGTTATAATGGCAGTGAGGTGGGGTATAGGGCAGGAGGGGTGGGGGTAAAGGGGTGGGAGTATAATAGCAGGGTAGTATAGGGCAGGGGGGATTATAATGGCAGGGGGGATTATAATGGCAGGGAGGGTGGGGGTATAATGGCCGTGGGGGGTGGGGTATAGGGCAGGGAGGGTGATGGTTATAATGGCAGGGGGGTTTAAATGGCAGGGAGGGTGGGGGTATAATGGCAGCGGGGGGTGGGGTATAGGGCAGGGAGGGTGGTGGTATAATGGCAGGGGGTCTAGGGCAGGGGTGGGGTATAGGGCAGGGAGGGTGGTGGTATAATGGCAGGGGGTATAGGGCAGAGAGGGTGGTGGTATAATGGCAGGGGTGTATAGGGCAGGGGGGTATAGGGCAGGGAGGGTGGTGGTATAATGGCAGGGGGGTATAGGGCAGGGAGGGTGGTGGTATAATGGCAGGGGGTACAGGGCAGGGAGGGTGGTGGTATAATGGCAGGGGGTATAGGGCAGGGAGGGTGGTGGTATAATGGTAGGGGGGCTATAGGGCAGGGGGGGTGATATTATGGCAGGGTGGTATAGGGCAGGGAGGGTGGTGGTATAATGGCAGGGGGTATAGGGCAGGGGGGTGATATATTGGCAGGGGGTATAGGGCAGGGAGGGTGGTGGTATAATTGCAGGGGGGTATAGGGCAGGGAGGGTGGTGGTATAATGGCAGGGGGTACAGGGCAGGGTGGGTGGTGATATAATGGCAGGTGGGTACAGGGCAGGGAGGGTGGTGGTATAATGGCAGGGGGTATAGGGCAGGGGGGTGGTGATATAATGGCAGGGGGGTATAGGGCAGGGGGGTGATATAATGGCAGGGGGGTATAGGGCAGGGGTGGTGATATAATGGCAGGGGGTACAGGGCAGGGAGGGGGGGTTATAATGGCAGGGGTGGTGGTGATATAGTGGCAGGGGGGTGATATAATGGCAGGGGGGTACAGGGCAGGGAGGGGGGTTATAATGGCAGGGGGTACAGGGCAGGGAGGGGGGTTATGGCAGGGGGGTTATAATGGCAGTGGGGGGGTGGGGTATAGGGCAGGGAGGGTGGTATAAAAGTTACTTACCATTTGGCATTTAGGAGGGTGCATGGGCAGCAGCTCCTTCCCAGGCAGGCAGCAGGTGCAGGGGATCTGTACAGAGTGACCGCGGGGGAGCAACCTGGCTCTGCGCCCCCTGCTGGTACACTCCGAAATAGCCTCCCTGCAGCTCAGTGTGTGAGTCAGAACACAGGCTGGGAATCCCCTCCTTGTGCTCTGACTCACAAACTGAGCGCCGGTTTGCCGGAGCTGCGGGAGAGAAGGAGGTACAGAGCCTGGCACCCCCTGCTGAGTGGCACCCGGGGCGGACCGCCCCCCCCCCTCGCACCCCCCTTTAGTACGCCACTGGTAACATGTCTGTGATGAGTGTGTAAATCTGTAGTAAATTAATATGTCGTCCAAGTACACAATTACGAATGTGTGAATAAAGTCTCTTAAGACGTCATTAATAAATTCTTGAAACACTGCTGGGGCATTGCATAGACCAAATGGCATAACAGTATACTCGTAATGGCCAGATCTAGTGTTAAATGCCGTCTTCCATTCGTGGTCTTTCTTAATACGGATTAAATTGTATGCACCTCTAAGATCCAATTTAGTGAATACAGTAGCATGTTTGAGCCTGTCAAATAATTCCGTAATTAAAGGTATAGGGTATGCATTTTTGATGGTGATTTTATTTAGACCTCTATAATCGATAAAAAATCTCAATGTACAGGCACTCTTATATCTGTATTGGTGCAATATATCAAGGTGGCCCCTTAGCCTTCAAATAATATAATACAAAAAATGATACTGCACTCAAAAATAAAGCAAAAGTTAGTACGTATTTAATCATAGATAGTGAAACAATTTCATATATATACACAAAAAAGATGAAAAAAGATGGATACTATATATGACAAGTATCCTATGGCAACCAATGTAATGTCATGTAAAAAAACACAATATCCTTACAAGAGTTTGAATTCATATCGGTATTCAAAAGTTAAATTCATATAGTTATAGTAGACGTTGTAATGGTGTTAAAAATTCTCAATCTGGGATATAGACCAATATGGACAGGTAAGTATATACAGTATATACAATATATACAATAATGGCAAAAAATCTAAGAAATAGAAAAAAGTGAAAAAAATGAAAAAAATTGAAAAAATGAAAAAATGGAAAAAGAGAAAAATAGTTTGAAAAAATTTATATACAGTCACCAGTGTGTACACACTATTGCATATGGATCGATCTCACCAGTATGTTCTGCAGAAAAAAGGAAAACATCCAGTCCCAAATCTGACTGTCCTCGTTATTGATTGCACACTGTTCCCCTCTGTTGCTGTTATTTGGTAATGATGAATTTAGTCGATACTTGGTAAGTTCTTGGTAAGTATAGGGTGAGTCTTTAACCGGTCCGGGTCAGATATATTCCAGAATGTCGGCTCTTGCGTCGGATAAATGGGCTGCGCGCTCGGGACCCTTCAGCCCCTTCAATGGCCCTGTGTGAGTAAAATACAGTTGTAAGTTCCTTATTTATGCCCCTTATTCGGCGCGCCCGCTTGTTCGCGCGGGTCGCGTCCGAATGACGTAATGACGCACATGACGTCATTACGTACTCCCTTCCGTGTGCGCATGCGTGTTTAATTTTTGCCTGCGCATGCGTCTATCCGCTGACTGCGGTCTATCACAGATGGATTACTCCAAACAGAGTATATGATACCAGGATCATGATGTAGGTTATTGTACAGAAATAACAAGATATTAAACAAAATATAATATATACAAAAAGGTGTAAACTGAGGGGACTATGGACATAAATACATACTCTTAATATATTTATAAAAAACACAGAAAGAATACATGACAAAACCTGCAAATATTTTGCAGGATATATAGAGGGGTATTTCTTTGAATATGAGAGGAATTTATACATAATAGCGAAGGCACTTATAAAAGATTAAATCTATTTAAACAACCCTGTACCCATGTCTAAACGTGTTTTTATATTTTTATATTTAGAGGATGTAATATTGCAACAGATAATCAAAAAGGTCAATGATTAACATGAGTAAATACATTTGTAAAAAAAAATTTTAATTTTTTTTAAAAAAGGGAAAAAAAGGAAAGAATATATTTTGGCAAAAAGGCATACTCACCAGCAGTGTAGCGTGTGAAGAATGCCCATGGGTTCTCTAATGTTGGACCCCGCTTTCTGACGGGTTGCGGACCAAACTTGGTCAACTTTTATGGAGATTCTTAAGGGATAATCAAGACCAGCGTGCCAGGTATAAACCACAGTGCATACTGTAGGATAGAGTAAAAATATGATATTTAGTCTAGTGGACAGGAACAAATGTACTTGAAGATATACACTCCCCGTGGATAACTTCACAAAAAGTGTTTGAGGTCATAGTCCTCATTCAGACCATCCGGGTATAGTGTCTCCAAGATGCTAATCCATCTTGTTTCCTTGCGTAATAGTGCTTTTTGTCTATCTCCCCCTCTCCGTAGGGGCTTAATACCGTCTATAACTTGGAAACGTAACTGGTTGACATTATGTCCTTGTTGCAAGAAATGCCTCGGTACAGGTTTCTCACCGGTCCCTCTCTGAATAGCTGCTCTGATATCCCTCTTATGCTCTCCAATGCGTTCTTTTACTGGTCTAATTGTTTCTCCAACATAGAGAAATCCACATGGACACTTCAAAATGTATACCACATAATCGGAGTTGCATGTATAGTAATCAAGTATCTTATATAACTTACCCGATCGTGGGTGAACAAAGCATTCACCCTTGATTATGCTGTTGCAATGTATGCAATTTAGACATGAGTGTGTGCCCCTCTTGGGTTCTGAGAAAAATCTTTTATGTTTGCGACTGGTCCCTATATCAGAGTGTACCAATTTGTCTCTCAGATTCTGCGCTCTCTGATAGGAGAATAAAGGAGGATTTTTAAATTCGTTTGGTAAGTTGACATCACCCTCAAATATGTTCCAATGCTTCATGATAATTTTTTTAATATCATGGCTATACGGTGTAAATGGCGAGATGAAAGGAATTCTATCTATCGCATTTCTAGTGCCAGTTGGATTAAGTGCTAAGCCTCTATCCATTTCTAAGACTTTATTTTTATGTTGTTCAACTAATCCCTGTGGGTAACCTCTATGTATGAACTTATTACACATAAATTCCATCCCTAGATTGACCTGATCTTCTTGTGAGAGTATTCGTTTGACCCTCAAAAGTTGGCTGTATGGGAGGCCATCCTTGAGATGTTGCGGGTGATAACTTGTGTACTCTAAGAGATTGTTTCTGTCTGTTGGTTTAGTATAAATGTTCGTGTATAGTTTACCTGCAGACAAATATACTTGAGTGTCTAGGAAGGGAACAGTTGTTTTATCGCATGTCATTGTGAATTTAATGTTGGAGTCCAAGGAGTTCAGCTGGTCAAAAAATGTGTCCAACTGTGCTTTCGTGCCCTCCCAACACATAAATATGTCGTCTATAAATCTCTTCCACACAAGGGTCTTCTTAAACAATGGGGCGGTGTATATGTGTACCTCTTCTAATCTATTCATGTAGATGTTGGCATAGGTGGGCGCTACATTCGATCCCATTGCAGTTCCTTTGACCTGTTGGTAGTATTTATCTTCAAAGAGAAAATAATTCTCTGTTAAGACAAATCTCAGTAGGTTAACCATAGACACATTACAGAAGGAATTAGTTAAACACAAAACAACGGAGGTACTGCTCCAGAGACTGGTTGGCACGTTCAGCAGCTCCATTAGACTGGGGATGGTAAGCGGAAGAAAATGAGAGAGAAATAAATTGGCTACCCCTATCGGATACAATAGATAAGGGAATACCATGTAATCGAAACACTTCTCTAGCGAAGATAAGAGCCAGTTCCTTGGAAGTGGGCAACTTGCGAAGAGACACAAAGTGAGCCATTTTGGAAAACCGATCTACTATCATAAGGATGACTGTGTTACCATTCGAAGGGGGTAATTCAACAATAAAATCCATTGATAGATTAGACCAAGGTCTCTCGGGAACGGGTAACGGATGCAACAGCCCACAAGGAACTCTACGAGAGGATTTCATACATGCACAAGTAGTACAAGCACTTATATAGTCAGTAACGTCCTTACGTAAGGTATCCCACCAGAAATACCGAGAAACGGCTGACACCGTTTTGGAAATACCAGGATGTCCAGCAGTCTTAGTATCATGATACAGTGACAGAATATCCCGTCTCTCGGGAACGTCAACGAACAATTTATCATTAGGCCTCTCCCTAGGTGCCACGCTTTGTTTCGCTTGTATGGCCTGCAAGAGGGACGAGGAAATAGACAATATAGTAGTTGCTATTATCCTGTCTGGGGGAATGAAAGGAGTGACATCAATCTCCTGTTTGTCAATAGTCTCGAACTGTCTGGACAGAGCATCCGCTTTAGTGTTCCGATCACCTGGCCTATAGGTGATTATATAATTAAAATGAGACAAGAACAGTGACCACCTAGCCTGCCTTGAAGACAATCTTTTAGCTTCGCTAAGGTAGGATAGGTTCTTATGATCCGTAAATATGAGGATAGGATCCTTAGTGCCCTCTAACAAATGTCTCCATTCTTTGAGTGCTAAAATGATAGCAAGGAGTTCGCGATTACCCACATCATAATTCCTTTCTGCTTTGGACATTTGTTTAGAAAAGAAGCCACAAGGATGCAATGGCTTGTCAGGAGACTCTCTTTGGGATAAGACAGCACCTACCCCTATATCGGAAGCATCAACCTCAAGTATATATGGCAATGAGGGGACAGGATGCTGTAAAATAGGTGCAGAGGCGAACGTAGTCTTAAGAAAGTCAAAAGCCTGAAGTGCCTCGGTAGACCAGGCACGTGTATTGCCATCCTTTTTAGTCATACGAGTAATAGGTGCTACGATAGACGAAAAACCTTTGATAAAACGTCTATAATAATTAGAGAAACCCAGAAAACGCTGGATGGCTTTCAGACCTTGCGGCAGAGGCCATTCTATGACCGCAGCGAGCTTCTGGGGATCCATCCGAAAACCCTTAGCGGAAATCAAATACCCTAAAAACTGGACCTCGGATTGGTCGAAAAGACATTTTTCTAGTTTGCAATAAAGACCATTAGCAAGAAGGGTCTTCAGAACTGTCGTAACATGTCTGTGATGAGTGTGTAAGTCTGTAGAATATATTAAAATGTCATCCAAGTACACAATAACAAATGAGTGAATAAAGTCCCTTAAGACATCATTAATAAATTCTTGGAATACTGCTGGGGCATTGCAAAGCCCAAATGGCATGACGGTATACTCATAATGACCTGACCTAGTGTTAAAGGCTGTCTTCCATTCGTGGTCCTTTTTTATACGTATCAAATTGTATGCTCCTCTAAGATCTAATTTGGTGAATACCGTAGCATGTTTGAGCCTGTCAAACAATTCTGTTATTAACGGTATAGGGTAAGCATTTTTGATGGTGATTTTATTAAGACCTCTATAATCAATGCAAGGTCTTAAATCACCTTCTTTCTTTGATACAAAGAAGAACCCCGCTCCAGCCGGAGAAGAGGATCTCCTAATAAACCCCTTTTCTAGTGATTCCTTAATATACTCCTCCATGACACGGTTTTCTTGAACTGATAAAGGGTACACCCTGCCCTTTGGAGGTATAGTGCCAGGCAATAAATCGATAGCACAATCGTAGGGTCTGTGAGGCGGTAATTTGTCAGCCTTCCTTTTATCGAAGACAGTCTTGAGAAATAAGTACTGAGGGGGTATAACAGTAGACAAAGGAGGAGTAGTAGGAACATTAATAGAATCCAAAGGGGTGACTTCAATAGTACAAGACTCGTGGCAGGCTTTGCTCCATGATTTTATTTGCCCTGACTCGAAAATGGGATTGAATGTACGTAACCATGGGTACCCTAACACGACGTGAGAAGAGGGAGAGGTGATGACCTGGAACCAAATGGTTTCAAAGTTTAAAACCCCTGTATACATGTGTAACGGTACAGTTTCATGGGTAACAACTGGAGAACTTAATGGTCTGCCATCTATGGCCTCAACGGCCAAGGGTATCTCCTTCTCTCTGATGGGAATGTTGTTTTTCTTAACAAAACCAGAGTCTATGAAATTATCAGCTGCCCCGGAGTCAACTAGAGCTTGCATGTGCTCAGCTATGCAACTCTCTCCCATATGCAAAGAAACAGGGAGAAGCAAATGGTTAGGAGGCAATTTAGGAGACTTAGCTATCACACCCAAGGCCAGTCCCCTATAGGGTCTTAGGTGCGAGAGTTTTCCGGAAGCACGGTACATTCTTTTATCATATGGTCTCTCCTACCACAGTATAGGCAGAGTCCGTCCCTTCTCCTATGCAATTTTTCAGTATCAGAGTTTGGCAACCCCTAATTGCATGGGTTCCTCCTCAGATACTTTAACACTCTCAGGTTTATCAACTCTGGGGTTAATAGGTGTAACCAAACGTCTATTCCTGTTTTTAGTATAGAGCCTGTCACGAATCCTATTATCTATATCAATGAGGTAGTCAATAAGGTCCTCTAATGCAATAGGAAGCTCTCTAGCTGCTACCTCATCCAATATAGTGTCAGATAAACCTTCCATAAATGCAGTAGTTAACCCATTGTTGGTCCAATCTACCTGTGAAGAAAGGGTACGAAACTGAATAGCATAGTCTGCAACAGACCTAGAACCCTGTTTAATTCTCATTAATGTTCTGGGGGCATTCTTTGACCTTTTAGTTGTGTTAAAAGTTCTACGAAAAGCTGTAAGGAAACTATTGAAATTATGTACCATAGGTCCATTAGCCTCCCAAATAGGATTTGCCCACTCAAGTGCTTTATCGGTGAGTTGGTGCATAAGGAACCCTACTTTAGACCTATCTGTGGGAAATACATTTCAAAATGGAATTCTATTTGATTAATGAATCCTCTGAAAGTCTTAGCTTCCCCTCCATATCTAGGAGGGGTTGTTAAATAGGCCGAAGCATTAGGCAAAGTAGATACATAAGGAAGAAGAGGAGCAGGAGGATCTGGTACGGTTACTGAAATAGTTCTAGATAAGAGCGTTTGGAGAGCCTGGGCTATCTGATCCATACGGTGATCCTGCTCTACAAATCTAGCCTCATGAGAAGCCATCTGCTGAGCTAAATCTGCGGGGTCCATGGCCCTATCGTAATGTAACAAAAATATACCCCAACACGCAGGATTCAACTCAACGGAAGACAACACAGAGGGGAAATACGTCTACCGGACCTTAGAATGGCCGGACTCGACGTATATGAGAGGAGTACAGAGCGATCCGAGGTCAAGAACACAAAGAGACAGCGTAAACTAAGACTAGCCGGGGTCTGGTACACAGTAAACAGCAAGCTGGCAAACAGAGCAGATAAGGATAAAGAGATCAAGGTCAAGTACGAAGGAACACAACTGAACAACACAAGCGCTAAAGGGAACTGAAACAGAAACCACGATAGGGCAAGGAACTAAGGGAAAAAGATGAGTATATATACCCTAACATCTATTTTGATTGGCCCCTGTCATATCCACGCCTTCAAAAGGTAAGTACCCCCAAAAGGGACCAATGGGAGGCCTTTGCCAATTTAGGCTCCCACTGTCCCTTTAAGAGCGCGCCCGATACCTGCGGCGCGCTCTTAGAGTCAGGCGGGACACGTGACCACTTCTCGCGGTCACTGCCCGCCTTCCTGTCACAGATGGTGGATGAGCCGCGCGCGGCTCGTGCAGCAGCAGGACCGCGCGCGGCTTGAACAGAGGACCCCGGCCGGCCCCTGGAAAGGGTAAGTACCGCTACAGATTCATAATAGCAATACACTTGTATAATAACATTACAAATGCTATTTCCCAAACAGCAATTTATGTGAAAATTACTATATTTATCAAAATATGAATAAAATGGATTTGTCCCAAATTAAATAACTTCTGAATCATCCTATAAATCTTCTGATGGTGTATTTAGAGAGGCTATGTACGCGCCATAAACAGTACAGCTAATTGTAGCGGTTATGTTGCAGGCACAGTCCCATGGTCATGGTTGGTGTCGAGCTGTTTAAAATTATAGTTTTTGTTTTTCAGTTTGAAACATTTTAATTTAACACACATTAACACCTTAAGGACTGAGGCAATTGTACAAGTTCTATTTAAAACCTGGAATTTATGCTGTATGTCATTTCAACCATAATTTACCTCTTTCATATTAAGCGTACCCACACTTATTATATATCATTTTGTTCAGGAGAAACAGGGCTGTCATTTCAAATGAGATATTTATACATGAAACATAATTTAATAATAATAACATCTAAAAAAAAATGAAAAATTACAAAATGTTCTTTTTAAAGTTCTACATAGCATTTTTAGTAAGTGAAACATCAAAGGTATTGTTCAAGGGATTGATTCATCCTCTCGGTAACACTATTAGACTGGGGGTGATATGAGGAAGTAAAATTCAATTGTATACCCAATTGATTACCGAATGCTTTCCAGAACCGGGAAATAAATTATAGGCCTCTGTCCGAGACTATATCATTCGGTAACCTGTGTAATCGAACGACCTCTCTAATGAACAATGTTCAGAGGAGGAAGGTGTGGAGTATTGATCATTATTTAATGTGTAGTTTGCAATATATATGTGTATTATATGGTATGGTGCATATATATATATATAATACGAATGTACATTTAGCTGTATACAATAGGTGTATTTTCATATTGCAGGCCCTTTTGCTTAGATAAAGTTAACATTTCAATGACATCCCACAAGGTTAAAATTAAATTAGAACAAACACATGTGCTGTCAGTCAAATGTATACAAAACTAGTTGTAAGCTAATTACAGGCAAGAGCCTTCTAGAGAATATTCCAAAAACACATGTGCTGTCAGTTAAATGTATACAAAAACACTTTGTAAGCTAATTACAAGCTCGAGCCATTTAGGGAATATCCCAAACTTAGATATGCAATACATTACATCATGTAACAAGTTAGAAAACCTTTTTGGGAAAATCACACAGGTGGTGGCTGCTTTATGGAGGACAAAATGGCTATTTAACTGAAGGAGAAAGGATAGGACGTTGTCATTCTTTAACATTCATTCACTCAGGCATACATTCAACCATTATTCCATTCTCACTTGCACACGGACACCATACATATGCTGTAAGCCACTAATACTTTGGTAAGATTAATTATTTACTGACTATTTTTGCATTCTGTTACATTCATCCAATACACTTTTATCTTATATTTATTTGAGTCATTGTTTCATTTATTACAATATTTTTACAGTGCCTATTGGGTCTTCAGACACTGAATTATTTTAGTGATAAATCAAATTATCATCTAGAATGGTTAAGGAAAACAGTATTTATAAGTAATTTGGGAACGGAAGGGTCTACTCCGTATACAGCTATAGATTGCATAAAGACACGCTAAGCTTAGAATGACCCGGAGTGACCTTTTGTCGGTAAAGGTCCACATCATACCTGAAGCGAGCCATAACTATCAAAATTGAAGTATCACCGAAACCGACATTCTGGGGGCCTCGTCCTTGGGAGGTTTAGTCGTGTCTTTTGCAGTGGAGAACACGGTGTACTCAGTTGCCGGGAGGATTCTCGTTTTGTAAGTATGTCTTTCTTTAAGTTTCCAAATAGGATAGGTAATCTTGAAACTAGTTCAAGTGACCCTATTGATTTAAATACTGAACAGAGATCCGTTGATTTCCCTGTTTTGTTTTCTTTCCCTTCTGTGTTTCAAGAATTTATCAAATGTTGGATAAAAAAATATGGAGGTCCATTTAAGTTGGGCGAAAATATAAGTGATGCACTGTTTCTAGAGGACATTTTTCAAGTATTACCCTCAATCATGCAGCTTAAAGATGGCAATGTAAAAAAGGGTAGAAGTTTGCAAGCTTTACTAGATATGCTATTAATGTCCCTTCAAATGATTGAACAGTTGCAAGTTAGTTTTAATCTGCAAGCTTCTCTTATTAATACGCTGCATGTACAAATAGAAGATTACCGCACCCAGGCACAAAATGCAGCTCACACTGCTGGATTCTTACAAGATAAAGTTCATAAGTTAGAATCCAAAAATATAATTCTTGATCAAGCTGTAGACACCTTAAAATGCCTGCGTACAAAGCACTCTCCTTCTTTAAAACTAGGAGGTAAAGCACGGGGAAGTGCTATATTTAAAAAATCCCCTGTTGCTCATGAAAACAAATGGTATCAGATTGCCACCTTGTCAGTCGATCTTCCTTCTGCTTTAATTAATGAAGACGACAATGCAATATGGATGGAGCATAAAAATGAAAATATTGAGTTTCCTTCACAAGTAACCTCTGTCCCCACTGCTCCTCCCACGTATACACATTTGTATCCAGAATTGCCAATTGAACATTCTAAAACTGATCTTGTTCCTTGTAATCCTATAACACGTGGTCCTCAATTAGAGGCTAACGAAGTGTTATCAGATGACAAATTGAAGGAAATTTCTGCACATCATGCTAGAATAGAAAAAGAATATAATGATATGGAAATGACTTTACATAATGTAAAACAATCGTTTTCACAAGAACACCAGCAGAGACGAATCTTAGACAGATGTCTCCTTATGAAGTTCTTTTTGGACGCAGTATGCCTTCCTGGGAACGCCTTTTGCTTCCTATGGATTTATCTACCTCGGTAGCATTATGCAATGAAGAATGGGCCAAAGAACATTCTCTATGGCTCACCACTGTACAAGGACAGGCGCTGCACACAGATGCGGTGTCCGCCTTAAAAAGTAAAAGTGATTTTGATAAAAAATCTGACCTCACTGAATACCAAGTGGGAGATTCTGTGTGCATGCTTAAGGACAGAAAAACCCTAGGAAATTTCCTAAAGATTGCTGGGAAGGTCCATATCTTATTGTGGACAAAGTGGGACCCTCAGTTTATCTTATTCAAAAATCAGATGGTTTAAATGTCTACAAGCATGCAATGCAGCTTAAATTGTTTAAGGGCTCTTAAAGCCCTGTGTTTGTTATTCTATATTTACTTTGTTTTTCAGAAAGTGTACAAAGGGACTGAGACTCTAGAACGGCTGTTCCACACTCTACTGTTCATTATGAATGATCGGCGCCTTTACATCTAATCTTCATATGGGCGAAGAAAAATAAAAACAGTCCTACCGGATGTACAAAACTAGCTTTGGCTAGACTACTTTCTGCACGTGTTGCATGTTTTCCTAGCCTAGTGTGATACTTTTATGTATTTACTAATAATAAATAGTAACGTTGTGTAATAATCTCCTTATCCACATTTTTCATGTTATATTTGAAGTTTGGTGTCCGTAACTTACAGTTTGATCATAACTAATTATTTTATTGGTTTTCATAACCTACAAATTAGACTATGGCATCTTGGACATGTTGCTTGATGGGATGCGTTACAGTGATGTGTTTGCTCTATACCTTTACTAACATTTGGCATCCAGATAATCATAATCTGCAGAAGCGTCTTGTCACTTCTTCTGAAGTACTTGCTCCTTTTAAACCTATATATTTAGTCTCACACCCTACTACCAGCATTGACCTTATCTTTCCCTTATTGTCTAACTTTCAGCGTAATAGTGTTAAATCTAACCGTCCCATATATCATATTTCTCATAGTTCTGCATCCCCACAATTTGTTGCACTTTTTATTGCTAGTGTTCCAAAATTTGACTATGCTCAGCTATGGTTTATTAATAAATCCCATCTTCTGATTCCAGAATATGGTGCACTTCCGCATCTTGATAAAAATATTTGTTTGATATGCAGTATTGATTTGCAATCCACTACTTCTGGCATTTTTCATAATTCTAAAAGTCGCCCTATGGCTAACATGGATAATCTTAATACCTGTGGAAGTCCAGAAGTCCAGGATTCTACTTCGGTTGCAATGCCTGCGACTATTTTGGTTGATACTTCCAACCCCTCTGATTCTGTAGGTGAATGGCAATGTACAGACAATGGTATTCCACAGTTTATAGTTAGAATTGATGAAATAGCTCAACCTTCTACTCCTATAGCTTCTGTATCTCCCTCTACTCCTATACCAGAATCTACCACACCTCCATTTAAGGAAGGTGACCCTATTCAAGTTCGTTTAGACTCTGCTACACAAGTAGCATATGATGTTTCATATCGTTTGGTTACCTGGCACTTACAATTAAATAAATGGTTGGTTTCCACACAATATTCCAATTGTACGCCATTCGTATCAGTACAGGAAAGAGCTTTTCAGTGGTGGTTTCATGAAAGCATGTTATATAATGTATCACTTCGATCACACCATCGCCCTAGACGAGATATTTCAGCTACTGGGTTAGGTACATATGGTAGTGTCATGGGATCAGCTGCACAAATTAATCA
Organism: Pelobates fuscus; assembly: GCF_036172605.1. Lineage (NCBI taxonomy): Eukaryota > Metazoa > Chordata > Amphibia > Anura > Pelobatidae > Pelobates > Pelobates fuscus. The sequence goes on along the minus strand of NC_086326.1, from coordinate 70,033,296 downwards.
GAAATTCTAAGATATAAACTTGCTTCTTTAGCCTCTCATACTTCTACAGGTCTGGATACCCAATATGGTATTAATACTAATATTATTAAGCTTCAACAGCATCAAACTCATGTTATGGTAGATACAACTGAGATTATTTCTGATAAGTTTCACACTCTGGTCGACTCAGTTTACAATGTTACTCATGATACTGCATGGGCAATGCTATGTTCACAGGTTCAGGCTGATCTGTCTGCCGATCTTAAACTTCAGTTGCAAAGTTTATGGTCTGGTAGATGGCCTGCTTCGTTGAGTCTTGCTGCTTCAAAATCTGTGACTGACTTTGCGATGACTCATCTTTTGTGGTGGGAAGTTCTTCTATCTGACTGCTCACTTGAAAGATGTGCCATTCATACATTAATACCATGGGCAGGCAAAGATGCTATTATTTATCGTTTAGCTACAATTGGCCTACCATCTAATGGTTCATTATTGTTGCCTGAACTTTCACATCAATGGGTAGCCCAGGGTACGGATAGTTCCAACTGGACCCTTGTAGACATTTCCTTGTGTCACTCGAATGCTAATTCTTATATATGTTCTCCATCCCAATATAAAACTACTACTGAAACATGTTGGGTTAATCAGGATGAATGCAGTTTTCATGGTCAATTTAATGTTACAAATCCTGTCTACTACTTGGGGTTAGATCGTGTTTGTTTTCACTTATTTCAGCCTGATCAAATTATTTTTAAAACAATGGACGAATCCCTTCTCAGCACTCACTTATTGCCTGGCACGTGGTGTAATTCCATTCCTGTGTCTTACATTGCTTCTTCAGTATGGAACTTCACTATGCCTCAACTTACTAACATTACTTTGGATTTATCATGGGAACGTATTGTTGATTTTTCCATGTCAGATTTGCCCTTAGGTATGGGTTCTGAGATGAAAAAATGGTTAACTGACTCAACATCAATTACGACATTGCTTAATTCATTAAAGAGTGTTTCGCACCAAGCTCAAATTACTGTCACACATAAACAAGGGATTCTTAAACAGGTCTCTGCTGCTGTTAAACAAGATGGTCAGACCTCATGGTGGGAATCTGTTTTGGGAAACAGTAATACTGCTACACATTTTTTTAATATAATGTTGCATCCAGTTGTAGTTATTTCTCTCTTACAACTGATTTTATTTTTATTCATCTGTGTTAGTTGTTGCTATTTCAAACGTTTACATCGTAATCTGTGTAAAAAGGTGGCTGTGTTGGAGGACTTAGAGTCTAAGCATAAACGTCTTCTCCCATTATATACACTAAATGGTTATTCTATATCTTTGGATCCCTCTCAGCTTCCCACTCCTCATTAATTTTGGATTGTATTCTGTGTCCATGTTCTTACATTATTTTTGTTTTCTTTTAGATCTCCATTTTGCTTTTCTTCTATGTCATGACTGGTTCCTTACTTTTATTTTTAAACAGCACTTGGGCGTTTCTGTCTCTTTATTTTAAATACTAAGTGGTACATTCTGATGACAGGTTTACCAGCTACACTCTATTATCAGTAACTTTCTCTGTCAACGTACATCCAGCTGCTTTTATTACACTTATCTGTGAAAAATTCCTACTGACTGCTCTACTGTCTATGGGTACGATCGGTACTAGGATGAAGACTTTGCATACTAACTCGGACGAAGATTTCCTAAACTTTGCATATACCTAAGGAGTTGAGGAGCTATCATGGTTATCCTACTTCTCAAACTTCCTGTTTGGTTGCTGTGAATGTCTATTGTTGCTATTTTGTGGTGAATCTCATGCTGCAAATTGCTATTTCATTCTGCGGCCTGAACTCTAATTCTGAACTCTCCATGAACTATATTTCTTGCTATGTCGCTGATATTCCTTCTATTGGACTTCCAAATTTGATACTGGTATTTGACTTCTTCAATCAAGATCTCTAAAGAACTTTGATGTAGCTTTAACACAATTTACTACGTCACTCTGTGTTATATTTCTTATTCCTGTGTTTCTGCTGGTACCACTTGTATGTGACTTTTTGCTTTCATTATTGCTGTATTCAATTTTTTTTTTCCTCTCTCTTTTTCTTCTCTTTGGCACAAGTGTTGTTTTGTTTTAGATTTTTCACAGTTTTTCTGTTGTTTTTCTTTTTGGTTTTGTCATAGAAGAAAAACAAGTGGGGGTGTGTGGAGTATTGATCATTATTTAATGTGTAGTTTGCAATATATATGTGTATTATATGGTATGGTGCATATATATATATATATATAATACGAATGTACATTTAGCTGTATACAATAGGTGTATTTTCATATTGCAGGCCCTTTTGCTTAGATAAAGTTAACATTTCAATGACATCCCACAAGGTTAAAATTAAATTAGAACAAACACATGTGCTGTCAGTCAAATGTATACAAAACTAGTTGTAAGCTAATTACAGGCAAGAGCCTTCTAGAGAATATTCCAAAAACACATGTGCTGTCAGTTAAATGTATACAAAAACACTTCGTAAGCTAATTACAAGCTCGAGCCATTTAGGGAATATCCCAAACTTAGATATGCAATACATTACATCATGTAACAAGTTAGAAAACCTTTTTGGGAAAATCACACAGGTGGGGGCTGCTTTATGGAGGACAAAATGGCTATTTAACTGAAGGAGAAAGGATAGGACGTTGTCATTCTTTAACATTCATTCACTCAGGCATACATTCAACCATTATTCCATTCTCACTTGCACACGGACACCATACATATGCTGTAAGCCACTAATACTTTGGTAAGATTAATTATTTACTGACTATTTTTGCATTCTGTTACATTCATCCAATACACTTTTATCTTATATTTATTTGAGTCATTGTTTCATTTATTACAATATTTTTACAGTGCCTATTGGGTCTTCAGACACTGAATTATTTTAGTGATAAATCAAATTATCATCTAGAATGGTTAAGGAAAACAGTATTTATAAGTAATTTGGGAACGGAAGGGTCTACTCCGTATACAGCTATAGATTGCATAAAGACACGCTAAGCTTAGAATGACCCGGAGTGACCTTTTGTCGGTAAAGGTCCACATCATACCTGAAGCGAGCCATAACTATCAAAATTGAAGTATCACCGAAACCGACAGAAGGTAACTTGGCAAAAGGTATGAGATGAGTCATTTTAGAAAAACTGTCAATGACTGTTAACACAACGGTTTTGTTTTCTGAAGTCGGTAAGTCTACTACAAAATCCATCGCTATACTACACCATGGTTAATTCGGAATGGGTAATGGCATGAGTAAACCACATGGTTTGTTGCATGGAGTTTTAGTAGCAGAAGCAGTCTACAAGCAAGGACATATTCTCAGACATCCTTCTTGTAGGAGGGCCACCAGAAATGTTTAGCTAGAAGAGACTCTGTCTAGTGTATACCAGGATGACCAGCTGTCTTGGCATCATGCATAAGCAACAATACCTTTTCTCTATGAACTGGGGGTACGTATACCTTGTCAGAAGGGATAGGTAAGGATGACTGATTCTGAAGTTTTTATAACTTTTCTATCAGATCTGAACTGACTGTAGTTTGAGTTGTGGCTAAAATGTATTCAGCAGGTATTATGGGTGACTTGAAAGACAGCTGGAGCATTACATTAGCCTAAAGGCATAACCGCATACTCGTAATGGCACTGAGGCTAGTGGTGTTTTGGAGAGAGGCACTGAGGCTAGTGGTGTTGTGCAGAGAGGCACTGAGGCTAGTGGTGTTGTGCAGAGAGGCTTGAAGACTATGGTGAGGCCTAATAGAAAGCAGTTGTTGTTGGGGGATTCCATCATAAGAGGTGTGGAGATGGACAATGGTGGTCTTGTGAGGTGTCTTCCTGGAGCTACAGCTCACAGAGACAGGAGACGTATCTGTAATATTGTTAAGCAAGCAAAGCAGGAAGGGGAATTGGATGTACTTGTCCATTTAGGGACAAATGACTTGGCTTGCAATGAGGTTTCAGAGGTTAAGGAAGTTTTTAGTGTTTTGGCCAATGATATACGGCAGGTTGCTTCCACACTGTCATTCTCTGAAGTTCTGCCTGTGCATAACACTCAGAACGACAGGCGGATGCGTATTAGGGACTTTAACTTGTGGCTTGGTGAATGGTGTCGGGAGCAAGGATTTGGCTTTATTGCTCATGGTAGCTCTGTTTGGAATGGAAATAAACTGTACAAAAAAGATGGTTTGCATCTTTCTCAAAAGGGAACAAATGTTCTCAGTGAGCAGTTCAGAGGTTTTGCTAGGATGTATTTAAACTAGGGGGGGGGGGGCAAAAGGGTGATAAAACATCAATCCAATTGTCCCCCAAAACAAGGACAGAAGGTGCCTGTAGCAAGTGTGTTAAAAAATGATAAGCTTAGAGTCATGTCTACAAATGCTCGCAGTTTAGGGAATAAGATCCATGAACTTGTGGCAATAATGGCAACTGATAGTGTAGATTTAGTCGCTGTTACTGAGACATGGTATAATGAGAAAAATGACTGGGACATAGCAATACCAGGGTACTCGTTATATAGAAAAGACAGGGAAGGCAAGAAAGGGGGAGGGGTGGCCCTGTATGTAAAGGATAGCATAAAATCTAGCCTAATAAAGGTTAGTGAGGCGAACATAGAGTCCGTTTGGGTTACGTTAGAATTTGGTAATCACACAGTAACTCGTGCAGGTGTGATTTATAGGCCCCCAGGACAAATTGAAGAGTTAGATAATCTACTAGTTGAAGAAATAGCTAAAATGACAATGAAGGGGGAAGTTATCATCATGGGTGACTTTAATCTTCCTGATGTGAATTGGAAAACAAAAATAGCTACTTGTGCCAGGAGCACACATATTCTAAACTCCCTACTGGGATTGTCTCTAAAACAAGTCGTTGAGGAGCCAACTCGTAAAGAGGCCATACTAGATTTAGTGTTAACAAATGGAGATTTGGTATCAGATATTACTGTAGGTGAAAGTTTAGGATCCAGTGATCATCAGTCAGTGTGGTTTAATATAAGAACAGTGACTGAGTCACACCACACAAAAACAAAGGTTTTAGACTTTAGAAAAACAGACTTTTCTAAAATTAGAATATGTGTAAAGAAGTCATTATCAGACTGGAGAAATTTAAATGGAGTCCAAAAGAAATGGGATTATTTAAAAGTTGCACTACTGAAGGCAACAGAAAATTGCATTAGGCTTGTCAGTAAAAACAAAAAATTCAAGAAACCACTGTGGTACTCCGCAGATGTGGCCAAAATAGTAAAAAACTAAAAGTTAGCATTTAGTAATTATAAAAAAACCCAGAGTGAGGAAGACAGAATGACCTAAAAGATTAGGCAGAAAGAGGCTAAACAAGTTATAAGAGCTTCCAAATCACACACAGAAGAGAAAATAGCACAGTCAGTAAAAAAGGGGGACAAAACTTTTTTTAGATACATAAATGAGAAAAGAAAAGTAAAACAAGGATTAGTCAGATTAAAAACAAAAGAAGGAAGGTATGTAGATGAGGATAAAGGTCTAGCTGACTGCCTCAATGAATATTTTTGTTCGGTATTTACAGATGAAAATGAAGGAAAGGGACCTCAGTTAAGAAAAAGGATACATGAGTCATTTATTACACGTGAGTTTACAGAGGAAGAGGTTCTATTTCAACTGTCAAAAGTAAAGACAAATAAGTCAATGGGACCTGATGGAATACACCCAAAGCTATTAAAAGAGCTTAGTGGTGTACTAGCAAAACCATTAACAGATTTATTTAACCAATCATTGATAACAGGAGTAGTCCCAGAAGATTGGAAGTTAGCGAATGTTGTGCCCATTCACAAGAAAGGTAATAGGGAGGAGTCGGGCAACTATAGGCCAGTAAGCCTTACTTCAGTAGTGGGGAAAGTGATGGAAACCATGTTAAAGGATAGGATTGTTGAACATCTAAAACACATGGATTTCAAGATCAGAGACAACATGGGTTTACTTCAGGGAGATCATGCCAAACTAATCTTATTGATTTTTTTGATTGGGTAACTAAAATTATAGATCAGGGTGGTGCAGTAGACATTGCTTACCTAGATTTCAGTAAGGCTTTTGACACTGTTGCACATAGAAGGCTTATCAATAAACTACAATCTTTGAGTTTGGATTCCAATATTGTTGAATGGGTTAGGCAGTGGCTGAGTGACAGGCAACAGAGGGTTGTAGTCAATGGAGTATATTCGAAGCTTGGGCTTGTCACCAGTGGGGTACCTCAGGGATCTGTACTTGGACCCATTCTCTTCAATATTTTTATTAGTGATATTGCAGAAGGTCTTGATGGTAAGGTGTGTTTTTTTGCGGATGATACTAAGATATGTAACAGGGTTGATGTTCCAGGAGGGATAAGCCAAATGGAAAATGATTTAGGTAAACTAGAAAAATGGTCAGAGTTGTGGCAACTGACATTTAATGTGGATAAGTGCAAGATAATGCATCTTGGACGTAAAAACCCAAGGGCAGAGTACAGAATATTTGATAGAGTCCTAACCTCAACATCTGAGGAAAGGGATTTAGGGGTGATTATTTCTGATGACTTAAAGGTAGGCAGACAATGTTAAAGAGCAGCAGGAAATGCTAGCAGAATGCTTGGTTGTATAGGGAGAGGTATTAGCAGTAGAAAGAGGGAAGTGCTCATGCCATTGTACAGAACACTGGTGAGACCTCACTTGGAGTACTGTACACAGTACTGGAGACCCTATCTTCAAAAGGATATTGATACCTTAGAGAGAGTTCAAAGAAGGGCTACTAAACTGGTTCATGGATTGCAGGATAAAACTTACCAGGAAAGGTTAAAGGACAAGATGAGCTAAAACCAGCTTGAGTTCTGAGCGGGGACCCACCGAAGGGCAGGCTATTTCAGCTGCTGTCCGTTCTCAGAATACTCTTGCGACCCGTTTTTTCTCTCCATAAGTTTAAAGGGTAATCCAGACGTGGACCCCTTGCTCACGGTGCCTAGAGAGATATCAGCTATGCCTCACTGATGATGCCTAACAAGGCTGAAACGATCGTCTGGGGTTGCTGTATCTCTCGTGCAGAGAGAACTTGCTGGCATTTCGGATCTGGACTGCCCGTATGGGTGGGACCAGTCTGATATGCTTCAGATATGTTCTCTCTGTAATGGCACAAGATGAGCTAAAACCAGCTTGAGTTCTGAGCGGGGACCCACCGAAGGGCAGGCTATTTCAGCTGCTGTCCGTTCTCAGAATACTCTTGCGACCCGTTTTTTCTCTCCATAAGTTTAAAGGGTAATCCAGACGTGGACCCCTTGCTCACGGTGCCTAGAGAGATATCAGCTATGCCTCACTGATGATGCCTAACAAGGCTGAAACGATCGTCTGGGGTTGCTGTATCTCTCGTGCAGAGAGAACTTGCTGGCATTTCGGATCTGGACTGCCCGTATGGGTGGGACCAGTCTGATATGCTTCAGATATGTTCTCTCTGTAATGGCACAAGATGAGCTAAAACCAGCTTGAGTTCTGAGCGGGGACCCACCGAAGGGCAGGCTATTTCAGCTGCTGTCCGTTCTCAGAATACTCTTGCGACCCGTTTTTTCTCTCCATAAGTTTAAAGGGTAATCCAGACGTGGACCCCTTGCTCACGGTGCCTAGAGAGATATCAGCTATGCCTCACTGATGATGCCTAACAAGGCTGAAACGATCGTCTGGGGTTGCTGTATCTCTCGTGCAGAGAGAACTTGCTGGCATTTCGGATCTGGACTGCCCGTATGGGTGGGACCAGTCTGATATGCTTCAGATATGTTCTCTCTGTAATGGCACAAGATGAGCTAAAACCAGCTTGAGTTCTGAGCGGGGACCCACCGAAGGGCAGGCTATTTCAGCTGCTGTCCGTTCTCAGAATACTCTTGCGACCCGTTTTTTCTCTCCATAAGTTTAAAGGGTAATCCAGACGTGGACCCCTTGCTCATGGTGCCTAGAGAGATATCAGCTATGCCTCACTGATGATGCCTAACAAGGCTGAAACGATCGTCTGGGGTTGCTGTATCTCTCGTGCAGAGAGAACTTGCTGGCATTTCGGATCTGGACTGCCCGTATGGGTGGGACCAGTCTGATATGCTTCAGATATGTTCTCTCTGTAATGGCACAAGATGAGCTAAAACCAGCTTGAGTTCTGAGCGGGGACCCACCGAAGGGCAGGCTATTTCAGCTGCTGTCCGTTCTCAGAATACTCTTGCGACCCGTTTTTTCTCTCCAAAAGGTTAAAGGATCTTAACATGTATAGCTTGGAGGAAAGACGAGACAGGGGGGATATGATAGAGACATTTAAATACATAAAGGGAATCAACACAGTAAAGGAGGAGACTATATTTAAAAGAAGAAAAACTACCACAACAAGAGGACATAGTCTTAAATTAGAGGGACAAAGGTTTAAAAATAATATCAGGAAGTATTACTTTACTGAGAGGGTAGTGGATGCATGGAATAGCCTTCCAGCTGAAGTGGTAGAGGTTAACACAGTAAAGGAGTTTAAGCATGCGTGGGATAGGCATAAGGCTATCCTAACTATAAGATAAGGCCAGGGACTAATGAAAGTATTTAGAAAACTGGGCAGACTAGATGGGCCGAATGGTTCTTATCTGCCGTCACATTCTATGTTTCTATGTTTCTATGTGTAATGTTCACTTATTGACAATATGGATCACAACTGCAGATAACTAAAAATGTTTATTAAATGTTTACAATTGAATTAAAGTAATATTAAACTTGAGCCGTCTCTTTAATTCCTTGTCAGAAAAATAAGCAGCAGCAGGATTTGCAGAGAGATTAGGTTAAGGCAATTATTAGTCCGAGCAGAGATGAGATTCCAATGTAGAATTGGTAGTTGCAGCAGAATATTTAGTTAGGAAGAAGCAAGAAAATGTAAGCAGAGATGCAAGGTAATTATATCCTGTTTAGGCCGATGAGTTCTACTTAGCTTAGTAGGGGTGGTAGTCCAGTTGGTGAGAGAAGTTCTCAGAGAGGATTAAGGTAGCTGCAGACAAAAGAGTATCCAAAGGCAAGTCCGTGGTCGAGGAGAGGAGAAGGCAGGTAAACGATAAACAGTCCGGGTCCGATACACAGTAGAGGTAAACACAGATGCACGTAGCGTTGAAGTTTTCGCGGGAGGCTTTCAAATTGATCCAGCACTGTGGTGTTGACGCGGTCTCCCTAAGTATCCTGGGAGCGACCGCGTCAGAGGAGGGGGAGTGGCCGCGCTCCGTCTACCCGGAAGTCCCCGGATTACGGATGCCGGAAGGTCTGACAGAACCCCCCCCATAAGAAGCAGCCACCGGATGCTGTCAACGAGGTCTGGAAGGGTAGCGAGCATGGAACGCGTTGATGAGTCGACGAGCATGTACCGCGGAGGATGACACCCAGGAATCTTCGTCAACTCCGTAGCCCTTCCACCGGATAAGATACTGTAAGGAACCACGATGGATTCGTGAATCCAGGATCCTCTGGACCTCGTATTCCTCTTTACCTTGTACCAGAATGGGATCAGGAGTGGTAAGAGCATCCCTCAGAAAAGGGTCGGAGCGGTGTGGTTTAAGCAAGGACACATGGAAGACGGGATGAAGTTTCATGGTAGGTGGAAGTTTCAATCTGACCACGTTTTCGTTGATAAGAGACAATATACGAAAAGGGCCAAGGAAGAGAGAACTCAGTTTCTTTGAGGGACGGTTGGTGACAATGTTCTTTGAAGAGAGCCATACGAGATCACCAACGTTGTAAGTAGGGGAAGGTCGTCTACCAGTATCGAAAAACTTTTTCTGAGCAGATGATGCATTTTTGAGGTTATCACGTAACTTGAGGAAGAGGGCAGACATGAAAGCATTGTGGTTGGAGACGTATGGATTAGAAGAAGGGAGTCCTTGATCAGGAAACGAAGAGGGATGGAATCCAAAATTTGAAAAGAATGGTGTCATTTTGCTGCTAGCGTGTACAGAGTTGTTATATGAGAATTCTGCCATTGGTAACCATGTGATCCAATCATCTTGTAAGTGAGAGCAATAACACCGTAAGTATTGTTCAACACATTGGTTAACTCTCTCTGTTTGTCCGTTGGTTTGAGGATGATAGGCTGAAGACAATTTACGTTGAATACTGAGAGAGGAACACATCTCATTCCAGAATTTGGAGGTGAACTGTGTTCCCCTGTCTGAAATGATTTCCTCAGGAAGTCCATGGAGTTTCACTATGTTGTCGATGAATATTTTGGCAAGTTCAGATGAAGAGGGTAATTTTCTTAAAGGAATAAAATGGGACATTTTGGTGAAACGGTCTACCACGACTAGAATGGTGTTATGATGTTGCGAAGGAGGGAGTTCTACCAAGAAATCCATTGAAATGGACTGCCAAGGTCTTTCTGGAATCGGTAGGCTTAATAGTTGACCGAATGGTGGATGATGGTCAGATTTTGATCTCAGACAGGTTGGACAGGTTTTGACATAAGATTCTATGGTTCTGTCCTGGCGAGGCCACCAGTAATATCTTTTAGACAGCTCCAGTGTTTTCCTTGTACCAGGATGACCAGCCAGAGGGGAATCATGAATTAAGGTGAGAATTTTATTCCTAAACAAGGGTGGAATGTATAATCTGTTTTTGAAGTAGTAGAGACCGTCCTTTTTTGATAGTTTCTTTTGTTTGGGAAGCTCAAGATCTTCTTCCTTAAGATGTTTAATATCATCTATTAATGACGAAATGATACCAATGATTTTAGGTGGGGGAGTTCCAATCACAGGAAGATCTTGGTGAATTCTGGACAGAGCATCTGCTTTTTTGTTTCTGGATCCAGGTCTGTAGATAATTTGAAAATTGAATCGGGCAAAGAAAAGATTCCATCTTACTTGTCTGGCGGAGAGAGTTTTGTTAGAATGAAGATATTCAAGGTTCCTGTGGTCAGTGTAAACAATTACAGGAGTGCGTGTGTCCTCCAGTATGTGTCGCCAGTTTTCGAATGCTGCTTTAATACTTAACAATTCTTTTTCTCCTATAGGATAATTTCGTTCAGCAGGAGACATAGATCGTGAGAAAAAAGCCACTGGATGGAGAGGATCTTGAGGCGATCGTTGTTGAGAAAGGACAGCCCCGATCGCTGTGTCAGAAGCATCTGTTTCCATGACGTAGAGAAAATCAGGATTAGGGAGTTGGAGAATGGGAGCACTTGTAAATCTCCGTTTTAATTCATCAAAGGCGGCTTGAGCCTTTTCGTTCCAAGCAAAGGAACGTTTACTGCTATTGAGCAGGTTAAGCGGATGAGCTACATTGGAGTAATTTTTAATGAACTTCCTGTAGAAGTTGGCAAATCCCAAAAAACGTTGTAAGTCCTTAGTATTAGTAGGAGTAGACCAATTGACAATACAATCTATTTTGGAGGTATCCATACTTATTGAATGAGGGGAGATAACGAATCCCAAAAAGGTGATTTCATTGACTTCAAAAATACATTTTTCAGGTTTTGCATATAATTTGTGTGTTCTTAATCTGGATAATACCCATCTCACGTGTTTTCTGTGTTCCTCAAGGTTGTTGGAGTAGATGAGAATATCATCTAAGTAGATGATGACACAAACATCTAGGAGATCTCTGAAGATATCGTTTATGAAATGCTGAAAGGTTGCAGGGGCGTTACAGAGCCCGAAGGGCATGACAAGATATTCGTAAAGGCCATATCGGGTCCTGAACGCCGTTTTCCATTCATCATTGGCCTTGATTCTAACAAGGTTATATGCCCCACGAAGGTCAAGTTTAGTGTAGATGGTAGCTGTTCTTAATCTTTCGATCAACTCAGTGATCAGGGGAAGAGGGTAACGATTCTTGATAGTTATTTTATTTAATGACCTGTAGTCGATGATTGGGCGTATAGTCTGGTCCTTGTTTCTTACGAAAAACATGCTGGAAGCGGCTGGTGAACAGGAAGGTCTAATGAACCCCTTACGGAGGTTCTCATCCAGGTATTCCTTGAGGGTTTTTAACTCTGATTCAGAGAGAGGGTAAATGTGTCCAAAAGGGATAGGAGCACCAGGAACAAGGTCAATCGGACAATCATAGGGTCGATGAGGAGGAAGTGTCTCCGCTTCCTTTTTGCTGAATACATCGGCGAACTCAGAATAGATGGAAGGTATGGGGGGTTCTTCAGTAACTTGTAAAATGGGGATGTGTTGTAGACATGTTCCCTTACAATATGCAGAGTTAAAGGTGAGAGAGAAAGGAGCCCATGTAATATATGGGTTGTGAGTCCGTAACCAGTCGATTCCTAATATAATTGGATAAAGAGGAGAATTTATAACATCAAAAACAAGATATTCAGAATGAATATAATTAGTAGTAGTTCTTAAAGGGATAGTTTCAGAACGAATGGGCCCCGAGGATATTAAGGAGCCATCAATAACTCTGACAGAGACGGAATTTCGTTTTTGAACACAAGGAATTTTATTTTTTGTAACGAAGGATGAGTCCAGGAACACCCCATTAGCACCGGAATCAATAATGGCATCAGTAGTAATCCTTTCTTTGTCCCACTGTAATATGAGAGAAACAGAGGAGAAATGAGAGGTTGTTTTAGGAGGAAGTACACTCATTATATTCGTGGTAGAACCATGCTTACCGCCTCTAGGACGTTTCAATAGAGGACATTCTGGGACCACATGTTCTTGTGAAGCACAGTACATGCAGAGGTTCATTTGTCTTCTTCTGGTTCTCTCTTCTGGAGTAAGAGGACTTCTCAAAACCCCTATTTCCATAGGTTCTGTGGGAGTTATAGGTTTCTCCGGTGCTCTTGAAGAAGTGAAGGGTTTTTTCCATAGGGAGTTAGTGAGTGATTTCTCAGCTTTTCTTTCCCTAAGTCGTCTGTCAATGCTGATTGACAATTGGATAAGAGTATTCAGTGTAGTAGGTAGTTCAGTCCTGGAGAGCTCATCCATGACAGCTTCAGATAACCCAATACGGAACTGGTTACGTAGTGTTATGTCATTCCACTGAGTTTCTGGTGCCCATCGTTTGAATTCAGCAATATAATCTTCGACAGGCCTGTTTCTTTGCTGCAGTGTCCTAATGGTTAAGTCTGCAGTTGCTTGTTTATTAGGGTCCTCGTAAAGGAGAGACATGGCTTCGAAGAATTCATCCAGAGAATCCAATATGGGGTCATCATTTTCCAGAAAGGAATGAGCCCAGGCCATGGGTTCACCTCTTAAAAATGAAATAACAGAACAAACCTTAGATCTTTCGGTGGGATATGATCTAGGTTTTAAGGCAATCAACAATTTGCAGGAATTGATAAATTCTCTGTATTGGGATCTGTCTCCAGAAAACTTTTCGGGGTTGGAAACAGCAGGGTCACTAGCCGAGTGTGTAACTGTATGAGGAGTATGTGTTTGCAAGTCCCTTACATAAGTAAGGATTCGTTCATTGGTGACCTGTAGATCTTGCATGCCTTGAGTAAGCGTATCCACTCTTTGGGTTAATCTTGTGATTTCAGAAGTGAGATCTGCTGGATCCATTAGAGATGGCTGGATCAATCTGTAATGTTCACTTATTGACAATATGGATCACAACTGCAGATAACTAAAAATGTTTATTAAATGTTTACAATTGAATTAAAGTAATATTAAACTTGAGCCGTCTCTTTAATTCCTTGTCAGAAAAATAAGCAGCAGCAGGATTTGCAGAGAGATTAGGTTAAGGCAATTATTAGTCCGAGCAGAGATGAGATTCCAATGTAGAATTGGTAGTTGCAGCAGAATATTTAGTTAGGGAGAAGCAAGAAAATGTAAGCAGAGATGCAAGGTAATTATATCCTGTTTAGGCCGATGAGTTCTACTTAGCTTAGTAGGGGTGGTAGTCCAGTTGGTGAGAGAAGTTCTCAGAGAGGATTAAGGTAGCTGCAGACAAAAGAGTATCCAAAGGCAAGTCCGTGGTCGAGGAGAGGAGAAGGCAGGTAAACGATAAACAGTCCGGGTCCGATACACAGTAGAGGTAAACACAGATGCACGTAGCGTTGAAGTTTTCGCGGGAGGCTTTCAAATTGATCCAGCACTGTGGTGTTGACGCGGTCTCCCTAAGTATCCTGGGAGCGACCGCGTCAGAGGAGGGGGAGTGGCCGCGCTCCGTCTACCCGAAAGTCCCCGGATTACGGATGCCGGAAGGTCTGACACTATGTTTCTATGACCATATCGCGTGTTGAAAGCAGTCTTCCATTCATCTCCATCTTTGATCCAGACTAAGTTGTATACCCCTCTCAGATCAAGTTTAGTGAAAATTGATGCACCTTTCAACCTGTCAAACAACTCAGTTATCAATGGTATCGGGTAAGCGTTGCGTATGGTGATTTTGTTTAGACCCCGATAGTCGATACAGGGACGTAAATCCCCTTCTTTCTTTGAGACAGAAAAGAAACCTGCACCAGCGGGTGAAGACAATTTGGTTATGAAGCCTTTTCTTAAATTCTCAGTAATGTATTCCTCTAGCACTTTGTTCTCTTTAACAGTTAAGGGATAAACTGTGCTTCTCGGAGGCATAGTTCCAGGAAGCAAGTTAATAGCGCAGTCATAGGAACGGTGCAGGGGTAATTTCTCCACTTCTTTTTGTTCAAAAACTGCCTTAAGGTCTAGATAAGGGTTTGGTACTTGTGTCGTCAATTGTTCCATGGTGGGAACATTTAGAAGACAAACAGGTTTAACATTAGTCATACACCCATTCATGCAAGACTCGCTCCACTTGGTGGTCTCTTTCTCTCCCAATCTATCACGGGTTTTTGCTTAGAAAGCCAAGGAAAACCAAGAATGATAGGGAAAGTAGGAGAGGTTATTTGTTGTAGGATTATTACTTCCTGATGTAACATGCCTACAGTCAGCAAAAAATTTATTGTTTCCTTAGTAATAACAGGAACTTGAAGCGGTCTACCATCTTTGGCCTCTACGGCCAAGGGTGCTGGTCTTTCTTTTAATGGGAGAGAATAAGTCTTGGTGAAAGCAGCATCAACAAATTTCTCGGCAGCCCCAGAATCAATTAAGGCTAGAGTATGAACTGTCTGCCCTTCCCATTTCAATGTTATGAGTAGTAGAAGCCTAAGTTCTTTTCTTTCGTTAAAGGAGGACATACATATTACACCCAAGGCCTGTCCTCCAAGAGGGCTTAGGTGCGGGAGTTTTCCGGTCTGTTGGGACAGGCCAAACGAAGGTGTACTTTCTTCCCACAGTACAGGCAAAGCTCCTCTCTCCTCCTGTATTGTTTTTTGGCATCTGATAACCAAGTAAGCCCTGATTGCATAGGTTCTGTAAGGGCCACAGTGGTTGTTTCAGACGAAGGAAAGGTTAGGGCTAATCGTACTGGGTTACGCCTAGGTCTGTCTCTAGTATTTTGCCTATGTCTCAGGCGTTCGTCGATGTGAGCTAGGTAAGTAATTAACTCCTCCAGAGTATTGGGTAAGTCTCTGGCTGCTACTTCATCAAGCAAGGTGTCAGAGAGCCCATTCATAAATACATCAACAAAGGCTTGATCATTCCACTGTACCTCTGCTGCGTAAGTGCAGAATTCTAATGCGTATTCCACCAGAGAACGAGAACCCTGTTTCATACGCAAGAGGGTCTTAGCGGCATTAGCTTTTCTTCCAGGGGGGATCAGATGTCCTAATGAAAGCAGCCACAAATTCCACATAGTTATATACTATCGGGTTGTCATTCTTCCATAACGGGTTAGCTCAAACTAAAGTCCTTTCCACCAGGAGGGTGATTATATACCCTATCTTTTCTCTGTTGGTAGGATAGGCTCGGGGTTGGAGCTAAAAAGTTATACTTATTTGATTTTGGAAACCATGACAAGCCTCAGGATCACCTCTGTAACGCAAGGGGGATGTTATGTCGGTGGATGCACCTACAGTGGCTACCTTTAGGTTTGAGATGTTAGTTACCGGGATGGGTGTTTGCTCATCAGGCTGCAAATGCGCAGTACGATTAAGCAATGTCTGTAATGCAATGGCAAACTGGTCCATACGGTGATCCAACTCCTCAAAACGTGTGTCATAAACCAGTCCATGTGGGTTAACACCTGCAGGGTCCATGGCCCTATTGTAATGTCACGACAAGTGACCCAAACACGCAGAGTATAAACCAAACAGAAACATATTACCGGACCTTAGAATGGCCGGGTTTAACGTAGATAGAATAGTCGAAGATAGCCATGGATAAGGGAAACCAGATATCAGGATAACGATAAGGAATAACTGAGTCAGGGAACCAGATAACAACAGGAAGAACGGGAAAACAAGCCGAGTCAGGATACCAGAATTAAGAATAGTCAAAAGTCACAAGCCGAGTCCAATTACGAAGATACACAGACAGAAATAAGCTAGCACTAGAGGGAACAAAACAATGAACCACAATAGGTCACTGAACAAGGGCAAAAGGCGCCCTTTTATAATGGCGCTTCTGTTGCTTTAAATCCACGCCCCCAAAATGTCAGGGAGTGTGGAATACTTTGAATTTTCGCAACATAGCTGCTATGATGTGCCGCGTCATAAGAAGGGGCGTGCGTGAAGCGGCCGGCGTCTGACATGCTGTGCCGTCGCCTGGAGGAGTCGGCACCTGGAGCTACACCTTGACGGTTTGTGGGGGAAGGGTAAGGTATTGTGGCACTCATGCTAGATCCTTAAATTATAATTTTTAAAATCACATAATTATCTAAAAAGATGATATAAATATACATGTAGAATGTAAATATAAATACATTGATGTATGTACATAAAATACATGATTTTAAGAGCTGTCTCACTAAGTTCCAATAGAACCACATTGAAGCGAGTAAAGGGTTTTTCCCTCTGAGAGGGAAGTGTATGTGATGTGTAGTAATTAGGAAATTGCTATATTATGGCACAGATGTTTTTCAAAGTGTTCTGCAGTGAATTATCCTCTCCTTTTTATCAAGTCCAGCACATGTTGATAGTGTGCTGCTAAAGTATATAGCTTTAGATTAGAAATATTTAAACACAAATTTTTGGAAAAATCGTGTTTGACAAAAAAATCATAACCATTTGCTCAGTCCGTCGTATTCTTTGTCAAGGCTTGACAAAGACCGTGTAGGTCGAAACGTTGCTGTGGGTTCAATAAATTTGCCTTTTTGTATCCTGAGAGTGCCTGGACTTCTATTTTTTCTCATTAAATACTTGGTTCCTGGTACTGGGGCTGGTCTGCTGCACCCGGATACATTTTAAATGGGTTTGAGTGCAGTTCCACATTCTTGCTATAGTAATTTTTTTAATGCATTTCAGCCAAACTTTGAACTCCGCAAATGAGGACCTAGATATGCCCATTTCCATTTTAATTTGGAAACCGTCTTCCAGCTTTTGGCGATCGACATCGTTGTGGCAGCAGCCAAAATGTGAATAATGATAGTTGACGATGTACCAAACATTTTTTGGATGGTTTTCACATCATAGTTTTTATGTAACCTTGACACATTGTTTAAATCCGCTGAAAGCTGTCAATACTAAAACAAATCTGTAACTCAATTAGGTCCCAAGGAATGATTAAAATAATATTTGAAAAGAAGACAAAATTACAAGCTCTATATAATATATTACATTCCTATTGCCATAGAACAACTAATATTTGCAGCATCTAAGCCACCTAGTTTAGTGTATGAATTCCTGCTAGGCATCCATCCCCACCCACCATGCAGCTGATTATTATGTCACATAAACATAAAACAGACAAAGTTAATGTATTTTTATATACATATACAGCCATGTGTTACAAAAACAAACAAACAAAAAGAGTACTGAGGCTGTGAGCTGACTTTTCCTTCTCTTGTTCTCTAGAAAAAATTCTCTGTCCTTTGAAACTTGCTCTTTAATCTCAAGTCTTTTTACTCCTTGCTGTATCTCTGTGTGTGTCTCTAGCATATATGTATAACATTATAATCTACTCACCATCTGGCTACTTCTAATATAGCACATTAGACGGGTCCGGTCTTGGGTATCCTAGCAAGTGCTATGAACTCCCTAAGCTACATACCTTAAAAAAATATATTGACCCATTCTCAAGCTGGTTGACAAATTTCCCAGCTTTTAAACACTATACAACAGTTATACGCTTCTTAAAAGGGATTAAGAGATTTTGTGCATTGAGCTGTCAATGAGATAGAGTAGGTCAGGACCTACATGCGAAGAAATAATATTGAATGGAAATAGCTCCCAGTACAGCAGACAGGAAAAGTAAACTTGAAACTTTAATATTGTGTGACCAAGTAATAAAAATGTAACATAAGACAGCATACATACAACGTAGGTAAATATTTCTATGTACTAATGTTTAATATAAATGTTTTTGTTTTTTTTGGTTATTTTTTTAATTTAGAAACTAAATATAATTTTTTTTAACCTTGCCGTCTTTCCAAACTCATTATGAATGAGACATTTCAATAAAACAATATTATCTATACTTTTTTCAATTTCAACCGATTTTCTGATAGACTTGTTTTGGAGAGTTATACTTGAGTGTTGTAGGTATTATTGATCAAAGCATTTTTTTGATATCACATTCTCAAGGGAAGCTATTTTCTAGCATTTTTTTTTCTCTACGTCTCCTGTTAGATCAATAAAAAATAAAACATGGTGATGGATGAGGATCTCTTTTGATTACATTTAATAAATGTGGATTTTGAGAGCCGTGGTTTACTTGGCAGACTTCCTATCTTTGAGTCATATAGTCATGGCTGTCCTAAAAAATGAACCTTCATCCCTTACACAAATGAGAATACAAATAATTCCTTTCACGAACACCAGGCTGAACTGCGGCCGAACCTTTGCAGTCGAACTGACATGGCAACATAGCAATTCGGCAAGGTTTTTAAACTCCTATCCTGCTTTAGTCCAGTGCTCTAAATTGTTCTATTGAGTTTATTCATACTGTTAGTGACTTCTTGTCTTGATTTTTTTATTATCTACAAATAAAATAAAGATCAAAAGAAACTGAATTGGGATAAGCAATAAATCTGTGCAAGGAAGAAAAATAAACTAGTAAAGGGCTGCGTTACATACAGATGAGCGACTAAACTACTAAATATAATATTAACAAGCAAGGGTATGTGAGCGCTCCAAATAATAAATCATGACCACTTGAAAACTGTACTCCAAAGCAGCAGCTGCTGAGCACAACTAATATAGATCAGACAAATAACTATGGGGTAATTTAGATAAATGTATGTATATACAAAATTTATTTATTAAACATATATAAACAAATGAAATCAATAAGATATGGATACAGTGATGAAAAATGTATCACAGCAAAAATATGTCCGATTCAGAGTCCAAAGATACACAGTGTGGGGCCCCCAACACTAATGCAAAATGTGTATTAATAGGAAACCGGAGAATGTGCACATAAAAATTAAAAGTATATAAAAATGCAAAATGAACGGTACCCAGACACATATACCATCCCTGGGGGAGGGAGCTCTTAAACCCGCCAAACAACCGGGTCTAGGTTGAGGGTGTTGCTGTGAATAATCTCCCTGAGTTAAAGAACTCTGGGGGTAAGCCAGAGCAACTTACCCTATCCACCCGACCTTCGTGTGAGGTTAGAGGAGCACGCCAACTCCCTAACACGAGATAGGATGTGTATGAAGATCCGATCACAACAGCTTGCCGAAAATCACTCCCGGACCGTAGATGAAACCGGGCTGGAAATACAGAGGAAACAGAAAACAGATCGTCTACGCGTTTCGTCCCCTTTGGAGGACTTTCTCAAGACTAGGATCTGCTATCCACAACCTGGGTATATATACCCTACATGTAGAAAAGTGGCCATAATACTTAAATTGAGGATAATTTTACAAGAGGCAAGTAGCCTAATGAGTGCATTTAAAATACAAATATAAAATGCAATAATGCTAAATAATAACCCCTAAATAATACTAAATGTTAATCCTAATAAAAGATAGATCTTATAATACAAAACATAATATTAATAACCACCATCTAGTCAGTGGTATAACTCTCTCTATTGAGTGATATTAAAAGGTAAGATATGTAGAATCGAAACTGCATGCACCAAAGACATTTATTTAGGGTTAAAAATACCCATATGATATAATTCTTTATATTTTTATATACATTCATATGAAATTAACAATAATCAAATAAAGAAATATTTTTTTGTATGTGGGTGAGAACCATCACTACTTACACATTATTAACTTTCGACCATCAAAGATTCTAAAAGTCTAAAAATGATAATAAAAATAAAAATAAGAAATGGGACTAATGTTACATGTTTTATGCTGTAGGTCATTATGTTGCATATAAACCTTGTTAGTAATCTTCATATCTTAAGTCCTATCCTCATATTCAATAAATATAAGGTGAATAATGGATATTGTATCTAACTGGACAGGTCACAATTCTTAATATGTCTAGGGATCAGTGAGGCAGAAAACTGGGGTAAGATCACATAACTGTTGATATACCAATAAATACTCACATCCCTTTTAATTCACCCCCACTACTAAACCAAAACTATAAGGACTAAGGGTAACACTCAATATAATGGAAGATGTAATATACTCCAGAGTGAGAGGATTAAAAATAAGAGGGATGGGAAATACAACACAAAAAAGAAAAGAACTCACTATAATCATATAAATAATAATAAAGGAATTAAATAATATGCTCCAATTCCTCATTTAACCCATAAGGGTTGAGTGTGTTAAGTCGAAAGATCCACCTAGTTTCAGCTGCAATAGGGGCTGATTTTCTATTATTAGTCTTCTCTGGGAAATGTTCAATGCCCATCACTGATATATGTACAGGGTTACTCTCATGGACCATTTTGAAATGTCTAGATATCGGGGATTCCCTATCCTGATTGATAATCACTAATCTATGTTCCCTAAACCTAGTTTTCAATGACCTAGAGGTCTGACCTACATATAGTAGTCCACATGAACACTTCAGTAAATAGACAACATATGAAGTGTTACAGGTGATCCTTGAAAATACTTGGAAGGTCTCATTGTTCGAGGATGACAAAAAATCCGATCTGCCATGACATATGAACTGGCATGTTAAACATCGTGTAGAACCACATTTGAAATTCCCCGCTCCAAAGGATACCAATGTATTGTGGGATTCTACTGAGGCAAGTTTAGAAGGAGCCAACAAATTCTTCAGATTTCTGTTTTTCCTGAAAGTGACCCTTGGTGACCCAGCAATACTGAATTTCAGCCAGGGATCCAATAATAAAATGGGCCAGAGTTTATACAAAATGGAGATAATCTGATCAAGCGCCCTATTGAAAGTGGTGGTAAATATAGGACCTTTATTGTGAGTAACATCCCTGGTACTGATATTAAATTTATTTTGGGAACCTGTTCTTCTTTTAGGGGTTTGATTTTCCAAAAGAGATAAAACCTCCATATGCTTGACCGATGACGGGGATGGTATGGCTAGCGTCTCCTTCTCAGTGGAGGAATCAATGAGTGAACTTCTGTTAAGGTTTCTCGCCTTCTGGTATGCCTGACAGATAATATTCGGGTCATAATCTTTATCCAGAAAGCGTTGACACAAATCCAAAGACTCTTCTTCAAAGTTCTCTAAAAGAGAACAGTTGCGACGTAGTCTAATGAACTGACCAAACAGGATGTTACTAATCCACGTTGGATGGTGACCAGTCGTAAAATGTAGAAAACCATTAACGTCCACTGGTTTCTTGAAGGTTTTGGTAAGAACATATCCAGGTTTTCCACATAGAACCAAATCCAGGAATTCAATTGTAGTCTTATTCTTATTGCTTGTGAAGGATAATCCCCATTCATTGTTGTTAAGATACTGAACAAAATTATCAGTATCATCAAGATCACCTTTCCAAATAATGAGGATATCGTCGATGAATCGTTTGTAAAATATAAGATGTTCTTTCCATACAGGATGATTTAATACATGGATGGATTCCCAAAGACCCATGTAGATGTTTGCATATGCTAGGGCAAAACTAGCCCCCATTGTTGTACCTTTTACCTGCAGGTAAAACCGCCCATTAAAACGAAAATAATTATGGGTTAAAATAAAAGCTATACTCTCCAAGATCGCTTCAGCTTGACATGGAGGGAGGGGATCCTCCAAAAGGAAATGTTTAATAGCTTTCAGGCCCAAATTATGATCAATGTTCGAATAAAGGGCTGCCACATCCACGATCAACCAACAATAGTTCTCCTGCCAGGTGATCTCCTGCAGCAATGATAATATGTGCCCCGTGTCTTTGATGTAAGAGAGTAAATTAATCATGATTTTCTGAAGATGAATATCTACCCATTTCGACAAAGGTGCTGTAAGAGAGCCAATCGATGAAATGATGGGTCTACCCGGTGGATTGGTGAGAGACTTATGAATCTTCGGGAGGAAGTAAAATATGGGTATATTACCTCCACTGGAAAGAAGAAAACCCTTTTTCCGATTTATCAATGACCCCTATATCAAACATCTTATTCACCCAGGCTCTAAGGTCCCTGGTGAATTGAGCTGTGGGGTTGAATGTGAGGGTTTTATAATAGTTCAAATCTTCCAAAATCCGATATGCTTCCTTAAGATAGTCCTCCCTTCAAGGAGGACAATCCCTCCTCCCTTGTCTGCTCCCTTAATGACGATGTTATGATCCTTCTTAAGATCTTTCAATGCTGCCATTTCCATATTAGTAAGGTTATGTTCTACGCTTCGATTTTTTTGTTTGATGTTTAAACTGGTGACTAGGGATCTGAAGTCCTTCATCACCAGTTCATAGAAAATAGGTAGGAACCCTCCTTTGTCCGCTACAGGATAATAAGTAGGGGGAGTTTTAAGGCCTGTAGTTATACTGGCGTCTATGACCTCTAAAGCATCAATTGCAATCACGGGCTCTTTTTGTTCATTGAGGATACCTATCAAATTCTTAAGTAAGATTCTATCTTGTGTGTCATTCAAAAATCCAGGACATTCATTAATGCTATTCGCCTCCTTAATATTAAAAGTAAGGGTCAATTTCCTAATGAATTGATTAAGTACCCCAAAATAGATCTAGAATATTGGGATTCAAGGAGGGGGCAAAATGCAAACCTTTATTTAGCAGGGAAATCTCTGAGGTTTTCAATATATGAGTGGACAAATTGAAAATTCCCACTAGGGGAGGCACCTCATTTTGTTGGGATTTGTATCTCTTTCCTCTTGTCCCCCTATGGGTGCATCTATTTTCCTGCCCCCCATTTTGGAAAATAGCGGAAAAGTTTTTGGGATGTCTGATTGATCCTCCCCTAAAAAATGGGCGCCACTTGAGGTACCTGAATTATACGACTGTAGTAGCTTAGTTTACACTCAGGTGTAAACACAGGTCCCATCGAACTGGGAGCACGTCCTAAGCTACTAAGGTCGGATAATTCAGGTACCTCAAGTGGCGCCCATTTTTTAGGGGAGGATCAATCAGACATCCCAAAGACTTTTCCCGCTATAAAAAGGTACAGCAATGGGGGCTAGTTTTGCCCCAGCAAATGCAAACATCTTCATGGGTCTTTGGGAATCCATCCATGTATTAAATCATCCTGTATGGAGAGAACATCTTATATTTTACAAACGATTCATTGACAATATCCTCATTATTTGGAAAGGTGATCTTGATGATACTGATAATTTAGTTCAATATCTTAATAATAATGAATGGGGATTATCCTTTACAAGCAATAAGAATAAGACTACAATTGAATTCCTGGATTTGGTTCTATGTGGAAAACCTTCCTGGATTTGGTTCTATGTTCTTACCTTCAAGAAACCGGTGGATGTTAATGGTTTTCTACATTTTACGAGTGGTCACCATCCAACGTGGATTAGTAACATCCCGTTTGGTCAGTTCATTAGACTACGTCGCAAATGTTCTCTTTTAGAGAAATTTGAAGAAGAGTCTTTGGATTTGTGTCAACGCTTTCTGGATATATTATTTATTATTTATTTATTTATACTATATTTACCACCACTTTCAATAGGGCGTTTGATCAGATTATCAATTTTGTATAAACACTGGCCCATTTTATTATTGGATCCCTGACTGAAATTCAGTATTGCTGTGTGGGGATATTTATGGGATAATAATAGTAAACAGTTGAGAATTGCCCATTATTTCAATTCTCAGATCCCAAAGATCGTTATCGTGTAAGTGAAATGTATTCCATATAAATAAAATCACAATTTGTTATAAAAATAGATACAATTTATTGTGACATTTTAAATAATAATAATAAGTAACATGCATGACAATAATCAATAAAAATTCAGTATAACATAGTATGCAATACAATATGGTAATATAAAAACATCTTCCAATGGCTAAGACAAGATTTATGACGGCTTCACAGAGTGAAAGTTTACACACACAGAAAAGCTTTCAGCATAAGACCATAAAACTTTAGCTGACAGAATAAGCCTTTCAATGCTGGTTAGACCTCCTAGGTAATTAAGATCTATTCTCATGTAATTTTAAATAAAATAACAATTAAACCAGTTCATTAGTCACTTCCTGGAACCATCCAATAAGAGTAATCTACCATGTTCTATAAGCAGAATTTTAACTTGCCTAAACAGATATTTTATCTTATTTTAGAGCAAATCAATACACCTGGACAAATATCACAATATGCTAACATGTGATATGTCACATAAATACATAATTATTCATTTCTATCTACAGAATAGAAAGTTTAATAATATATTTCTTTAGTAACTAAGATTTCTAAATATCGAAATCTGATCGTGATTTATCCAGTCATATATCATGCTATTATTTTTTTTAAATTAATTTTTTTAATTAATTTAGTTTTCATTAAATGAAACCAGTATAATTACCAGTTGAGTAGATATTTTCATCAGATTAGTAAGTAGTCTCAGGAACTGAATGGATGTGTGATTGGTGTGTAAGAAATTCTGAGTGTCCTGGAGTTCTCTGCATTGCTTTCTCTTGCTTTCTCTCCTTTTTCTCTTCCCTTTGTCTTAACTTTTAAAGAAAAAAATCACTGGGTGATAGACCAATAGAAACACTGGAGCTGTGGTTACCTTCCAGATAACAATTTAAGTATTTGGTCTATAGAGGGCAGTCTCGTCCCACTAAACATAGCTATCCAGGAAAGAGTTAACTTTTCCTGGTGGCTATTTTGACGTCATTTACCTTATCTTTATGGTTGTCTATAACCAAGTTTACTGTCAGATCAAATAGTTTCTTTAAGTTTTGTCCAGACTATGTGGCAAATTCTGCTATAATTTCTAATATGACAGTTATAACTAAGTATGACCCCTAAACTTACAATGGGACGTTATACAATATCGAAAGTAAAATTAAATTATTTAATCTTCTCTGTCACAAATGTCTGGGTTTAGAATTGATTATATTCCATTAGCATTTAGACAGTCTGTCCATGCCCCGTTCTCATCTCTTATCAACAGGTTTGTATATACTAAGCATTCCTTTAGCTCTGGCAAAGTGGTTAGTTTTACAGAAAGGATAGAAATCTTGTGTCTTTTGTTAGCTTGAGGATAGCAAAATGGAGTCTGCTCTGTTCAAAGTGACTCTGACAATATACATTTTAATTTCTATCATAGCACAAAATGTCTGCCGATATAAATACCCTGACAGCTGGGTCACCAAGGGTCACTTTCAGGAAAAACAGAAATCTGAAGAATTTGTTGGCTCCTTCTAAACTTGCCTCAGTAGAATCCCACAATACATTGGTACCCTTTGGAGCGGGGAATTTCAAATGTGGCTCTACACGATGTTTAACATGCCAGTTCATATGTCATGGTAGATCGGATTTTTTGTCATACTCGAACAATGAGACCTTCCAAGTATTTTCAAGGATCACCTGTAACACTTCATATGTTGTCTATTTACTGAAGTGTTCATGTGGACTACTATATGTAGGTCAGACCTCTAGGTCATTGAAAACTAGGTTTAGGGAACATAGGTTAGCGATTATCAATCAGGATAGGAAATCCCCGATAGCTAGACATTTCAAAATGGTCCATGAGAGTAACCCTGTACATATATCAGTGATAGGCATTGAACATATCCCAGAGAAGACTAATAGAAAATCAGCCCTTATTGCAGCTGAACCAAGTGGATCTTTTGACTTAACACACTCAACCCTTATGGGTTAAATGAGGAATTGGAGCATATTATTTAATTCCTTTATTATTATTTATATGATTATAGTGAGTTCTTTTCTTTTTTGTGTTGTATTTCCCATCCCTCTTATTTTTAATCCTCTCACTCTGGAGTATATTACATCTTCCATTATATTGAGTGTTACCCTTAGTACTTATAGTTTTGGTTTAGTAGTGGGGGTGAATTAAAAGGGATGTGAGTATTTATTGGTATATCAACAGTTATGTGATCTTACCCCAGTTTTCTGCCTCACTGATTCCTAGACATATTAAGAATTGTGACCTGTCCAGTTAGATACAATATCCATTATTCACCTTATATTTATTGAATATGAGGATAGGACTTAAGATATGAAGATTACTAACAAGGTTTATATGCAACATAATGACCTACAGCATTATATACATGCGAAAAAAGGGGGTAGGCTTTTGGCCCGCATGCTCAGAGGACACCAAACGCTGGTGCAAGTTCACAAGGTAAAAATAGCCGGGGGTAGAATGACTCAGCACCCTGAAATGATAGCGAATGAGTTCCGAACATACTATACCCAACTGTACAACCTGTACCTGCAGCGCTCCACAATGTCAGCACACACAAGGAAAAGGGAGATCCAACCATACTTGACACGGCACCTCACCAAACACGTAACACGAGAAGAAGCTGAGCTCACGGAGGAAGAAATTAAGGCAGCAATCAAAACAACAAATACAGGCAAAGCTCCGGGACCCGACGAGTTCACACTCGCATATTATAAGAAGTTCGGGGACACGCTCATCCCAAAATTAGCCGAAGCCATGAACGCAATCACGAGGGGCAACGTACTCCATGATGGCACTCTAGCGGCAGTCATAACCATCATCCCCAAACCAGGGAAGGACCCAGAGCTATGCAGCAGCTACAGACCCATCTCCCTTTTAAACATTGACTTAAAATTATTCACCAAAGTCCTTTCGAGCCGCCTCAACTCGTTCCTTCCCAGACTGGTGCACCCCGATCAGACGGGCTTTATCCCAAATATATCCTGCCCAGATTGCTCTATTTCAAACACTACCAATGACGATACCCGTAGCGTATTTCTCCTCCCTTAGATCAGCGATAATCAAATATGTGTGGAGAGCCCAGCGACCCAGAATCCGACATGAATCACTGTGCCTCCCACGACACCGGGGGGGCCTTGCACTCCCGGACGTGAAAAAATACCATCAGGCCACAGTACTACAACGTATACTTGAGTGGCACTCTCGCCCTCCACAAAAACAATGGATCCCGCTGATGGAAGCCGGAGGCCAAACACCCACACAAGAGGCGGTATGGGGCACCAAGTCCACATCCCGGAAGGAACTGGACAGAATGTCACCAATGACACATACCTTGCGTACGTGGGCCAACCTGAGACGGGCACATCACATATCCCCGACCCCAAGCCCTATGATCCCACTCACTAATAATAGCTCACTAGGAGGAGGCCTCATGGCCAGAGCATGGGTCATTCTGGGAGAACAGGAACAGGATTATATCCCATTGCTCTTGGTCCTGAACGACACTGGCCTAAAACCACTCTCAGAACTCACTGATAAGCGGCCTCCGACCTTTCAGCAGTCGTTTCGATACACCCAATTGAGACACTACTACCACTCGATGGTCGATAAAGCAGCCCTACACAGGGCCATAACGCCATTTGAGAACTTATGCCTAACCAAAACTAGCCTAGATAGAGCAATTTCCTATCTCTACCAATACATCCTCTTTGGAGAGCACAAGGAAGTACTCACGTTCAAGGCGCAATGGGAACACATTGTAGGCCGGGAGATTGCTTCAGCCCATTGGGAAAAAATCCTCATCCTACACCATAAATCCTCAGTGAGTTCCCGATACCAAGAAGTCAACTATAAACTCCTGTCCCAATGGTATAAAACTCCATCACGCCTACACAGGATATTCCCCAACATCTCGGACGCGTGCTGGAGATGCGGAACTGGAGAGGGCAACCTGAGACATATCTGGTGGGACTGCCCACACATACAGCCGTTCTGGAACCAAGTCAGTGAAAAAATCACGGAGATACTCCGGGAAACGATCACCTTGGACATAGAGCAATACTTGCTACATTCAACACCATGCCCAATCTCAAGATATAAAAAATCCATATTAAGACATCTACTGGATGCAGCCAAGGCACTTGTACCCGCAATGTGGAAGCAGACACAACCCCCCACGATGACCCAGTGGTATGACGGAGTGGAAGAGATCCGCTCGGCGGAGAGCATGAGGGCACTCCTCATGGGACAGAGCGAGAAGCATGTCGAAAGGTGGGGGCTGTGGTTGGGGTACGTCGCCGGTGGAGGGGGGGGGGCGGCGAGGCGGGGGCGGCAGGCGCCCTGGTCCGACAAGTGGAGGGGGAGAGACGTGAGACGCACACAACTGACACAGACGTAACTTCCAGAATACACTTAGCCGACAGGGGACAGAGAGTAAAGCCAAATACACAGGCCACAGGAATCGATCGAGAATGGCTAACTGTCCCAAGATCGGACGCACGGGGAGATACTGAGGACGAAGGATGGGGGCAGGCCGAGGGGGAGTAGATACACACATCAAAATGAACCCAATAGGGCATAGAGTCACTCCAGAAATGGCAACTAACCCTAGAACAGAGCAAAACTCGCGAACCACTAGACCGTGGACGCCTCTGAGGCCCCACATCCTGCCGGACACATATATTATAACCACAGATAAGCGATCAACATTAAAAGCATACTCCCCCCACCCCCCTTCCGGGTGTCCTGATGGCTCGACCCCAGAAACATAGATATATGTGCAGGACTAATAGGCAACTACCGCCTAAATTGCGACCTACATTGACACTAATCGAACGACAAACCATACCAACAACAAAATATAAAGTACAACCATACAAAGCACACAGACGAAGGTGTAGCTGACATCATATCGACCTCACAACACAGACAAGTACATCGATGCAGGGCAGAGCGCTAGGCTCACAAGTACATGCCCACACTACTCGAACAACAAATTCAGACAGATGACGCCGCACAGAATACAACTGGATAGGCCTGGTCAAAAGAGAGACCCACGCGACCTTTAGATCTATACAAAAAGTTTACATGTTTCCATGTTATCTGATTACTATCCAGGTTACATAGAGACCTGCGTGTCTCACGTACATCCTATATTGTTATCTTGGAGATCTGCGCATCTCATGAGACCAATTGTTATAACCCACGAGTTATTGATTACCTCCTTATTTGAAGTGTTGTACAACATGTGAAAACTCTTCATTCTTCAATAAAAAGAGATTTATAAAAAAAATAATGACCTACAACATAATACATGTAACATTAGTCCCATTTTTTATTTTTATTTTTATTATCATTTTTATACTTTAAGAATCTTTGATGGTCGAAAGTTAATAATGTGTAAGTAGTGATGGTTCTCACACACATACAAAAATTCTTTCTTTATTTGATTATTGTTAATTTCATATGAATGTATATAAAAATATGAAGAATTATATCATATGGGTATTTTTAACCCTAAATAAATGTCTTTGGTGCATGCAGTTTCGATTCTACATATCTTACCTTTTAATATCACTCAATAGAGAGAGTTATACCACTGACTAGATGGTGTTTGGTTATTAATATTATGTTTTGTATTATAAGATCTATCTTTTATGATGGATTAACATTTAGTATTATTTAGGGGTTATTATTTAGCATTATTGCATTTTATATTTGTATTTTAAATGTACTCATTAGGCTACTTGCCTCTTGTAAAATTATCCTCAATTTAAGTATTATGGCCACTTTTCTACATGTAGGGTATATATACCCAGGTTGTGGATAGCAGACCCTAGTCTTGAGAAACGCGTAGACTATCTGTTTTCTGTTTCCTCTGTATTTCCAGCCCGGTTTCATCTACGGTCCGGGAGTGATTTTCGGCAGCTGTTGTGATCGGATCTTCATACACATCCTATCTCGTGGTAGGGAGTTGGCATGCTCCTCTAACCTCACACAAAGGTCGGGTGGATAGGGTAAATTGCTCTGGCTTACCCCCAGAGTTCTTTAACTCAGGGAGATTGTTCACAGCAACACCCTCAACCTAGACCCGGTTGTTTGGCGGGTTTAAGAGCTCCCTCCCCCAGGGATGGTATATGTGTCTGGGTACCGTTCATTTTGCATTTTTATATACTTTTAATTTGTATGTGCACATTCTCCGGTTTCCTATTTATACACATGTGTGCATTAGTGTTGGGGGCCCCACACTGTGTATCTTTGGACTCTGATCTGGACTTATTTTTGCTGTGATACATTTTTCATCACTGTATCCTTATCTAATTGATTTAATTTGTTTATATATGTTTAATAAATACATTTTGTATATACATACATTTATCTAAATTACCCCAGAGTTATTTGTCTGATCTATATTAGCTGTGCTCAGCAGCTGCTGCTTTGGAGTACAGTTTTCAAGTGGTCATGATTTATTATTTGGAGCGCTCACATACCCTTGCTTGTTAATCTGGTTTATTATCTATCCTGAACCATGGTTTCTTTGACTTGGAGTGGCATCAGTTCCTTGATTCGAAGTGGGTTTCTAGAGTTGACTTGGCACTACATTTACATTCTCTCTAGGGTCCTTGACAATAGCTTCCTCTACTATTCTATCATTTTGCAGGTTCTATATTTTTCACCTCGCCTTATGCCTTGTATAAAAGGAGCATTTCACAAGCCTAAAGCATTTTAGCTAGCTGAAGTGCTTTGTTTGAAGAATGTGTCATTTTTTTTTTCTTCAAAAAGTACGAATTTCAATAGATATTAGCACGTTATTCATTACCCTTGTTACACTCCTCTGGCTGTCAATCAGAAAACCAGTTTATGATAGAAGCTCCCATGCCAGTGCCTTTTGGAGAGGCTTGAAGGCCAGCCTCTGGCCCATGTACTATGGACCTGTTACCAGGAGCCTCTGAAAGAGGTGTGTGACAGCAGAAATAAATTTACAAACTATACATTGTTACTTTCATAAATCTGCAGCGCCCTCTTCTGACTGCCTAGAAGTGTGCACATTTGAATAAGACTGGTATGCAAAAGAGGGCAACCAAATAAATATTTAGCTATAAATATTATTGCTTTTTAGTGTGTTTTAAAATGTATTAATTATAATTGCTCGTACGCCAATGTTCTATATATTTGTATTTTAAATATTTGTCACCACATGCTGTTGGACTGGTCCCCAAAGAATAGTCCTTATCCAAAATAAAGAATGTTATGTTAGTTCCTTTTGGAAGTGTGTGTTCTGTGTGGATTGTTTCAGGGATCCTAGTAACAAAGTCTTTGGGCCTGTTGGCTGGTCCATGTAGCCCGGGACAAGTATGCTTTGTAAAGGCAATAGCCAATCACATTACAGGCAGAAGTGTGGATACCAGCCTTGAAGGAGAGTTGCAAAGGGAATGATACCTGTCTGGAAGCAGAGAGATGCAGCTTGGTCAGGTGGAAGAGCTCAGGAGAGACACCAGCCAAGCTTTAGCAACTGAGGCTGAAGTGCTCAAGAGTCCCCTGTGGCAGGTAGGAAGCAGACGGTATGGAGGGCTACTCAGTTGTAGTACAGGACTTCCTTCTCACAGTTCAAATACTTCCTGGTAGTTCAGCTCAGTGGAGCGAAACTCAAAAGGTATCAATGCCTTGCCAAAGACTGCTCATTGAGCTGCAATTGGATATCTGTAATTGGACAGCCACAGAAAGTCTGAGCTTTGATAGCAAATGCTGCAGACCATAAATCAGCAGCTTTTTTAGAAATATCCCAATGACAAAATTCATAATAAAATGCAATTATTCTACGTAATGCATTTGCATTTTTTTCATTATCTGTAATGAGCGCTGTGCGCCCACCTCCTGCTGGTCACTCTACTTTAGCGCCCCGCTTGTGCTGCCTTATGAACGCCTTATGAACGCCCCGGCCGTGAAAATAGTTAGAAAAAACTTTCAACCCTACCGTACTGTATATTCATCACCAATTTAGCTAATTTAGCCTACTTCTTTGTTTTAATCCATTCCTAGCTAACTACAAATCATTAATAGGAGAATTGATATATGTATTTGCTGGATATTACTTTTAATTCCACCTCCAGGCTCGTTGTGCAACCAGACTTACATTAGCTCCATTGTACATGTACTTAAGATATTGAACCAATTAAAAAAAAATATACTAACAACCATCATTGTTACATTCCTTAAGCAGAAGGCGGTCGGCAATTTGTTTTAATAACATGACCTGTATTGATTCCCTATGACCTTGGACTCTGAAAGGCAATTAACTAACTGCATGTGCAGACTGATCATTGACCAGATATTTCCACATATGCAGTTAACAATATCAGTTCTTCACTGCTTCTGTAATGTTTTAAAAGCTATCAGATATATGCTGTCAAATGCTTCACTCTGTAGACAGCTTATTGTATTGCCTTCAATAGAAATCTGCTGTCATAAAAGATACATGAGATATCTAGGTCTGAAGCTTTTACAACAGACATGAAATAAAATACGTTAAATGATAAACCTACGCACAATGCTGAATACCTTTTTATCATGATCTATATATATATAAAAAAAAAAAATCAGAATCCCTGCTAGGTTCTTTTTTAATTTAATATTTCTGATTTCACATGCCATACCCTCTGGTCGGATGATTCAAGCATTTAAAAATGTACTATTAAAGTACAGATCAGTATATTATCATGAGACAAATGCAAAGGAATTTAGATTAGGGAAATTTAGCTTTTAGTAATAGTACCAACAGTAGAGCAGGTGTAATATCTGGGGGCATTTGGTAATACAGCATGCCTCTTCCCAATTTAAGTCTATTTACAAGTAATTTTGTGTTTTCATGTGTTTTTATTTTTATTTATTCCATATGTCTATTGTGGATATTCCTCAGTATTTAGGTTTACAAGTAAAGTCCTTATATAAGATCCAACTAAATAATTATTCTCTACTGCAACCCATTAAATGTACCTCCATCATGCCTTAAAGGGATTTTATAGTCACCAAAACAACTTAAACTAGCTTCTTCAGTCAAATAAAACAATGTCCACGTTCTCAGTTTAAATATCCTGCCAAATCTGAGGCTTTTCATTTGGCAGCTGATGTCCTTTACAATTAGCATTTGTGGCTTTCTGCAAAATTCCGCTTCCACATTCCAAGCGAACACGCTTGTTTCAATTCTCAGTTCCAGTCTCAATTCCGAAAGTCTAAGAAGTGTTTGCCTTATATTCTCAATCACCTATTATGTGAGAACAGTATCAGTTCCTTAGGAAAATATTTAAAAATATATATATTGTATGGCAGGGTAAGGGAAGGGAAGGTGGTTGGTGTTCTCACCACATTTCTTTTTATTGAGGCCACCGTCAACAACACCAACTAAGAAGTGATTCTCTGTTCAGTTGTTTCGCTAGGTTCCCTTGAGTTTATTCTCTCGGAGATGAGCTATGGTCAACCTCCTCCAGACGTAGAAGGCATGACCTCCCTTAAAGTTGATAACCTTACTTACCGAACGTCTCCCGAGACTCTCCGCCGCGTGTTCGAGAAGTACGGGCGGTTGGGCGATGTCTACATCCCTCGCGACCGATACACCAAGGAGAGCCGCGGCTTTGCCTTCGTCCGTTTCCACGACAAGCGGGATGCCGAGGACGCCATGGATGCCATGGACGGGGCCGTGCTAGACGGCAGAGAGCTGAGGGTACAGATGGCACGGTAGGGCAGCCCTCCAAACTCCCACCACGGCCGCAGGGGCCCACCACCTCGGAGATTCGGGGACTATGGACGCAGGAGTCGAAGCCCGCGGAGAAGACGTCGATGCCGCTCTAGAAGCAAGAGCAGATCGCTATCACGCAGCATATCCCATTACAGCAGGTCAAAATCCTGCTCACGAACCAGGTCTAGAACACGCTCCAGTTCAAAGTCTCAGACAAACAGTTGTTTGTTTTTTCCTCCCTGTTTAATTTTGCCTGTTTAAGTTGAGCCCTATGTGGCAGACTTCACATTTTATGTGCCATTTTTTGTTGCTGTTATTCCAATTTTTTGTAATTTAGTGAACGCCTACAGATTTCATTATTGGCTTGGATATTTGAGGTAACACGTTTCTGTTAATACATTGTATCGTTTAAAACCCAAAGGGTTGAGAAGGTATGTCTATACTTCACTGAACTGTAGTTGCTTGTGTTTGGACACTACTCATCAAAGCATTGTTTAAACCAGTGACCTATTTTTACAAATGTAAAATTTCTTGTATGTAACTACATTTTAGTATCTGAACCCAAAATATGTATGTACATGTAACTATGTTTCAAGGGAGTGTTTTTATTTGACTACAACTCTAATCTCTTCTCTTGTGTATTTTTGTGCACTAGGCACAGTTGTGTAGTTGTGTAGCAGTTGAGTTATGCTGGTAAAAAATATATATATATTAGAAAATACTTCTTATGAATCAATAAAAAAAGAAATTAAGAAACTAGCCAACTTTCTTAGAAATACACTGAACAAAATTATAAACGCAACACTTGGTTTTGCCCCCATTTTTCATGAGCTTAACTCAAAGATCTAAGACTTTTTCTATTTCTCTCAAATATTGTTCACAAATCTGTCTAAATCTGTGTTAGTGAGCACTTCTCCTTTGCCGAGATAATCCATCTACCTACCCATTTTCAATGCCCTGGCTGAGGAAAGGAGGTTCTCACCCAAGATTTAACGGTACATTGTCCCTTTGATGCAGTGCAGTTGTCCTGTCCCCTTAGCAGAAAAACACCCCAACTCATAATGTTTCCACCTCCATGTTTGACGGTGGGGATGGTGTTCTGAAGGTTATGAGCAGCATTCCTCCTCCTCCAAACATGGCGAGTTGATGCCAAAGAGCTCGATTTTGGTCTCACCTGACTACAAAACTCACCCAGTTCTCATCTGAATCATTTAGATGTTCATTGGCAAACTTCAGATGGGCCTGTACATGTGCTTTCTTGAGCAGGGGGATTTTGCGGGCGATGTAGATTTCAGTCCTTCACGGCATAGTGTGTTACCAGTTGTTTTCTTGGTTACTATGGTGCCAGCTGCCTTGAGATCATTAACAAGATCCTCCCGTGTAGTGCTGGACTGATTCCTCACTGCTCTCACGATCATTGAAACTCCACAAGGTGAGATCTTGCACCAGACCAAAGGGAGATTGACAGTTATTTTGTGTTTTTTCCATTTGCGAATATTTGCTCCAACTTTTGTCACCTTCTCACCAAGCTGCTTGGTGATGGTCTTGTAGCCCATTCCAGCCCTGTATAGGTCTACAATCTTGTCCCTGACATCCTTGGACAGCTCTTTGATCTTGGCCATTGTAAAGACTTTGGAATCTGATTAATTGATTGATTGTTTCTGTGGACAAGTGTCTTTTTTTTTTTAATTCTTTATTTTGGTCACTCAGCATGTGAAAAAGAAACAATACAATATGTGGGCTATCGCCCTTAAAGTTCACATATAATAATAACAACAGTGTTGTCAATGGCTGGGACATGGTGCCACGCTGAGTGAGGTTTTTTTTGTTTTTTTGTGTGAAAAACATGGTAGTCAACAAATTAACATAGCAAAAGTACTTCCCCCTGGGCACAAGTATAAGGTACACTCAGAAGTCGGGCTATCTAGTGTTAGCTTAGGTGCTCCAGGGAGCGGGGGTGGCCCCCTCCGGGGATTCACATTAGTAGGTAAACTGAACCATCTTGGTTGGGGGGGGGGGAACCGAAGCCAGCGTTATATTGAATTTCTCCGTCTAATATCTGCGCTTAGTGCGGGCCCTTTTGTGTGTGGCTCAACTATAAAAGAGGGAGTCTGTAAATGGGGTGGTACAGTGACCCATTCTAGCTGGGCTGGGTATGGCAGGTTAAATAAAAATTGTGAAACCATAAACAATGTGCTAGCATAGTTACCAACAAGCAAAATAACAAATATAACATAGTATATATAGTCACTGAGTGTGGTGGCGGGATCTATGGCATCCTACGAGATGGAGAATCGTCCTTTCTGTGTAACTCCCTCAGGTAGTGTTGCCAGCTGGTGTAGCGCGCCGGGACGATCTGGGTATAAATTCCCGTACTGTGGTGGGGTCTAGCTGGGTCAGGGTGGTCGTAGAATCATCTTGCAGGGCGGTCAGGCCCAGCCGGGCCAAGTGGGTGTCCAGTCCCTGCGGATTCTTTGCCCGGTATGCAGTCCCTTGGAAGGTGAAAGTGATGAGTCGCGGTGCACCCCAGCGGTACTGGATATTGTTGGATCTCAGGTGTTGTAGGTTCGGTTGAAACGATTTGCGCCAACTTAGTGTGCTCCTTGTAAGGTCAGGAAACAATGTTAACTGAGAGTTCTTAAATAATATAGGGGTTTTCCCTCGGGTCGCAGCCAAGACTGCGGTCTTGTCTTGGTGGGTTTGGAATTTCAGAATTAGGTCAGCCGTGGCGGTTGGCGGTGCGTTTGCCGGTTTGGGCAGGCGGAACAGGCCGCCTAGCTTCACAAGCTTAGCTTGTTTAGGCTGCAGTAGCGTTGCCAAGAGGCGCCTTACATAGTGTGGGAGGTCAGCAAGCCCAATGTCATCGGGCACCCCTCTGAGCTTTAGGTTATTTCTCCGTCTGTGTTCATCCAAGGCCTCCACTTTTTCTGTTTTCGAGTTGTTGTTTGCGGAGGTCTGACAGTCTCAGTTCCAGAGTATTTAGTCATGCGTCTTGGGCATTTGTGTTGGTCTCTAGAGAGGTAAGCCTTGTGTTGGCCCTTTCCATAGCCTCTTTAACCCCTTAAGGACACATGACATGTGTGACATGTCATAATTCCCTTATATTCCAGAAGTTTGGTCCTTAAGGGGTTAAAGGTTACCCGGTCGGCAGCTAAGTCCTGCCTGAGTTCTGTGAACATTTTTGTTAACAGGGCTGCGGTGGCCGGTTCCCCTGCTGGGGGTGCTTTGGTTGTGTGTCCGGTGGACTGGGCTGCCAATGCACCTTCTCCCAGGTCCGGATAGAAATCCTCTGAGGAGTCGGAGTACTCAGCTTCCCCCAGCGCCATTTTCTCCCACGCGGCCTTCTGCGAGTTCCGCAGGAGTTCGACGATATCGTGGCTGAAAGGAAGTTTGTCTGGCCTCGGTTTTTTGTTTTTCTTGCCCATCTTTACTTCTCCTACCCGTGGGCTAGATTTGGGAGAGGTAGGTGCCTGATCTCCGCCGGTAAATCGGGTATTTTGCCTGCCGGACAGGTGTCTTTTATACAGGTAACGAGCTGAGATTAGGAGCACTCCCTTTAAGACAGTGCTTCTAATCTCAGCTCGTTACCTGTATAAAAGACACCTGGGAGCCAGAAATCTTGCTGATTGAGAGGGGATCAAAACTTATTTCACTCATTGACATGCAAATCAATGTATAACTTATTTTTTGTTATTCTGTCTCTCACTGTTAAAATACACTTAATATTAAAAAAAATTATAGACTTATAATTTCTTTGTCAGTGGACAAATGTTCAAAATCAAATACTTTTTTTCCCTCACTGTGTGTAAGCATGTGCATATTTCTGTTTGTAATGTATTGGGGGCACACCTGGAACTTGCTTTTCTCAGGAATGGTGCTTCGATAGAGACCAAAATATATACATAACACAGATTAAGGAACAGTGCACACATAATAATATTTTTTACATTTTATAAGGCTACTTAAAATCACCTATCTTAGCAAACAAATATGGGTATTCAGTTCCACTATATGGCCATATTGGGTTAAGACCACCACTATTTCACTGTTCCCCAATATCGGTGGGTCCTACACTAATTCAATAGTGGGAGGCAAATTATATAGTGCTAAATATGTGGATTTAAAAAAAATATGTTGCGAGAGAATTATGAATATATATAATGCAAAATGAATGTGCTAAATGCAATTTTACAAAAATGCAGAGTCAAAACTAAACAATTAAAGTGATGGTGTTTTGATGTATATACTCACAATGCATATCACAGATCTGCTCTATACAAAATATAAATTATAATTAAAGTTACATTACTATCCAAAACCTACTCAAATTTATACTTTCCTGTGGTCACCTCCAAAGGGGCCTCTGAAGCTGGGGTGCCAAACCATAGTAAGAGCACCTTTCCTGGTATAAGCATGTTTAAGGTGTGCCCCCAATTCCCTTTTTGCTTTATTATGTAAGTTTGTAATATGTCTGAAATGAATGTCGCCAGTAAACACAAGCTTCTTCAGTCAGTAAAAATAATGTAAAAGTTCTCAGTTTAGATATCCTGCCAGATTGTCGGTTTTCAGTTCAGCGTCTGACATCCTTTCCGGTCATCAGTGGCGTACTAAGGGGGGGGGGCGGGGGGGGGCGGCCCGCCCCGGGTGCCACTGACTAGGGGGGTGCCATGACTTCCAGTGTCATGTGTCACCCCCCATCATTACGCTGCGCACAGCCGCAGCACCTTTGCGGCCAAACACCGGCGGGACTTCCTTCTTTATGAGGAGGAGGGGGAGGAGCGTTGCGGGCCGCGGCGTCGCGCAACGTGGTGACGACGTGCGCAACGCCGTCAGTCCGCCTTCACGGATCTTCAGCGGAAGGATCCATTTCCGGGCGGTGAGGCACCCAGTGGTCGGACTCGGCGGGCAAGCAAGGCATCATCAAAATGTAAGTATAAAGTAGTTATTTTATGTCTGGGGCTGAATTAATTAAAGGGGGGGGTGTATTAATTAGAGGGGGGTGGATTAATTAGAGGGGGGGTGGATTAATTAGAGGGGGTGGATTAATTAAAGGGGGGGTGTATTAATTAGAGGGGGGTGTATTAATTAGAGGGGGTGTATTAATTAGAGGGGCGGTGTATTAATTAGAGGGGGGGTGGATTAATTAGAGGGGGGTGTATTAATTAGAGGGGGTGTATTAATTAGAGGGGGGTGTATTAATTAGAGGGGGGTTTATTAATTAGAGGGGGTGTATTAATTAGAGGGGGGTGTATTAATTAGAGGGGGGTTTATTAATTAGAGGGGGGGTTATTAATTAGAGGGGGTGTATTAATTAGAGGGGGGTTTATTAATTAGAGGGGGTGTATTAATTAGAGGGGGGTGTATTAATTAGAGGGGGTGTATTAATTAGAGGGGGGTGGATTAATTAAAGGGGGGTGTATTAATTAGAGGGAGTGTATTAATTAGAGGGGGTGTATTAATTAGAGGGGGTGTATTAATTAGAGGGGGGTGTATTAATTAGAGGGGGTGTATTAATTAGAGGGGGTGTATTAATTAGAGGGGGGTGTATTAATTAGAGGGGGTGGATTAATTAGAGGGGGTGGATTAATTAGAGGGGTTGTATTATGTATTAATTAGAGGGGGGTGGATTAATTAGAGGGGGTGTATTAATTAGAGGGGGGTGTATTAATTAGAGGGGGTGTATTAATTAGAGGGGGGTGTATTAATTCGAGGGGGTGTATTAATTAGAGGGGGTGTATTAATTAGAGGGGGGTGTATTAATTAGAGGGGGTGTATTAATTAGAGGGGGTGTATTAATTAGAGGGGGTGGATTAATTAGAGGGGGTGTATAATGTATTAATTAGAGGGGTGTATAATGTATTAATTAGAGGGGGTGTATTAATTAGAGGGGGGTGTATTAATTAGAGGGGGGTGTATTAATTAGAGGGGGTGTATTAGAGGGGGGTGTATTAATAAGAGGGGGTGTATTAATTAGATGGGGGTGTATTAATTAAAGGGGGTGTATTAATTAGAGGGAGGTGTATTAATTAGAGGGGGTATATTAATTAGCGGGGGTGGATTAATTAGAGGGGGTGGACTAATTAGAGGGGGTGTATTAATTAGAGGGGGGTGTATTAATTAGAGGGGGTGTATTAATTAGAGGGGGGGTGGATTAATTAGAGGGGGTGGATTAATTAGAGGGGGTGGATTAATTAGAGGGGGTGGATTAATTAGAGGGGTGTATAATGTATTAATTAGAGGGGGTGTATTAATTAGAGGGGGGTGTATTAATTAGAGGGGGTGGATTAATTAGAGGGGGGGTGGATTAATTAGAGGGGGTGGATTAATTAGAGGGGGTGGATTAATTAGAGAGGGGTTGGATTAATTAAAGGGAGGGTGGATTAATTAGAGGGGGTTGATTAATTAGAGGGGGTGGGTTAATTAGAGGGGGTGGATTAATTAGAGGGGGTGAATTAAAGGGAGGGTGGATTAATTAGGGGGGTGGATTAATTAGAGGGAGGGTGGATTAATTAGAGGGGGTGGATTAATTAGAGGGAGGTGGATTAATTAGAGGGGGTGGATTAATTAGAGGGGGGTGGATTAATTAGAGGGGGGTGGATTAATTAGAGGGGGTGGATTATTTAAAGAGGGGTTGTGGATTCATTAAAGAGGGGTTGTGGATAAATTAAAGAGGGGGTGGATTAATTAAAGAGGGGGTGGATTAATTAAAGGGGGTGCAGCACGGGGGAAGTTTATTTAGAGGGGTATGTTTAATTAAAGGGGGGTGCAGGTTTTTTTTATTAAGGGGGTTGCAGTATTTTATTTATTAAGGGAGTATGTGCACTGCAGATTGTTGTTTTTTATTAAGGGGGTGTGCAGGGTTTTTATTAAGGGGTGTGTGCATGTTTTTTTGTTAGGGGGTTGTGAAAGTTTTTGTTTTTTATTAAGGGGGTGTGCAGGGTTTTTATTAAGGGTTTGCAGGATTTTTTTTAATTAAGGGGGTTGTGCAGGTTTTTGGTTTTTTTAAGGGGGTGTGCAGCTTTTTTTTTTTAATTAAGGGGGATGTGCAGGGTTTTTTTATGTGTAGGGAGTGTATGGAATTTATGTGATCGGGGTGCAGGGTTTTTATGTGTAGCGAGTGTATGAAATTTATGTGATCAATGTGCAGGGTTTTTATATGAAGGGGGAAGGGCAGGGGTTTTCTAGAAGGGGCGAGACCAGGGACTTTGTAGAAAGGGGCAGGGGAGGAGTTTTCTAAAAGTTTCTCACCAGCCCCTTTCTAGAAAAGCACTGGTCTTCCCCCTTCTACAAAAATATCGCATTTATACAAAACCCCTGCCCTGGCCCCCTTCTACAAAACCTCTGCCCTAGCCGCTACATCTTTTGAACTCAAATCCCTTTCCTATGCTATTTCTAAGGATCCGCTCAATAAAGTGGTATGGGTGCCAGGTCCCTCTAGTTTTAACCCTGCAGCTGAAAACATATGTTTCACTGAGGGTTAATCCAGCCTCTAGTGGCTGTCTCACTGATTGAGTAATGCTTCCGCAATTGAGTAATGCTTTCCTATGGGCAGTTTGAATGCACATGCGGCTCTTGCCGCGCATGCGCATTCGGATCTAACGTCGGCAGGGGGAGGAGAGGTCACCAGCGCCGAGGGAGCCCGACGTTGGAGAAAGGTAAGTGGCTGAATGGGTTTTAAGGGGTGACCTCTTCTCCCCCGCCGACGTCAGCTCCCGAGTGGAGCCGAATGCACATGCGCGGGGGGGGTGCCACACTCAGGGTCCGCCCCGGGTGCCAAATGCTCTAGGTACGCCCCTGCCGGTCATCATTCGTTGCTCCAGCACATTTCCATTACACATTCCAAGAGAACACGCTTGAGTTCCAAGAGTTCCAAGTCTCAATTCGGTCTCTGTTCCGGAAGTCTATGAAGTGTTCATTTTATATTCTCAATCATTCGGTTTCGGGCGATCATTTGGTCCAAAAACACCTATTTTGTGAGAACAGTTCCTTAAGAAATATATAGAAAAAAAAATACTAGCCAACTTTCTTAGAAAAAGTTAAAAAAAATGCAAAATATATATATATTTACCAAAAAAATACTGGCCCACCGGGATACCGGGAAATTTACCGGTGGGCCGTCGGCACCTGGGGCCGGGCAGGCAGCTGGCTCTTCTGGCGGCCGCAGGGGAAGCTCTTTTGGCGGCCACTGGGGGAGCTGGCTGTTCTGTCTCTGCTCCCTCCCCCCCCCCCGCGCACGCTAGAAAGAGACCTGGGCCGGAATATGACGTCATATTCCGGCCTCGGTCTCATTAAGCTGCGCGCTGGGAGGGGGGAGCAGAGACAGAACAGCCAGCTCCCCTAGTGGCCGCCAAAAGAGCCAGCTCCCCAATGCGGCCACCATCAAACTGAGCTCCCCATGCGGCCGCTAGCACAAAGGTAGAAATTATGAGTGTCAGTGTGAGTGTATGTGTGTGTCTGTGTCATGGTGTGTGTCTGTCTGTGTCATAGTGTGTGTGTGTCTGTCTGTGTCATTGTGTGTGTGTGTGTGTGTCTCTGTCTGTGTCATTGTCTGTGTCTGTCCGTGTCATTGTGTGTGTGTGTGTGTGTCTGTCTGTGTCATGGTGTGTGTGTGTCTCTGTCTGTCATGGTGTGTGTGTCTGTCTGTGTCATGCAATGTGTGTCTGTGTCATTGTGTGTGTGTGTCTGTCATGTAATGTGTGTCTGTGTCACGGTCTGTGTCATGGTGTGTGTGTGTGTCTGTCTGTGTCATGTAATGTGTGTCTGTCTGTGTCACGGTGTGTGTGTGTGTCTGTGTCACGGTCTCTCTGTGTCGTGGTGTGTGTGTCTGTGTGTCATGGTGTGTGTCTGCATGTGTCATGTAATGTGTGTCTGTGTCACAGTGTGTGTGTGTGTGTTTGTGTCACGGTCTGTCTGTGTTATGGTGTGTGTGTGTCAAGGTGTGTGTCTTTATTAAGTTGTGTGTGTCTGTCATGGTATGTGTGTGTGTCTGTCATGGTATGTGTGTGTGTCTGTCATGGTATGTGTGTGTGTCTGTCATGGTGTGTGTGAGTCTGTCTGTGTCATGGTGTGCCTGTCTGTGTTTCTGTCTGTGTCACGGTGTGTGTGTGTCTGTGTCACGGTCTGTCTGTGTCTGTAGCGGTTCTTACCCTTTCCAGGGGCCGGCCGGGGTCCGATGTTCGAGCCGTGCGTGGTCCTGCTGCTGCACGAGCCGCGCGCGGCTCATCCGACGGCTGGAACAGGAAGGCGGGCAGTGACCGCGAGAAGCGGTCACGTGTCCCGCCTGACTCTAAGAGCGCGCCGCAGGTCTCGGGCGCGCTCTTAAAGGGACAGTGGGAGCCTAAATTGGAAAAGGCCTCCCATTGGTCCCTGTCATACCACACTCCCCATACACTTACCTTTTGGGGGCGTGGATATGACAGGGGCCAATCAAAATAGGTGTTTAGTTACATATACTCACCTTTTTCCCTTAGTTCCTTGCCCTATCGTGGTTTCTGTAACAGTTCCCTTTAGCGCTTGTTGTATTCAGTTGTGTTCCTTCGTACTTGACCTTGGCTTTGTTTTCTGACTACGTTATCTCTTTATCCTTATCTGTTCTGTTTGCCGGCTTGCTGTTTACTGTGTACCAGACCCCGGCTAGTCCTAGTTTTCGCTGTCTCTTTGTGCCCTTGACCTCGGATCGTTCCTGACTCTGTACTTCTCCTATATACGTCAAGTCCGGCCACTCTGAGGTCCGGTAGACGTATCTCCCCTCTGTGTTGTCTTCTGTTTAGCTGAATCCTGCGTGTTGGGGTATATTTTCGTTACAGTGTCATGGTGTGTGTGTCATGGTATGTGTGTGTATGTGTGTTTTTACTCACCTTTTTTTTCTCCACGTCGTGCCGGTCTCCCCTCGACTGGCCCTGCCTCTATGGCTGAGATCATCAAGCTTGATGATCTCAGCCAATCCGCACTGACACAGGAAGCACCTCTAGTGACCGTCTGAGTGTCTGTTACTAGGAAGCAATGTAAACACTGCCTTTTCTCTAAAAAGTCAGTGTTTACATTGAAAAGCCTGCAGGGACAGGCTATAGACACCATAACCACTACATTAAGCTGTGTGTGTGTGTGTGCCTGCTACTGCGTGAGCTTGTGTTTTTATGTCAATTACCTTATGTATATCAGTGAGATT
Source organism: Pelobates fuscus (assembly GCF_036172605.1). NCBI lineage: Eukaryota > Metazoa > Chordata > Amphibia > Anura > Pelobatidae > Pelobates > Pelobates fuscus. The sequence continues at coordinate 69,989,157 of NC_086326.1, read as the reverse complement.
TTTTGTCTATGAGGCTGTGTATCAATCAGCTTGTGTCAGTGAGATTGTCTGTCTGCATGTGAGTATGCTTACTGTATAATTAAAATTTTACTCTGAAAGGACCAATATTTTATATTGGAAAAAGCAATATAATATTATATATATATATATATATATATATATTCAATCATCTAGGGTGGCAAGACATAGCCTTACATATTACATGCGACAATATATGGCGCAATGACTTATTGGGCTGGTGATGTAGAATTATTAAAAATCTTTATTAAACCTGTATTGAATTATTGTACTAACTCCATTTTAACTTCACATCATGACAGATCCTCCATTTTAACTACATTACATGACAGAATTTCCTAACAGCATTTAGTATAATGAATAGAGACTGTATTTTCTAGAAAGGACATGACTAACACCGGACTTATTGAGTTCCTGTAACATGTAACAAAGTATAGCCAAGGCCATGAGAAAGCTGCACTAATGAAATGTTCTTTTCATAAAAAAGAACACTGAATCTGACCACGAGTCTGACATCACTAACTACCCAAAATGACGCCCAAGCCCCCCTTCCCACCGAGTAAGCCTCGTGCTGGGTAAGATGGCGCTTGAGCCATCTGTCCACACCGTGTCCAGAATAACGCCACCTCCCGGTGGGAGGACACCTAGCTAACCACTTAGTTCTTGATCCAATTAATAATATTGATGGGTGGACATTGACATGACCACTTAACACTTAATCCAATTAATGATGTTTATTTACTGTTATCTTGATATGCAATGATGATGTAATTTTGCTCTTATAAGGGTCTGTGAGCCCGCTTTTAATCAGATGCCATTAAATTTTCTCGAAGTGCTTTTAACCTGAACTCCGTGTGTCAGTGTGAACTTACTTCTGCGTATACGCAATTTAATCATCTCAGTGGTGGCCACACTTAGTGGACTGCTGTAACAAGGGAGGCTATACAGGATTCGGGTCGGAGATGGTTGCTGTTTCCTGTGACCGCTGGTAGTGAAACTTACGAAAGTTGTTCTCCGAGCGGGGACACTACGAGGTTGAGGGAGGTGACTTTGGTCACATGAGTAAAGGAAAGGGATTACTGTTGAATTCATTTGAACTGTGATGCATGCACTGTATTTCAATTGAATTGTTGTCTTGATTGGGAGTCATTCAAACTCCTGTGTCTGTCTCTACTTTCACTTTACTTTTACTTTTTTACTCTACTTCCTGTGTTATTTACACTTTCCACTCCTATTTCTCCTGTGAGAGAAGTGATTGGTCACACACTTCTCACCTCGCTCCAATCCGTGGCTACCTTGGGTAGGCGGAAATTAGTGACTAGTCTACGTTTTGGGAAGACGCACTTGGGTGGACCCACCCTTCCGAGTGGCAGTCGAGCATTGTAAACACTCTGTTTCATCTTCCTTTCCCTATATCTGGGACGCCTTTTATAGGGGGATATGGGACAGTGATTGGGTAAGCCCGGTAAGGGCTGGTTAGCGTGTGATCTAGTTGAAGACAGAGAGGGTGAAGAGATGGTTAAGGGAGTTGAAAAGATTGCTAAAGTGTGTAAAATTGCTGTGCCTTCATGTGGTAGATTGCAGCCAGAAAGCTGGCGTAGATTACTGACAGAGAAGAAAGGCAAACTTACAGATAATGATTTATTACGTACTGCAGAAGCATGGTATAGAGTAGCAAAGGCTATTCAGCAGGAAGGTTGGGTTGAGGAAGAAATAGATCACAAAGGTGTAAAATTGTTTGTGTATCATAATAATTGTGTTGCTGGGGCATTCCCTCAGCCAGCGCCCCAAAATGGTGCCCAGGGGATGTCCATTCCCAAGGTTCAGTCAGCAATAAGTGACAGCCAGCTGACCATGTTCCCCACTCCCAATCCTCCCAACACCCATCCCGTCATTTCCCCTGTTTGTCCGGTCCTGAATTCTGATGGATCATTATTTTCCCCATCATCATCCCTAACATTCCCATCATCCTCATCCATCCCTGCACTACCTTCTCTGCCTAATCCTAACATTTCATCCGCCATTCCTTCTCTACGCTCTCTCTCCGTCAATAATCCTACCCTCCCACTTGCATCCACCCAGCTCTCTAACCCCGCCTCACCTGCTACTGTCAATCCCACTACACCCACTCCGGTCCCTCCTACTACTCCTGCCTCTGCTAATCTCTCTCCGTTCTCTCTCCTTCCCACTCCTCCCACAGCCCAAGTTCCCACCCCTTCAGCTTCATTTCTGTACCCCGGATGTCCCACCTCCTTCCCTAATCCCTGCCCAACTAACCCGCCCTCTCCAGGTTCCACCTCAGCCCCTGCCCAGATGGCCTGGCCATACCCCTTCCCTTATCACATGGCCCTGCCCTATCCAAACCAAGCCTACTTCCTTCCCCAAGCCACTCCCCAGACCCCGGTCACGCCCAATCCGGCACAGTCTACCCCGGATGTGCCCACATCCAACATGGCCACCACTACTTCCCTTAACCCTAACGCAGCTTCCTTTCACGCCTCCAATATGGCGGCCCCAGTCATTCAGCACCCCTAATGCCGGTGCTTCCCGGTGACTACTCACCCCAAGCTCATAATCCACTGGCCACCCCAGCATCTGGGATTCCCTCATTTCCCCCGGTTCTGACACCTCAAATGGCCCCATTACTAAGGGGGGTCCAGGTCACAGACGAAGATGAGTATGAGGAGGGATCCCAGGGTTCACAGGATGCCACGGGGCCTCTGCCTCACCATTCCCTCGATGATCCTTTCGGACATACGGGCCGGGGGGATCGGGCCCCTCCTAAATATGTAGCTTTTAATCCTACCCAGGCTAGTACTCTGATGAAATCACTCCCTGACCCAGAAAAGCAACCTATGCCTTTTTACCGAGGGATAGTTCAAATCCAAAAGACTTATTCCGCTGCATGGCGTGATTTGTTGAGCATTTGTGCTATTAAAGCCGGAGATGCATACTGGCCCAGCATAGCCCGCCACCTCAGCACTGATTTGCTCATAAGTGACATTGATTACCCCTCCGGAGTAGCATTCTGTAACCAGCTAAAGGAATGGGCTAAGGACAAACTTGCAGATCAGGCTGCTGGCCTTACTGATATTGTACAAGACAAAGGAGAATCAGTGGAAAGGTTTCATGCAAGACTGTTTCAACTGTTTACAGATTTGGGATTTGATCTCACAGATAAGATCCATTCTCAAATGCTGTCTGGTGCATTTGTCCAAGGTGTCAAAGACTCCATACGCAAGGGAATCATTGCTGCACGCCCTGAATATAAGGTAGTCCCTCTGGATACCTTACTCTTAGTTGCTAGAGGTCTGGAATCTGCCCAGACTCCTAGAAGGCCAAATTCAGCTCCTCTCATGGTGTCCCGCACCGGACCTGTCTCAAAAGGCACCAAACCCGAGGATGGACATTGCTTTAATTGTGGTGCTAAAGGATATTTCAGAGGTGAATGCCCGGAACCCAAGAAAGTGACAAAGGCTGCACATGCCCCCAAAGCCCCAAAAACAGTTCCAATTGTTGAGGAACCAGATGGTTAGGAAATTGGCAAGCCTGTGTCATTAACCCCTGTCATGGCAGTGTCTTCAGGGGATAAGGGGGGCCACTTGCCACTGTGACTCTATATTGATGTCTCTTGTGTAGGAGTGGATGGCCTACCAAGACACAGTCCTTTAACAACTCCATTACGAGTTGGCAACTACCCTAGTTTGCTTGCTTGTTTTGTGGTATCCTCCACATGCCCCATTAACCTGTTAGGCGCTGATGTCCTTTCACGCCTGCAGGCATCTATCATTTTTACTCCAGATGGACAAGTAGAGTTATCTACCCCTCTATCTGTGTCAGACACTTCAGCCTTGTGCTCCCTGCCTTTGATGCTCCATTTAGAAGAACCCCATGGGGAAGCAAAGGAACTGAGGTCCAATTTCCCTGATTCACTGAGGTCACAGGTACCTGCAAAACTGTGGTCCTCAGGCCCAGAGGACATAGGTCACCTAAAGGTTCCACCTGTGGTGGTGAAACTCATTCCAGGAGCAAAGCTACCAAGGAAACCACAATATCCTTTAAAACCAGCTCAAGCTGCAGCTATCTCAATTCAAATCAAAGCACTCTTGGAGAAGGGTGCTCTCGTGAAATGTGAATCAAAATGCAACACCCCATTGTTTCCTGTGAAGAAGAAGACTCCAAAAGGTGAACCAGAGAAGTACAGAATGGTCCAGGATCTCCGTGCAGTGAATGAAGCCACAGTCCTGGACACCCCAATTGTGCCAAACCCACACACTCTGCTTTCTGGGGTCCCACCTTCTGCAAAATACTTCACAGTCATTGATCTGGCCAATGCCTTCTTCAGTGTACCCCTGGATCCAATCTGCCAATACCTGTTTGCCTTCACACATGAAATGCAACAGTATACATGGACTGTCATGCCCCAAGGGGCACAAAACTCTCCAAGTCAATTTGCAAAGGCCATGTGCTCAATCCTTGATCCATGGCAAGCAGACCATCCAAAAGTTGTCCTGCTCCAGTATGTGGATGATTTGCTGCTCTGTGGAGATGATGTGGAGATGACATACCCACAACAGAAGAATGTTCAATTAATCTCCTTTGCTATCTAGCAGACCAAGGATGCAAAGCTTCACTTCTCAAGCTTCAATTTTGTCAACCTACTGTCATCTTCCTTGGCCATTGTCTATCCCAAGGTACTAGACATCTCACCCGTGACCGAGTTAGAGCAGTACTGGATATTCCACCCCCAAGGACATCAAAATCTCTACATGCCTTCTTAGGCCTCATTTCTTACTGCCGAGCATGGATCCCAGAAGCCTCTCTGCTCATGCAACCACTCTATGATGCTCTCAAGTCAGACCCATTCTGCCTGACCAATGAGGCACTAGACAATTTCGGTACACTAAAACGTGCCATTGCATCTGCTCCTGCTCTCGGCCTACCAGACTATTCCAAACCCTTCAAGTTATTTGTCTCTGAAAGACAAGGCCATGCTACAGGAGTCCTTACTCAAACAAATGACTTAATCGGCCGTCAAAGGCCTATTGGATTTTTCTCCTGCCAGCTGGATATCGTGGCCAGAGGGACCCCTTCTTGTCTTCGGGCCGTTTTTGCAGCAAGAGAACTTATTGAAAGAACTGCAGACCTGGTCCTTGGCCACCCTCTAGTTGTCTTGGCTCCTCATGACATTTCTGCCATCATCAACCAAGTACAACTCAAGCATGTGTCTCCTGCAAGACACCTACGCCTCCAATGTCACCTCCTATTACCTGACAACATTACCATACAAAGATGTCAAGTTCTCAATCCGTCCACTCTTCTCCCACTACCTGAGGGAGGTATCCACTATGGGTTTATCATGGATGAAAGCTACATCTACCTTCTTACTGGTACCATTAAGAAAATGCATCCTGATTTATCCTTTCATGATGGACAAACGAGGGAGCAGGATATGCCTTCTGTACCATGTGGTACAAGCCAATCATCACTCTTGAACCTTGCTATGAAGATGAACTCTATCATCTGGTGGAGGTGAAACTCACTGCACAAGACTTCTACTGTGACTCTGAAGGCAGCAGCATGGTCTTGATTCAACTGCCTTCAGAACTCAAATACTTGTACCATCATTGGGATACTGCTATTCCACATGTCCCTGTCACCAAGTTGAAAACAAAATCATGGCATGATCTTGGGCCCATGGCAAAATTGTGGGCCACCATGGATGAACCACAGCTACAGGAAAATGGCATTGCCAAATACCCAACAACTGACCATCTTGAAGCATGGCCACGCCACTTCCTGGAAAATGAATTTCAAGATCTAGTCATAGTGAATGAATATGACCCAGAGACACCTTATGACTGTTTTTTTTTTCTACTGATCAATAGCTTTTATTTTCTAGAAATGTCATAAATTCTCTTGGCAGTTTGTGGTTAAGATTTCATGGTATGTACCTTGTCACTGTTTCATAGGACATACATTTTTTTTTTTTTTTTTAAATATTTTTATTGTTTCATATAGGAATGCATATTGCAAACTGGTTCGAAAAGAGCAAGCGGTTGCCCACGCAGGGGCTCAAGCAGTAGTTTACATCAAACATTAAGGTGAACAGTCGCCTGCGTAGAGGCTTAATTGTTAGCGCACAAGGAAAAATGCAGATTATCGCCTGTGCAAAGGCATATTGATCAAAACATAAATTTATGCACATACTAGACTTAGTACGGGTACTCTTATAGGCATTACAACATGAGCTGTATAATCTGAGCAAATGCGTTATTTGTTTAAATTTAAGTATCAGCATTTTATGAATACGGAATTGTATTGCTAACTGAAGCCTGTATGGACTTAGAACGTTAATATGTAAAAAAAAGCGGTCAACTTTAAGTAAGCTGCCGTGTGTGCTTAATCTGTGAGGTCATGCACTCATCTAGTAGCAATACTTTGCTGCATTATAATCAGAGTATGGCCCGAGAGGTGACGTAAGTTGAGGTATGAATAAGGCCTATTCTGTAAGTCGGTCGTCGTGACCGCAGTACTATTAACACGTGGCTACCTGTGCAGCGTGTGTCGTCCTCCTGGGAAATGTTAGCCTTTTGACATACATCATATGGTACACCCTTCTGGCTATTTATTAAACAACAAAAATAAACAGCATTAAGCAGGGGCCCTGGGGGGCTTTAAGATATATATAGCATGAGCAGAAACAACAAAAGGAAGCATTAACATAAATAGCCTTAACAAGACTGATTCGAGTTGCAGATTAATGAGAATTATCTTGGGCTTTATCAGCATCCTTTAATAAATGCAAACGGTTAATGCCTTATACTGTAGATATTCTTGCTGCACAGCCTTTAGTTAGGTGGAGTGCGTATGGGCTCCCCCAATAAGGAGGGGCGAAAGCAAAGCAGCAAAAAACAAGCAGAAAACAATAGCAGCCTTAATTATAAAAAAATAAATAAAAATAAATACAAAATAAAAAGAAAATATGTGAGTCACTTCGCTGGAGGGGGGCTAGATGGCGCCCGGTACAAGGGCGCCAACCAGCCCGGAGTTCTGAACCTCCCAGGACCACTCTTCGGTTTTGCTTCACCATGCGGTACCTTTTCCAGTCCCCCAGGCGTCCCCAGTCACAGAAAGCCCCCTTCCTTCCCCCCCAATGCTGTTGAACGTGCCCGCGGTAAGGACCACCATGCTGTGGGCACTCAGGGACCGCAGCTGTCCAGCGTCCCCCCCCTGTAGAGTCCGCCAGGACTTCAGTCCCCTGCACCTCCCCAGCACCGCTAAGGCCTCTTTGGAGTACCTGCCTCATCTTGCCTCACCCTCCTCCGGTCTCATACTTGGTGCCGGCACGCAGCCCTCCCGGTCACCGGTCCACCGAGTGGTCTGCGCACCCCAGCTCCACAGGGCTCACAGATTTGGGGGCATTTTCCCGGGCCACCACCAAACCCGAAAAACAAGGCCGGCTCCATGCCGGTCGGTTCGCCGCCCAGGGCACATGACTTAGGTCAGTAGGAAGAGTCTGCAAGGTAAAAATAGGAATTTCTTCGTGTCCGGACACTTCTTCATCCACTTCCTGCAATTTTCTTGCTGCTTGCTTAGCAGCCTGATCAGCTAAGTGGTTGCCCTTTGCTTCATCTGTATCCAACTTCCCATGTGCCTTCACTTTCAAGATGGCCACTTCTTCAGGGAGTAGGAGGGCGTCCATTAGTTCCTTGATTGCAGAGCTGTGTTTGACTGGTGTACCGGCAGTGGTAAGAAATCCTCTTGTTTTCCAAATTAGTCCGAAGTCATGTGCCACACCTAGAGCGTATCTTGAATCTGTGTAGATGTTGGCACATTTTCCTTCGGAGATCTTGCATGCTGACGTCAGGGCTTGCAATTCAGCTTCTTGTGCAGACATTGCTGGTGGTAAAGATGATGATTTGATAACTTCATCTGTTGTGGTTACGGCATATCCTGTGTGGTATTTTCCTTCTTCATCAGCATACCTTGAACCGTCCACAAACAGAGTAAGATCAGGATTTGTTAATGGATTCTCATGTACAGTTGGTAGATGTATTGTCTCCATTTTCATTTGTTCAAAACAGTCATGAGGGGGGCAGGGCCGGGCCGCCGAGCCGAGCGGCAGCCACCCATGCTGGCTCCGGCTACAAACTGCATCAAACAGCTTAAAAATATCACGATTGGACCCGAAATCGTTCCAACCAACCGAGGGAATGACTATCCCTTTTACTGATAAAGTGCAAGAGTTCTAGGTAGGGACCAGCTTAGGGACAGCGTCCGTCTCTATGGAACTGACTGCCATGCGGAGAAGTGGTGGACTAGCCACCATGGGCCACCAGCGGAGTGAAGAGATTTCCTGACCGTATTGACGGATGTGCTGCAGCCTGTCAGGGAAAGGAAGGGACAGAATTGCACTTTGCAATAACACCTAGCTAGCGGTCACTGGGTTTCTGTGCCTTTGGGCTAACACGTCTTCTGGTATTAACAAATAAAGTTTATCTTTTTTAGAATCTAACATTTCATAGGGGGGACTGATGTAGAATTATTAAAAATCTTTATTAAACCAGTATTGAATTATTGTACTAACTCCATTTTAACTTCACATCATGACAGATCCTCCATTTTAACTACATTACATGACAGAATTTCCTAACAGCATTTAGTATAATGAATAGAGACTGTATTTTCTAGAAAGGACATGACTAACACCGGACTTATTGAGTTCCTGTAACATGTAACAAAGTATAGCCAAGGCCATGAGAAAGCTGCACTAATGAAATGTTCTTTTCATAAAAAAGAACACTGAATCTGACCACGAGTCTGACATCACTAACTACCCAAAATGACGCCCAAGCCCCCCTTCCCACCGAGTAAGCCTCGTGCTGGGTAAGATGGCGCTTGAGCCATCTGTCCACACCCGTGTCCAGAATAACGCCACCTCCCGGTGGGAGGACACCTAGCTAACCACTTAGTTCTTGATCCAATTAATAATATTGATGGGTGGACATTGACATGACCACTTAACACTTAATCCAATTAATGATGTTTATTTACTGTTATCTTGATATGCAATGATGATGTAATTTTGCTCTTATAAGGGTCTGCGAGCCCGCTTTTAATCAGATGCCATTAAATTTTCTCGAAGTGCTTTTAACCTGAACTCCGTGTGTCAGTGTGAACTTACTTCTGCGTATACGCAATTTAATCATCTCAGATTTGGACAGGAACAGATAGACATTTAAACATATTTGTTTATTTCTAAATTAATCTACATCACTGGCATAGATTTTTTTTTCCAGGGCTGCTTTGTATCCCCAGTCCGGCCCTGTTCACATCTATGGAAACCATTAGTAATGTTACAATTATTCACTCTTCTGGTTTCTGTTTGGTAGTTGCTGTTAATTATCCCTCACCTCAAATTCTCAGCTCCCCTGCAGATGAAACTAGGTTAAACTCCAGGAGGCCTCTGAAGAAATGGGATATGATAAAAAAAATATCTGCAAGCAATAAAAGAAGACAAGCAAAAACTGCTATGAAATCTTTACTTTTACAAAGAAGGGAAACCGAACATCTAGAAATACTGCTGTTCATATTCCAATATAAAGATCAGAACAAACAAATATGAAGAATCATGAAAAAATATTGGAACATGCTACATAAAGACACTATTTTACACAAAATACTCCCACAGAAACCTAGATTCATCTGCACGGCAACTAAGAAATTGAGGTCAAGGATAATTAACAGTGACAACAGGAACCAGAAAAACAAATAATAATATCACTAATGGTTTCCATAGATGAATAGATGGAAATTGTGTGAATTGTCGGAACACAAAGAGTACGAAGAAGGTGATTACTGAGGTCGAGATTGGACGAGAGCACATAAAATTAAAGAAATAATCACGTGTGTCATCGAACATTGAGTCTACTTGCTTATTAGTAGACCTCTAGTACTAGACCTCTGAATACGAGGATACAAAAACACATAATTAAAATAAGAAGATTAAAATAGCGTTCGAACAACATAGCGTATCTTCACATTTTAAAATAAAGCATAACAGTAATCCAGATAGGCTTATGTTTTTACGAATTAAAAAAGTTGATGTACCTAGAAGATGTGCAGATTTTGAGAAGATAATAGACAGCAAAGAAATTATAATCATCTATAATTTTAATACTTTGTATCCACATATGGATTTTGAGATTTGTCATTTCCTGGACTAAAGTATTTTTACATAATCAAAGTGTCTCATGCTTTTATGTTTTTTTTTCTATTTCCATTTTTTTATTCTATTTTTTTACTTCCATTACATTTTTGCTGTACATATATGTATCTTTTGTATATTTTTAACTACACTGAACAAAATGAATGACCCAAAACATGCAGCCAAAGCAACAAAGGAGTGGTTCAAGAAGAAGCACATTAAGGTCCTGGAGTGGCCTAGCCCGTCTCCAGACCTTAATCCCATTGAAAATCTGCAGAGGGAGCTGAAGATTCGTGTTGCCAAACATTAGCCTTGAAACCTTAATGACTTGGAGAAGATCTGAAAAGAGGAATGGGACAAAATCCCTGCCAAGATGTGTGCAAACCTGGTGGCCAACTACAAGAAACGTCTGACCTCTGTGATTGCCAACAAGGGTTTTGCCATCAAGTACTAAGTCGAAAGGGTCAAATACTTATTTTACTCATTTACATGCAAACCAATTTATAACTTTTTTGACATACATTTTTCTGGATTTTTGTTTGTTATTTTGTATCTCACTGTTAAAATACACCTATCATTAAAATTATAGACTGATAATTTCTTTGTCAGTGGGCAAACGTTCAAAATCAGCAGGGGATCAATTACCTTTTTTCCTCACTGTATATACATATGCAGTTGTGAAATTTTAATGTTTTATCATGCTTGCAACCTTACATCCTAAGTGGACAAAATTAAACACTTTAATGTTACTAATATGAATGGAGTGTGGCCGGCGGCAGGGCTGTTCTAAGAATTTTTGGTGACTTATTAATAACAGTTTATGCAACTAAAATGCGTCTGTGAGTATTATTACTGTGGAGCTTTGTTATGCTCTCAGACACACCTACAATATAGATCTCCTAGAAAAGATGGCAGATGGATTTGGGTTCAAGATAGGGACTGTCCCTCCTCAATAGGACTATTTGGCAGTTATGCTGTAATGCCTAGTTAATTAATTACTCTCTTTATCTACCTTTTCTTTTTTTTGGTGGGAGGGAGGGAAGCAGGGGGCACCTTAGACGTCTGTGTCTACAGGCACTTAAAGTGTAAATCTGGCCCTGCCTGCATTCCTGCTACCCAGCAGATGTGCACTGATGGAAAACATCAGAAAAAATCACAGTATTCAGTATATATAGGCTCCACTCAGCTTAAGGGTGGTACAGGGCCCCTTATGGGGTACTCATACAACTGGGCTGGTATCGTTCTAGGTGGGAAGGATTTCACGAATGTCTCTCTAGTGGGCATCAGTATCCAGGCGCCTATAGGAATGTTTTCCTTCACTGGCCGTTCTTTTGCACTCCATGTCACATAACATTGCTGTATATACATAACATTGTGATTTCAACAGGAGAAGGATCAAATGTGTCTAAATGAGCGGTGTGGACGGGAAACATGGAGGGAGGCATCAGTGTGGGCTAGTGTTGACACGCGAGATGCATAAGACCTTCCCTCCCTGCACCCGCTCCCCCCATCGCACCCTCTGTGTCACCCCAGCCCCGAGCCTGAAGCCTTCCTGCCTAAAAGTAATATGAACCAAGGTGAACCATTAGCTAGATTAATTATTTACAATGTGGGTAACTGATATATACATGTAGACGGGTTTCAGCGAAAGGATATTTAAGCCATGAATTGGGCCTAGCAATCTCGGTAAGAGGTCTGTCCCATGGTACATCCTCGTGGTATTGCTTTTAACAGTTTACATATGCTTCTGGAGTACCCAAAGCAGACATAGATAAAGTTGATACAATCAGCAAAGTGAACTAAAGGGTGTTTTTGTTTTTCTTTGCTTCTCAACTCCTGCTTCTCTTGTAAAATATAAAAAGCAAGAAGAAAGGAAATCAATTGAAACAAACAAAAAAAGAAACAAAATAAAGAAAACAGAGACTTAGCCTTTTTCTGGGTCAGCTATTACTTGTGTTCTGCCTTTCCTCTACACAAGGATCTTTGAGGGTTACCCCCATTTATATTGGATTCTGTGATTACGTAGTTTCTTCGTGATGTTAATAAATTTGTGTTGTCTGACCATTGTGGAGGCTGGGAGGTCTGCAATCAGGAGAATAATTATTTAAGGGGAAGGGAGTGAGGGTAGCGTCCTAGCTGCATTCAGTAGCATATCCTTACAGTGAAAGTAGTGGAAACGAAACACAACATCACTTGGAGTATTGACAGTGAATCTAGGAGGTCTTCGGGGTCTGTGCCTTCAGTCGAAAGTCCAGTCCGAGTCCTTCACAACAGATAGTAATGCTTTGTAAATGCCTTGAATGGAATCAGAAAAGGCCTCCTGCGAGATGCTGTCAGCAATCCCATGAGATCTTACATTTTGTTTTCTAGACCAGTCTTCCATGTCAGCTATTTTGTGTCTGATAAAGGAATTTACTTCCACCCGTTTCTGGACCTTGTCCACTAGTTCATTGTGCGCTTCACAGAGCTTTTCTGTGCGATAGAGTTGTTTATAGAAACATAGAAACATAGAATGTGATGGCAAATAAGAACCATTCGGCCCATCTAGTCTGCCCAATTTTCTAAATACTTTCATTAGTCTCTGGCCTTATCTTATAGTTAGGATAGCCTTATGCCTATCCCACGCATGCTTAAACTCCTTTACTGTGTTAACCTCTACCACTTCAGCTGGAAGGCTATTCCATGCATCCACTACCCTCTCAGTAAAGTAATACTTCCTGGTATTATTTTTAAACCTTTGTCTCTCTAATTTAAGACTATGTTCTCTTGTTGTGGTAGTTTTTCTTCTTTTAAATATAGTCTCCTCCTTTACTGTGTTGATTCCCTTTATGTATTTAAATGTTTCTATCATATCCCCCCTGTCTCGTCTTTCCTCCAAGCTATACATGTTAAGATCCTTTAACCTTTCCTGGTAAGTTTTATCCTGCAATCCATGAACCAGTTTACTAGCCCTTCTCTGAACTCTCTCTAAGATATCAATATCCGTCTTAAGATACGGTCTCCAGTACTGCGTACAATACTCCAAGTGAGGTCTCACCAGTGTTCTGTACAATGGTATGAGTACTTTCCTCTTTCTACTGCTAATACCTCTCCCTATACAACCACGCATTCTGCTAGCATTTCCTGCTGCTCTGTTACATTGTCTGTCTACCTTTAAGTCATCGGAAATAATCACCCCTAAATCCCTTTCCTCAGATGTTGAGGTTAGGACTCTATCAAATATTCTGTACTCTGCCCTTGGGTTTTTCGTCCAAGATGCATTATCTTGCACTTATCCACATTAAATGTCAGTTGCCACAACTCTGACCATTTTTCTAGTTTACCTAGTTTACCTAAATCATTTGCCATTTGGCTTATCCCTCCTGGAACATCAACCCTGTTACATATCTTAGTATCATCAGCAAAAAGACATACCTTATCATCAAGACCTTCTGCAATATCACTAATAAAAATATTAAAGAGAATAGGTCCAAGTACAGATCCCTGATGTACCCCACTGGTGACAAGCCCAAGCTTCGAATATACTCCATTGACTACAACCCTCTGTTGCCTGTCACTCAGCCACTGCCTCACCCTTTCAACAATATTGGAATCCAAACTTAAAGATTGCAGTTTATTGAGCCTACTATGTGCAACAGTGTCAAAAGCCTTACTGAAATCTAGGTAAGCAATGTCTACTGCACCACCCTGATCTATAATTTTAGTTACCCAATCAAAAAAAGCAATAAGATTAGTTTGGCATGATCTCCCTGAAGTAAACCCATGTTGTCTCTGATCTTGAAATCCATGTGTTTTTAGATGTTCAACAATCCTATCCTTTAACATTGTTTCCATCACTTTCTCCACTACTGAAGTAAGGCTTACTGGCCTATAGTTGCCCAACTCCTCCCTATTACCTTTCTTGTGAATGGGCACAACATTCATCAACTTCCAATCTTCTGGGACTACTCCTGTTATCAATGATTGGTTAAATTAATCTGTTAATGGTTTTGCTAGTACACCACTAAGCTCTTTTAATATCTTTGGGTGTATTCCATCAGGTCCCATTGACTTATTTGTCTTTACTTTTGACAGTTGAAATAGAACCTCTTTCTCTGTAAACTCACGTGTAATAAATAACTCATTTATCATTTTTCTTAACTGAGGTCCCTCTCCTTCATTTTCATCTGTAAATACTGAACAAAAATATTAATTGAGGCAGTCAGCTAGACCTTTATCCTCCTCTACATACCTTCCTTCTTTTGTTTTTAATCTAACTAATCCTTGTTTTACTTTTCTTTTCTCATTTATGTAAAAAAAGTTTTGTCCCCATTTTTTACTGACTGTGCTATTTTCTCTTCTGTGTGTGATTTTGAAGCTCTTACAACTTGCTTAGCCTCTTTCTGCCTAATCTTATAGGTCATTCTGTCTTCCTAACTCTGGTTGTTTTTATAATTACTGAATGCTAACTTTTTGTTTTTTACTATTTTTGCCACATCTGCGGAGTACCACAGTGGTTTCTTGAATTTTTTGCTTTTACTGACAAGCTGTCAGGGTACCTGTGGTCTCTACCTCCAAAAGAGGTAGAGACTTAGCTGTTCCACCATTCAGACGGTCTGATGACTCCCTTCCCCGCGGTCTATCCGGTCATGCAAGGCCGGCCGCGAGGGAGTGACTGCCTTTTACACCATCTAGGCAGGAAGTCATCATCAGGACACTCCCCCGGATCGACCTGTCAGTCAATTGCTGCAGGACCAATCACGACGTCTCGGAGGTGTGGTTACTGCTCTGAACAGGGTATTTAACAGAGCTTCCTTCATTAGCTCTTTGCCCTGTCGTGGTTCTAGCTTGTTCTAGTCACTCAGTGCTTGTGTATTCTATTATCCCTTTTGGTTTTGACCCGGCTTGTTTACCTTACTCTGCTTATCTCTGTTACCCTTGATTCGGCTTGTCTCTCGCTTACCTGTCTTCTGTTACCCTCGACCTCGTCTTGTCTTTGACCATTCTATACGGTACTACTTACGTTAGTCCGGCCATTCTAAGGTCCGGTATACGTATCTGGCTACTGTTTGTACTCTGCGTGTTGGATCCCTGTCCCGATCCTGACACAAGCCTCATGCAATTTTCTGTTGCCTTCAGTAGTGCAACTTTTAAATAATCCCATTTCTCTTGGACGCCGTTTAAATTGCTCCAGTCTGATAATGACTCCTTTACACATATTCTAATTTTAGAAAAGTCTGTTTTTCTAAAGTCTAAAACTTTTGTTTTTGTGTGGTGTGACTCAGTCACTGTTCTTATATTAAACCACACTGACTGATGATCATTGGATCCTAAACTTTCACCTAAAGTAATATCGGATACCAAATCTCCATTTGTTAACACTAAATCTAGTATGGCCGCTTTACGAGTTGGCTCCTCAATGACTTGTTTTAGAGACAATCCCAGTAGGGAGTTTTCCAATTCACCTCAGGAAGATTAAAGTCACCCATGATGATAACTTCCCCCTTCATTGTCATTTTAGCTATTTCCTCAACTGGTAGATTATCTAACTCTTCAATTTGTCCTGGGGGCCTATAAATCACACTTACACGAATTACTGTGTGATTACCAAATTCTAACGTAACCCAAACGGACTCTATGTTCACCTCACTAACTTTTATTAGGCTAGATTTTATGCTAACCTTCACATACAGGGCCACCCCTCCCCTTTCCTGCCTTCCCTGTCTTTTCTATATAACGAGTACCCTGGTATTGCTATGTCCCAGTCATTTTTCTCATTATACCATGTCTCAGTAACAGCGACTAAATCTACACTATCAGTTGCCATTATTGCCACAAGTTCATGGATCTTATTCCCTAAACTGTGAGCATTTGTAGACATGACTATAAGCTTATAATTTTTTAACACACTTGCTACAGGCACCTTCTGTCCTTGTTTTGGGGGACAATTGGATTGATGTTTTATCACCCTTTTGCCCCCCCCCCCCCTCCTAGTTTAAATACATCCTAGCAAAACCTCTGAACTGTGAGCATTTGTAGACATGACTATAAGCTTATCATTTTTTAACACACTTGCTACAGGCACCTTCTGTCCTTGTTTTGGGGGACAATTGGATTGATGTTTTATCACCCTTTTGCCCCCCCCCCCCCCCCTCCTAGTTTAAATACATCCTAGCAAAACCTCTGAACTGCTCACTGAGAACATTTGTTCCCTTTTGAGAAAGATGCAAACCATCTTTTTTGTACAGTTTATTTCCATTCCAAACAGAGCTACCATGAGAAATAAAGCCAAATCCTTGCTCCCGACACCATTCACCAAGCCACAAGTTAAAGTCCCTAATATGCATCCGCCTGTCGTTCTGAGTGTTATGCACAGGCAGAACTTCAGAGAATGACAGTGTGGAAGCAACCTGCTGTATATCATTGGCAAAAACACTAAAAACTTCCTTAACCACTGAAACCTCATTGCAAGCCAAGTCATTTGTCTCTAGATGGACAAGTACATCCAATTCCCCTTCCTGCTTTGCTCGCGTAACAATATTACAGATACGTCTCCTGTCTCTGTGAGCAGTAGCTCCGGGAAGACACCTCACAAGACCACCATTGTCCATCTCCACACCTCTTATCATGGAATCCCCCAACAACAACTGCTTTCTATTAGGCCTCCACAACACCACTAGCCTCAGTTCCTCTCTCCACAACACCACTAGCCTCAGTGCCTCTCTCCACAACACCACTAGCCTTAGTTCCTCTCTCCACAACACCACTAGCCTCAGTTCCTCTCTCCACAACACCACTAGCCTCAGTTCCTCTCTCCACAACACCACTAGCCTCAGTGTCTGTCTCCATAATGCCATTACACTCTGAAAGTGCAGAAAATGAATTATGTAGAGCAACAGACTTATACTTGTTTATACTTGTTTATATGGAGCCATAGTGTGTAGCAAGTTCGAAGGGAAAGGTAGATGGTCTTAAGTGTAATGGGTCATTTTTTTTATATTTTTAGGGAACTACCCAAGACATGTGCATGTAAATGCCTGATTGGTAAATATCTGTCTAGGTATTAAGCAGATACTATGATCCTACTTTATACCTTGAAGGATAGTAAAATGAGAATAACTTTTTAATAATTTCTTTTTTTTTTTTTAACCCCTTAAGGACCAAACTTCTGGAATAAAAGGGAATCATGACGTGTCACACATGTCATGTGTCCTTAAGGGGTTAAAGTGGCCGTTGATTTATTTTATTTTTTTAATACACAAGACAGTTTTTTTTCCAACTCCAATGGTATGTGTGTGACGGTGAGAAGACACAATAAACAGGCTATAAAACAAAGTAAGTAATTAAACTTGCAAAACAGCTAATGCATTTTTAATATGTAAGAAAAAGAAAAACAGGCAATTTCAGATAATGTATTTTGTGTAGGTTTGGACGTAAAAGCAGACGGTGCAGTGATTTATTGCATATCACTTTTTAATACGGGTCGTTCCTTCGTTCTATAACACCCACTTTTGTGAATAACACTTACTGTTTATTTATAACTAAATTTAAGAAAAAAAAACTCTAGAGAATATGGAAATCATTGGATTTTCAGAACAAACTGTTTTTTATTGGATCTGAGCCAAACCCTTTTGCATTGATATATGTACATTTATTTACAGTTCCTCATTAACTTCACCAAAGTGATTTTAAAAACAAGCATCATAGCTTGTCCTGTTCTGCCTTGTTTGCTATTAACTTTAAGGTTTATTGTTCACTATAATTTATTGTGATTACCTACCCTATTTTGTTATTTAATTTTTTGTGCACAAGATATACAGACATGCTTACAGAGCCACAATAGCAGGTGTAAGCTTTCCAGAAAAGACAATAACATGGCATGAGATATAACGGCACATTTTTCATTATTAGTACACGTTAGAGAAGCATGGCTAGTTGTGGTTTATAACTAGGTGTCACAGACTAAGAATACTAACTACCCTCCATGAGAGACATTGTAAGTGAGTTGTAATGTGCTAACTTATGTTGTTAAATCAGGCTATGTATACCACTGGAACTTGACTTATGAGATAAAGTATACAACACACTAGTAAAGGAACATAATAATAATAAAAATGGACAGAAATTAAACATAACAATAATAATGCTTGCTAAACTGTCCTGTGAATGCCTCAGAAGAAGAAAGCGGCATCCATAAATGGCTGGACAACACCCGCAGTATGTGGTAGGGCTGCACTGTTGGACAAGTCCAGAGGCATTCAGTCGGAGGAAGGTTGTCACTGCACTTGATTAGCGTGAATAACTGGTTCAGGGAGCCTTGAGCTCTGATGCTTTGGGAGTTCCCTTTCTTCCCCTTTTGGGAGTTGCGAAGTGTCTTGCTGGACAGTCACTGCCGGCGGCGGATTGTTCTCCGTCTGCTTGGATGATGCTTCAGGGCTGGGCCCCAGGGAGCCTTCATACCGAGCGGCCTTTGACACTTGCCCATTTACTGGCTAACATCTGTACCCGCTTGTCGAACCCTGTACCTTTGGCAATAAGCGCTTGCCCCATAACTCTGGAGAGACTACATAATTATTCTTCCTTTGTGTCTCTATTTCTGAGTCAGGCAATATACTTCCTCCAATCGAAGCTCATGTAATTTAATAGCGGTTAACCGGCTGTCTATTCAAGATATATGCTCATTTTAAAGCTAGTGTCCAATACGGTTATTCACTTAAATGTCATAGGCAAAGTATGTGCTTTCCTCTGTGTGAGGGTTTCAGTACTTCACACCTACATATTACTTGCAGCACTCACTAACCAAACTACTGAAATCCTTACCCCAGCCCCAAGACACGGAGGTAGGTCGCAAGTAGTGTATCTATTATAACTAGAAATTCATGTAATGGTTCGCTGGTATTAAAGAAACAGTTTGGAGTCTTTCAGACCATTCATTTTTATTACCCACAAACTGTTGTACCACTGAATGTTAAAATTCATTCATTGCTACTGTGATATTAATGTTATAAGCTTCACAATATACTCCTCTGCCTACATAGGCATTGTTTTGCTCTATTATGATATATCATCAATAAACTTTTAATGATACTTTAAAAAAAAAAAAAAAACATATTGAGTGTAGTGTAAGTTCTGACAGTGTAAAGGTAATATGAATAATCCTTAATCATAGGATGTAGTGTGCACCAGCAGTTTATTAGAGATGTGCATGGGCAAAAAATTTGGTTCGGGTCGAAAATTCGGGTAAGTAAAAAAATGTGTCTGCTTCGGCAATTCTGACCAATGGCATTCGATTCGGTTTGGCACTTCGGAGCTCTTTTTGCGCAGTCGGCAGGTCTTTCGTTTCAGGCATTCGGCAGTTCGGAATGTTGTTCGTTTTGAAAAATAAACATTTGTGTGTTTTTTTCTGAAACAGCAATGTTTTACATTGCATAGTGGACCACAGCAGCACACAGACCGCTTAATCTTAAAGAAGTGGTCTGGGTTTAGTTAATAATTAGTAGTGTTAGTTTAGTATATATACAATTTTTACAAAATGTTATTTTCACTGCACAGATAGTGCAGCCAATTAGGGAGCACTACCAACATGCAACACTTCTGCACACTATATAATACCACCCCTGTGACACCATTTTTGTAGAGAGCTTAGGAGCAGAGAGTGAGCAGAGTGTGAGAACAGAGAGAAAGCAATTTGTGTGTGAACAAGCAAGTGAGAGTGTGTGAGAGAGAGAGAGAGAGAGAGCAAAGTAAGAGCAAGTGATGACTGGTAGGGAGAGCAGGGAGAGTTGTGGTGGTGGTGGGGTAGTTCTGGGAGATTTGCCCAGGGAGTGTGATGGGAGGGAAGGTAGGCGTTCTGGGGGCAGGGAGGGTGGTGGGAGGGAAGGTAGGTGTTCTAGGTAGTTCTAGGGCTACTGCTGGCTTTGCAGGAATTGGAAGCACTAGCAGCTCCTGCTGTTTCATTTGCCTCCGCTTCAAGTGGGTTGAAGAGGAAACAAGTGTACCACTATCTCTGCCTCTTAACACTAGTACTGGTGGAGGAGCTAGTAGTGGTACTACCAGCAGTGACATGACGGCTACCAGTTTCCTCAGTCACTTAGCTTGAGGGGAGAATGGGAGGAGGACGTGAACAATCCATTATGGTTTCTTTTGTTTTATTAATTCTTTATTTAAATTATATCACAAACAACTAAAAAACACAAAATGTATCACTGTAGCAAAGCCACAGTGCAGCAGAGAGACACCCTGGCAATCAGGCTACCTGGCAACAGCTAAAAAAACACAAAATTAATCACTGCAGTAATGTCACAGAGCAGCAGAGAGACACATTGGCAAACAGACTACCTGGCTTGCACAGCCACACGCTCTCTCCCCCTACCCCACCTTAAAAAAAAATGCAGAAAAAAAGGCAAAACTCTATCTCTCTCTCTCCCTCTCCATCTCTGGAACACACACATAAAAGCAATGTGGCTCCCCAAATTTGCAACAAGTAAAGTACAATAAATGTAATGTAATTTATCTCTCTCAGTCTCTTGTGCTATCACAACTAGTCTGGTCACATAAATGCAAGCTGACAGCCTGATTTATATACTATCCCACTCCAATGACTGTGTGCCTTCATTGGCCAAGTGTCAGTGACAAAATCACCATTAATTGGCTGTCCTCTAACATCAATCACAAAAATTTGCTCATTTCATTGGACAGGGAATAGTGAAACCGGATTGAGTTTATTGGTCAAGATTCCTGTCATCATTCACGTAATTTTCCCTCCCTCTCTCTTGTTTTGTCACTTTTCAGAAATCCGAATCACTTCGGCACTTTCAAAACTATCAAACTTTGTCACTTCGGAACTTCGGACATTCGTAAGCATCCAAATGTCTAAGTGGCATTAAATTCGTACAAATGTACATTCGGAACGTAACGAATTGCACATGTCTACAGTTTATACATTGGTGAACATAGAGCATTTTTTGCAACAAATGGTGTTGGTACACACCATTTGTATCTTTACATAGAAACCTGAGTATCTTTACATTTTTAGAAGAGCCAAATCCAGAACAATATCCCAGTCCCAGGTAAAAACTATAATGCCCCCAACAACCTCCAGTTTAGCGAACTCTCTTTTAAAAAAGGAACCCGAGTGACATTAGGTACCAAGAGTGGGACCTGAATAGAATTAAACAGACATTGGCCTGGGATCTAGTAAATTCCATATAAAATAAATTTCTTGCCTATCCTTACTCTCCTGCATTGAGCTCCATATTAAGTGGCAAGGTCAGCCATCCTATAACAGTGATACCTTTGGCACTCCAGATGTTGTAGACTACATCTCCCATAATGCTCTTACGGTCGTAATACTGGCAAAGCATCAAGGGAGATGTAGTCCAAAACATCTGAAATGCTGATGGTTGCCTGCTCCTGTTTAATAAGTCCCCAGGTATGATGGCACTACATCTATACTTGTTTTTTTGAATGTGAGTAACTTGAAATAGAATCTATGTACTGCTGCTCTTAAGTACCGTATATACTCGAGTATAAGCCGAGTTTTTCAGCCCATTTTTTGGGCTGAAAAACCCCAACTCGGCTTATACTCGAGTCAGAGTCTGTATTATGGCAATTTGCATTGCCATAATACAGACTGGGGGGAGAGGGGGGCTGGCAGAGCTGTACTTACCTGTTCTGCAGCTCCTGTCAGCTCTCTCCTCCTCCGCGCCGTCCGTTCAGCACCTCGGTCAGCTCCCAGTGTAAGTCTCGCGAGAGCCGCGGCTCTCGCGAGATTTACACTGGGAGCTGACAGAAGAGCAGAACGGATGGCGCAGAGGAGGAGAGAGCTGACAGGAGCTGCAGAACAGGTAAGTACAGCTCTGCCAGCCCCCCTCTCCCCCCACTGAACTGCCACTGGACCACCAGGGAAGGAGAGCCCCCCTCCCTGCCATATATCAAGCAGGGAGGGGGGACGAAAAAAATAAATAAATAAAAAAAAAAAAAAAAAAAAAAATAATAATAAAAAAAAAGGGGTATAAGGACCACTATGGGAGGGGGGGGGGTATAAGGACCACTATGGGAGGGGGGGGGTATAAGGACCACTATGGGAGGGAGGGTGGTATAAGGACTGCTATGGGAGGGAGGGGGGTATAAGGACCACTATGGGAGGGAGGGGGGGATAAGGACCACTATGGGAGGGAGGGGGGGGGGTATAAGGACCACTATTGGAGGGAGGGGGGTATAAGGACCACTATGGGAGGGAGGGGGGTATAAGGACCACTATGGGAGGGAGGGGGGTATAAGGACCACTATGGGAGGGAGGGGGGGATAAGGACCACTATGGGAGGGAGGGGGGGGTATAAAGACCACTATTGGAGGGAGGGGGGTATAAGGACCACTATGGGAGGGAGGGGGGGTATAAGGACCACTATTGGAGGGGGTGGGATAAGGACCACTATGGGAGGGAGGGGGGTATAAGGACCATTATGGGAGGGAGGGGGGGTATATGGACCACTATGGGAGGGAGGGGGGGGGTATATGGACCACTATGGGAGGGGGTGGGATAAGGACCACTATGGGAGGGAGGGGGGTATAAGGACCATTATGGGAGGGAGGGGGTGGTATATGGACCACTATGGGAGGGATGGGGGGGATAAGGAACACTATGGGAGGGAGAAGGGGGATAAGGACCACTATGAGAGGGAGGGGGTGGGATAAGGACCACTATGGGAGGGGAGGGGGAAGTAAGGACCACTAGGGGAGGGGAGGGTAAGGACCACTGGGGGAGGGGTGAGTCAGGACCACTGGGGGGGGAGTGAAGGAACACGGGGGTGGGGAGGTAAGGACCACTGAGGGAGGAGGAGGGGAAGTCAGGACATATGGGGGGGGAGGGGGGGGCAAATTTTTTTTTGCCTACGGCGGCAAATATCCTTGCACCGGCCCTGCACACACTGCATTCACACACTGCATTCACACACTGCATTCATGCACACACACACTGCATTCATGCACACACACACTGCATTCATGCACACACACACTGCACTCATACACACACTGCACTCATACACACACGCTGCACTCATACACACACACATACGCACACACTGCATTCATTATACACACACTGTAAATAAATATTCAATTAATATATTTTTTTTAGGATCTAATTTTATTTAGAAATTTACCAGTAGCTGCTGCATTTCCCACCCTAGTCTTATACTCGAGTCAATAAGTTTTCCCAGTTTTTTGGGATAAAATTAGGGGCCTCGGCTTATATTCGGGTCGGCTTATACTCGAGTATATACGGTATATGGTTTTGTGATGCAAAACATAAACCTTCACCTTTAAATATAGTGTTAACTATCAAAAGAAAGTTTTCTTTAAATTACTTTTACTATTAAAATCAATTTAATCTTTTCAAACCCAATGGAAATTTCTTTCAGTTTATATTCTCGAAATAGTGTTTTGTGCTCTTTCTAAAATGAAAAATAAAAATAGGATTTTCACCAAGTTATTATGAATTACACTCTTTGCCTTGACTAGAAATTGTGTACTGTGTTTGTAGTTTGCCGGAGGCTAGATGTCAGTCATAGTTGTTTGAGATAGTGATAAATAAGCAATAGTATCGATTTTCTGCAATGGATTAGAAACATATGATGTACGTGGTAAGCAAAAAAATATGAATTCTCTTATGATGTGAATTGAGACCTGATTAAAATCTGACAGCGATAGTAGCATAGCATTTCTAGATTAGTGTGAGCAATATCAAAAATAATAGTATAGTATGCCCCTAGCAAGGTCAAAATAATTCTTATTGGACTACCGGTATATGAGACCAACAAAAGTAATCTCTATCCTTGTTTTAGTCTTGATGGGTGAAAATATAACTTTAAATATACGCTGGGGTACTATTAGGTGCACATGTGCGTTAGGATAATCAATACTATTTTGAAAAGTACATATCAGAATTTAAAGTTGGTGAGATTGCTTATCTGTTTAAAGCTCTGTCTGCAGTTTATGTTCACACCTCAAGGTTGCAGGTTCTTGTGTCGGCAAAGATGACTATTTTTTTTCATTCTTCCTAAACTAATGGAAAAAAAAAACATACGTTGTAACATTGATAGATCAGTTTATCATTTGGTAAAATGGAGCACTCACACCCAAGTACCACTCCACATCTCCGGTCTGCCAGAAGAGGAGCCTGAAGCTCCTGGATAGGATCTTCTATTAGCTCTCAAAATGTAAGCCGAACATTCCAGGGCTTGTTCATTAGCCAATTCCAGCTGATTGCTCTCAGCCCATTAACCAAGTCCTGTACTGCGGGGTTAAGCTCAACAAAGAAAGCTTCCTGCACAGGTGATATGCTGTCTGGAAGACCCCAGCTAAGAAGTCAAACTGTTACTAAAGGGTTTGACTACTGATATAGTGAGGCACCAGGGCACTCCTGGCACCATAACCACTATGGGGCTGTTTTGCCTCTTGGTCAAAAAACAACCCTAAAAATACTTTATAAATGTTGACTCAGATCATAACCAGTGTAAAGATATGGAAATCTGTATAGTAAAACAGCAGATTATTACAAAGGAGCGAACAGAAGTGTCAGTTGGAGACCATAAAAAGTGAATGACATTATTTATATATATTTTACATGGCCTTCTGGGAGATTTTTTCCAGGCTTATGAGTCTAGGTCAATTCTTTTTTAACTTTGCTTTTATGAAACAAAAGTAGTACAGTGTATTTGAGGATATGTTTAAAACAATGGTGAGTATTTTTCACTAATTTATCGTCAAACAATATTCATGATGCTTACCATGATCAGGGCCGGCCAGTCTATTGGCCCCAGTTGAGCCACGGTTCCAGGTGGCAGCATTTTGCCACCCCTGTACCTTTAAGAAATGTGTAGTGCAGGGCCCGGGCCGCACATATATATATAGCGAGTAATATATATATATATATATATATATATATATATATATATACAGGGAGTGCAGAATTATTAGGCAAGTTGTATTTTTGAGGATTAATTTTATTATTGAACAACAACCATGTTCTCAATGAACCCAAAAAACTCATTAATATCAAAGCTGAATATTTTTGGAAGTAGTTTTTAGTTTGTTTTTAGTTATAGCTATTTTAGGGGGATATCTGTGTGTGCAGGTGACTATTACTGTGCATAATTATTAGGCAACTTAACAAAAAACAAATATATACCCATTTCAATTATTTATTTTTACCAGTGAAACCAATATAACATCTCAACATTCACAAATATACATTTCTGACATTCAAAAACATAACAAAAACAAATCAGTGACCAATATAGCCACCATTCTTTGCAAGGACACTCAAAAGCCTGCCATCCATGGATTCTGTCAGTGTTTTGATCTGTTCACCATCAACATTGCGTGCAGAAGCAACCACAGCCTCCCAGACTCCCAGACACTGTTCAGAGAGGTGTACTGTTTTCCCTCCTTGTAAATCTCACATTTGATGATGGACCACAGGTTCTCAATGGGGTTCAGATCAGGTGAAGAAGGAGGCCATGTCATTAGATTTTCTTCTTTTATATCCTTTCTTGCCAGCCACGCTGTGGAGTACTTGGACGCGTGTGATGGAGCATTGTCCTGCATGAAAATCATGTTTTTCTTGAAGGATGCAGACTTCTTCCTGTACCACTGCTTGAAGAAGGTGTCTTCCAGAAACTGGCAGTAGGACTGGGAGTTGAGCTTGACTCCATCCTCAACCCGAAAAGGCCCCACAAGCTCATCTTTGATGATACCAGCCCAAACCAGTACTCCACCTCCACCTTGCTGGCGTCTGAGTCGGACTGGAGCTCTCTGCCCTTTTCCAATCCAGCCACGGGCCCATCCATCTGGCCCATCAAGACTCACTCTCATTTCATCAGTCCATAAAACCTTGAGATATATCTTGAGATATTTCTTGGCCCAGTCTTGACGTTTCAGCTTGTGTGTCTTGTTCAGTGGTGGTCGTCTTTCAGCCTTTCTTACCTTGGCCATGTCTCTGAGTATTGCACACCTCCAGTGATGTTGCAGCTCTGAAATATGGCCAAACTGGTGGCAAGTGGAATCTTGGCAGCTGCACGCTTGACTTTTCTCAGTTCATGGGCAGTTATTTTGCGCCTTGGTTTTTCCACACGCTTCTTGCGACCCTGTTGACTATTTTGAATGAAACGCTTGATTGTTCGATGATCACGCTTTAGAAGCTTTGCAATTTTAAGAGTGCTGCATCCCTCTGCAAGATATCTCACTATTTTTGACTTTTCTGAGCCTGTCAAGTCCTTCTTTTGACCCATTTTGCCAAAGGAAAGGAAGTTGCCTAATAATTATGCACACCTGATATAGGGTGTTGATGTCATTAGACCACACCCCTTCTCATTACAGAGATGCACATCACCTAATATGCTTAATTGGTAGTAGGCTTTCGAGCCTATACAGCTTGGAGTAAGACAACATGCATAAAGAGGATGATGTGGTCAAAATACTAATTTGCCTAATAATTCTGCACTCCCTGTATATATATATATATATATATATATATATATATATATATATATATATATATATATATATATATATATATATATATATATATATATATGTGCAGTTCCAAGCTCCTGCCGGAGGACAGTGAATAGGGGGGCCTGAGAGTAGTAACCTTCCACCTCCAGCAGCAGCCAATAGTTTTCTCTCACGAGGTGCGAGAGCGTTACCACAGGTTGCCATGTCACCCCCTCCCTCTCACAATCACCCCCCTCTCACAATCAGCCCCCTCCCTCTCACAATCACCCCCCTCACAATCACCCCCCTCACAATCACCCCCTCTAACAATCACCCCCTCCTTCTCATCCTCACCCCCTCCCTGAGCACCCTCTCACTTCACCCCCTCACACCATCACCCACCCCCTCCCTCACCTCATCAACCCCCTCCCTCTCACAATGACCCCCTCACAATCACCCCCCTCCCTCTAACAATCACCCCCTCCCTCTCATCCTCAACCACCCTCCCTGAGCTCTCTCTCACTTCACCCCCCCACACCATCACCCCCCTCTCACCATCACCCCCCCTCTCACCATCACCCCTTCCCTCACACCATTATCCACTATACAAGCACACACACTGCATTCACTATACAAACACACACAGACACACACTTATACATGCGTGTCTGTGTATCTGTATGTGTGTTTGTATATGTGTATCTGTATGTGCCAGTGTGTGTCTATATCTGTTTGTGTGTCTGTTTGTGTGTTTGTATCAATGTGCCTGTATGTGTGTGTCTCTATCTGTATGGGTGTCTCTCTCTGTGTCTGTATGTGTGTGTGTTTTTTATCTATATGTGTGTTTGTATCTGTGTGTCTATCTGTATGTGCCAGTGTTTGTCTGTGTATGAATGTTTCTATGTAACTGCATGTGTGTACCTATGTGTCTGTGTATGTGTGCCAGTGTGTGTATATGTAAGTATATGTATGTATGTGTGCATTTCTCAGCATTTCTCCTACACTACACACAAATACAACCCTGCATCCAAATGTCAACACTACAAAAAAAACTACCATATTAAAAAAACGCACTACAGAAAAATGTACTCCTGCATTCAAATGCCAATATGTGCAAACACACCCGTACATTCACTCACACATACTCCATACAAAAACATGCTTACATTCAAACACACAAACAGTGCTTAGTGCTAAATACATAAAAATAAAAACCATGCTCAGTGCTAAAGACATTAAAAAAATTTGCGGGGTGCCAAATATAGGATCCGCCCCGGGTGCCAAATGCTCCATGTACGCCCCTGCCAAAACCTGAATAAGTTTGCACCCAAAAATCCTTACCGGATGAGATAGAGGAAAAACTTAATTCCCCCATTATGAAAGATGAAATAAATGTGACAGTAAAAATGGCCAAAACTTGCCGAGTCCAAAAAGCTTCTCCCTGGACTGCTATATCCAAACTTCCGCAAGCCCTAAACTGAAGGAGGGTGGGAGGTTTCATTCAAAGTCCATGTCTGCAACTATAACTATCTTACCCAAGGCAGGCAAAGACCCAGGAGTTTGCAAAAGCTACCGACCAAATTTGCTCTTAATGTTGACATCAAATTTTTTTCTAAAGTGCTGGCAATTAGAATGCAAACCTTACTACCAAGCTTAGGCAACTCCGATCAATCTGGGTTAATTCCAGGCTAGAAGCAAGAGATTATAACCTATGACTCCTTTTAATCCATCATCTAGCTTGGAAAAAGAACAAACCACTAATTCTACTGTCGACTGATGCTGAAAAGGCCTTTGACCAGGTGGACTTGGTATTTATGAATTCCACTCTACGAAAGATTGTTTTCAGGAATAAGGTGGTGGGATGAATCGAGCCACTACATGGCTGCCCAAATGCATAAGTACGGGTAAATGGCGCATTAACGGAGGAATTGCAAATCTGCAACGGCACTAGGCAGGACTAGGTGCTCACATTTACCTTTACCATTTCCCCTGGAGCCTTTTATGGAAGCAGTGAGACAGAATGCAGATGTTTCAGAGCATGTGACACTAAGCATAAAGTTGCTGCATATGTCAACGGCATATTTTTCTTATCACAAACATGAGACTATCCCTGGAACAGGGGAGGTTTGGAATTGCCAGACTTTTATAAATACTATCAAGCAGTGCCACTCCAGAGAATCCTCGTATGGCACCTCTCGCAAAAAAATAAACAGTGAGTAGAGCTGGACCACGATGGATCACTAATGTAGCAGAGTGGCAGGGGTTAATCCAAGGGCTCTCCGCTGGTAGTCTGGATTCAGCATACAGAAGGCAGGACACACAGCATAATTCCCATTCCCAAGGACCAGACGACACATAGCCTGGGAGTCAACTGACAATTTTTATTCACAGCTAAGGAGTTAACTGTCAACTGTCAACTTTTAAATGTTCTGCAATGCAGTAATAGCAAGATATATACAAGGACATTCTGTAAGTGGCTAGGTTTGCCACAGGGGACAGGGGCAAGTGATTGCCAAATACAAAGGGAAACACATACTCAACAAGGGAAAACCATCACAGTACAAATTGGAGACACAAAATATAAAACCAAACCTCCAAATACTCAGGGGACATGGCACTTAGTGGCGATGTCCCGCCACAACTAACATGGAGCTTGATAATCAGCCTTACAGGGAATACCTTTAGGGAGTCTCCAGCAACTTAAACACTTCATATCTGACCCACCATGGACAGCCCCTCATATCCCTCCATATATAGTCCGCAATTACTGCTAATGCAGAACTAGAATAAAATGGCTAAAACGCTACATACATATCTGTCCCACCATGTGCAGAGCCTCATATCACCCCCATACCAAGTCTGCAATTCCCACTAATGCAGAACTAGAATAAAGCCCTGACATTCCTACTAAAGAAAAAGGGTTCCGTAAGATTGAGGAGGTTAAGTCAGCTGAGAAAAAAGGTTCAAAACAAGCAGAAAAATGTTTCCCATGGAATGAATATGTAGCCATGAGAGATGTACATAGGGCTCCGGTAACTGAGAACTAGACAATGGGGGCCAGAGATGGATGTTGGGAGGTGGGGGGAGTGTTCAGTCTCACTATTTCTTTCTCATCGTTTTCTTTCCTTTACCATTTTTTGTTTTAGTTTTAATCTCCTTTAGCCTCTCGCATACTGTTCTCTTTACAGTAACTCCCATTGTCAAATTGTCTAACCACACCTTTATTACAAACAAACCAGATTAGGGGTTTGATCACAAACCGGTTTAACTTTTTTTTTTTTCTTTTTTTTTTTTTTCTCCAGGCTGAAGCTGACCTTTATTCATCGTTTTATACATTTTTTTTTTTTTTTTTTTTTTATTTTTTTTTTATTATATTTTTATGAAGTACAAACAGGAATTTTGCTACAACGGTGTGTACATAGATTCAGGTTACATTTGAGAAGTTAAGTACAAAATCTTTTGTCATATCTGCATTTTTTTTTTTTTATTTTTTTTTACATTTCAGAGTTTACATCACAGGGTTTACATTACATTACTTGTGTGCTTTCCCATGCATAGTACATAGAGGACCTTACTTGTCACCTTTCAGCCTAGCATGACCGCGTTTGTAGCTTACCAGGTCACATCTCCCCTTAGTTTAGGTCAAGTGATGTATATATCAACCCAGACGACATCGGTCTCTTATTATTGAGTGCTTTAACTTACTATTTTTATCGTCTGTGGTATGGACATTATATACTTATCGGAGATATTAACATTGCATATTTGTATCCTGTGTATTGCCATCTTTCCGTCTGTACTGATTTTATATTTCTTTTAACGGGGGGGTGTTAATATCTAGGTAACATACCGGTATAGGGGGGGGGGGGGGGTAGGGAGAGAACAGAGGTTCCCGGTATTGGTTCCTTGAGTTATTTACTTATTTTCAGCATATTTTAACCAATATTTGTCTCATGTCTCTGAGTGTCTATTAGC
Source organism: Pelobates fuscus (assembly GCF_036172605.1). Classification (NCBI taxonomy): domain Eukaryota; kingdom Metazoa; phylum Chordata; class Amphibia; order Anura; family Pelobatidae; genus Pelobates; species Pelobates fuscus. Next base: position 69,958,475 of record NC_086326.1, on the reverse strand, counting down.
ATCCCACATATCCCATGCGTCCATCCAAAATTTCCGTGGTGTCCTACGCGCTCGGACAGTGTATTCATATAATCTAATATCGTTTATATGTGAGATTATCATGTCTAATGGTGGAAGGTCTATTTTTAGCCACGCTCTGGCTACCGCTGCTATTACTGCCATGGTTATGTGGAAAAAAAGGTATTTATGGGATTTTAAGAGGTCTTGCGGCAGATGTTGTAAAAGATATATCTCTGGCTTGAGTTCCACATCTATCTTCCCTATTCGCTGCACAAGGGACTGAACGTCTCTCCATAATTTTGCTACGACAGGACATGACCACCAAATGTGTATGACGTCACCTATGCCATGTCCACATCGCCAGCATTCTCCTGTTTGTTTTGGGTCAATATGTCTCAATCTGGTGGGTACCATATGCCATCTGTAGAGCATTTTTCTCGACATTTCTATCTGGGATGTGGATAAGGTTAAGTGTCTATGTGCCATAAAGCTTTTCTGCCAGTTTTCTTCAGGTATTTGTCTCCCTATATCCTGTTCCCATTTTTTGATAAAAGTTAAGTCTCGTATCTTTGTTGCAGGTAAATAGCTATGGTACACTTTGGAGAAGATGCCGGATGTGTTTTTAGTGGCGGTGCATAAAGCAGCTAAGTCGGTCAGTGTTTGTTTGCTGTCAGTAGAGAGTTGTGCTTCATTGTGTTTCTGTAGCCACGATATTATCTGTCTGTGCGCGAACTCTGCCGTTGTTGGCAACTTATACTTTTCTTTCAGTACTGTAAAGGTTATATATCTGTCCTTATCTCTAAGTTGGTATAAATGTGTTAGACCAGTATCTGCCCATTTTTTAATGTTTAGTTGTGGAATTAAGATCTCAAAGGAATTTAGAAGCATTGCTGGGAGCACTGCGGTCTCAATATTTAGATATTTTTTGTATTTATCCCATTCTTTTAGCGTCAACGCTGTTGTGGGTAGAATGGTGGGAAATGTTTTCCTGTACTTTTTACTTATGCCTGCCAGTGTTGTAATTTCATAGCCTCCCGTGTGCGCCGCTTCCAGGTGCACCCACGCTGGGGGTGTAGAATAGGAGTGAAAAGCTGCCACTATTGTGCTCACTTTTGCTGCTTTATAATATAGGCTTAAGTTTGGGAGACCCATGCCTCCCTTTTTGTGTGTTAAATAGAGCGTGCTTGCAGCAACCCTGGATCTTTTCTTAGCCCATATGAAGGTGTTAATTGTGTTTTGTGCTTCTTTAATGTACGCAATAGGTAGGTGTATGGGCAAGGTGCGAAATAAATATTGAAGTTTGGGAAGTATCATCATTTTTGTGGCTGCTACTCTCCCAGTCCACGAGATATATTTGTTTTCCCAGCTCCTCAGTTGTGTTTTTATAGAGTGGAGAAGTGTAGTATAGTTGGCTTTAAGCAGTTTATGTGCGTAAGTTGTGAATTTTATGCCCAGGAATGTGAGATGGTCTTGTCTCCATTCAAAGGCGGTGGTTCTTTGTAAGATTTTGGTGGTTGCAGGCGGTGTAAAGAGGCTCATTGCTTGTGTTTTGGTCTCGTTCAGTTTGTAATATGAGCAGGCGCTGTATGTCTTCAGTAATGTGTTGAAGGCGGGGATGGAGATTTGTGGGTTAGTTAATGACAGCATTACGTCGTCAGCATATGCCGTAATCTTGTATTCCCTCCCCCCCTTTTCTATGCCAGTAATTTGTCTGTCGTCTCTGATAGCCTGTAGCAGTGGCTCTAAGGCTAGAATGTAAAGAAGTGGTGACAGCGGGCATCCCTGTCGAGTTCCATTAGTTATATAGAAGAGCTCTGACATGAAACCTCCATTTGTGACCCTAGCCGAGGGTTTAGAGTATAGTGCATCAATTAACTTTTGGAATTGTTGTGGGAAGTTAAATTTCTGCAACGTTTCTCGTAGGAATCCCCAGTGTAACCTGTCAAACGCTTTTTCCGCGTCCAGCGACAGGAACACACTGGGTTCCCCCTGTTGATGTTTAGGGTATAGTAAATTATATAGTTTTCTTGTACCTTCAGCTCCTTGTCTACCCTTCACGAACCCCACTTGGTCATGTTTTATGATCATGGGCATCATATCTGCGAGTCTTGTGGCAAATAACTTGGCCAATATTTTAGTGTCCGTATTCAGAAGGGATATGGGCCGTAAATTTTGGGGCTTGTTAGGTGGTTTACCTGGTTTGGGCAATGTGACTATATGTGCTGTCAGCATGTCCGGAGGCATAGTACCTGTGGACATTATACGGTTAAATGTATCTACCAAGTGTGGTCCTATAACTTGGCCAAATTTTTTATAATAAGAATTAGTAAGACCGTCCGGGCCCGGTGATTTTCCCGGCGGTAACGACTTTATCACCTGTAGAACTTCGTGCAAAGTAACGGGTGTTCCCAATTTTCTGCTTTGGTCTTCTGTTAATGTAGGCAGGGAAATTTTAGACAAAAAGCTGTGTATCTCTTGCGTGGATGGTTGGTGCGTCTTAGGGTCTTGTCTTATGTTATATAATGTTTCATAAAATTTTACCAATTCAGCTAGTATTCCTCTCGGATCATGTATTTTCCCTCCCGTGTGGTTGTGTAAGTATGGGATTTTCGATTGGGCTTGTTTCTGTCTTAAAAGCGATGCCAGAGCTTTTCCGGCCCTATTGCCCTGTGTGTAAGTGCGTATTTTCAAGTTCTGAAGCATATGTGCTGTTTCTTGTATAAGTATCTCATTTATTTGTTTTGTGATTAAAGCTATGTCTTTCGCTATGGTAGCTGTGGGGGTGGAGCATTGAGCTAATTGTAAATCTCTTAGCCTTTTCAAGAGAGTGTGATATTTTTGTTCCTTAGATTTTTTTAAGAAAGCCGCTCTGCTAATAAACATCCCTCGAACCACCGCCTTGTGGGCTTGCCAAATAGTTGTAAGTTCTAACTCAGGCAGTGTGTTGTTGTGAAAATATTCTTTAATGCCCTGACTCATTTGGGAGCAATATTCCTCCTGCATGAGAAGGGCATCGTTTAAGCGCCATGGGGGTTTCCCCTTATGATCAAACTTTGTCTGCAGCATTGCTGTAACCGGGGCATGGTCAGACCATACAATATCCCCAATCTCGCTAGTCTTAGCCCTCGATAAAATGTCAGCAGTGACCAAAATCATATCTATTCTGGAGTGGGTTTTATGAATATGGGAGAAATATGAGTACCCCTTTTCATTTGGATGGTGAATCCTCCATAGGTCGTATAGGTTATGTTCCAGAATTACTTTATTTAATGATTTACATTGTTGTGTGAGGAGTTTTGTCCTGTGAGCGTCTGGAGCAAGCGACGTGTCTGCAACTGGGTGTAGGACATGATTCATGTCCCCACATAGTGTAATGGATGATTTTTGCATGGGTGGAATTTTATTGAGGACTTTAAGCAGAAAGTTCCTCTGGTTTGTATTCGGGCTGTATATTCCCACCAGCGTGTAGTTAACATTGTTGATAGTGCAGTAAATAATGAGATAGCGACCTTGTGTGTCTTTTCTGAGTTGCAGCAGTTCAAACGTGAGGGACTTATGAAAAAGAAAAGACACTCCCCTGGATTTAGAGGAATGGGTCGCGTGAAATTGGGTCGGAAAGTCTCTGATACCAAATTCTGGGACTTTATTATGTTTAAAGTGTGTCTCTTGTACGCACATAATATCTATATGGTTTCTTTTTAGCTCTTCTAAGAGGACTCTGCATTTATGTGGGGTGTTGAGACCCCTTACATTATGAGATTTTATTGTCACATTCATTTGTGAAGGGTAGAGTATTGCTTACGGGTAGTATAACTTGCCCTAATGTAGGCTTCGTCTGTCTTATAAGTGTTTTACTTCGTGTAGTTACAACCGACAAAAAGTTCAAGCGTTGTATTTGTAGACTTGCGGCATATAGTGAGTAATCTTTTGTGATATCGTGTTTACCGGGATGATGGAGGGGGTAGGAGAGAACCAGGTGGACGGGTGGGGTATAACTTGGATATTTACAACTTACCCCAGATGGGGTCATGACGCCTGTTTGCGGAGCCATGGGGGGTAGATATCAAGATATCTGTTAGGGTGGCTAACGGCCTTAACATTTTATTTCACTGGTGTAGGACCTAGTCTTGCGCGTGGTGACCCATATACGTCATAGTATGAACCTTAGGAGGAAATTCCTGTATTTGCTGAAATGTTAATCTAAGAGAGAACCATATACTAAGGAAAACAAAGAAAACCAAAAGAGGAAAGAAAAAAAAACAAAAAGAAAAACATCAAGCTACAGCAAATGATAATACATTCTCATTGCAAACTTCTTTGGGTCATTTATAATAGTTGTATCTATCTGTATTCATCTATGTTGTGCTATTCAGGTACTCCACAAGTTAACCCAGTATACATTCTGTTCAGTTAGGTGCTAGTGGGAGGCATGATATGTATGGTGGAATGTAAGGTATCTTGATACATTCGAATATTATCCTGCCCTTAATTAGTCAGTCTCCTAGCCACTAGTTCTATTTACGTATTGGACCATTTAAATCAGTCCTTGAGAATTTTGTGTAGAGTTGTTATTTTCCCTTTGGGGGTTGGGGGCTTTTGTCTTGTATATGATTTATAGCCCAGAAACAGCTCATCTATGGCTCATCACATTACCCTCCCCCACATGGTTATATACACAAAAGGGGACATGAGAACCTGGACCAGCCCCTCATTTCTATACACCCGTATATACGATACCTGAACCTTTAAGCAGGTATTAAATTAGCTCAAATGTCCCATTGTCCTCATTTCTTTTCTCTCGTTTTGTTTATGTTTTTTCCTTTCTTCCTTGTTTCTTTCTACATTCTCTTCCGAGGTGTAGGTGTAGGGCGAGGAGGGTTAGCAATTTATTCGCTGTCTGGAGTTGCCTGCATATCTATAATGGCTTTAGTGTCTCTTATTTTTTTTTTTTTTTTTTTCTTGCCTTTTGTAGCTGATGGTGCTCCTTGTCCTCTTCTGGCTTTAATTGTAACAAGTCCTGTGCGTCTATGGGTTTCTCCAGAGGTTTAAGGCATATCAGATGCCTGTATAATTTATGGTCAGTTATTAGACGGGTCACCATCTTCATTGTTTAATGTTCTTGATCTTTGCGTTTCGTAGGTATTGTATTCCATTCCACTGGAATTCGACGAGTAGATGTCCCCGATTTCTCTGCTTCTTTGCTTGTTATACCCCAGGTTTGCAGTAGCCGCGCTCCGTCTTCTGGTGAGGTAATCGTGTGAAATTTTCCCTCTCGGGAAATAACCATTTTCGTCGGGAACCCCCATCGAAATCTCATACCATTTGATCGTAGGCTGTCTGCAATGTGGGAGAGCTCTCTTCGTTTCTTCAATGTGGAAGCAGAAAAATCCGTAAATATTTTTACTGTTGGGTAGTCTGGGTGCGGTGCATCTCTATTTCTGCTGGCACGTAGTATGAGCTCTTTTATGTGAAAATAGTGCACTCGTGTGAGTACATCTCTCGGCACGGTATCAGGTAGGTGCCTGGGTTTGGGGATCCTGTGTGCTCGGTCCAGGAGTAACATGTCACCCGGGACATCGGGTGCGTAGGCCCTTACTAGGCCTCTGATAAATACCTGCAGATCCTCCGGTCCAACAGATTCGGGAACTCCCCGCAGCCGCAGGTTGTTCCTTCTGGACCGATCCTCAAGGTCTGCCATTTTCATCTCTGTCATAGTAAGTTTTTTCTCCAGATGTTCCACATGGCTTGCTAGGTCGTTGTGAGCCGTGGTAAACTCCTCCATTTTGGATTCAACGTGTGTTGTCCGTTTGCTGACCTCCTGTACATCCCTTCGCAGGGAGTCCATGGAGTGTTGCCACGACATGATTAATTTCTGTGACATGTTGTCTAGCGCTTCTTGTATATAGCTTCTGGTGAGCTGTTCTGGTGCTGGAGGCCCACCTGCGTCTGGTTGTACGCCTCGAGGCGTTGGGCTGGCGTCGCCATCTTGTGAAGGCCTCAGTTGTTCCGCGGTCTCCGTTTGATGCTTGCCGCCGAAGAAATTAATTTTTTCACTCTTTACAGAGCCTCTCTTAGTTTTGGTTTGCACCATATCGTTGTTTTTTTTTTCAATTTGTAGGTCCTAAGTATCCGAAATATAATATATTGTCGGCCTTGGGAGCCAGAGCTCGAGATCAAGCGACCATTAAGCTCGGCGGTTAGCCACGCCCCCCCGGTTTAACTTTTTATACAGAGATGTGGGTAATGGGGGGGGGGGGAGGGAGGAGGAGTGTATGTAACATAAAAAAAATCTGAGCACTGACTAATTAAAGGAACACAAACATGTATCCCTGACCCTATAGTGTTAAAATCACCATCTAGACTCCCCTGGCCCTCCCTGGCCTCCCTAAATATAGCAACTACTGCCTTTGACATCATCAGAAGTGGTGGTCTGAGCCAATCACTGTCAGGGTCTTACCTGAGGTGGGAGTCCGGTAGGCAGAGATTTGTGCTCACTTTTGAAGATAAACACAGCCCACGGTAACAAGATCAGAAGCTACCTGAGCTTCGGGGCGTATGCAGAAACAGTAACTGGGTACGAGGAAACAGACAAGGGCAAATCCAGAAAAGTAGTCAGACACGGTTCCAAAAGTCAGGGCAGGCAGCGAAAAGGCAATTACGAATAATCCAAATAGAAAGGGTCACAAGCCAACTAAGACTTAAAAAACAGGATACAAGTAACAACGAACTGACAATGTTCTCAGGGAGAGGCACTGTTTTATGCCCAGCTAATGAGTGAACTGCCTCAGAGGAACTTAGATGAACAGGTTCTTTATAGAGGTAGCATTTCTCACTGTCGGAGTCCCAATCCATAGAATAAAATCTGTCGATATCAGAGTCCCCAGAGAGTCTTCACAGTAAGGAGCCCCATAGTACCAGCTTCTGGTACCACTGGAGAGTCATCATGGTCTTTGAGGATCCGGCAGGTGGTGAGTATTTTGATTCCAGAAGGCACATCCTAAAACTTTTCTCCTTAGGTACATCAACAGGAATGGCATATCCAAATCCTTTATTCGGACTTTAGTACCTTTAGAGACATAGGTACAATCCGAAGGTAGATCTTTGAGCAGAGAGAAGTGGTGATGGTACCGGTTTTAACATAAGTGTCTTCAGGACAAGGTGCACACTTCTCTGGAGCAAGAGATGGAGAATTTCTCAGGGAGGCCAAGCACGGTCAGGCATGTTGGCGTCTTTGAGGTATTACAGGCTGGCATGCAGAGCTCATAGGATGAAGAAAGGTGGTAGCCAATCAGAGAGCTGGAGGCCTGGGTGGGCGAACACGGCAATGAGAGATGAAGTGACCTCTTTCTCCACAGTAAAAACAAAGGCCATGGTTTCTCCTCCGGTCTCTTTCTTCATGAGTCACTTTGAGCTGGACTAGTCCTATTTCCATAGGCTCCTCAGTGTCAAGAGGAACATAGGATACCTCTGGAGTCTTCCTAGGAACTGGAGGCAACACCGGGGAGTAGTTTTGGTACTGGTTCTCCCTGTTTCTAGGAATCTGGAATCCTCTGGGACTTGGAGCAGGCTTTGGCACAGCGGTCTTACTAGAGGTCTTACACTGTGAGTCCATAGCAGTCATGAAGGAATCCCAACTATCAAGGACAGGACTCTTAGCCTGCAACATCTGGTGTGCCCATGTTCTGATCTGTCCAGACAGGAGGATGATAGCCGCTCTGACCATTATGAAGGCACTAGCATAAGTCCGAGGCTTCAAGGCAAACAACAATTCGCAGTTCACCTTAAAGTGCCGGAAGGATGTACGGCTACCATCTAATTTCTCAGGCATAATGACGAATGGCTCAGGATAAGCAAGTTCTGGGGCTGGGCGTACTGTTCCTTTAAGAAATTGAACTTCTCGCTGTAGCTCCGAAACAGTCTGGGACAGGCTGGACACTTGCTGGGTAAGCAGCTTACACATCTCAGCGGATTCCATGATGGTCAGTTCGTTATGTCAGGGTCTTACCTAAGGTGGGAGTCCGGTAGGCAGAGATTTGTGCTCACACTTGCAGATAAACACAGCCTACAGTAACCAGATAAGAAGCTACCTGGGCTGTGAATCTGTGCACGGGGGCTTAGGCAGGAACAGTAACCAGGTATGAGGAAACAGACAAAGGGAAATCCAGAAGAGTAGTCAGACACTGTTCCAAAAGTCAGGGCAGGCGGCGAACAGGCAATAACGAATAATCCAAACAGAAAGGGTCACAAGTGTTTACTACAAAAAGCCTAAACGCCTGAAGGGAATAATTATACTCACCAGAACAAATGCAATGTAGTTGTTCCTATAGTGTCCCTTTAACCTCTATGGTATTCGAGCAGAGCTAGGATTTAACTGAAATAGTTATAATGAGCTATACATTCTAGAACAGGCATAGGCAACCTTCGGCACTCCAGATGTTTTGGACTACACCTCCCATGATGCTTTGCCAGCATTATGATTGTAAGAGCATTATGGGGGATGTAGTCCACAACATCTAGAGTGCCGAAGGTTGCCTATCCCTGTTCTAGGATGTTGTGATACAATTCTCATATTTTATGATGCTACAGTCGACTACAGCTTTGTTAACCTTGTCTTAATATCACTACTCAATAAAGAGTTAAATAAAATGATGATAAAAATTAAATAATAATGTTAAAAAAGCAGTTATCACAATGAAAATATTTATCACTTGACTTGATAAATCTCTCTCATGATGTTATTTGTCCCTGCCTTAACCAGTTTTTGTGATTTTGTTTTAAACACTTGTGGGAACTCATCACATGTACCAGGTACTCTTTGAAACATTTATATTAATAAAACATGGCTGTTTAAATTGCACACCCACCATAATTTGCATCATGAGCTGTTCTGTTTTAAACACAATCGCAAATACAATTTTACAGCTGAAATATCCAGTAGTAGCAGAAATATTTTGAATACTTAATGACGATAAAAAGAAAATATAATGCACTTTATAAACATGCTCCGAGAAATTATAAGCTATGTTCTTAGCTCTAAATTTTCTTAGCTCTAAATTGCTGCAAAATCCCTTTGGCAGCATTTTAATGCAGTTGGCAATACCAGTGTATGCAATTACCACATTCCAGATGTATCCCTGAGTATCAACGAAGCCTATATCAATTTCACATAACACTGACTGGCATAAAATATGGGTTCGAGTTAGTGATTAGAGCTGTTCCACACATCTGCTTCTCCTGCTTTAAGCTTACAATTGATAAGTAGTTAAAAGCGAAATTATCATTTCTGAGTTAATGGAACATTCTAATAGCTAAGATGTAGCTGTGCCTTTATTTATTTAAAATCAAATGTATATATATATATTTTTATATATTATATTTAAAATATAATGCTTATAAGAAATAGTTTGGTATTCAGAGCAAGTAACTGAAGACCCATGATTCTTTGCATGTGGGAAGTGATTGCACAGGCATACTCAGAGAACGTTACAGGGGGATTCACTTAATTTTTAAGGGACACTGTAGGCACCCATATTGCTTCCTCATATTGAAGTGGTCTGGGAGCACTGTCCCCGTCCCCTTAACCCTGCATCTGAAAACATTGCAGTTTTAGAGAAATTGTTAACAATGCAGAGTTAAGACTGTCTCTAGTGGCTGTCTACCAGACAGCCACTGATTGCGCTTCCTGCTGTTCCACTGAGTTAGACTCCATGAAACGATGCTGGACGTCCTCACTCTTTGTATTGATTTAATGCTTTCCTATGGAGAAAGGCTAATGCGTGTGTGGCATTCACTGCGCATGTGCATTAGGTTTCACCTCGCCATGGCGGTGAGGTGGAGGCGGAGACATAGCCAGCGCCAGTGGCGTCTCCAGAATTCATATTGGGGTGGGGGGGGGGGCACATGAGGGGCCAGCGACAAAAGTAGGGGGGCAATTTTAAAACTTGTGTGTGTGTGTGCGCATATATATATATATATTTGCATTGACACGTATAGGAATTTTTTAATACCATATACAACCTATTCACGTGGAATAAAAATGTTATTGGAAAAAATGTTATTTCTTGTTTTCATTCCTTTCATTATTGCATAAATTTGACTTGCTCTTGCATCTATACTGCTCAGACAGGACTTGCACCTGCACATTGCACCATTATTATGTCTGAATAGGGAAATTGCATTTTAAATACAATTGAAAAATACACTGTTCATATCCTGGACACATATAAAAAGGACATAGGGCTTTATATTCGCTCCTCATGCACAGCCTGCCTGCTGTTTAGGGACAGAGAAGGCATCGCCACATCGGCAATGCCTTCCGGCAATGTTTGGGGACATAGATAGCACTGGCAAACTGAGGACAGAGATTACACAGGTCTAAAAGCCTTTCAGTCGCATTTGCATTCCCCACATCAATTAGGGTAGTGTGGTCTGCATGGGGGGAACACAGTAATCTGACTCAATGACTTTAAGTGTTTAAAAAAGGATGATTTTTAAATGGATAAATCTCATCTTCCCTGTTTTGTTTTTCTTTATAAAAAAATGCTCATTATCAGGGCCATCGTTAATGTTGATTGGACCCTGGACAAGCTTTTGCCTGGGCCCCCTGGTTCCCTCCCTCCCACCTTCTAGCATGCAAACATGCATTTCACCCAAAGACACGCATAAAGAAAACACAAAAAAACACACGCACATAGATCGTAGACTTAGCCACACTTATTTTTCACCTAGAGAAAATACACACACTGACACACATACAGATACAAATACTGACACAAATACAGATACACACATACACAGGTACATACATCCAAATACACAGACATACAAAGACAGATAAACAGACACACAGGTGCATATACAGATACACGTTACTTACAGTAGTAATGCCACTGTCTGGAGTGTCTGCTCTGCTCGCTTAGTTCTTCTGCAAACTGCATTCTCAGGTAGGTAAGGTTTCACACCTTATGTGCGTCCGCACTGCAAACTGTCTCCAATCTCAGGTAGGTAAGGTGTCACTGTCACACCTTAGATGTGGCCACAATGCAAGCTGTCTACAGTCTCCGGTAAGTAAAGTAAGGCTCCTCTCTCCCTGCTGACTCTGCTCCTCACAACTTGCTCTGCTCCCCCTTACTTGCTGTGCTCTCTGTTCCCCTCTACTTGCTCTGCTCCCCCATACTTGTTCTGCTCTCTGCTCCCCTTTGTTTGCTCTGCTCCCCCATACTTGCTCTGCTCTCTGCTCCCCCTTACTTACTCTGCTCTCTGCTCCCTTTGTTTGCTCTGCACCCCCCCTTACTTACTCTGCTCTCTGCTCCCCTTTGTTTGCTCTGCCCCCCTTACTTGCTCTGCTCTCTGCTAACCCTTACTTGCTCTGCTCTCTGCTCCCATTTGCTTGCTCTGCTCCCCCTTACTTGCTCTGCTCTCTCCCCCCCCCCCCTTACTTGCTCTGCTCTCTGCTTCCTTTTGTTTGCTCGTCTCCTCACTGCTCTTGCTCTCCTTATGCTCTTCAATGCCGTGTGGCCGCTCGGCTCCCTCTTTCACTCTTTATGGTATGCATATGATGTAACGCACGCTGGCGCCGCTCAGCCTCGCAATTAAAATAATTCAGGGAATTGACAGTTGAGAACTGCGAAGGAGGGTAAAGCAGTTTTAATAGGGGGGGCACAACCTGATCTAGGGGGGCCATGGTCCCCTGTACCTCCCCCCAGCGACGCGACTGGCCAGTGCCGAGAGGGTGTGAGGGTGTGGGGTCACAGGGTCAGAGGGATACTATAGTGTTAGAATTACCGCTTTGTGTTCCTAGAACTATAGTGTTTATCTTATAAGCATGTATGTATGCACAAAGTGTCATGGAGATGATGCCTATTCTTGCGGAATTGTGAGAAGATGATGGTGGCTGGTCCCTCTGAAGTTAAAGGAGATGTATGTTTTATAATTACTACGGTGCACACTTCATAAGAATACGTTTCCTTATTCTTATTCGAACATGGTAATCATATTGAATAGTTGAAGACTGAGATATCTCCTTAATCTATATGACAATGTGCAGACTAACACTGGTTTTTAATCCTGGATTTCCAGTTTCAGCAACCCTATATTGCTTATAAATGCTATATAAATAAAGATTGTAAAAAAAATAATAATAATAATAAAACATGGATCTGTCAACTGAAGGTTGTCAATTATTTTCCTCATTGTTAACCTTTTTGCATGCTTTAAGGCATATAAAATAATGAAGGGGACATAGTCATCCCATCCCCCATGCCCACACCTGTGGGCATTGACTTGGGGAGTTTAACCCCTTAAGGACACATGACATGTGTGACACGTCATGATTCCCTTTTATTCCAGAAGTTTTGTCCTTAAGGGGTTAAAGAGACACTATAGTCACCAGAACAACTATAGCTTAATGTAGTTGTTATGCTGAGTATAATCATTGCCTTCAGGCATTTTAATGCAAACACTGCCTTTTCAGAGAAAAGCCACGGGAGGTGCTTCCTGGGGCAGTGCTGCACAGTAAGGATCACTGCCGTTCAGCGTCTCCACGCACTGCATGGGGATGCTGAATTGTTGTCCTCATAGATATGCATTGATTCAATGCATCTCTATGAGGAGCTGCTGATTGGCCCGTCCCCCTTGCCGATTTTAGCCAATCCAATGCTTTCCCCATGGAAATCCATGGAAAGCATTGGGCTGGTTAAAAATCAGCAATTCTGATGATGTCACCAAGGGGGTAGGACCAGTGAACCTGTGTGGCGCTGGAAATAAGGTGAGTTTTAATTGCTTTTAAGGGGGCTAAGTGGGGGGCAAGCCACCTAAATGGTGGGCTTTGCACTACAGGTCAGGAATACATGTTTGTGTTCCTGACCCTATGGTGTTCCTTTAATTAATGGTGGTTAGACAGATTCTAACCTGCTCCCAACCCCCAGAAAAAGAATCTTAGTGTTTCTAAACTATTGCAAGTAAAACGTTTCCCACATAAAAACTGGTGGGACGCTGCCCCAAGTGTCTAAATTTGTATAAATGTAATTATTAATTATTAAAAAATTTAATTAGTTGTCAAAATACGTCAATACATCAAAATGGGATTTATTTATTTATGATTAAAAAGAGTATAGAATATAGAGTATAGAATACAGAGTATAGAGTATAGAATGCATGTGTATATTCAAGAGTAAGATGAATGGCAAACAAAAAGAGAACAGTGGTTGTAATCCATCATTTCACTTAAAAAAGGACTAACAACAAATTGCTTTTTTTTACATGCATTTAAAGCAAAATTACCAACTGATTATTATGTTCACTTAACCAACCTGTAGTAAATTTGGCTATTAGTTACTCTTGAATATATACATATGTGACATATGTGAATGTCGAGGTGATAGTTCCAAATTTCTAACCAAACATATTAACCTAGGTTACATTTTTAGTTGCCTTACTTAGGAAAGTTTCAGAGAGGGATGTGCCTTCCACTACCTGAGGTCCAGTAAAATTTCACAAACCCTTACAGCAAGATAAAACCTGCTATTGACTAAACCAGGAATTGTACACTTCATACCAAAAAGCCAAGCTACACGATCAGTTGAACGATTTTCCTATTGGCTATTTTGGCCTCAATGTTTTTGCCGTGGTCAAGTCTCAGCAATTACACTTTGGTGATTAATGGTGACGGAGATTTTCTCTACCAAACATGTAGCTATTGATATTATATTATGGCGATACTGTCCCACTTTATTTTATATAAAGGAGTCAGGAACTGATCCATCCAAAATAGATTAAAGATGCCATACAAGAGAATGAAATATGTCTCATCTAGCTTCAGAGTGCGGATGAGTGAAGTCAAGTTATAAATATAGATTGGATTTCCTTTTCGCCTTGTATCATTTAACAATGGCTTAGACAATCGTATCTATGGAACATCAACTAAATCTCAGTTAAATATATTGATTATCGCCCAAGTTATATCCTCTGCTACCAAAAACAATTTTCTAGGCAATTTAAAAGCATTTACTTCAGGTGGCACAAAGGTCTAGGTAGTTGTATTTATTGTGACATTTGACAGTAATGTAAATGCTTGCTACAGAAGCCTCTGGTTAGATAGGACGAAAGATAAAGAGAATTATTAAAACTATCTTTCAACTGAATTCTGTTAAGGAAGAAATGTTAAAATACACCACCCACTTCATTGCAGTTCCTTCTGTCCTTAATTTTATGACGAATCTTTAGGCAGTAAATAAGGATAGGCTAGTGGTGTGGAATGTTGATGAATGGTGTTGGAATTTGTGAAGATGGTGTAGCAGTGAGATAAGTGGTGAGATAGATGCAGAGAAACGGAGGTGTTTTGTAAATGAGACAGAGTACAGAGTTAAAGGGGTGTAACGTAAGCTTGTAGTGGATGAAATCCTCTCGAGATTTGGATTTCCTAAACAGATGTTCTTAGTGTAGGAGCATAGATACTATGTGCCAGGGTTTTTTGTTGCCTACATAAGTGAATATTTCTCAAGGTCCAAGCAGAGAGTATTGGTTTAGGAAAATGTTACCAAATGTTTATACCATGTTACACCATATGAAAGTTGGAAAAAGATTATGGAAAAGCTGGGGTTACATGCTGCATACAAACAAGAAAGGTTGTTAAGTAGTTCTGATTGGATGGGTGTTTGCGACGTTTATTAGGTAATGGTAAAAATAAGTAACTGGACAGATTCTTGGAAAATAATGAAGTAGGGTTAAGGATGTTGGGGGCCCCTATTCATGCAGAGCAGGAGTCCTCAGTAGTCCTCAGTAGTGCGGTGTCTGTGTTCCTTCTGCATGAAAACCACCAGTTGACACCACCACAAATTCTCCACACTGCAAATGGCAACTACAGCCACATCTGGTCTGTACGATAAATAATACCATCAAGAAAATGTTATTTTCAAGAAGTATTGACAGCACAGATGGCACTCTTTCCTGTAGTGGCTGATTGTCATCTCAGTAACAAGCCAACTTAAGACTCTAACTACATAAACTAAACTCTATAAAACCACTTTAATACAAAATATGACTTAGCCCACTACATATCAATTTAATGCAAATTCTATATATATATATATATATGTGTGTGTGTGTGTGTGTGTATGTTACCAAATCTATTAAGAGTCCTTAATAATCAACTTATTGCAATTGTAGTCCACATTAACTAGATACTCATACCTCCGCAGTCAGTGATTCTTGTACCATTAGGATTAAAATTATCTTCAAAGACTTCCAGCTATTGATGGGTTAAGACACACAGAGGATGGGATCTATGGAGACAGAGGCTTCCAATTGCCTTAGGTAAAGCATATATCATTGCCCCTAATGTAGCTCACATTTAATACAGTGATCGTTCAAATCTTACTCCGATATCCTAAAGAGTCAAATGACAAACAGCCTCTGATTGTGCGGCATTAATGAGCAAATGAGCCAGAGCTCCCACCCTAAGTGTAAACTCTCAC
This sequence comes from Pelobates fuscus, assembly GCF_036172605.1. Taxonomy (NCBI): domain Eukaryota; kingdom Metazoa; phylum Chordata; class Amphibia; order Anura; family Pelobatidae; genus Pelobates; species Pelobates fuscus. The sequence continues at coordinate 69,943,002 of NC_086326.1, read as the reverse complement.
CTGGGTTGGGGACTTGCACTGACCCCACAGTATCAAGCACACAAATCTCAGGCATTCCGTGTAGGTTCCTTCATACTTTATTAGTAATAAACTGTAAGCACTGTGCAGCACTGCAACATGAAGCACCTCCATGGGCTTTTCTCTGAAAAGGCAGTTTTTACATTAAAATGCCTGTAGGCAATGATTATACTCAGCAGAACAACTACATTAAGCTATAGTTGTTCTGGTGACTATAGTGTCCCTTTAAACTCCCCAAGTCAATGCCCACAGGTGTGGGCATGGGGGATGTAAGGACTATGTCCCCTTCATTATTTTATAGGCCTTACACTAAGCAAATAGTATTATTGGTGAGTATAGTAGGTTCACGTTTAAGTAGACATCCTGGCTGAGTTAACCATCCACTGGGACTCTGTCCGTGTCTTCCTGCTCTCGTTATGCCGAACACAACGTGCAGATGCACCACATGACTTATGTGTTTCACCCAAGGAGGGACTATCAGTTGATGATTAAGGACTATACACATATATACTGATATTTTTTATATACATCAAATTGATATATAATGTGCTAACTCATATTTTGTAATAGTATGTGGTTTACAATTTAGGAGAGGATTTGAGGATAGCAGATTATTATAGATTCATAAAGTAACAGAATCTCCGATTTAGTTCTATTTAATAAAATCACTTTAATGTTCATGCTGATATTGCTTTTATTATTGTATTCAGCATTCACCGACTACTTGATATCCCTCTTTGTATTTACCTTTGACATCATCCAGCCAGCACCTTTTTTTCTCCCCTGCTGGCACTGTTATTATAGTTGTATTAATAACATGTACCTTACAGATTGAAGTTTCGTTCATATGACATGTCAGATTGACAGATAATCTCAAGGGAACAGCAACGTTAGAGCAGAATGTGATATCAGAAGCAAGATACATTGGGGAGTTTCAGCAGCTTAAAAGAGTCAAAGGAACTAGACAAAGGACTTTTAAGAACAACCTTGGGATGAATGTTAACATTTAGTGCAAGAATTTAATATGCTAATAATATATATTATATTGTATAATAATATGTTATACTTCTTGCAATTTATATGTTACTACGTTTTGTAGGTCAGATGGAATATCATTGTCCTGTTCCGTTTATCATGTAAAATTCTAGATTGTAGAAGATACCAATTCCCACTTTTGTCCTCAAAACCACTTGAATTTGCAGAGTAATGGGAGCGTGCCACGTGTAGAGGAGTTTTGCTTTAAAAAGCATTTTCTAATCTCGCACATTTTTACTGGGGTCAAGTACTGGGCACTGAATAAACAACTGATGTACTTTAAATGTAATTTCCATGATCTATTCCTAGAAAATCATTGCCTTGTAACAATGTGAATTGCCCTGCAGGTAGCACAAGTGTGCTGCTAAACTGTAGTCATGATCTGATGTATTGTAGCTAGATACTGATAATTCAGCTTCTAGACTTTGTCCACAAGATAACTTAATGTGCCCTGAACTATGAACACGCACAAGCAAAGCTCTACCTAAGTCCCAGCAATGTTGGTAGGATGGATTGACTTCTGAGTTTTAATTACACCATGTTCCTGAGAGCCAGTTTCAGAGTAGGGGATGGGATGAATTTATTAGTGGTGCAACAATGGCTAATCCAGGTTCTCAATATTGATGATAACATTTTTTTTTATAAAATATTCAAAACTACCTCTGTGTGACTGGCATCTCTGACAAGTTCTGTCAAGTTGTGTAATTCAAGAAACCCTTTACTTTAGTTTCTTCATAGCGACTGAGTCGCTTCCTTTGTCGACTGAATATAATGTTTCATTTAGGTCTACTCAACATCCGCTCATATTCTCAGCAAGACAATGCGGTGTAAGAAAATAGAGAGGGATGATGGCTTTAAAAATAGTTCTCCTCTCATACTGTGTGTGCATGATGTATTGCACACAAAGAGCCTCCTTCAAGACTGCCTGTCTGCTTAAACAGCATGTACCTGCCATGTGACACAATCAGGGCCGTCTTTAATATCGATTGGAACTTGGGCAAGCATTTGCTTGGGTCCCCTGGATCGTGCCCTCCCCCCACTCCCTGGGATGAAATCATTCCCTCCACTTCAGCGCAGTAGCAAAACTAAAGTAGAGAGGGTCATGGTACAATAATTTGGGTTGGGTGATTGCATTAGAGCCTTCAGAAGTCTTCGCAACACAATCTTGGGGTCTATTCACAGTAAAATTAATTAGCAAAGATTTGGCCAGTGTAACTTTGCATATTTGGAGCTAATATTAAAATGGTCAATTCTAGTTCAAACATGGTCGCTCACTCTTAGTAAATCCTAACAATGGGTTATAATGGAATTTGTTAAAACTGGTTTTGCAGTAAAATTGCTTTTATTGGGAAGTGTAGAGGTAATCCTGCTAGCATCTGCGTCATAGTGGGACAATTGCACATCCCTTTGCAATCTGGCAAGATTATCTCTCTGTTTAGTGTTTAAGCTGCTATTTGTTTAATTATATAGAGCAATTATTAATTATATATGGCCTCCTTTTTTATATGTAAGGGATCTATCGCCTCAGGATTTGTAAAGAATCTTTGGAGAAGAGGAGACTTGACCAAGAAATTGGGCAAAACTGAAATGGAATTGGTGTATCACTTAGAAACGTTACAAACGTTAAAAGCATGTGATGATTTTGATTTTTTTTTTAAAAAATGTTTTTTTTAAATATATTTATTCAGTATATTTTTAATGTTTTAAATATGCATATAAGCATATAATGCATATAAGCACCAGATAACATAATAAGGCAGCACACCTGAGAAGGGGAATTCCCTCCAAAACCCTAGAACACAGATAGAAAAAACAAACAACAGGGTACACCAGAGGCAAAGGATAAAAGCCAAACTTGGAAGATAAGATAATCAAATGAGGGAATCTACATTCAAACATTTTGCAATTAAAAAAATGAGATATAACAAATAAAATACATCAAATAAAAGAGTCCATAGAGGTTTAAAAAATAAAAAAAAAAATAGAAAAACTCCAATAGTGTAACAAGTCTTAAAAGTGTAAGGATGCAAGGATGTAAAAATAATTCCAGTATACTCAATGAGTATAGACCAGCTCTAGTATAATTCACATACAGTGGTATAAATCCCCACTTGTATGATATTAGTAGAATATGTGGTCAGCAGGTATCACAGCAGCAGAATGTACATAGGACCAAAAAATAGAATAAAAAGCAACAATAGTGCTCACTGTATAAAATCAAGCCAGGGGTAAATATATTAAATAGTACTCACATTGTATTGAGCAGATGACAGGCTCACTTTAATCAGCGTGAGTCGTATAACCCCCATCTAGGATTCTTGGTGAGATCCTCACTGGAGTACTAAAAATACAGGTAGTAAAAATAGTAATAAAAACAAAGAAAAATGTGAAAATACAAAAAACAAGGGGAAGGAAGATAGTACAATAATCTTACTCCTGAGCGGGGTTAACCCCTAGTGCAACGAAATGCACTATAAAACTAAACAATAAGGAAGGGAGACAGGAGAAGGGACAGGATAAATGATAGAGTGTCCTGCAGAGTGGCAGTTGCCTTGTTACAGAGGGGTGACCTTAGGATAGGTTGGGCTCGGGGAGATCACAAAAGAGGAAAGATAATTAAAACTTCACTTTTAATGTAAATAGTTAAAAGGGGGATATACAAACAAATTTTAGTTCACATAACTGTTGTAAGAAATCCTCAAGTGATACAGTTACACTGCCTGTTAACAGAGTGAAATGCCACTGTGGGAACAACAGCTACAAATTAGTAGTGTCAATAATGTATTGATATATGTCAGGATCGGGACAGGGATCCAACACGCAGAGTACAAACAGTAGCCAGATACGTATACCGGACCTTAGAATGGCCGGACTAACGTAAGTAGTACAGTATAGAATGGTCAAGGACAAGCCGAGGTCGAGGGTAACAGAAGACAGGTAAGCGAGAGACAAGCCGAATCAAGGGTAACAGAGATAAGCAGAGTAAGGTAAACAAGCCGGGTCAAAACCAAAAGGGATAATAGAATACACAAGCACTGAGTGACTAGAACAAGCTAGAACCACGACAGGGCAATGAGCTAATGAAAGAAGCTCTGTTAAATACCCTGTTCAGAGCAGTAACCACGCCCCCAAGGCGTCCTGATTGGTCCTGCAGCCATTGACTGACAGGTTGTTCCGGGGGAGTGTCCTGATGACTACTTCCTGCCTAGATGCTGTAAAAGGCAGTCACTCCCTCGCGGCCGGCCTAGCATGACCGGATAGACCGCGGGGAAGGGAGCCATCAGACCGTCTGGATGGGGTAACAGCTAAGTCTCTACCTCTTTCGGAGGTAGAGACCACAGGTACCCTGACAGTACCCCCCCTCTCAGATACGCCCACCGGGCGGAATGAACCGGGACGAGATGGGAAGCGAGAGTGATACGCCCTGCGGAGACGGGGAGCATGAACATCCTCCTGAGGTACCCAACTCCTCTCCTCAGGACCATATCCCTTCCAATCAACCAGATATTGTACTCTCCCCCGGGAGATTCGAGAATCAATAATAGAGTTAACCTCATACTCCTCCTGACCCTCCACCTGAACGGGGCGAGGAGGGGCTATTGTGGAGGAAAATCTGTTACATATGAGTGGTTTCAGCAATGAAACGTGAAACGAGTTCGGGATGCGTAAGGTATTAGGAAGAGCTAAACGATACGCAACTGGATTGATACGGGTCAGCACCCTGTAGGGTCCAATATAACGAGGAGCGAACTTCATGGAGGGCACTTTTAAACGGATGTTCCTCGTGCTCAGCCATACCCTATCACCTGGAACAAAGACCGGAGCCGCCCTTCTACGTTTATCAGCGTGTTTCTTGACCAACATAGAGTTGTGCACAAGGATTTGTCGAGTTTGATCCCACAACTTCCTCAAATTGGCAACATGAACATCAACCGACGGCACCCCCTGGGAAGGGGAATCCGAAGGAAGAATAGACGGATGAAAACCATAATTCATGAAGAAGGGGCTTGAATGAGTAGAATCGCAAACGAGATTGTTGTGTGCAAACTCCGCCCAAGGAATCAAACCGACCCAATCATCCTGGTGTTCAGAAACAAAGCATCGTAAATATTGCTCAATTTTCTGGTTGGTACGTTCAGCAGCTCCGTTAGACTGAGGATGATAGGCAGAAGAAAAGTTTAATTTAATACCAAGTTGAGAGCAGAAGGACCTCCAAAAGCGGGAAACAAATTGGGAGCCTCTGTCCGATACAATTTGAGAGGGTATCCCATGTAGGCGAAAAATCTCCTTAGCGAATATCTCTGCCAATTCGGGAGAAGACGGGAGTTTAGGCAGGGGAATGAAGTGTGCCATCTTAGTAAACCTGTCAACCACGGTGAGGATAACAGTCTGTCTTTTAGAGATAGGTAGATCGACAATAAAGTCCATGGCCAAACAGGACCATGGTTTTTCTGGAACCTCCAAGGGTTGCAGGAATCCACATGGAAGCGTATGGGGTTGTTTGGTTTTAGTACAAACTTCACATGCAGCGATGAACTCCTCAATGTCCCTCCGTAAAGCAGGCCACCAGAAGTCCTTAGAGATCAATGCGTAAGTTTTGCGGATACCAGGATGTCCCGCCATCTTGCTATTATGTAAACACTGTAAAAGTTCCAGTTGAAGAGCAGGAGGAACGAAATGACGGCCCGCAGGAGTCTGTTTAGGTGCTAGATGTTGCAACTTAATGATCTCGGCCAGTAATGGAGAATGAATCCTGAGATTCGTATTAGCAATGATATTGCATTTCGGAACTATAGAAGAAAGAACTGGTTCAGGTACAGTAGAAGGTTCATATTGGCGAGATAATGCATCGGCTTTAGAGTTTTTAGAACCAGGTCTGTAAGTCAGTACATAATTGAAGTGAGTCAGGAATAAGGACCAACGAGCTTGTCTAGAGGATAAGCGCTTAGCCTCCCCAATATAGGACAAGTTTTTGTGGTCCGTCAAAATCGTAATAGGGTGTAGGGTCCCCTCCAACAAATGTCTCCACTCCTTTAAGGCTTTAATGACTGCTAACAGTTCCCTTTCCCCGATGTCATATCTGCTCTCAGGCCCAGAAAATTTCTTAGAGAAGAAACCACAAGGGTGTAACGGTTTATCCACCCCTAACCTTTGAGACAGAACAGCCCCAACTGCTGTCTCAGAGGCATCGACCTCGAGCAAGAAAGGCAGAGTCGTATCAGGATGGACTAGAATGGGAGCCGAGGCAAAAAGTTCCTTGAGAGTCTTGAAAGCACCCAGAGCTTCCTTAGACCAGAACTTAGTATCAGCCCCTTGTTTGGTCATATTGGTAATAGGCGCAATGATAGAGGAGTATCCTTTAATGAAGCGCCTATAGTAGTTGGAAAAACCAATAAACCTTTGGATAGCCTTGAGTCCTTTGGGCAAGGGCCAGTCTAAAATAGATTGAAGTTTTACAGGATCCATTTTAAAACCCTCCCCAGAAATCACGTATCCAAGAAAGTCTACCTGAGACTGATCAAAACTGCACTTCTCCAATTTGCAATATAGACCATGTTGCAGCAGCTTGTGTAATACCTTTCTGACCTGTCTATGGTGAGTCTCAATCTCCTTAGAGTGTATTAGTATGTCGTCCAGGTAAACAATAACACAATCATGCTGAAACTCCCTAAGTACCTCATTAATCAAATCTTGAAATACTGCAGGAGCATTGCATAGTCCAAATGGCATAACAGTGTATTCGTAATGGCCATACCGGGTATTGAATGCCGTCATCCACTCGTGACCTTGCTGGATTCTCACCAAATTGTAAGCCCCTCTGAGATCTAACTTGGTGAAGATTTTGGAGCCCTTAAGACGATCAAATAACTCGGTAATCAGTGGGATAGGATAGGCATTTCTGACAGTTATTTTATTCAAGCCTCGGTAATCGATACAAGGTCTCAGCGTGCCATCCTTCTTCTTAATGAAAAAGAACCCAGCCCCGGCCGGAGAAGAAGACCTCCTGATGAATCCCTTTTCTAAATTCTCCCGAATATACTCCTCTAGAACCGAGTTTTCCTGAACAGACAAAGGATATACATGGCCCCTCGGAGGCATAGTGCCGGGTAGAAGCTTAATCTTACAGTCAAATGACCTGTGTGGAGGCAAAGAATCGGCATTCTTCTTGTCAAACACTGCCCTTAAGTCTAGGTAAAGGTCTGGTATTTGTCTTTCTGTGGACTGAGTAGGATTCTCCGGTATGTTAATATTAGCTAATGGAGAAACCTTGCACAAACACCGATCCTGGCAGCCCTGGCCCCACGAGAGTATCTCTCCTAACTCCCAATCGATAATAGGGTTATGTTTTTTCAACCATGGGTACCCCAGAACTATGGGAACGGAAGGAGACGAAATGAGCAGAAGAGATAAATTCTCCACGTGTAGGATACCCACATTTAAATTAATGGGTATGGTCTCACGAAAGATAACAGGGTCTAGTAGTGGTCTACCATCTATGGCCTCAACGGCCAAAGGTGTCTCCCTTAGCTGGGATGGGAAATTGTTCTTACTAGCAAAGGCTTGGTCGATAAAATTCTCAGCAGCACCGGAATCTATCAATGCCATAGCCCTTACTACTTCCTTCCCCCAAGTTAAGGAAACTGGTAGCAGAAGCCTGTGATCCTTATAATCAGGAGTAGAGGACAAAATAGAAACACCCAAGGCCTGTCCTCTAGAGAGACTTAGGTGCGAGCGTTTCCCGGGCGGTTAGAACAGTTCGAGAGTAAATGACCCTTGGCTCCACAATACATACACAAACCCTCTCTTCTCCTGTGCTGTCTTTCCTCCTCAGAGAGGCGGGTATACCCTTTCTGCATAGGTTCAGTAAGCAAAGATATCGTGGAGTCAGGACTTGGAACAGCGGGAGCTAACCTAAAAGAAGGTCTCTGGTTCCCCTCTCGAGTGTTCTGTCTCTCTCTTAGACGTTCATCTATACGAGAGATGAACGAAATTAAATCCTCTAAATTCTCAGGGAGTTCTCTGGTAGCAACCTCATCAAGGATTACATCAGATAGGCCATTCAAAAATACATCCATATACGCCTGCTCATTCCACTTGATTTCTGCCGCCAGAGACCTGAACTCTAGTGCATAATCCACCAGTTCGGTTCTCCTGTCTCAGGCGCAACAGTAATCTGGCTGCATTAACCTTTCTACCTGGAGGGTCAAATGTTCTTCTAAAAGCAGCTACAAATGCGTTATAGTTATAAACTAATGGATTATCGTTCTCCCATAGTGGGTTGGCCCATCTCAGAGCTTTCTCAATGAGTAGGGTGATAATAAATCCTACTTTTGCCCTATCTGTAGGATAAGAGCGAGGTTGCAATTCAAAGTGGATACTAATTTGGTTTAAAAAACCACGACACTTCTCAGGAGCCCCACCATAGCGTACTGGGGGGGTAATGTGAGAAGAAGCACCCACTGTGGCTACCTCTAGACCTGAACCGACAGGAGAAACAGGGGTATTACGTATCTCCTCTGGTGGTTTATTGGCACAAGCTAATAGAGCCTGTAGCGCAAGCGCCATCTGATCCATTCTGTGATCCATGGCTTCAAACCTAGGATCAGGAGCAGCCAGCTGACTGTTTGTACTTGCAGGATCCATTGGCCCTGTCGTAATGTCAGGATCGGGACAGGGATCCAACACGCAGAGTACAAACAGTAGCCAGATACGTATACCGGACCTTAGAATGGCCGGACTAACGTAAGTAGTACAGTATAGAATGGTCAAGGACAAGCCGAGGTCGAGGGTAACAGAAGACAGGTAAGCGAGAGACAAGCCGAATCAAGGGTAACAGAGATAAGCAGAGTAAGGTAAACAAGCCGGGTCAAAACCAAAAGGGATAATAGAATACACAAGCACTGAGTGACTAGAACAAGCTAGAACCACGACAGGGCAATGAGCTAATGAAAGAAGCTCTGTTAAATACCCTGTTCAGAGCAGTAACCACGCCCCCAAGGCGTCCTGATTGGTCCTGCAGCCATTGACTGACAGGTTGTTCCGGGGGAGTGTCCTGATGACTACTTCCTGCCTAGATGCTGTAAAAGGCAGTCACTCCCTCGCGGCCGGCCTAGCATGACCGGATAGACCGCGGGGAAGGGAGCCATCAGACCGTCTGGATGGGGGAACAGCTAAGTCTCTACCTCTTTCGGAGGTAGAGACCACAGGTACCCTGACAATATACCAGTACCCGGGCTCAAGGAAAAATAGCCAAGTCCCAGTGAGCTGCACTGAAGCTGTTAACAAAGCTGATAACAATGTTTACCGAAACTGCAGTGTCTGGACTCCAAAACATGACATGCGCACAGTCGTTATTCGGCCTGTGGCATTTTGATCCCAATAACCCACCAATAAACACAGACACCAGTTTCTGTTGGAAAATAAAAGTCCACAGCTTTATTTAAATTTTTCAATAAACAAGATAACAAATTGGGGTCATTGCCATATAAGATTAATTTACCCCCACCCCCTTCCGTACAGCATTAACCCAGACAATGACCCCATACCATCAACAATATATAACAATATAAATAACACATAATATATAACACACGGCCTACCAAAGAGGCCCCATAATCATAACTTTATTAACTGTAGGGGTGTACCGAGACACCCCTACACCACCAGGTTCGGAGCCACCGATGAGCTCGAACCAACAGACCACTTCCAACTCTGGCCTAATTCAACCTAAGCTTAGCCTAGCCACTTGCTAAACCACTTCCATCCCAATTACCCTAGCCCTATCCCGCCGCTGTGACCAAACGGGACCTGCTAAAAAACCAGGGAGGGAGGGAGGGACAATTAACAGGTAAGTGCGGATTCTGATTAAAATGGCCACTTGCTAAAATGGCCGCTTAATATACTTGCACTTTTCCACACCCCTTTATTACGCTCCACCCTAATCCCCCCCCCCCCTAAATCTATAGCTCCACCTGCCTACTCCTTGGCTCTGTCAAGGCCCATTCCCCTGACTGCGCTGATCCATGGGCTTCATGACATGCGCACAGTTGTTATTCGGCCTGTGGCATTTTGATCCCAATAACCCACCAATAAACACAGACACCAGTTTCTGTTGGAAAATAAAAGTCCACAGCTTTATTTAAATTTTTCAATAAACAAGATAACAAATTGGGGTCATTGCCATATAAGATTAATTTACCCCCACCCCCTTCCGTACAGCATTAACCCAGACAATGACCCCATACCATCAACAATATATAACAATATAAATAACACATAATATATAACACACGGCCTACCAAAGAGGCCCCATAATCATAACTTTATTAACTGTAGGGGTGTACCGAGACACCCCTACACCACCAGGTTCGGAGCCACCGATGAGCTCGAACCAACAGACCACTTCCAACTCTGGCCTAATTCAACCTAAGCTTAGCCTAGCCACTTGCTAAACCACTTCCATCCCAATTACCCTAGCCCTATCCCGCCACAGCCCGAGACTTGATCCCTTAATGTCTCGAGCGCCCCCCACCACACAGAAATAGGGCCCGGGATATCCCCTCTTGAAAACCGAGGTTTAGCAAGTCACAACCTACCTCCGAAAGGTGCACCCCATCCTTACGATAATACCCAGGACCCCGCCTGACCTCCTAACGAAAACTGACATGGCCTTATTAACCTTCCCCCGACATCTCGCCACCGCAGCTGAGTCCCTGGCGTGTCTCCAATTAAATCTAGGCACCATCTCAGACCATACTACAACCACTCCCGGCACCCTCTCCCGGAGGCGATCCAAATCCCGCTTCATCCTCCTAATTAGCTCCCTCTGAGGGATAAGCCCCAAATCGTTACCCCCACCATGTATCAATATTATGTCCGGGGGATTTCCCCCCAACAATTTTCCAAAAATCACTCCACTAATGCTCTGCCAGCTGAAACCACGAAAACCAAACCATTGTAACTGCACAGTGTCCTGAAGAAAGCCCAGTTGTGATCCATTCCTCCGAACTGCGGCCCTCTTCTGCGCCCAATAAACGTAGGAGTGACCCACCAACCATACAACCCGACCTAGAAAGAAACACAATTTATTAACTTGCAGAGCATTGACACCAAACCCTCAACACCAACCAAACCCCCCCTTCAAACCAACTTATCCGTTCGTACATATGTCCGAAAACGCGCGGACTCCCACCGACCTATCTGTTTAATCCGGTCGTCCCCAAGCCCAAGCCGCGCCGCTTCCGTTGCTGCCCCTATGCGAAATGAATGAGTTCCAAATTGCATGGGATGCAAACCCAGCTGCCGCAGCCCCATGCGAAAGACCCTGACAAATTGGAAGCGCGACAGCGCAAGACCATCCTTGTGTACGAGAAAGCACCCCAAGCCTTGGGGGCGAACGCCTAAGTATTTGAGCCCGCATGCTACTGGGCAAACCTCCGACCCTGGCAAAGCGAACAAAATTATTGTCTTACCTCTCCCAAAGACATCCGTCTTGGAGCACCTCAGACGTATCTCGACTTTGTCCTGCCCCATCACCACATCCTCAAACCTGATCCCGTTCGCCCCGAACTTATTGGAACTAACTAGTTCGCCGATGCGGAACGCCCCAAAGAACGCCCAAACAAAAGCTACTGTAAACAGGAGCACTTCAAACGGTGATGTACAAACGTCACGCAACCCCTCTGCCAAACCTTGTAGAATGTTAAACGACACAGGCCGTCTCGAGTCTACAGCCCTCCTTCCCTTACTAAAGCCGCGTAATGCCTGCCTCACCCAAAAAGTTTTTGTGATATCCTCCTTACCCGTGAACTTAAACCAAAATGCCAATGCTGACATGTAACGGTCCACCTTCGCGGGAGAAGCCCCTCCCGCGAATAACCGACACAACAACCATAATAGCGTGTCCAACCTACCTGCAGGCGAATTCGCCCCTCCAGACTGACCCATCATCTCCTCCCATTCATACCAAACCTTGGAGTACGCTGTCCACGTCCCGGTCGCCAGGGAACTTCTTATAAACCCCCCAAGCAAGACGTCCCGAGCCGCCACATCTCCGCCGGGCATGCCTGACCCGTCTCCTGAGCTCCTGGCGCCGCTGCCCAAAAACGCTCCCACTGTGAACGAGATAAGGCGTCAGCGACAACATTCAACAAGCCCGGAACATGTTTTGCCCTAAACACAATATTCCAAGACATGCACAGCAGCACCAAGTGCCTCAACAACCGTACCACAGGCAGAGAAGAGGCCGAGATATTATTAACTGCCTGCACCACCGCCATATTATCGGAGTGAAAGATCACCTTCCTGTTCGCGAGCTCTTCGCCCCATAAGGATACCGCCACTACCACTGGAAAGAGCTCTAGGAAGGCCAGGTTCCTGATCAATGAGCTTTCCTTCCACGCCTCCGGCCACTCTTCCGCGCACCACCTCCCTGCCAGGTAAGCGCCGAAGCCTACGCTCCCGGAAGCATCCGTAAATAAGCCGATTTCTTCCGACGAGGCTGCCTCGTCCCTAAAATACACACGACCATTGAATTCCTGCAGGAAACACAACCAAACATCCAGGTCCGCCTTCATCGCAGCGGAGACTCTGATATAATGACCTGGCAATCGCACACCGCAAGTTGCTCGAGCCAACTGCCTGCAAAAAATAGGGATCACTTTACAAGCAAAGTTCAAGCTCCCTAGCAGGGACTGTAACTGCCTCAAGGTCACCTTCTTAGAACCCCGAACGTCCCCCACCCGTTGGCGTAGCGCTGTCAGCTTATCCATCGGTAACCTACATTCACCCTTTACCGAGTCTATTTCCAGCCCTAGGAAGCTCAAGCATACCGTCGGGCCCACCGTCTTCTCTGCTGCCAACGGGATCCCAAAAACCTGTGCCACCCATTGTAAAACCCCCAGTATTTGCCCACAACGATCAGAACCTGCCGGTCCTACGCACAAAAAGTCATCCAGATAGTGCACTACTGCACCCCCAGCCGACTCCTGACGCACCACCCATTCGAAGAAAGAGCTGAACTTTTCAAAGTACGAGCAAGAAATAGAGCAGCCCATGGGTAAACACAAATCCACGAAAAAACCCCCGTCAAAGAAACATCCCAATAAATGGTGACATGCCGGGTGAATAGGAAGCAACCGGAAAGCTGCCTCCACGTCCACCTTCGCCATCAACGCCCCCGGCCCCGCTCTCCGAACCAACTCGACCGCTTGATCGAGTGATGCGTATGAGACGGAGCTTAGGGCCGCGTCAATGTCGTTGTTGACAGAAGCCCCTTTTGGGTACGACAAATTGTATATCAGGCGAAACTTGCCTGGCTCCTTCTTGGGGACCACCCCCAGAGGAGACACCCTCAAGTTCGGCACAGGTGGGACCGCATAGGGTCCCGCCATCCTACCAAGCCGTACCTCCGCCATAAATTTTTCCCGCACCACCCCTGGGTGATCCCGAACGGATCGTAAATTCAAACATAATGTCCCTGGCCCCTTCCCTTTGAACGGGATCATAAACCCTTCCGTGAACCCTTTCCTCAAAAATTCCGCGTCAGCCCGGTTAGCGTAGCGCTTTAGCCACGGCAGCATCTCGCCTACCTTCACCGGAGTTGCCCCCAGTGGCAGCGGCAGGAGCCGTGGCGCCGCTGGGACCTCCCCCGCCAGCTGGTTTGCCTCTCTTGAAGCACCTATTAACTCCATGTGTACCTCCGCAACCGGAACACTCGTGTTTGAATCTACACGACGAGCACCATTTACATTGGCCCTCGTTGAAGAGCCAGCAGAAACCCTTCCTTTGCCCGGCCGGTGCCGCTCCTCCATGTGCTGCACCGGCCGCCCCGTGAAAGGGCGCAGCCTTCTGCGCCATCATGAGTCGCATCCACAGGGGCAAATCCATCTGATCCCATCTCATATTCGGGTTCGCTGCCAAACGTTGGCGGAATTGCTCATCGTATTTCCACCATGCAATACCACCGTACGTCCGGTAAGCGTCCCCTATCCCGTCCAAGTAACAAAAAAGTTGCGAACAGCGATCGGGAAACTTTTCCCCGATGACGCTGGCCAGTATGCAAAAAGCCCGCAGCCAGTTTGCAAACGTCTTGGGGGATCTTCCGATACCTACGCTTCTTCTCTTCTTCCTCCTTCTTCGCATCCTTTTTATCCTCATCCTTTAGATCGAGGAACTCCTCCAGGGGAAGGAGAGAAAAAACCTCTACGAACTCACCTTTCCAAATCTTGTCCTTCACCTCAAACTTCAGGTGACAGCCTAAGGGGCCCGCGAAAGATACATGCACATTTTGCCGTGCCGCATCAGTAATCTCGCCTCCTCCGACCGAACCTAAACCTGTCTTCTCACCCGATTCAGGCGTACCCAGTCCGGAGACACCACTCACCGCCCCTCTAGCCTGTCCCGATGTCCCTGAACCCGCTTCCGGAACCCATACCCTCGAAAATTGTGGTGAAGCCCCCTCCCCACCGGCCCATGAGTCTAAAAACGATTTCAGGCAAGTTAACATGGAATCTGAGTGTGATGTAACAGGTAACTCACCGCCAGAGCCTCCGGCCGCGGAGGGCCGCGGGGTCGTTTTCCTTCCATCCGCCGCGTGCGGCTCCGGAGTGTCCAGTTGACGCCGACTCCCATCCGCCGGGTCCCGCCGCGGGACCGCAGGTGTACCGCTCCGCGACCTGTAAGGAGAAGAACACCTGGGTAGTCTGTTCGAGTGTCCGTCTACCCGCCCTTCCTCCTTACGTTCCCTGTCGTCAACCCTGCGCCTCTCTCGCCTAGTAACCAGGCCCTCTAGGCCGTAAGAACTATCTGGCCATCCTTGGGTGCTCCCGTTGGGGGACCCAGACTCGCTACGCCGTTCCCTCCTCCTCCTGGCCCTGTAGCCTGGTCCCCGCCTACTGTACCCATCAGTAGACGGGCTCCTCTCCCTGTCGCACCCTGCCCTGTCTTGCCTGGCGCCTGCCCCGCGCCGTCTCTCGTATTCCGCAGGCCTAGGGTTGCCTCTGTAGTCCTGCCGTCCCCGGGAGCAACCTTTACGGCCCTCCCGTCCACTCCTAACCCCGCTGTCAGAATATGAGTCAGACCCCTGTGACAGTCCCCCACTGTCCGCTCCTCTGTCCGTCGGGGAAGCGCTGCGCTGACCCTGACAAGCGGAAGCCCCTTCCGTTGCCGCCCTGGCCTGATCCTGCTGCCCCAGCTGGGTGACCCGTCCTGCCGTCCCCCCGCTGCTTTGCCTGGACCTTGTCTCGTCCGTACGACCAACCTCCCCTACACTGGAGCCCCTTGCGGCCCTCAGACGCGGTGTCAGCCCGTCCTCCCCAGTCCCCTGTGCATTTCCTTGCCGCCCGGTACTTAAACCGGCAGCAGACTCACCGGGACGTGTCTGGGCTCCATCCGCACCTCCGACATCCTCTGCAGTCCCGGTCTCCTCGGAGGCCATCGCCAACTTTGCCGCCTTGCCGCCCGCCGACATGCGAGCAGCGCTCCTCGTGGTAGGCCGCGACACCCTGCCAGGCCTAACAGCCGCCCTTGCCTTACCGGCGCCGCGTTGTGCAGACGGGGCCGGCGGCGTTTGCGCTACCTCCGTCCGGCCTGCCTCTCCAACCGATGATCCGTTCGCCTCCTTGGACGGACTCCGTCTCCGACGCGCTGCGGGCATCACGCCCGGGCTCAGCCGCTGGGGCGGTCTCGCCCTCCGCACCGAGCGCCGCTCAACAGCCGCAGGGGGGTTACCGCTGGTCCCAGGAACCGCCAGTTGCTGCTGCAGCCATGCCATCCCCCTGTCTCTCACGGCTGCTCTCACACCGTTCAGGATCTCTTCAAGCGAAGCCATCTGAAAAACAGAAGAAAAGAAACCACACAACCTGCAAAGACAATTAACAGGTAAGTGCGGATTCTGATTAAAATGGCCACTTGCTAAAATGGCCGCTTAATATACTTGCACTTTTCCACACCCCTTTATTACGCTCCACCCTAATTCCCCCCCCCCCCCATAATCTATAGCTCCACCTGCCTACTCCTTGGCTCTGTCAAGGCCCATTCCCCTGACTGCGCTGATCCATGGGCTTCAAGCTTGAGAGTGCCAGTATACTGCAGAAAAGAGCATCTCAGAAATGATGACAGGGTCCTGTGTTAAAGACTGTGAGAAATAGCATCTAGAGGTATGTGCTGGTGGGAGTATCTGCAGTATGGTAACTAGACGGTGCAAACTGCAAAATGTTGCCTGGTAGATTCTGCAGGAACTGGCTTAATGACCAACAGGCTATGGGAAGAGAGGGGTTAACTACAAAAACTGGAAATCCTGGTGTTATGGTATGTGCTGGCAGGAGTATCTGCAGTATAGTTACTAGGAGGTGCAAACTGCAAAATGTTGCCTGGTAGATTCTGCAGGAACTGGCTGAATAACCAACAAGCTATGGGAAGAGAGGGGTTAACTACAAAAACTGGAAATCCTAGTGTTTTGGTATGTGCAGGCAGGATTATCTGCAGTATAGTAACTAGGAGATGCAGGCTGACAAGATATTGCCTGGTATATTCTGCAGTAACTGGCTAAATAACCAACAAGCTATGGGTAGAGAGGGGTTTAACTACAAAAACACTAGGAATCCTCCTATGCTTGTGGTCCCTAAGTACTTGTGCCTTCAAGGGCACCCCCTTAGCCAAAAGTCTACAATCTCCTATGGAAATACAAATAGAAATTTTCTCCCACCAATACTGCTACAATTAAAGAAGTGTGCTGGAAATGCCTAGACTTTGTAGGCTGCTTCAAGTGCTGCTGGGTAACGGCCGAGCCGATGCCAATAGAAAGCTCTAATTAGTATGGTAAGTAAAGAGGTCACTCATAGTGCAGTGACAGGTCACTCTTAGTTAAGTGACTGGTGGATAGCGCCAGTGATGTTTCCCCTGACGTGCGTTTCACCTCACAGGTTCACCAGAAGGGGGAAAGAAAATGTGTATGACACAATCACAGTGTAAAGTAGCCAATAGACCTTTATTAAAACAAGTAAAAACAATCAACAACTTGCTTCACCCAAGTAGGGTTTTATCAAGTGGTTATCAAAATGATAACCACTTAATAAAGCCATTGTAACGCTCAATTGTTGATAAGATGGAAACAACTGCAGATTTCTGAGTTTGATAATGTTTATTACTTTAAATAAAAAAAGATAATCAAATTGAACTGTCTCTTTAATTCCTGGCAGGTTATAACCAGCAGCGGTGTTTGAAGTTGTTTTAGGATAAGGTAAATTTAGCACAACCAGCGATAAGTTCCAATTTAGGATGCAGATAATTAAGAAGTAGGTGTTGGAAACAAGATTATGAGTTGATGTGGAGCAGATAGCGAACCACTTAGATTTAGGATGGATATATATTAAGTTAGAGCCAATCTGGTTTACTTAACTTATGAAGGAGTGATAATCCAAATTGATGATAGAGATTCCACAGAGAATCGAGGTTGCAGCAGGCAAGAGAATATCCAAAAACAGTCCGAGGTCGTAGGAGAGGAGAAGGAGGGTAAATGATTAAACAGTCCGGGTCCGATACACAGTAGAAGTAAATATTTCAGTTTGAAGTTCGCGGGAGCTTTCGAGTTGATCCAGCACTGTGGTGTTGACGCGGACTCTCTATGAACCCTGGGAACGACCACGTCATAGGAGGGGGAGTGGCCGCGCTCCGAGAACCCGGAAGTCCACGGTTAGCGAATGCCGGAAGGTCTGACAGAACCCCCCTCATAAGAAGCAGCCACCGGATGCTGTCAACGAGGTCTGGATGGGTAGCGAGCATGGTACGCGTTGATAAGTCGACGAGCATGCACCGCGGAGGACGACACCCATGAGTCTTCGTCAACTCCGTAGCCCTTCCACCGGACAAGATATTGTAAGGAACCACGATGAATTCGTGAGTCGAGAATCCTCTGAACCTCGTATTCCTCTTCACCTTGTACCAGAATGGGATCAGGAGTAGTAAGAACATCCCTTTGGAAAGGGTCGGAGTGGTGTGGTTTAAGCAATGACACATGGAAGACTGGATGTAGTTTCATGGTAGGTGGAAGTTTCAATCTAACCACGTTTTCGTTGATGAGTGACAATATACGAAAAGGGCCAAGGAAGAGTGAACTTAGTTTCTTTGAGGGACGGTTGGTAACAATGTTTTTTGAAGAGAGCCATACTAGATCACCAACCTTGTAAGTAGGGGAAGGTCGTCTACCAGTATCAAAAAACTTTTTCTGAGCAGCTGATGCATTTTTAAGGTTATCACGTAACCTGAGGAAGAGGGCAGACATGAACGAGTTATGGTTGGAGACGTATGGATTAGAAGAAGGAAGTCCTTGATCGGGGAATGAAGAAGGATGGAATCCAAAATTTGAGAAGAATGGAGTCATTTTGCTACTAGTATGTACCGAGTTGTTGTAAGAGAACTCTGCCATTGGTAACCACGTGATCCAATCATCTTGTAAATGAGAGCAATAACACCGCAAGTATTGTTCAAGACATTGGTTAACTCTCTCTGTTTGTCCGTTGGTTTGAGGATGATAGGCTGAAGATAATTTACGTTGAATGTTGAGGGAGGAACACATCTCATTCCAGAATTTGGAGGTGAACTGTGTTCCTCTGTCTGATACGATTTCTTCAGGAAGACCATGGAGTTTCACGATGTTGTTGATGAATACTTTTGCAAGTTCAGATGAAGAGGGTAATTTCTTTAAAGGAATAAAATGGGACATTTTGGTGAAACGGTCTACCACTACCAGAATGGTGGTATGATGTTGCGAAGGAGGGAGTTCTACCAAGAAATCCATTGAGATGGACTGCCAAGGTCTTTCTGGAACAGGTAGGCTCAGTAATTGACCGAATGGCGGATGATGGTCAGATTTTGATCTCAGACAGGTTGGGCAGTTTTTTACATAAGATTCTATGGTTCTGTCCTGGCGAGGCCACCAGTAATATCTTTTAGACAGCTCCAGTGTTTTTCTTGTACCAGGATGACCAGCCAGAGGGGAATCATGAATCAAGGAGAGTATTTTATTCCTAAACAAGGGAGGAATGTATAACCTGTCCTTGAAGTAGTACAAACCGTCCTTTTTTGATAGATTGCCTTGTTTGGGAAGTTCAAGATCTTCTTCTTTGAGATGTTTAATATCATCAGTTAATGACGAAATAATACCTATGATTTTAGGAGGTTGAGTTTCGTTTACAGGAAGATCTTGGTGAATTCTGGACAGGGCATCTGCCTTTTTATTTCTGGATCCAGGTCTGTAGATGATTTGAAAATTGAAACGGGAAAAGAAAAGATTCCAGCGTACTTGTCTGGCAGAGAGTGTTTTGTTGGAATGAAGATATTCAAGGTTCCTATGGTCGGTATAAACAATTACAGGAGTGCGTGTGTCTTCAAGTATGTGACGCCAGTTTTCGAATGCAGCTTTAATACTTAATAACTCTTTTTCTCCTACAGGATAATTTCGTTCAGCAGGAGACAAGGATCGTGAAAAAAAAGCTACTGGATGGAGAGGATCTTGAGGCGTTTGGTGTTGAGAGAGGACAGCCCCGATAGCTGTATCAGAAGCATCCGTTTCCATGACGTAGAGAAAAGCAGGATTAGGTAGTTGAAGAATGGGTGCACTTGTGAATCTCCGTTTTAATTCATCAAAGGCTGCTTGAGCCTCTTCGTTCCAAGCAAAGGACCGTTTACTGCTATTGAGCAGGTTGAGGGGATGAGCAACCTTGGAGTAATTTTTAATGAACTTCCTATAGAAGTTGGCAAATCCCAGAAAACGTTGTAAGTCTTTAGTATTAGTAGGAGTAGACCAGTTGACAATGCAATCTATTTTGGAGGTATCCATACTTATTGAATGAGGGGAGATAACATATCCCAAAAAAGTGATTTCATTGACTTCAAATATACATTTTTCTGGTTTTGCGTATAATTTGTGTGTTCTTAATCTGGATAATACCCATCTCACGTGTTTTCTGTGTTCTTCAAGGTTGTTGGAGTAGATGAGAATATCATCTAAGTAAATGATGACACAAACGTCTAGGAGATCTCGGAAGATATCGTTAATGAAATGCTGAAAGGTTGCAGGGGCGTTACATAGCCCGAAGGGCATGACAAGATATTCGTAAAGACCATATCGGGTTCTGAACGCCGTTTTCCATTCATCATTGGCTTTGATTCTAACAAGGTTATATGCCCCACGAAGGTCAAGTTTAGTGTAGATGGAAGCTGTTCTTAATCTTTCGATCAACTCATTGATCAGGGGAAGAGGGTAACGATTCTTGATAGTTATTTTATTTAAAGACCTGTAATCGATGATTGGCCGAATAGTCTGGTCCTTGTTTCTTACAAAAAACATGCTGGAAGCGGCTGGTGAACAGGAAGGTCTAATGAACCCCTTCCGGAGGTTTTCATCTAGGTATTCCTTGAGGGTTTTTAGCTCTGATTCAGAGAGGGGATAAATATGTCCAAAAGGGATAGGAGCACCAGGAACAAGGTCAATCGGACAATCATAGGGTCGATGAGGAGGAAGTGTCTCTGCTTCCTTTTTACTGAACACATCAGCGAACTCTGAATAGCTGGAAGGTATAGTGGATTCCCTAGTAACATGCAAAATGGGGATGTGCTGTAGACATGTTCTCTGGCAATATGCAGAGTTAAACGTGAGAGAGAAAGGAGCCCAGGTAATAAGTGGGTTGTGAGTCCGTAACCAGTCTATCCCTAATATTATAGGATAAAGAGGAGAATTTATGACATCAAAAACAAGAAATTCTGAATGGAGATAATTAGTAGTAGTCCTTAAAGGGACAGTTTCAAGGCGAATGGGCCCCGAGGAGATTAAGGAGCCATCAATAACTCTGACAGAAACGGAATTACGTTTTTGAACACAAGGAATTTTATTTTTTGTAACAAAGGATGAGTCCAGGAACACCCCATTAGCACCGGAGTCAATAATGGCCTTAGTCGTAATTCTTTCTTTGTCCCACTGTAATATGAGAGAGACAGAGGAAAAATGAGAGGTTGGTTTAGAAGGAAGTACACTCATTATAGTCGTGGTAGAACCATGCTTACCGCCTCTTGGACGTTTCAATAGGGGACAGTCTGGGACAACATGTTCTTGCGAAGCACAGTACATGCAGAGGTTCAGTTGTCTTCTTCTGGTTCTCTCTTCTGGAGTAAGAGGACTTCTCACAACCCCTATTTCCATAGGTTCAGCGGGAGTTATAGGTTTCTCCGGTGCCTTTGAAGAGGTGAAGGGTTTTTTCCATAGAGAGCTAGTGAGTGATTTCTCAGCTTTTCTTTCCCTAAGTCTTCTGTCGATACTGATTGACAGTTGAATAAGTGTATTTAGTGTAGTAGGTAGTTCAGTTCTGGAGAGCTCATCTTTGACAGCTTCAGATAACCCAATACGGAACTGGTTACGTAGAGTTATGTCATTCCACTGAGTTTCAGGTGCCCATCGTTTGAATTCAGCAATGTAATCTTCAACAGGCCGGTTTCTTTGCTGCAGTGTTCTAATGGTTAAATCTGCAGTCGCTTGTTTGTTTGGGTCTTCGTAAAGGAGAGACATGGCTTCAAAGAATTCATCCAGAGAATCCAATATGGGATCATCATTCTCAAGAAAGGAATGAGCCCAGGCCATGGGTTCACCTCTCAGAAATGAAATAACAGAACAGACTTTAGATCTTTCAGTGGGATATGATCGGGGTTTTAATGCAATCAACAACTTGCAAGAATTGATGAACTCTCGGTATTGGGACCTGTCTCCAGAAAATTTTTCAGGGTTGGAGACAGCAGGGTCACTAGCCAAGTGTGTAACTGTGTGAGGAGTATGGGTTTGCAAGTCCCTTACATAAGTAAGGATTCTTTCATTGGTGATCTGTAGATCTTGCATGCCTTGAGTGAGAGTATCCACTCTTTGGTTTAATCTGGTGATTTCAGAAGTGAGATCTGCTGTATCCATTAATTAGGCTGGATCAATCTGTAACGCTCAATTGTTGATAAGATGGAAACAACTGCAGATTTCTGAGTTTGATAATGTTTATTACTTTAAATAAAAAAAGATAATCAAATTGAACTGTCTCTTTAATTCCTGGCAGGTTATAACCAGCAGCGGTGTTTGAAGTTGTTTTAGGATAAGGTAAATTTAGCACAACCAGCGATAAGTTCCAATTTAGGATGCAGATAATTAAGAAGTAGGTGTTGGAAACAAGATTATGAGTTGATGTGGAGCAGATAGCGAACCACTTAGATTTAGGATGGATATATATTAAGTTAGAGCCAATCTGGTTTACTTAACTTATGAAGGAGTGATAATCCAAATTGATGATAGAGATTCCACAGAGAATCGAGGTTGCAGCAGGCAAGAGAATATCCAAAAACAGTCCGAGGTCGTAGGAGAGGAGAAGGAGGGTAAATGATTAAACAGTCCGGGTCCGATACACAGTAGAAGTAAATATTTCAGTTTGAAGTTCGCGGGAGCTTTCGAGTTGATCCAGCACTGTGGTGTTGACGCGGACTCTCTATGAACCCTGGGAACGACCACGTCATAGGAGGGGGAGTGGCCGCGCTCCGAGAACCCGGAAGTCCACGGTTAGCGAATGCCGGAAGGTCTGACAGCCATACAGGGTGAAACGCATTATGGCAGTTACTAGACTGAAACCATGCCACGTCACCTCCGGTGTGACGCGTGCATTTCAGCCTGGATACAGGAAATTGATTTCACCAGGAAGCAATTGAATAATCATGGATACCTATATACACTTGGACTTTAGAGGACTTCACCACACTTCTGATGAAGCCCTGAGAGGACCCCTAAAATGTGGTCCCTAGCTTCTTTTGGAATTTGTATACTTTGTTTTACAATATATTTGATAATCTGATACGTAATAAAGTTAAATTTATTAATTTATTATACTTACCCAGTTATCTACCTCCATTCTGCTTCCTGGTTATCTTCTACATCCTAAGGTGTGGATCAAACCACCTAATGCCTATTACACTAGAGCAAGTCCTGCTCTAGAGAATGTGAATCAATTTTTATATATACTTGAGTCATTTGAACGTACATCACTATTGGAGTATATTTTTGTCTTTCTCTTCCCTGTATTTGCTGGAGAAATGCTCAATCGAAAGTACTCCTACCATCGAGATCTACATATATCCTTAGATGGGGATTTGTCAGGGTACCTGTGGTCTCTACCTCCGAAAGAGGTAGAGACTTAGCCGTTCCTCCATCCAGACGGTCTGATGGCTTCCTTCCTCGCGGTCTATCCGGTCATGTTAAGCCGGCCGCGAGGGAGTGACTGCCTTTTACAGCATCACGACCGAAAGTCGACGGCAGGACGCTACCCGGAACGACCTGTCAGTCAATTGCTGCAGGACCAATCAGGACGCCTCGGAGGCGTGGTTACTTTCCTGAACAGGGTATTTAATGGAGCATCTTTCTTTAGCTCATTGCCCTGTCGTGGTTCTAGCTTGTTCTAGTCACTCAGTGCTTGTATTCTGCTTATTCTTTTTGGTTTTGACCCGGCTCGTTTATCCTACTCTGCTTACCTCTGTACCCTTGATTCGGCTTGTCTCTCGCTCACCTGTCTTCTGTTACCCTCGACCTCGGCTTGTCTTTGACTATTCTCTACAGTACTACTTACGTTAGTCCGGCCATTCTAAGGTCCGGTATACGTATCTGGCTACTGTTTGTACGCTGCGTGTTGGATCCCTGTCCCGATCCTGACATTACGACAGGGCCAATGGATCCTGCAAGTACAAACAGTCAGCTTGCTTCTCCTGATCCTAGGTTTGAAGCCATGGATCACAGAATGGATCAGATGGCGCTTGCGCTACAGGCACTTTTATCTCGTGCTAATAACCCACCAGAGGAGATACATAATACCCCTATTTCTCCTGTCAGTTCAGGTCTAGAGGTAGCCACAGTGGGTGCTTCTTCTCGCATTACCCCCCCAGTACGCTATGGTGGGGCTCCTGAGAAGTGTCGTGGTTTTTTAAATCAAATTAGTATCCACTTTGAATTGCAACCTCGCTCCTATCCTACAGATAGGGCAAAGGTAGGATTTATTATCACCCTACTTATTGAGAAGGCTCTGAGATGGGCCAACCCATTATGGGAAAACGATAACCCCGTAGTGTATAACTATAATGCATTTGTAGCTGCTTTTAGAAGAACATTTGACCCTCCAGGTAGAAAGGTGAATGCAGCCAGATTACTGTTGCGCCTGAGACAGGAGAACCGAACACTTGTGGATTATCACTTGTGGAATGAGCAGGCATATATGGATGTATTTTTGAATGGCCTATCTGATGTAATCCTTGATTAGGTTGCTACTAGAGAACTCCCTGAGAATTTAGAAGACTTAATTTCGTTCATCTCTCGTATAGATGAACGTTTAAGAGAGAGACAGAACACTCGAGAGAGGAATCGGAGACCTTCTTTTAGGTTAGCCCCCGCTTTTCCAAGTCCTGACTCCACAGTATCTTTGCTTCCTGAACCTATGCAGATAGGGTATACCCGCCTCTCTGAGGAGGAAAGACAGTACAGGAGAAGAGAGGGTTTGTGTATGTATTGTGGAGCCAAAGGTCATTTACTCTCAAACTGTTCTAACCGTCCGGAAAACGCTCGCACCTAAGTCTCTCTAGAGGACAGGCCTTGGGTGTTTCTATTTTGTCCTCTACTCCTGATTATAAGGATCACAGGCTTCTGCTACCCGTTTCCTTAACTTGGGAGAAGGAAGTAGTCATGGCTATGGCTTTGATAGATTCCGGTGCTGCTGAGAATTTTATAGACCAAGCCTTTGCTATTAAAAACAATTTCCCATCCCAGCTAAGGGAGACACCCTTGGCCGTTGAGGCCATAGATGGTAGACCACTGCTAGATCCTGTTATCTTTCGTGAGACCGTACCCATTAATTTAAATGTTGGTATCCTACACGTGGAGAAGTTATCTCTTTTGCTCATTTCGTCCCCTTCCGTTCCCATAGTTCTGGGGTACCCATGGTTGAAGAAACATAACCCTATTATCGATTGGGAGTTAGGGGAGATACTCTCGTGGGGCCAGGGCTGCCAGGAAAGGTGTTTAGGCAAGGTTTCTCCATTAGCTAACATTAACATACCGGAGAATCCTACTCAGTCCACAGAAGGACAGATACCAGACCTTTACCTAGACTTTAAGGCAGTATTTGACAAGAAGAATGCCGATTCTTTACCGCCCCACAGGTCATTTGATTGTAAAATTAAGCTTCTACCCGGGACTATGCCTCCGAGGGGTCATGTATATCCTTTGTCTGTTCAGGAAAACTCGGTTCTAGAGGAGTATATTCGGGAGAATTTAGAAAAGGGATTCATTAGGAGGTCTTCTTCTCCGGCCGGGGCTGGGTTCTTTTTCATTAAGAAAAAGGATGGCACGCTGAGACCTTGTATCGATTACCGAGGCTTGAATAAAATAACTGTCAGAAATGCCTATCCCATCCCACTGATTACAGAGTTATTTGATCGTCTTAACGGCTCCAAAATCTTCACTAAGTTAGATCTCCGAGGGGCATACAACTTGGTGAGAATCCAGCATGGTCATGAGTGGATGACGGCATTCAATACCCGGTATGGTCACTACGAATACACGGTGATGCCATTTGGACTTTGCAATGCTCCTGCAGTATTTCAAGATTTGATTAATGAGGTACTTAGGGAGTTTCAACATGATTGTGTTATTGTTTACCTGGACGACATACTAATACACTCTAAGGAGATTGAGACTCACCATAGACAGGTCAGAAAGGTATTACACAAACTTCTGCAACATGGTCTATACTGCAAATTGGAGAAGTGCAGGTTTGATCAGTCTCAGACAGACTTTCTTGGGTATGTGATTTCTGGGGAAGGTTTTAAAATGGATCCTGAAAAGCTCCAATCCATTTTAGACTGGCCTTTGCCCAAAGGACTCAAGGCTATTCAAAGGTTTATTGGTTTTTCCAACTACTATAGGCGCTTCATTAAGGGATACTCCTCTATCATTGCGCCTATTACCAATATGACCAAACAAGGGGCTGTTACTAAGATCTGGTCTAAGGAAGCTCTCGTTGCTTTCAAGACTCTCAAGGAACTTTTTGCCTCGGCTCCCATTCTAGTCCATCCTGATACGACTCTGCCTTTCTTGCTCGAGGTCGATGCCTCTGAGACAGGAGTTGGGGCTGTTCTGTCTCAAAGGTTAGGGGTGGATAAACCATTACACCCTTGTGGTTTCTTCTCTAAAAAATTATCTGGGCCTGAGAGCAGATATGACATCGGGGAGAGGGAACTCTTAGCGGTCATTAAGGCTTTAAAGGAGTGGAGACATTTACTGGAAGGGACACTACACCCTGTTACTATTTTAACGGATCATAAGAACTTGTCTTATATTGGGGAGGCTAAGCGCTTATCCGCCAGACAGGCTCGCTGGTCATTGTTTCTCACTCACTTTAATTATGTACTCACTTATAGACCTGGTTCTAAGAACTCCAAGGCTGATGCTCTGTCTCGTCAATATGAACCATCCACTATAACTGAACCAGTCCTGTCCTCCATAGTTCCTAAGGGGAATATCATCGCAAACACGAATCTCAGGATTCACTCTCCATTGCTTTCCGAGATCATGAAGTTTCAGCATTTGGCACCTAAACAGACTCCTGGGGATCGACACTTCGTTCCTGCCGCTCTCCAACTGGAGGTGCTACGCTGTCTCCATAACAGCAAAGTGGCTGGGCATCCTGGCATCCGCAAGACATATGCCCTGGTCTCTAAAGATTTTTGGTGGCCTGACTTACGTAAAGATATTAAAGAATTCATCGGGGCATGTGAGGTTTGTACCAAGACCAAGCTACCTCATTCGCTTCCATGCGGATTTCTGCACCCTTTAGAAGTTCCTGAGAAGCCTTGGTCCTGCCTGGCTATGGACTTCATTGTTGATTTGCCTATCTCTAAAAAGCAGACTGTCATCCTCACTGTGGTGGACAGATTTACTAAAATGGCTCACTTCATTCCCTTACCTAAACTACCATCTTCGCCCGAATTAGCAGAGATATTCGCTAGGGAGATTTTCCGTTTGCATGGGATACCTTCCCAAATTGTCTCTGACAGAGGCTCCCAATTTGTTTCCCGCTTTTGGAAATCTTTCTGCTCCCAACTAGGCATCAAATTGAATTTCTCCTCTGCTTATCATCCTCAGTCCAATGGAGCTGCTGAACGCACTAACCAAAAAGTTGAACAATATTTACGTTGTTTCGTTTCGGAACACCAGGACGATTGGGTCGGTTTGATTCCTTGGGCGGAGTTTGCACATAACAATCTCGTTTGTGATTCTACGCATTCTAGCCCTTTTTTCTTGAATTATGGCTTTCATCCCTCCATCCTTCCTTCGGAGTCTTCTTCTCAGGGGGTACCGTCGGTGGATGTTCATGTGGCCAATTTAAGGAAGTTGTGGGATCAAACTCGACAAATCCTGCTGCACAATTCTATGCTAGTTAAAAAACATGCTGACAAACGTAGAAGGGCAGCACCGGTGTTTGTTCCAGGCGATAGAGTATGGTTAAGTACCAGAAACATTCGGTTAAAAGTGCCGTCCATGAAGTTTGCTCCTCGATATATTGGACCTTACAGGGTCCTCTCTCAAATTAACCCAGTTGCGTATTGTTTAGCGTTGCCTAATGCCTTACGCATCCCTAATTCATTTCATGTTTCTTTACTAAAGCCTCTAATATGTAACAGGTTCTCCTCCGCAATCGCCCCTCCTCGCTCAGTTCAGGTGGAGGGTCAGGAGGAGTATGAGGTCAATTCCATCGTTGATTCACGAATCTCCCGAGGGAGATTGCAATATCTGGTCGATTGGAAAGGTTATGGTCCAGAGGAGAGAAGTTGGGTACCTCAGGAGGAGGTGCATGCTCCCCGTCTCCGCAGGGCGTTTCACTCTCGCTTCCCTTCTCGCCCTGGTACCTTCCGCCCGGTGGGCGTATCTGAGAGGGGGGTACTGTCAGGGTACCTGTGGTCTCTACCTCCGAAAGAGGTAGAGACTTAGCCGTTCCTCCATCCAGACGGTCTGATGGCTTCCTTCCTCGCGGTCTATCCGGTCATGTTAAGCCGGCCGCGAGGGAGTGACTGCCTTTTACAGCATCACGACCGGAAGTCGACGGCAGGACGCTACCCGGAACGACCTGTCAGTCAATTGCTGCAGGACCAATCAGGACGCCTCGGAGGCGTGGTTACTTTCCTGAACAGGGTATTTAATGGAGCATCTTTCTTTAGCTCATTGCCCTGTCGTGGTTCTAGCTTGTTCTAGTCACTCAGTGCTTGTATTCTGCTTATTCTTTTTGGTTTTGACCCGGCTCGTTTATCCTACTCTGCTTACCTCTGTACCCTTGATTCGGCTTGTCTCTCGCTCACCTGTCTTCTGTTACCCTCGACCTCGGCTTGTCTTTGACTATTCTCTACAGTACTACTTACGTTAGTCCGGCCATTCTAAGGTCCGGTATACGTATCTGGCTACTGTTTGTACGCTGCGTGTTGGATCCCTGTCCCGATCCTGACAGGATTGTACCGAATGTGCAAAATCCAGCAGAGCTCTTAGCTCTGGAAAACGTGAGTGTCTTACCAAGACCAGCTTGTGAATATTTTAATTTTTTATCTGTACTGTATCACACTATTATTTGTTTCTAGTTATTTTTTTAGGTTATGTAACATCAAAACATTTCGAACGGTATATATTTTATTTGCACTTTATAACATCTGGCGCGGTGTTTCTTTTGTTTGTTCTTCTGCTCTGTTTATAAGGTTTTGTGAATCCCCGTACTATTCACTGCTGCCATTTCTATCTATTATAGTGAGCACCTAAAACAAAACCCCTTTTTTTCCTGTTTAATAATAATTATATGTATTTATTTTCTGTTACATTTTATATTTGTTATCTTGTGTGACCATTATTTGCTTTCATGGCACTGTAAACATTTATGTGTGCATCATTTAGTTTAATAATTTTGAAATCTGTTGTGCACCTGCCACTTTGAATTAATCCATGCTAAATGAGCTTTCAAATTCATGTACTCGTGTCTACACTGTTAAGCATCCATCATTGTTACAGACAGCAGTCGTTTAAAGAAATAGTCAAGAGCTGTTTTTATTGACCAATGTGTCAGAATAAGATAACGTTTAGTGCATACCATACTGCAGGGCTTAGAATTTTCACTTACCCACTAGTCCCTGGAAGTAATAGACCATCTGGGCTTGCAGGGTGAGCCACTTTTAGGCCTGTCTAGTAGAGTAGGACTTGAAATTTCGAGCTCTGACATAATGTATACCATATAACTTGTTTAAAATATATTGAGCCATAATAAATGCTGTAATTAAAAGTGATTTGCATTAATGTCTTTGAATGAAAAGCTTGTCCCTGTTTCACCTCACTATGTGCAAATGTTATCATCATAGTGTCTCAAAAATGTTCCTGTGTAAAGGTTTAATTCTATTACGGTTCTATTATTAAGATTCTGGACCTGATTTACTGGAGAGTTTCCTCGTGTCGGGCAGCTCCATAAAGCTTTTAGTTCTCTTAGTATTGAACTTGAACGTGTTACAAAGGTTTTCTTTTTGATATGTGCTCAGTGACTCAAGTATGAAGAACTTAACTAGAAGAACATTCTCCCAAAGTCTTCAAATGGACCAAAGTCTTCAAATGGACAAAGTATCTATCTTGTGTTCACTCTCTTTCCCTGTCTCTCTCTATCTATTTTCCCTATGGTCCAGTTTGACTATAATTGAACAACATGCATAAGAAGTTAGAAATGAGTTTGGTAATCAGATTTTATTGTTATAGGGCTGTGCAAACTGATATACTGTAGCTAGAACTCTCTGCTTTCTAACATGTATATGGGTTATCATAGCAAACAATGACCAATAATAAAGTTATGGTGAAATTCTAGTTATTTGTGTATTTAAATGTGATAATGCAACATTTTAATGATTGATACTCTTTAAGCGAAACACATTAAATCAAACAATACGGGTGGTTAAATAAGTCATGATTTTGCCAACACACCTTGTTTTCATATGAAAATACTGATGACATTGTGCAGAGGTGAGATTTCATATTGAAAAACCTTCACTTGCAATCACAAGAATATAATACACTATCCATTATGTCAACCCCTCAAGAGTGCTACAATCACATTTGATGACCAGTAAAGTGCCATACATTTAAAATGAGTCTGATGCAATCTTCAATACAGACTCTAGAAACTGCTTCTCATTCACATAAGTATTCTATTTTGAGAACTTAGTTTAAAACCTAGATAATAGCTTGGCAATGTTTAACCTTTTTGCACAATGTTTGAATATTGCAGTAGTTAAGAAGGAAAAATAGGCTATAGAAATAATATTTATGCAGAATGCATGAGAATAGGATTGATTTTCAACAAACAGAAGGCTGGAGCCCGGTCTATTTTGGAGGTGAATAATAATTGAAATTATGCTAGCTTTAGTGTACTAATAATCTTAATTTTAATAAGGACAGGAGGCGAGTATTTTGCATTAACTCTCTTTACTAAACTCCACAGCAGTAAAGAAAAACGTAAAGAGTAACATTAAATCACTGAGCAGCATAGTATATATAAGGGTCATGCTGCCTGTACACTTCCTCTTTCTTGAAGCGACATCCAAGTCCAGACTGAGCTCGAAACGACCAGAAAAGCCAACAAAACTGCAAACAACGGTCTCTGGTGAGCAGAACTTGAGGAGACTCCTGGCAAACGAGATTGGGGGCAAGACGAAACGAAGTCTTTATCCCATCAAGCGGAGTCGTGAGGGTAACCGAACCAACATCTAGTGGAGGTCCTGAAGAGGATTACACTGAAAGGAGAGTATGAAATAGGTTAGGTACTGAACCGTAACTGGTCACGCAGGTGAGCCTTATCAGAGTGTGTTAACATAAATGATTAGATACATGATTAGCGTGCGTAATGTAAAAGTTAAATACATGTTAATATGCAAGCATGTGATACAACGTAAACCTGGTTGCATAAGACAGTGTTTCTGGAATGAGTCGGGATAGAAACAGCATAGACCCCAAAAGGAAAGGAGAAACCACTAACTAGTAAAAACGAAACATCCGTCACCCTGAGATCCACTCCCCCGAGGAGTCAGGGCAGGGAACAGAAGGGAGGGAAAATACTCGCCTCCTGTCCTTATTAAAATTAAGATTATTAGTACACTAAAGCTAGCATAATCTTAAATTTTATAATATGACAGGAGGCTTCCTATTTTGCAATTTTAATGCTGAAGTAGAGATGTCCCAGCAGAAGGGGGAGTGCGAAAATAAAAGGTACGGAAAGTAGATTCCCTAGACCAATCCGCCGCTCGGAGAATGTCTGACAGGGACGCCCCCGCTAAGAAG
Organism: Pelobates fuscus; assembly: GCF_036172605.1. Taxonomy (NCBI): domain Eukaryota; kingdom Metazoa; phylum Chordata; class Amphibia; order Anura; family Pelobatidae; genus Pelobates; species Pelobates fuscus. The sequence goes on along the minus strand of NC_086326.1, from coordinate 69,911,537 downwards.
GCAGAGGAAGCCGCCACTCTGCGAACGGAGTGGGCGCCGAAAGCGGGGTCTATACCGGCGAGAGAGAGGATCCAGCGAATCCATCGGGCCAGACCGGAGCATGGGGGCGAACATAGGAGACTAGGAGTTGACCCGACGCCGAGTTACGGAGTGAGGAGGTAACCGAAACGTATCTGCGAAGGGTGGACACGACACAGAGCTGCGGTCGTCGGGGAAAAAGGGGTAGAAGACCGAAGTCGAACCCGACTTAGTGCAACGGGAAATGTGGAATGTGATCCCCTCAGGGGCAACCTCGAAGGCGTCAACGTCGAAGGCTCGAACGTCCGATACCCGTCGAAAGGACACGAGACAAAGAAGAAAGGCGCACTTAGCTGATAATTGGCGTAGGGAGAGACAGTCGTTAGGAAGCCAATCCCTGAAAAAACGGAAAACCAGTCCAACATCCCATAGGTGAGGATACCTGGGGGCCGGAGGGCGGCGGAGCCGCATACCATGGAGCAGGCGGCAGACGAGAGGGTCTTTGCCAACCTGAAGGTCCCTGACGGCGGTGTGGGCCGCCGAAATCGCGGAGCAAACAACGTTAACTGAACGGTAGGAGCGACCCGACGAAAACAAGGATGAAAGAAAATTGAGAATCATGGGAATAGGTGCTGTAAATGGATCGGAGTCCCGTTCCACGCACCAATTAGACCAGGAGGCCCAAGCTGAAAGGTAACAGCGTCTAGTTCCGGGGGCCCAGGAATCCCATAAGAGGTCCCTAGTAGCCTGCGATAGTCCGCTGACTTGCCAGGAACCCCGGAAAGAGTCCAAGCCACCAGTGGTAGGCGGTCTTTCAAGAGAAGTGGGTGAAGATTCCCTTTGGGATCCGTGAGCAGGTCCGGAAAGGATGGTAGGATGTAGAGGTTCCTTGCAAGAGGCGGCCAGGAGATCCGTGAACCATGGTTGGCTCTGCCACAAGGGCGTTATGAGAACCAGTGTGACCTGTTGCATCCGTATCTGGTGTAATATTCTCGCAATCATGGCGAATGGGGGAAAAGCGTAGGCCCCCGGTCGTCGGCCATTGTTGGAGAAATGCGTCCGTCGCCTTGCTCTCCGGGTCCGGGAGCCAGCTGAAGAACTCCGGGTTCTGGTGATTGTTGCGGGAAGCGAACAGATCCAGGTGAAAGGGACCCCTCCGGGTCGCCAGGGCCCTGAAAACTCTCGTGTTCAGCCTCCAGTCCCTGACGTCCCTCCAGTGGCGATAGAACCAGTCGGCCGTGCGGTTGACCTCTCCGGGTAGGTATTCGGCCTGAAGTGCGATGTTGCAGGGTAGGCAATAGTCGAAAATGTCTCTCGTGATGTCCGACAGCAGGCGTGAGCATGCGCCCCCCAGACGATTGATATACCGGACTGCGGAGACGTTGTCCCTGCGTAGGAGGATGCAGCAGTTGGATCTTGCCCGGGCCAGGCTGCGGATCGCGAAAGACCCTGCCAGGAGTTCTAGGCAATTTATGTGCATGGAGAGCTCCTGTGCCGACCATGTTCCCCCCGTGGAGATGGTTCAGTTGGTGGCACCCCAGCCCCACAAGCTGGCGTCTGACTCCAGTATGAAATCTGGGGTATCTCCGAATATGGCCCTGCCATTCCAGGCTTGCATGCTGTCCAGCCTCCATGATAGTTCCTCGCGAATCTCCGCCGTCACCGGGACGGGTTGATCGTACGTGGGCCTGCGGTGTAGGTATCTTGCCTTGAGGCGTTGCATGGCTCTTTAGTGGAGGGGACCCAGAAATATGGCTTGAATGGAGGCGGAGAAGAGTCCTATGATCCTGGCCAGGTTGCGTAGTAGGATGGAGTCGCGACGGTGAACTCTGTGAATCTCCTTGCGAATAGACGAAATCGCGGAGCGAACAACGTTAACTGAACGGTAGGAGCGACCCGACGAAAACAAGGATGAAAGAAAATTGAGAATCATGGGAATAGGTGCTGTAAATGGATCGGAGTGCCGTTCCACGCACCAAGTAGACCAGGAGGCCCAAGCTGAAAGGTAACAGCGTCTAGTTCCGGGGGCCCAGGAATCCCATAAGAAGTCCCTAATAGCCTGCGATAGTCCGCTGACTTGCCAGGAACCCCGTCCAAGCCACCAGGGGTAGGCGGTCTTTCAAGAGAAGTGGGTGAAGATTCCCTTTGGGATCCGTGAGCAGGTCCGGAAAGGATGGTAGGATGTAGAGGTTCCTTGCAAGAGGCGGCCAGGAGATCCGTGAACCATGGTTGGCTCTGCCACAAGGGCGTTATGAGAACCAGTGTGACCTGTTGTGTCCGTATCTGGTGTAATATTCTCGCAATCATGGCGAATGGGGGAAAAGCGTAGGCCCCGGTCGCCGGCCATTGTTGGAGAAATGCGTCCGTCGCCTTGCTCTCCGGGTCCGGGAGCCAGCTGAAGAACTCTGGGTTCTGGTGATTGTTGCGGGAAGCGAACAGATCCAGGTGAAAGGGACCCCTCCGGGTCGCCAGGGCCCTGAAGACTCTCGTGTTCAGCCTCCAGTCGCTGACATCCCTCCAGTGGCGAGAGAACCAGTCGGCCGTGAGGTTGACCTCTCAGGGTAGGTATTCGGCCTGAAGTGCAATGTTGCAGGGTAGGCATTAGTCGAAAATGTCTGTTGGTTTACCACAAAGCCCAGAGATTCCAGTAGTGTCACTGCGAGATGAGTGTGTTAATGCAGTCTGCGTTCGTCGGAGCAAAAGAGGAGAAGGTCGTCCAGGTAGATGATGCATCAGATGCCATTGGATCTCAGGTGGGCCCCTACTGGTTTCAGGAGTTTGGTGAAACACCATGGGGCCGAGCTGAGCCCGAAAGGGAGGCAGGTGAATTGCCAAGGACGGTCGTGCCAGAGGAAACGTAGGAGGGTTCGACAGTCCGGATGCACTGGGACCAACAGGTATGCATCTTTTAGATTGAGCCTGGTGAACCAGTCGTTGCTTCGCAGGAGGTCTCGCAGAAGGTGGATGCCCTCCATCTTGAAGTGGCGGTACACCACATACGCGTTGAGGTCGCGTAGATTGATGACGGGACGGTATTCCGAACCAGGAAGATATTGCTGAAGTAACCTCCCCAGTCGTGGGCCGGCTGGATAGCCCCTTTGTCCCGAAGCTCGCGTAGTTCCGCGTTGACGAGGTAGATGTGGATGGGGCGAGGAGGTTGTGGCCGGCCAGCCCTTCTAAAACCCCTCTGGCGGGGTTGCTTCGAAAGACTCTGCACATTGAGGACTGCGCTTTATTAAGTGAAGTGAACACGTTCACGTGTTTGTTAAGTTCCTTGAGGAACGGTTCACGAAACAGTTTCCCTTGTGCCTGGGGCCCAATCTCCTTTGTGCCAAGCTCTGTCAATTTACCGTAAATACGGTATAATGCTGCTTTCCGTCTCTCCGAAGAGAGCGTAACATTTGTGTTTCCAATGAAACAAAAACACCTTTGTGCCCACTCGCGAACATCGTGTGCCCATTCCCTGATGTCTTCAGCAGAGAAGGAATCGGCTTTGGCATAGGCGTCATCTGCCAGGTACATGATGCGGGCCAGGGGGCCAACGGAATCCAGCAGGTTATCCTGAGTTCCAAATACGCCTTTCTCTACCCCTCGTCGAGGGTCTCTTCCACTGCGCATCATGAAGGTTGTCATAACCTTGTCAAACTCAGGAGTCTGAGCCACTTTATCCGGCAGAGAAGGGATTGGGCATTCTGATCTAAGCTGCGGACCTCTTTCTCTAGGGGCTTGCGGAGCCAGAGGTGCATGAACCTGGAGAGGTGTTCTTGGGGTGACCATTCTCCCGATTTGGGGTGCCGTATGTTGCGGGGATCGAACATCGCCTGACCCGAAGGGTCTAAAATGGTGACCGAGTCAAGAGGAGGCTCTGCGTCCGCAGTGTCCTCAGTACCCCCTGTCTGGACCGCACCCAGGAGGGTCTCCCGCATGAAAGCGGAGACAGATTTCTCATCCGAACCCCAAGCGTCGTAGTCTGAGTCAGAAACGTCAGCTTGCCATTCGTCTAGCACTGACATGGAATGGGAAGGACCTTGCTCTTCGTCCGAAGAGTAATCCTGACACGGGGCCGGGGTACTCGCTTTGGCAGATTTGCGTTTGGCAGATGCCTTATCCTTGAGTGGCTTGGGTGCATAGTCTTCGCCTTTCTCGTGGCGTTTCTTAGGGCGGGAGTCATCCCTGGTCTGATAGTCGGACATATCAGAATCCGACTTGTGGCGTGGTCGCCTGCGGGTAGGCTTGGGTACATCTGAAGCTGTAGCCCATACCTTGGAGAGTGCCTTCTCCACAGAGGCAGCGACGGCTGCATTGATCATGGCTTGGAAGTCCACAGGGACGTTCTGGGAGTCTTCCATGACAAGGGTAGGCTGTGATACACGTCACTAATAGGCACAGTATTAAATGGGGGCCACCCAGGTCTTAAGTATAGGCATAGGGTCAGTTGACGTGGTAGTTGTGGTGGGTAACAACACCACCCAGTTATAAACCCCAGCAGGGTATAGTTGGTGACCTTATAAAACTGGGGAAATGAGTTAGAGAGAACTGCAACAGCTAGTCTCCCAATAAGCAGCGTGGTACTAAAGTACTTATAGTGGGGGCTCACCCCGGTTGCACAGGGTTGGTACCCTTAAGTGCAGGTCACAATATTAAACAGGCAGCAGCACTGACCTGACTGACCTAGCCACAGAGTATAGGAGTCGGCAGCTTGGTTGGAGTAGACAGAGGTACAGTATGCAGTGTAGAGTACAGTAGGAGGTCTTTTGAAAGGCTGAGTAGATAATCCTTGGCACTCACAGGGATGAAAATCACACTAGGGTTTAAATCCAGAAGAATGCAGGTGGTAGACAGCTAAGACTGCAACCACTGAGTCTCCAATGAGATCCACGCAGTAAAACAAGACGGCCGCGTGAATCTCGCGGTATTCGCGATCCAAAATGGCGGGCGCGAGTGTAGGCCGCAAGCCGGGGACTAAATTTGAGGCCAGCCGCGGGCGGAAGCAGGCCGGCGCAAAAAAGGCCGCGCTAGTTTCTGGCCGCGAGGAGGGAGCCCAGGAGGGCACTCCAGGTAGTAGGACCGGGGGGGGGGGACCTGAGGGAAGCCCAAGGGGGGAGCCCAGGGAGTCCCAGGGCCGGTAGAGGGGCAAAGAAGGAGAGGAGAGAACCCTAAAGGGCTAACCCAATCCCACCAGAGTAATAAGGTAGAATGATAAACAAAAAAACAAGAAAAAATTACAAGAATACAAATATATATAATGGAGAAAATAAACTAAACAGACTAATAATAATAAATGAATAAGGCTCTGGAGGAGCCAAATAGTCTGACCTGTCTGCGATGGAGCAGTAAAGAAAGAGGAAGTGTACAGGCAGCATGACCCTTATATATACTATGCTGCTCAGTGATTTAATGTTACTCTTTATGTTTTTCTTTACTGCTGTGGAGTTTAGTAAAGAGAGTTATTGCAAAATAGGAAGCCTCCTGTCATGTTATAAAATTCAAGTTCCTTGAAAAATAGGTAATTTAATTGGAATTCAATGTGGTATGTTTCTGTACATATCAGAGTGGTTAAGACAAACGAGTGGTCAGGAAAACTGGAGGAAAGTTCTAATGTTTGCGATTAACAAGGACAATGCAGAAAAAATATTATTTAGCAATTTATTTAAAATTATTGTGTAGTTTGCGGCTGCCAATGATTTTGTACTGCTGATTCAGTTTCCAAAGAAGGGTTCTAACCAGTTATGACTCTTATGCATCCAATCTTAAACACATACACCCTTCTCAAAAGGGGTCATGGGACCTCAAACTTACTTTTCTTTAGTTTTTTCCTTTTCTCTTCCTTTTAAAAAAATATTTTCTTTTCTTTATTTCTGATCTATTTCTCTTTAAAATGTAAGACTACTTTGTCTTATGTATTTTTCCTACGCTTGACAATTGTGAAAGGATGAATCATAAGGCAAGCTTTCAGGGCCGCCGTCAGGGCATGACAACATGACGGTTGTCATGAGCCTGGCGGTCCTGGGGGGCCCGGTGGTTCTGGGGGGCCCAGCGGTCCTGGGGGGCACGGACTGCTCTGGGAATTCCGGGCCCCACATTGACTAAGTACACAAAATTATAGCAATTTTCGCTATATATAGATATGTACTTGCGGGCCCCCAGCTACCTGTTTTTTGTAGAGGGGGCCCGCAGCACACTCCCACTAACCTTCCCAGCAGCTCCCCTATCTAAATCTTGTGAGTCCCGCAGCCATCAGATTGTTGCCATGGATTGCCATGGCAATGCTCCGCATGGCACGCAGGCCGCGAGAGTTAGACAGAGGAGGTGCTGGGAAGGTTAGTGAGAGTGTGCTCCGGGCCCCATCTGCAGAGTCCATGCCACTGGACCACCAGGGAATGCGATATCCCCCTCCCTGGAATGTGTTGCGTTTTTTAAATGCCAGTAATAAATAGTAGTAATAAATACATTAAAACCCACAAAAACTGCTCACAAGTAAAACCCAGCAAGGATGAGCAAATGGTAGGTCCCTAGCTGGCAATATATCATGAAATATATAGAACAGATGAAAATATATCTTTTGTCCACCCTTGTGCTAGAGGGGACCCAAAATAATTTCTTGCATCTAGGCCCCCTCTGCATTTGTTCCATTATTGTGGCAGGCATTCTAACAGTGTTTCTGTTCTATATATTTGAAAAAAATATTTGAAATGGTGACTAATTAAATTATTCTTACTACTTCAAAATTCTGAATACTAAAACATGCTCAAGGAATCTGGCAATTGGCCAAATCTGCCATACTATAAAGTGACCAGTTTTTGTTTAAAAATTTAGCAAAATAAATGTCGTTGTACTTTTTTATTTTAATGGATGTATTAATTTACATTTTGCCAGGTTTCAGAAATGAGTTTGTGAGAGTTTGGTCTTTGAAATAAATATCTGAATTGAAGTTTCTTTGATGTTTAGGACATACCGGCTATTCATCCGAGTGCTTAGATCTGTTCTGATGTATAAGTCTCACAAGAGCTTTTCTCGGCAATAAAATCAGTGACCTGATTTATAATGCTGTCCATCGGAATTTTGACTCTACCCAACATCATTATCCTTCTTAGCTAGTGTGAGCATGCCTATGTACATTTAAAATGTAAGTTACCTCTCTTCTATATTTAATTATTTTTTCATATAACAGTTTAAATCAATTTCCCCAAAGCAATCGTTTTATTTTCACCTAGCGGAGCTATAATAAATGAAACTGTAATCTCAATTTGCACATATAGCTGTTTTTCAGAGTGGAGATGACCAACTTGGAATTTTAAAACCACAAGAAATGCTTACTGACAATAATAAATGTTTATGACAGCATATTATGTTGGCAGTCACAAGCAAAGATATAATGCGGAAAACAATATATGGGGAAATGATCAGAAGTTGCTCAGATCACCATCTAGTATAATCAACTTCCCAGGTCTTTGGTGGGAAAGTCATGATTTTTGGGTCTTGTCCAGCTGTCCCGACTTAGTTTCCGGGTGTCCTGCAGGGAAATGTCCCCAACAAGCATTCAGTGAGAGCATCATTAGATGTTCTTGTGCTATGTTCAGGTCACTAGGACCCTACAGAGAGTACTGAAAGAGTGGGTCTGTCCACAGTGGACTGGTTATACATGACTGGCAGTCAGCCTTGTGTGCATTCATGCCAGGCTGACCTTCCAATAATTCAGGCGCACCCACACCCTTTACAGATGTGTCTGCCTCTTTGGTTCCGCCCCATTTCCTCCCCTCCCACCAGCGTTGGAAGGTATGGCTACCTGTCGAGAATGAGTATAAGTATACAGAGGAAATATAATGAAGCTTTGTTGTTTTCTGTGAGCCGAGAGGTTAGTCTGATATCTGATATGCAGGCAGCAGTACAGAATGGCTTTGGAATAGCTTTCTCAGGTTATACGGTGAACAAAGTCAAAAGCCAGGAAGTTCGTCTGATAAATATAGCAATACCACAGAGTTCACCTGGAGAGCGGTGTCAGGATAACAGAGCTGAGGTCAGGAATCAGTCGGTAGGCTGCAAAGCAGGCCTCTTTGAACAAACTGGAACCTGGACAGAAAAGCAATAGGTGCTCTCAAGCGAGACCAGGTAGAGACTCAATAATCGCACAATGGATAATTGGATTTAAACAGGCAAGTGATATGTAAATGGTGACATGATTAAACAATGGACACATTCTGACACTACCACTAATCTTATTTATTTGTGTAGGCCTTCTCATTGTACAGTTTCCATATATAGTAGGTAATCCAGCCTCATACTCCAGATTAGAATTCCTCATGTGTGAACTGATACCGGAGAAACTGACGGAAGCCAAGCACAGATAGATGGACACAGGTTTCTTCAGGAAGGAAGAGATTCTTTATTCGGTTCACCGATCGGGACTCAGAGGGACTAATGTCACCAAAATACAACAAGTTCTGAGCCCCGGACAATAGTGTAGGCTCCTTATATAAGCATGTAACTCCTCCCGTAAGTAGCTCCACCACACATTCTCTTACCCAATCAATCGAATAAGAACTAACTTCCTGTTTGACCGCATGGCTTGCCCAGCACAATGGAGGAGGGGAATACTACATCCGGTATTCTCGCACATGCTCGGTACACTACTGATCGTATCTTTACCACGTGCAACCAACCGACCGATACACCAGTATATGCACGTACACATGCCACGTGGTAATCTCGGCCTACTAAATTTATTTTTACCGAGATTCCACCACATTCCCCCCTTTGATGCCGCTGATATTTTCACAATTACGGAGGCATCACTTAACCTTAGTTTGCATATAACTCAGGTTGCCATGAACCAGACCAGACTTTGCGACTTATGACGTGAATCCCTCAACATTCTTCTTCCTGCACTAGTTCTCCCTGATTTAGAGCCTCATATTTATATATGGCCATTATCTGTGCAGCAGCCTTTCTTTCTGCTATATTTTCTATAATGCCCTGCACAGACCTAACTACCAAAGGAACAAGACATGGTAGGAGAAGGCACTGCATTAAGATTAGCATGACTCCACCTACCAATGCCTTAAGTCCTCCAAACTGCTCATACCAATTACCAAACCAACTACTTGGATTATACCCTTTCCATACGTGAGTAGGCACATGCGCTAGTTTAACCATATGGCTAGTAAGCTCAGCTATTGCTTGCCCTTCATCATCTATTTGAAGACAGCAATTGCTTAGGTTAAACTTCCCACATACACCTCCCTCTACTGCTAATAGATAATCCAAAGCTAATCTATTTTGGTAAACGGCTGTCCTCATCCTAGTATTATGCTTCGCTAGGAGATTGAGCGCTTGTGATGTCTCATTGGTAATTATCTCAACCACTGCCTGTAACCTTATAATGCGGTTGAGCATATATATTGGGGTTCTATATCCGAAAGTACCATCTTCTGCCCAAGTGGCTGGCCCATAATAATCTATGATACGCTGGGGAGGCCATTCATTATCTTCCCAGGTACCTATCTCTAGGGGTCCCCTTTTCTTCCTATGATTCACATCATATATTTTAACTCCCAAAGTCTCTCCTGTTTCAATAGGCAACAAGAAGAAGGATGGTTTGAGCATACCTAACACACATGCCCCTTCCCAGTCCTGTGGTAACTCCGAATAGGCCTTCTTACCACAGATCCAGTACAAATTTGCTGGGGCTTTCCAACTAGATGTGATAGATAGATAGATCAAACCACACGTCCTTTAAATTGGCATAATTTGCAAACGGGTTAAGTGGTTCTGAGACATTTGAAGCCGACCACCAGGTTGTATTCTTTGTATTATCATCATAAGCTTTTTGCCCTAGACAAGTTAGTTCTCCTACAGATGTGTTAAACATTATTCCTTTTCTTGCTATGCAAACATAACCTATGATGGAGGTCTTTAATCGCCACTCAGATTTACCTCTAACACTCATTTGATAATCGGCTTGAGAAGATATTATTTGTTCAATTGTCTCAGAACCGGACATTACCTCCTTTGCTTCCCAGGGCCATTGGTCTTCCATGTTAGTACCTCCACATACATAGCAGTTGGTCACATTAAGACTACCAGCAATACTTTCAGCTAAATCTATAAACAGTTTTTTTGCATTATGGGGGATCTTATTTTCTACACTCATCTCTTCATAAAAAGAATGGAAAACCTGATGAGTTTGGGATGCTACGGTATCGGTCTCTATCCCTATAAATAATATTGTCCCAGGATCTAAACCCGTCCCATATATCTGGAACCCACATAAGTTACCAAACCTATCTAAAAATTGTTCAGGATTATTAATAAGTATATGGACTGGGTTACACTCCATACACTTACAATACGGTTTGGTAGGCAACTTAGTAACAATCATATCCTTATCTACTGTCTGTCCCCAAGTTGCCCACCCCACACAAGACCAATATGGGCAATAATTATAATCCTTATCTGGGCATTTTGGACTTACGTACTTATTTTTGCTACTGGGACAAATATACTTATCATTAGACCCATACGTTCTCTCCCAAGATCTCCCAAGATCCCCACATACATTCCACGGCTTTCTACCACTTGATATCGCCTTACATGCATCAAATAGCAGAACACCCGAAGAATGTACGGTTTCTAATACAGTTTTATTTATTAGGGTCCCCTGTGGATCTCCATTCCGGAGGGTCAACCAAATTGTACGGGGTTGATACTCTGGATTGAAGCACTTAGGTTCTCCTACTCCTAAATGGCATACACTATATTCTATACCTAAGTATCTACACCTAGACACATATCCTTTACACTCATATTGTGAATGCCAAATTAGGGTCTGGGAAATATGATTACCTGTTATAGTAGTCTTAATGCAAACCTCACAGCTAGGTGTGTCGGTACCTCTACCTTCCTGAATATTTAAAAACACAAAAATACACATTATCAAAAACACTTCTTTCGACATCTTCATCCTCAGTCTTCGTCCGTGCGATGGCACCTCAGCTTCCAGGATGTAAGGGCTGCAAGGAATGGAGTTCTGCTCTTCCCTTCACAGAGATCCCTTCGAGACACCCTGGCTATGACACGTGGGTAAGTGGTCAGGCTTTATTATGGCCGTCAAAACACTCACTTACTGATCTCTTTAAATACAATTGTAATCCCAATATCTCCTCGTCACTCCGACTGAGTCGTGCGCTTTAACCGGATCTTGCAGGGATTCTCTGGATCTGGTGTAGCTTGCCAAGAATCTACTACTGCTGGTTTAACCCTGGAGTGATGAATCCACGGAGTCACTTCAGCCACCTTTAGTGCTGTAGGGGTAGACAAAAGAACAACATAAGGACCCCTCCACTTAGGCCCTAACGGTATACTGTTCCACTCTTTAATCCACACTTGATCTCCTGGATGATAGCTATGAACAGGGGGATAAATATTCACAGGTAATCTATCTTGTACCCATTTCTGTACCTCCTCCATAGTTTTACCCAACTCTACAACCTGCTGCTGGGTAATTCCTTCTCCCAACTGACTCAAATCCCCCCTTAAGTTACCAAGTACAGGAGGTGGACGCCCATACATGATTTCATAAGGTGAGAGACCCATCCTTCTGGTAGGTGTACTACGAATACGTAACAGAGCTATAGGCAAAATAACATTCCACTTAAGCTGAGTCTCTTGACACATCTTTGCCAACTGGTTCTTAATAGTTCTATTCATTCTTTCTACTTTACCAGAGCTCTGAGGTCTATATGCCGTATGAAGCTTCCACTTAATACCAAGCATATGAGTCAGTTGTTGTAGGCACTTATGAACAAAGGCTGGACCATTATCCGATCCTATAGAGCATGGTAGTCCATATCGGGGTATTATTTCTCGTAACTGGAATCGTACAACTTCTCCTGCTTTCTCTGTATGAGTAGGACATGCTTCTACCCAGCCTGAATAGGTACACACAACTACTAGTAGGTAGCGATGTCCACCGGATTTAGGCATTACTGTATAGTCTATTTGAAGATCGGACATAGGGAGTCCCCCCATATACTGGACTCCCGGTGGTTTCACTGGTCCTTGCCTTGCGTTGTTCTTAGCACATATTACACATCTTCGTACAATGGCTTGAGTCAAGTTGGACAATCTTGGTATGTAGAAATGTTTTCTGAGAGATTCTTCCATACTATCTCTTCCAGAATGTGTCCCGTTATGATAGTTCTGGACGATTTCTACAGCTAGTGATGCTGGAATGACTATTCTTCCATCTTCTAACTGATACCATTTGTTCTCCAGGTACTTCCCAGCTTCAGTCTTTAACCACTCTTCTTCTTGAGCTGTATAAACTGGAGTCCATTGAGACAGTGGAGTCGGTATAAGTGCAGCTATATGTTCCACATATTCCTGTCTTCCCGATTCAGCGGCACGCTTAGCCCGACAATGTATAATACCAACTTCTTTCGGTTCCCACATGGCTTCCAGTAGTTGTAATATTTCAGCTGCGTACTTAATTTCTTTACCCTCTGAATTCAATAGTCCTCTTTCTTTATACAAAGCTCCGTGGGCATGAGTGGTTAAAAGCACATACTTGGAGTCCGTGTAGATGTTCACTCTTATACCTTCAGCCAATTGTAACGCTCGTGTTAGTGCAATTAGTTCTGCCTTCTGTGCCGATGTTCCTTTTGACAATGGCCGAGCTTCTATCACCTTGTCTATGGTTGTTACTGCATATCCTGCATAGCGAATCCCTTCTTTCACATAACTACTGCTGTCCGTATAGTACTGGACATCAGGGTTCTGGATGGGAAAGTCACGAAGATCTGGTCTACTTGAAAATACTTCATCCATCACCTCCAGGCAATCGTGTTGACTTTCAGTAGGTTGTGGCAAAAGGGTAGCTGGATTTAAAGTGTTAACAGTCTCTAAATGCACTCTTGGGTTTTCACACAACATAGCCTGATACTTAGTCATGCGGCTGTTACTAAACCAATGATTGCCTTTATAGTCTAGCAACGTCTGTACTGCGTGCGGAACTCGCACATAGAGTTCTTGACCCAGAGTGAGTTTATCGGCTTCAGCTACCAGCAGGGCGGCGGCAGCTACGGCTCTTAGACAAGGTGGAAGACCACTGGCCACTGCATCCAGTTGTTTTGACATATATGCAACAGGTCTTTGCCATGATCCCAAGTACTGTGTCAATACTCCCACAGCCATTCTTCTTTGCTCGTGTACATATAAGTAGAATGGACGTGTATGATCAGGTAGACCTAATGCTGGGGCATTCATCAAAGCCTTCTTCACATCTTCAAATGCCTTTTGCTGTTCAGGTGTCCACAGGAAGGGATCGTGTTCTGTACCTTTTATAGCTGCATAAAGAGGTTTCGCCAATATTGCATAACTGGGAATCCATATCCTACAGAAGCCTGCTGCCCCCAAGAATTCCCGCACTTGTCTTCTATTCTTGGGTATTGGTATTTGGCATACAGCTTCTTTTCTCTCTGGCCCCATTATTCTTTGACCTTCAGAGATATGGAATCCCAGATACTTGACAGTTGGCTGACACAACTGAGCTTTCTTCCTGGACACCTTGTATCCTGCCTTCCAGAGAATGTGTAGTAGATCATGTGTAGCTTGCTGACATATTTCTCTTGTAACTGCCGCTATCAACAAATCATCTACATATTGCAATAGTACACACTCTCCTGGGATGGACTTGAAGTCCAGTAAGTCTTGACTTAAAGCTGATCCAAATAGGGTGGGTGAATTTTTAAACCCTTGGGGCAGTCTTGTCCAAGTCATCTGTCGTTTCGAGCCCGTTACAGCATTTTCCCATTGGAATGCGAAGATACACTGGCTTTCCGCAGCAATTCGAAGGCAAAAGAAGGCATCTTTGAGATCTAAGACAGTGAAATAGGTAGCCCCGCCCGGAATTAAAGCAAGCAGGTTATATGGATTGGGCACAACTGGGTGTATACTTACGACCGCATCATTGACTGCTCTCAAGTCCTGCACAGGGCGATACTCATCTGTACCGGGCTTTTGAACAGGTAGCAATGGGGTGTTCCAGGGGGAAGTACAGAATTTTAGGATACCATACCGTATGAACTTATCCAAATATGATTGTATATTCTTCTTGGCCTTTTGTGGGATATGATATTGCCTTAAGCTCACTGGATAGACCCCAAGTTTCAGTTCGATTCGAATCGGTGGGATATTGCGAGCAAGTCCTGGTGGGTTGTTCTCTGCCCATACTCCTGGTATATTAAACAAGGATTCATCACTCTTAGGGTTTTGGCTAGTCAACGCTGTATAAAGTCGCCACTCTTCTTCCTTTGGTACAGATATTGTCATTATACCTGAAGGTCCACTGAACTTTAAAGATGTTGTTCCATTTGGTAGAAACGTTATCTGCGCTTGTAGTTTTGACAACAAATCACGTCCTAGCAGTTGGACTGGACATTCAGGCATATAAAGGAATTGATGTTTTACTACGTGGCCTCCCAATGTACAGAGTCGACTTTTAAGAACCGGTTTAGCAGCACTCCTTCCAGTTGCTCCTATTACGGTAATGGTTCTTCCAGATGGAGGAGCAACTAGGTCAGTCACCACCGAATGTTCAGCACCAGTATCGATCATGAATGCACTCCTTTTTCCCCCTATTGATACATCGACCATAGGCTCCGCTCGGCCAAGGGGGATAGAGCCCGGTCGGTATCAATAGTCCTCCATGACCGTGTCAGCCAATCCTACAAAGTCCCTATCTTCTCTATCGCGGGATCTCTGCGCTGCTGGATAATACCTGTCTTCTCTAACACTTCCTCTATTGCTACCATTATTCCCTCCAGGACCTCCTCTACCTCTCGCTCTGCCTCTATAATTACCATATACTGCCCTAGGTCTGTCTCTCTCATACTGTTCCCTTTGTGGTCACTCACTTCTCCAATGCCCTTCTTCCCTACAGTACGTGCACTGATTCCTACTCAGGGGTTCCCTATTCCACTTACTATCGCCTTTATCTGCTCCCCAATACACCTCTTTCTCCCTTCTATCTACGCCTGCGACCGCTACCGCTAGCATATCTGCCTTTCTACGCATCTTGCGCTCTTCCTCTTTCTTCGTCTCTGTTTCCCTGTTCATATACACCTTATTCGCTACCTCCATTAGTTGGGTTATGGACATCCCTACGAACCCTTCTAACTTTTGTAGCTTGCACTTTATATCTCCGTAGGCTTGGCTGACAAAGGCAGAGTTAACCATCCGGGAATTCTCAGGGGCCTTCCGGATTAAAGGGGGTATACAAGCAGTATGCCTCCAATAATCGGTCATAAAAGACACTGGGCGATTCATCACATTTCTGCAATACCTCAGCCGTCTTAGACATATTAATCACTTTCTTTCCTCCAGCTTTCATGCCAGCAATAATAGCGTCCCTATAAGCTTTTAAATGAACCAAGTCTGCGCCATTGACATTCCAATTTGGATCGGTGTTTGGATAATGGGCTGTGGCCCATGCTGCTGGGTTGGCCTGATTTTGTGTACGGGCCTCTTCTTCCAGCGCTTTAATTGCTGCTTGATTTATCCTAGTCCTTTCCTCGTTATTAAACAATGTCATTAATAATTGCTGGCAATCAGCCCAAGTGGGATTATGTGTCTGGACTATTGAAGTAAACAGATCCGTCATGGCTTGAGGCTTTTCGGTGTAAGAGGAGTTATGGGTCTTCCAATTAAAGAGATCGGTAGTCGTAAAAGGGACATAAACGTAGACTGGATCAGCATATTGTATCTGGCCGTCATCGTTAATGTGTGTCGGGCCAGGAGTTAATCGAAGTGGCATTTGATAATGTCGGGGTTGGAGAGTACCGGTCAGTTGTCGGGTTAATATGGGGCTTCGTAGAGATGCGTCAGTTAGGGGTTCCGGTCGAGGGGTAGTAAGACAAGGGAATGGGGAAGCTTTACTATGGGGAAGGTTGGTGAGTAGAATATTCCGGGCCGGGTTAGGGGGAGCCTGACCGCAAGCTAGATATGGCGCCAAATCTGGGTATGTGGAGTTAACGGAAGCAGGTATCGGAAGGGGAGGGTTTGAAACAAAGGGGCTGGGCTCTGAGCTAGAGGAAGAAGTAGGTGGGGACAACGGGGCAAGGGGAGGAGCGTTTCCAGCAGCACCTCCTCTTCCTCTTCCTGTGGAGGAGGAGTAAGGGGGCGGCATAGGGATCTCAGACTCAGGGGGCGTGTCCAAAATGGGCGTAATTACGGCCTTAGTGGACAAGCGAGTCCTGGTCACCATGAGGCGACATTGTTCCTCGTGGCATACTCGGATCCATTTTGGCGAGTCTTTTACAGCCTGCCTCCAACAATCAATATAGGGAAACTAGCCGTAAAGTTCAGGCCTACCTGATACAGCCACGTGTACACGCTGTACCAGATTAGGATCCAAACTGCCACGTGGTGGCCATGCGGCAACCAAAGTAGGCCATTCCCTCCTACACAAAGTAATCAGGCGTGCTGGAGACATCTTTACCCCAAAATCACATGCTTTATATCCCTTTTTTAAAATTCTTTATCATACATCCTAAGGGATCCAAAATCGTCGAATCCGACGCGCCCATACTTAACAATGGAGCGTAGTTTCCAACAGAAACTATACAAACACTCTACCAACGGTCACACCCGTTCCCTCGGCAACAGCACCACCCTGTTACATTTACTAAGTGAAACGCACACAATAAAACACTCAGGGAATTCCCGTACACACACAGCTGTTACACCAGTCACTAAGTAACTAATACTGTGCCCTTTGGCGAAACTATACGGTCACCCACGCTATAATTCCCTATATTTGAATTACCCGTCTATAACATACCCCAGTAACATCGTCTTAACAAACAGTAGTTACAGTATGGTTAGCATAGGTTAAAGTACAATTTAAAGTCACAGTACAATTAGTAGTGGTTATGGTGTTAAACATGCAACATAGATGACAATTATTAGTACTTATTTACAGTGTCAGTAATTATACATGGTTATGGTACCGTGCGCTATAATACAATTACACACTATTCACACTCTCGCTAGACGGCAGAGCTCACGCTATCTAGCAAGATATACACGCTACTACAACAATCTTTAACACATATACAATTCCCAACTAATCTATTGGCCAGTACCTTGATGGACTACCTAAAACTATCTACATATGTTTTGGTTAGCCACACTGCCCAAGCACCACATATAGCGAACTAGAGGGCGGAATTTACAACAGCACCCTTTTAGTCTATTTACTCTATCAAAAATCTAGTGGGTTCCAAATTTACACGCCTTCCCACTTAGCCAAGATAGGTTGAGATCTAGCGAACCGAATTTACACAGGCGCCGCTTAGTCTCCCGGTCCCTCCGACCTAGCGAACGTAATATACACCCTAGAACGCTAGTCTAGACAAGACACCGGTGTCCGGCTCGGGCTATTTACACCAGAACCCCGCCTGACTCCAAACCAAAATTAAACGGGCTGACTACAGGGCGTTAATTGAGCGGTGCGCCTTCGCTCCTTCCCTCCACTGGAGGGGGCAGATTCCAAATAACCCCTTATGGGCCTACCGCACAATCGGTATCCAATACCCCTAGTGGGTCCGCCGTCTAAAACAGCGGTCGTCTTACCTCCTCGTTCCTGAACCTGAGTTCACACTCATCGACGGGGACACCCCAGCACTTACTACGTAGAGGCCGATGATCTCCTGGACAACAAACCAGTGGCGCCGAGACGAAGGGAGGTCCACGCAGAAGTTCAGGGGTGCAGCCGTAGAGAACGTGGGCAAAGATAGACCGTCTCACGCCTCTGCTTCTCAGCTACCGTTGAACGATGAGCTTCCCGGCCAATGCACCAAATGATACCGGAGAAACTGATGGAAGCCAAGCACAGAGAGATGGACACAGGTTTCTTCAGGAAGGAAGAGATTCTTTATTCGGTTCACCGATCGGAACTCAGAGGGACTAATGTCACCAAAATACAACAAGTTCTGAGCCCCGGACAATAGTGTAGGCTCCTTATATAAGCATGTAACTCCTCCCATAAGTAGCTCCACCCACACATTCTCTTACCCAATCAATCGAATAAGAACTAACTTCCTGTTTGACCGCATGGCTTGCCCAGCACAATGGAGGAGGGGAATACTACATCCGGTTTTCTCGCACATGCTCCGTACACTACTGATCGTATCTTTGCCACGTGCAACCAATCGACCGACACACCAGTATATGCACGTACATATGCCACGTGGTAATCTCGGCCTACTAAATTTATTTTTACCGAGATTCCAACACAGAACCATAATCTAAAATTCATTAAATGGATAAATCTTACATGAGATCAGTTACTGTCAACCTCAAAATTATCTAATACAAAAAGGTTATTCTTGTTTCGAGAAAATGACAAACAGATAGTCTACACTGACAGATCAAAATGTGACAAAATCGGAGTTTCTCCCCGCACTGAAAGCCCAGCCATGAGGGACAGTACCCAAAGCCTCCAATAAAATGTAGAAGTTATAGTGTTTGGGGTATTATTTTGTACTTGAGGGTGTGATACAAGATTACTTTCATTATAGAGAAAAAAATCATCTATTTTAAAGAAACAGTTTAGGCACCATAACAACCTCATCACAATTAAGTTGCAGTGGTGGCAGGATGTCTCTGCCTCTCTTCTCTTCCATTTTTTAAAAATCTCTAAATGGAAGATTCTTGCAAAATTGGGCAGTGGCACCGCTGATTGGCCAAGAGCGGTCACTTGATGTTCTGAGCCAATCTGTAAATCCTCATTCATAAAACTGGCTTGAAGAGAAACATACATTTTTAAAGCCAGTTTCATGAATGGGGATTCACGGATGGCTGATCTCAGCCAGTCAGCGTTGCCATTGCCAGATTCTGAAGGCGACTTCGGCTTAGAGATTCTTTTAAAAACAGAAGGTCAGAGAGAAAGGAAGATTTGGCATGGAAACACAGACTCTGGGGTTTAATAATTCGAGAACGGTTTAACCCCTTGCAGTGAGCCAGTACCAGGCACTCCTGGCACTATAACAACTTAATTTTGATTAAAAGAGAGACTTATTACATAAAATCTAATAAATTACCTGGAGTAGTTACAGTGTGTGGAATACGTCTTTAATAAATATCAAAGTAAAAAAACGGCAGTCTGTGTATAACAAATATGTTTCATACACAGACTGACGTTTTTTACTATGATATTTCCTACAAATTCCCCAGATCTCAATACGACTGATGTGCTGGAACAACAAATCCGATCCATTGAGACCCCACCTTGCAACTTGCACGACTTAAAGGAACTTAACCCATGCTATGGATTTTTTTTTTTTTTTTTTTTAAGTTCTTTTAAAAACATTGTCTGCTGCTAAGATTACATGCAAAATTGCAGGGTGATTTCTGAAACACAATCACTACATCATACAGATTAATAAACAGCTTCCACATTAAATACATTCACATTCACATTCTGGGATAGTTGTTCATATACGATTTCTCATGTTTCTCTACTCAAGGGAGACTTTGCAAAGTTGAGATATGTAGGTGATGCACAACAGTGATACAAACCTCTCTAATGACCCTGTTTAGGAGGGACAGTCCCTAGTTTGGATCAAAATTCCTCTGCCCCTCTTTTTTATCCTAATGTCCCTCTTTTTTATGAGCTCCATATTGTTGGTGAACTCCACATCAATAGACCTCACACTAAAGTGCATTTAAAATACTTTAAATGTGTTTAGAAATCAGTCTGTGTAAATAAGACACATTGTTCTAAGTTATGTATTATTTTAAATTACACACACACACACACACACACACACACACACACTCCCGCCATGTGGATCATTTGACTGTATTTACCCACTGAACTGGTGACTTTAGGAGAATCCTGGAATCCGGGAAGATAAGTGTTTATCATTGAAACATATCCTTACAAAACGGTGTACTGCGAACAGACTAACTTGATGAACTAATGAATAATAAGTACGTTTTAGAAATAAAAATTTTGTATATTCATCTACTTTAGTACAAATCCGAGAGGGGAAAAAAAGTATTTTTAATGTTTGGTGTGTTGCTACACAGTACCAAGTGTTCTTTAAACATGCATGTATAACAGAACAAGGAATTAAACATAATGTTACATAACCACATTTCTCAGCCCAGATTTGCTTACTGTTAAACTGGTCCTTATATAACAAAATATGAAAAGTAAAATATGTGCTAGCTTTGAATTCCCATGCCATCTGTACAATCCAATACCAGCCAAACTCGCTAAAACTTCATTTTGATTAAGTTCTTTTCAAAATAATAATTTGCACAGGATTATTGTCCCTTTAGCTCTTTTTATGGTAAAATAGTATTTAGTTTAATCACCCAGAAGAATTTTTGTATGCAGAGATAATCTCATTCCAATATGCAATACTGAAGAAAACAAACAGTACACTTCCAAACAATAGTGTTTTAATCTCCAAAATAAATAAAATGCATTTATTTTGTTAATTTGTTATAACAATAAAGATCTGTAAAACATTAGAGAATATTAAATCAAAGTGTTCTGAAACGTTATGGTTATATTTCATTATTATTTAGATCGTATTCATTAAAAAGTTCTAAAAGTGATCTAAAGAGTGTCTGATTTCATCGTAAATCGATGTTTGCAAAGAAAACATGCATGTATTAATTTTTTAACTGCTTGTAAAAGCTGCACACCTATTGTCTGCAGCTATTGCCCGCTCTCCCCTCTTTCCCTAGACTTTCAGGTTGTGCTTGGAAAACACAGATTAAAGGCTTTTCATTGAGCTGTGCTATGCAATCGTGATCTTGTTTTTTTTGTTTTGTTTTTTTATGCCTCTCAGTGAGATGTAGTAAAGGTCATTTAGAATGGAAAGGCAAGTTTGTGCTAGCTTAAAGTGACACTTCAGGCACCCAGACCACTTATGCCCATTGGAGTGGTCTGGGTGCCAACTCCCACTACCCTTAACTCTGCAACTGTAAATATTGCAGTTTTCATAAACTAGACAGCCACTAGAGGGCACTTCCTGATTCATAGCACAGGTTTTCTGTGCTATAGCATTGCTGGACGTCCTCATGCTGTGTGAGGACCTCCAGCGTTGCTCAATTCCCCATATGGAGAGCTTTAATGCCACGCATGCGCATTAGGTCTCCTCAGCCGGCGGTCGGGAGGGATTAGTCCCCCCCCGCCGGCCTAAGTAATGAAGGGGAGGAGCGGCGGTGACTCGAACACCACCTAGGTACATATGGGGATGGGTGGTGGGAGGGAGAGGGGACCTGCAGTGCCAGGAAAACAGATTGTTTTCCTGGCACTGGAGAGTCCCTTTAACATGCCTGCCACGTCCGCTAGCTTTTTGGCACTAATAAAAGAGGACGATAACCTCCCTGGGGGGCTGTGTGTGTGTATGGGGGCTGTGTGTGTTTAAGTAGGCAGTGTATGTGTGTGTGGGGCAGTGTGTATGTGTGTCAGGGGGCAGTGTGTGTATGGGGGTCAGTGTATGTGTGTGGGGGGGCAGTGTAAGTTTGTGTATGTGGGGGCAGTGTGTGTATAAGGGAGGGTAGTGTATGTGTGTGTGGTGAGCAGGGTAGGGAGGCTTTTTTATAAAAATAAAAAAAATTAAAATAAATACATTTATGTCCCCCCTCCCTTCTTACCTTTACTCAGGGAGGAGGGGACACTTCTCGATCCCTGGTGGTCCGTGGGGAATCCCTGGTGGTCCCAGTGGTGAGAGTGAACTCTAGCCCGTAGCTCCAGGGCTAGAGTTCACTCTCGCGAGATCCAGAGCGTTGCCGTGGTAACTGCGGCTATGCACTGTGTTCGCAAGAGAAGGGCCCGGATGAGTTGCAGGCTGATCTCCCCTCCAGTCGCCGATTTGCCGACCACGTGACCCGCACACTACTTCCCTATTGGCCGCGGGTCACGTGACGATCTTTGCCCCACCTTCAGAGGAGTGCATGCCGCCCACCAATAGGACGGCTGCACTATCTCAACCGCCGATCACGTGACTCGCACACTACATTTCCCAAGATGCTGTGCGAGTCACGTGACGCGCAATTTTTAAATGTGACTCAAATCTATGTTTTAAGACCTCGTTTTTGAATAGAATTTAACCCACAAAGATAAGGTTCACTAAGGAATATGATGCATATTCTTATTTAAAGCTTTTATTTATTTTATGTGAAAATGTAAATTGCATGATTTTAACTGGCTGCCGAACAATGATGTCATCTTGGCGCCATTTTTTAAAGTACCAGTACCTATATAAATTCTTTATGTGCCAGGTAATATGTTATTCCATTTTTGATAAAGCCCCAGCGGTGAAACGCGTTAAATGGTTATTTATATTGTGTTATTTTATAATAAATGATTTTTTGGTCAAATTAGTGTACCACTATCATTTTATATACACAATTATTACTATTATTTTATTTTTGGCATTTTTATTCTACATATCCTGAAGTGGGGATTATACCACTAACGCTATTACTAAAGTGCAGTGTGATCTGCACTTTACCTGTGAGTATATTTTATCTTATTTTACTCACCACCTTTTAATTAATCGGAGAGCACTATCTGCTGTTTTTATTTTCCCTCTTCTCCTGAGAGTTGGACGTACCCCTTGGAGGACAAGCAACAATATATCCCATAAGCGGGGATTATACCGCTGTATGCCTACAAACCCTGAGCTGGCTATAGCTCAACTAAATACGGTAGAAAATACTACAACAAGAGAACCTACCCCCACAGCGGAATTAGTGACTATACCTACTTTACCTCAAGACATCTATTGGAACTGACCAACCATTCTGGACTATACCTATTTATATTTTTATTCATTTTCAAATTGTATTGTTGTTTTCACTTTTATTTTCATCCATTTTATTTGTGGCGCAACCTTTTTTTCTTTACTGTATATTTCTTATATAGAGGGTTAGAGGGTTACCCTCTAAAGGTCGCTGCCTGTTTTATATATTATTAGCGCTAACCTCACCCCCCCTTTTTTTACACCTTAGCCATGGCTGGCTGGCCGACTGGTTCGGATGGGCACCTGGCCCACCACTTGAAAATGTTTTTATTATTTTTCTTTTAAAAAGCTTCAAACACACATGACGACCCGTCACTATCGTTCATTGCAACGCTCGAAGGCCTTCTTTTATCAACATGCTAACAAAGGCGGTAGGCTACTGGCCAGGATGCTTAAAGGTCCACAGGGACTAGCCCAGGTCAACAGACTACGACTAGCTGATGGCACAACTACACAATTCCCGGATAAGATCGCCTCGGAATTTCGGACTTTCTACTCCTCACTGTATAATATCCCGCAACCAACACAGCCAAATGAGATAGCTGATACGAACGAAAAAATGCGGAACTATCGAAACCTATGTGGGGACGAGATTGCAACGAGGGGAATCGGAGGACTTGGAGGTACCGATTACAGAGGCAGAGGTGGCAGGAGCGATAAAGCAGCTAAAACAGGTCGAGTGCCAGGCCCAGATGGCTTCACCCTAGAATATTATAAGAAATTCCAACACATCTTAATCCCAAAACTTACTAATGCATTCAACGCTCTCATCGAAGACGCTCAGTTCCACCAGGAATCACTGGCGGCTACCATCACGGTTCTCCCGAAGCCAGGGAAAGACCCCAAACTCTGCAGCAGCTATAGACCGATCTCCCTACTCAATGTAGATGTAAAACTATTGACCAAGATACTGTCCACCAGGATCGGAGGCCTACTGCCGAAACTGATCCACCCAGACCAGACGGGATTCATACCCGGTCGTGAGGCCAGAGATAGCACTCTCAGGATCCAATCCATCCAACACCTGGCAAGACGGTCGAAAGACAACCTCCTATTGCTCTCCAGGGATGCTGAGAAAGCGTTCGACCGGGTAAACTGGTCGTTCCTTACGGCTACGCTGCGGGAGATGGGCTTTGGGGAGAACATAATGAAGTGGATAGGAGCGCTATATCACTGCCCAAGTGCCAAAGTAAGAGTGAACGGTGCACTCACCGAACCCTTTCAGATCCGGAACGGAACACGGCAGGGATGTCCGCTCTCTCCTATGCTCTTCGCCCTCACCCTTGAACCATTCCTGGAAGTAGTGCGCAGATCAGATGAGATCCTAGGATTCCCCAACAAGGACGTTACCCACAAATTAGCGGCGTATGCGCATGATCTCTTATTTATTATCAACAAACCCGAGACCACCCTGCCTCACTTGATGTCGGCATTTGAGACCTATGGGGAGATATCGGGATTTAAACTGAATATACCTAAATGTGAGGTACTTAACATTTCGACCTCACCGACACAGGTCGACGTACTGAAGCGCCAATTCCCGTTCAGATGGTGCCCGAACCACATGCAATACCTGGGCATCGCCCTTAACAGGGATCTGGGAGACATGTACCGGACGAACTTCCTACCCTTGCTACAAAAAATACAATGGGATTTACAGACGTGGTCGTACCCATATATTTCGTGGTTCGGCCGTATAGCTATCCTGAAAATGAACATACTTCCCCGGATCCTATACCTCTACCAAACGATACCTCTGGCCCTACCAACGGCGTACTTTCAATCGCTCCGGACCGCTATGATACGATTTGTGTGGAGTGGTGGACAGGCAAGACTCAGACAGGAGATCCTATGCCTCTGAGCGTGGGGTGGAACAGCATTTCCGGATCTCCGCAAATACCATCAAATACCATCATGCTACAGTGCTACAACGGGTCTTGGAATGGCATACTCATCCAGCACACGAACAATGGATTGAACTAGATAAGAACCACATGGGGTCGTCACTTCACACTACAGTATGGAACTCGAAGAGACCTCCGACGTCGCCCCAAGACTGCACCTCCACTGTGGCACAAACGCTAAAAACGTGGGACAGCATCAGAAGAATTCCACAGCTGTCTCCAACACCGAGCCCGTTGATACAGCTGTCATATAAACCTCAAATAAGAGGTGGGCTACCGCCGACATCTTGGAGTATCCTAGGTGGGGGAGAATCCCTCTCCATCCATAAGATGCTGAATAACACAGGCATAATACCACTACGGGAACTGCTAGACAACGACCAACCGTCCGCAATGCAAATCTTCCGCTACACACAAATTACACACTTCTACCAAACCCTACCGCACAGATAAGCCCTACATAGACACCTGACGTGGTTTGAGACACTCTGTGACCAAAGGACCAACCTAGCCAAGTCCACATCCCTCATTTACCAGCACCCCTACATACTTATTAACCCTTAATAGGGAACATATGGGATGGGCGGCAGCATTGTAACATAGCTGTGTGATACAAAAAGTAAATACAAAAAAAGTCCTGCGCTCAAACTCCCATCACTCCTGTGCAGCAGCAACGACCATAGTACATATTACACATCAGACCCAATATAATTGACGTGGCAGGCAGGCATTCCCTCCAGTGGCCATTGGAGTAACTGAAAGACCTCCATTTGTTTAAATATACATAGGGATTTAGGAGAGAGCGCAGGTAAAAACAAATTTCCTTTGGTTTTTATTGTATGTAATGGGGCTGATGTGTACTATGGTTGTTGCTGCTGCCCAGGAGTGATGGGAGTTTGAGCGCAGGACTTATTTTTTTTGTATTTGTATTCACTTTTTGTATCAAACAGCTATGTTACAATGCTGCCGCCCATCCCATGTGTTCCCTATTATTATTATTATTATTATTATTATTATTATTGCCATTTATATAGTGCCAACATATTCCGTAGCGCTTTACAATATTTTGAGAGGGGGTATGTAACAATAAATAGGACAATTCCAAGAAAACATACCGGAACAATAGGTTGAAGAGGACTCTGCTCAAACGAGCTTACAGTCTATAGGAGGTGGGTATTAGAAACATTAGGACAGGAAATATCAAGTAGGAGTGAAGCAGAGTTGGAGGAGAGAGCAAAGCACTGTCCCATAGGAGAGAGCAAGAGACAGGTATGTAAAGTAGAGATTGCTCTGGGAGGCCATACGCTTTCCTGAAGAGATGGATTTTAAGGCCCTTCTTAAATGATTAGGGTTAATAAGTATATAGGGGTGTATATAAAAATACCCCTCTCTGTCTCATTGGAGATATCTTTGCCAGAAGCTCAAGGAAGCAGGGTGAAGGATCAGTGTAGGACCCACCTAGGGGGGTCTGCCTTGACGTTGGCAGACGGGCTTTCCTTCCAATGGCCATTAGAGTAACTAAATGATCTCCATTCGTTAAAATATACATAGGGATTAAGAAGAGAGCGCAGGTAACTTTTTTCTTTGGTTTTTACTATATGTATTGGGGCTGTTGTGTATGTGTCGTTGCTGCCGCCCAGGAGTGATGGGAGTGAGCGCAGGACTTGTTTTTTTGTATTTGTTTTCACTTTTTGTATCACACAGCTATGTTACAATGCTGCCGCCCATCCCATGTGTTCCCTATTAAGGGTTAATAAGTATATAGGGGTGTATATAAAAAAAAATACCCCTCTCTGTCTTATTAGAGATATCTTTGCCAGAAGCTCAAGGAAGCAAGTTGAAAGGTCAGTGTAGGACCCAGTGTAGGACCCACCTTGACGTGGCAGGTGGGCATTCCCTCCAATGGCCATTTGAGTAACTAAATAACCTCCATTTGTTTAAATGTACATAGGGATTTGGGAGAGAGCGCAGGTAACTTTTTTTTTCTTTAATATTATATTTCTTTAATATTTTATTGATTTAATTTTTGTTTATTTTATTTAGCATTTTCATAAACATTACATATTTTGATGTTTATTTTGCCTGTAGGAATTATCTTTTTTTGTGCTTTCCTGTGGCGATTAGTAGATCAAAGCCCTAAATTTATGCAATGTAAAAAGGTCACTGTGAGGTCTTCACTTGCACAACTCTGGCATCATAAACTGATCAATTAAATGAGAACACAATTTTTCATCCTAGACAATGAATAGTCAAGTGGCCCTTGTGATATGACCTATGGGACAATGTTCATAAGAAAATAATACTGTCTCAGCACTTCAAAGCTAACCCTGCTTCAAAACAATACATTTGCCTTCTAAATTTTTTGGCTGTAAAAGCATTTAGTGAAATATTTAAAATGTAAATTACGGGGGAACTATTTATTTAAAGTGCAAGCTACAGACTCGGCTCTTCTGTTTCCACAATGTGTTTGTTTAAGAATAAGGGAGGTAAAATAGTTTATAAATAAATACAAATGAATGCAAGTATTGACCATTCCTATCAATAATATGGCTTTAGATTGATGGGTAACATGATAATTCTTTTTTTTATGTAGAAAGAGTATAAAAGATCCTTTGTGGTTTTAAATATTTTCCTTTTGAGCAATATCATGTGACTTTGGTAGGATACTTTAAAATACATGCACATGGTGGTGCATTTTTTTTACATGGAAAGCCTTGGTTTAACCCCTTAAGGACCGGACTGTTTTTGCGATGTTGTACATTTGCGACCAGGCATCTTTTTACACTTTGTGGTGTTTGTGTTTAGCTGTAATTTTCCGCTCTCTCTTATTTACTGTTCCCATACAAATTATATATTGTTTTTTTCAGGACAAAGGGGGCTTTCTTTACATACCATTATTTATATAATCTCATGTAATTTAATTTTTAAAAAATGAAAATATATGATGAAAAATTGAAAAAAATACATGTTTTTTGACTTTTATGTGAAAAATCTTTTACTCATCTACAAAAGCGAATGAAAAAAACTGCTAAATAGATTCAAAATGTTGTCCTGAGTTTAAAAATACCCAGTGTTTACATGCTTTTTGCTATTTTTTTGCATGTTATAGGGCTATAAGTACAAGTAGGATATTGCGGTTTCAAAACATACATTTTTAAAATGTATCAATAGTGACATTGTAACACTATTATCTGTCATAAATCTCTGAATAACATCCCACATGTACATATTTTTTTTAAAGTAGACAACCCAGGGTATTCAATATGGGGTATGTCCAGACTTTTTTAGTAGCCAGTTAGTCACAAACACTGGCCAAAGTTAGCGTTCATATTTGTTTGTGTGTGAAAAAAGTAAAAAACTAAATTGAACGCTAATTTTGGCCAGTGTTTGTGACTAAGTGGTTACTAAAAAAGACTGGACATACCCCATTTGCAATACCTTGGGTTGTCTTCTTTTGCAAATGGTATGCCATCATGGGGGTAATTCTCATTCCTGGGCTACCATACGCTCTCAAAGGCACGTAACCAACCTGGCCATTTTCAATGTAAAAATATTTGACCCATATATTTGACCCTGTAACTTTCAAAAACGCTATAAAACCTGTACATGGGGGGTACTGTTATACTCGGGAGACTTTGCTGAACACAAATATTAGTGTTTCAAAACTGGAAAATGTATCACAACAATTATATCATCAGTAAAAGTGCTGTTTGTGTGTGAAAAATGCAAAAAAAGTCACTTTCACTGACAATATCATCGCTGTGATATGTTTTACTGTTTTGAATCACTAATATTTGTGTTCAGCGAAGTCTCCCGAGTAAAACAGTACCCCCCATGTACAGGTTTTAGGGTGTCGTAGAACGTTACAGGGTAAAATACAGTGATAGCAAATTAAATTCTCTGGACTTTCGGCCTGGGTTGGCAGGCAGGCCCCTTAAATTGCAATCAATAAAATAACTTAATTATGTAAAAATATTACATAAATACGCACGTAGAATTTAAATATATATGCATATTTATATATTTGAAGTCTACGTGTATATTTATATAATTATTTATGTAATTTTGTATATGGACATATGAATAGTTCGTATTCTTTTTATTTATTTATATATACATAGATATATGTACAATTTCATTCTAAGTGTATTTTGATATAAATATATATATATTAATATCAAAATACAGTTAGAATAAAATTTCGTATAGATATATAATTTTTTTTATTTTTTATTATTATTTTTAATTTTTTTTATTTAATTTAATTTACTTATTATTTGTATTTTATAATAATATATATATACAATATATATAGTTATTATATATATTATATATATACGTGTGTAATTTAATTATAAGTGTATTTTTATATTAATATATGTACATATTAATATAAAAATACACTTAGCATGACATTATATATATATGATATATAGACATATATTATATAGGTATAATATATGTCTATATATCATATATATATATACACATATATAATAATATTTTTTTTTTATTAACTTTAACTTTATTTTTTTTTAATGATTTTACAGCAGCAGGGAGACTGCCTGTCAGCACAGACAGTCCCCCTGCAGGCAGACACTAGGACACCTATTGTGACCATGTGGTCGCCCTGTTGGGCGATCACATGGCCACAGGGGTCCTAATTCGCCATGGGGAGACTGTCTGGGCTGCAGGCAGTCTCCCCACAACGGGAGCACCGCCGATCGCCGCCGGGGGAACGACGGCAATCGGGTAAGTACATTTTAAATTAAGGACGGTTCAGGACCGTCGTCGGTCGGCAATGGGAAAATGCCAATGACGGTCCTGAACCGTCCCGCGTCCTTAAGGGGTTAAAAGGATATTGACCCCTTTTTTCAAATTGTAACAAAAATAAAACTGTTGAATGAACATTCCAGACACCACAAACATGTAGGGATAGAATTATTAGTATACAAGTCGAGGTCAAAGCAGAGAGAGAAGCAAGAAGACGTGAGATTAGGCCAACGTCAGGACAGGAGAGATCAACGAAAGTCAAAATATAAGCCAAGGTCAAAACTAAGTAAATCAGCAACACACAGTAAGCAGCTGTAACCCTTCATATCAGGACCAGATAGGGAGAAAAATTCAGCCCAGGGAGAGCAGTTTGCTAGCAGGGCCAAGGCCAGGAAGAGGCATTTTATGTCATCACCAAAGACAAGCATGCCCACACCAATGATTTTGTTAGTGTGATGCCCTTCCAGAGCATCCAGTACTCACAAATTGACAAAATGTCCTGTTTTTTCCTGTACAACGTAAGCATGCGCGTTTGCTAGTGACTTGCCTCTAGTATCCCCAATAGTGGGGGCTGTACTGTGTATGTGTATCTATCAGCTGCAAGGGGTTGCATTGTGTGTATTCGTTTAGGAATTATAGTGCACGTGTGTGTAGGTACAATAATGTGTGTATACCCATTGTACAGCGCTGCGCAATGTGTTGACGATATATAAATAATAATAGGGAGTTTAATGTGCATATGTGTGTATAAGGGGTGCAGTGTGTATAGGGGTATAGTGTGTGCACAGGGGTTGTAAAGTATGTATAGGGGTACAGCGTGTTCACAGGAGGTAGTGGGGGTATAGTAGTATAGTGTTTGTCTGTAGGGATATAGTGTGTATTTATAAGGGATATATTATGTTTGTGAGTACATACAGGGTGTAGTGTGTATATAAGGGTATATGGTGTGTGTAGTATGTTTGTGTGTGTAAATAAGTGCAGGGGTATTGTGTGTGTATATATAAGGGAGTATGTAGTGTGTTTTTTGGTAATTGTAAAGTGTTCAGTGTGTGTTTAGGTTGATTACAGTGTATGTAGTATGTTTGTGTGTAAGTGTAGAAGTTGTAGTGGGTATATACGGGATATAGAGTGTATGTAGTGTGTGCAAGTGCCTGGGGTGTAGTGTGTATATAGGGCTAAGGGATATAGAGTGTATGTAGTGTGTGCAAGTGCAGGGGGTGTAGTGTGTACAGGGCCGGCCTTAGGGGTGTGCGAGCTGTGTGGCCGCACAGGGCGCCATGGTGCAGGGGGCGCCCTGCGGCCGCATAGCTCACACGGCATGTCTGTTAGCCGCAATGCTAACAAGACATTTGCCTTGGGCGGCATTTTCCAGGGGGCGGCAAAAAAAGCCGCCCCCAAATGCCCAAGGCAAATGTCTTGTTAGCCTTGCGGCTAACAGACATGCCTGGCTGCTGGGCGGTCGGGTGGCACTGGCGGGCGGCTGGCGAGGGAGCACTTCCTCTGAGCTGTATGCTCAGCTCCCTCGTGCGCCGCAGAGTGAGGCTGGGAGCCGGAATATGACGTCATATTCCGTCTCCCAGCCTCACTCTGCAGCGCGCGAGGGAGCTGAGCATACAGCTCAGAGGAAGTGCTCCCTCGCCAGCCGCCCGCCAGCGCCGCCCGCCCAGCCCAGCAGCCACTGGACCACCAGGGAGGAAGAGACCCCCCCCCAGCATTCCCAAAGGCAAGGAGGCTGGGGGGGGTCTAAATAAATGTTAAAAAATTTGTTAATGTGGGTGTGTGTGTGTATGTTAGTGTGTGTGTATGTTAGTGTGTGTATGTTAGTGTGTGTATGTTAGTGTGTGTCTGTGTGTGTGTGTATGTTAGTGTGTGTGTATGTTAGTGTGTGTATGTTAGTGTGTGTGTGTGTATGTTAGTGTGTGCCTGTGTCTGTTAGTGTGTATGTTAGTGTGTGTCTGTGTCTGTTAGTGTGTGTGTGTGTGTGTGTGTATGTTAGTGTGTGTCTGTGTCTGTTAGTGTGTGTCTGTGTATGTTAGTGTGTGTCTGTGTCTGTTAGTGTGTGTCTGTGAGTGTGTTTGTCTGTTAGTGAGTGTGTGTGTGTGGCTGTCTGCCTGTGTGTGTCTGTTTGCCTGTGTGTGTGTGTGTGTGGGACTGTCTGCGCGCGTGTGTGTGTGACTGTCTGCGTGTGTGTGTGACAGGGTGTGTGGGAAGGGGTAAGGAGTGGGGAGGGGGGACGGGAAGGGGGGGCGCTGTGAAGATTTTTTGCACAGGGCGCCCAAATGCCTAAGGCCGGCCCTGAGTGTGTATATAGGGCTAGGGGATATAGAGTGTATGTATTATGTGCAAGTGCAGGGGGTGTAGTGTGTATATAGGGGCTTTAGTAAGAGGGACTTAAAAACAATTTAGTAATTTAATTAAAACATTTTTTTAACAACACATATTTATTTCCCTCTCCCTCTTATAATCTTTACCTACTCTGTGAGAGTCGAAGTGGAGCATAAATCTCTGTAAAGGATCAGTGATTATCATTTTTAATTTCTAGCCACAAAAGCTCAATAAACACCATTTAATACCATACAGCAAAACCAGCCTATAAACTTATGTCCCAATTATACAAAGTTCTCCAACTCTTTATCTATTTTCAATTTTGCAACCTGGGCTTCAGAAAGAGGATTATCTTTATACCTGTAGTGTTTCTGCCAAAGCATGTAGTCAATTCTGTCAATGATTCAAAAGGTGTTCTGCTTACTGTATCCCGAAGACATCAGTGTTATCTCAGTATTGATTCTTCAACTTTTAGGGGGAGAGGGGGCACGCTGATCATAATCCCTGGTGGTCTTGTGGGTTGGTTAGTTGTATAATGGTACAAGACTGCTGATCCAGACACTTATTTCAGACACATATTTCAAAGCCACAGGTTTATTTAAATCAATCAATGCACCAGCATTCCTTCCACCTGCCAGCTGTTGGGATGATTGACCAACAGACAGATAATCCATATGTTTTCCAGAGTCCTAATCCTTTGGCCATCAGTCCTAGCAGGCTGCGACTCCCCAAGCCAACTCGTCACTTCCGTCACTTGCGCTGGCCAGGAAAACCGCATGCTGTGACAAAAAGAAGAACAGAAACAACACCAAAATCAACAAAAGCACACAATAACAACCAGGGAGGGAGGGCGGGAAACTTCTTAAACCTAAGGGACGGGTCCTTCTTAACAAGTGGTAAGTACCCTCCCCTCTGAGCCCCTTTTATCTTGTCCCCTTTTTGCAACATTGTATCCCCATTTTAGCCCTCCCCTACTATGGGCAGCAGTCATGCCTCCCATTTCTTGTCAGTCCAGGGAAATCCTGACCGGTGTTGCAGAGTTTTGTTGTGGGTTACCATGGCAACGCTCTGATAATATCTGAGCTTGCAAAAGGAAGGCTTCTGGTGCATTTGTCTCCGTAACCTTACCTTCACTTTGGCTCGTGAAGGCCGGTCTTACACATAGAAACATAGAAACATAGAAACATAGAATGTGACGGCAGATAAGAACCATTCGGCCCATCTAGTCTGCCCAATTTGCCCATCTAGTCTGCCCAAAAATGGCAAATGGACCTTGCTTTAGCCGGCAGGGTCCATCTGCCATTTTTGCTTGATGGTCATCCCAGGCCTGCTTTCTCTATATTATACATAACAATTTTAAATTACATATAGGGGATTATTTATCAGAGTGCTATTTTGGGGCAAAGCACAACATGTTAAAAAATATTGTGTTTGTTGGCATGGTGATTGTTCCTTATTTAGCACTTTGCCCCAGTGTAGCACCTGATTTTGCCTTTAATAAATCTTCTCTGTAATCCTTATTTTGAATAATACAACCATGGGCAAGGGGGGGGGGCACTTGCCCCTCCCAGGGTTTTTCAACTTGTCCCCCTTCCTCGCAGGATAATCTGAAGTGGGTACTTTGTTTAAAAAAAAACAAAAAAACCTGCACTTACAAACAGTGTGTGCACTGCCACACTGCTCAATAAGCATCAGAGTGTTCACTCCCGTGAGTGGGCTGCAATAGAGAGCAGGGTTAGACTTCTATTACTGCTCCCTCCTACCTGCAGGGGGCACCAAACTGAGCTCAGTTCTCTGCAAGGACGACCAGTCCCATTCCACTCAGCCAGACTACACCAGAGCAGGTAGGGAGTGAATCACTATACAATTAGGAATGGACAGATAGGGAGGGTTTTATACGGAGAAAAGGGACAGAATGGGGAATGGGAGGGGGAATATTGAAGGGACACAATAGTCACCAGAACAATTACAGCTTAATGTAGTTGTTCTGGTGAGTATAATCATTTCATGCATTTCAGAGAAAAGGCAGTGTTTAAATTGCCCCTAGGGACACTTCCAAGTGGCCACTCCTCAGATGGCCACTGGAGGTGCTTCCTGGCTCAGTGCTGCACAATAGGCAGCTCTGCCATTCAGCGTCCCCATGAGTTATTTAAAATCAAGCTTTGCCTTAAATTTGTAATTTAAGTTTCAATTTGCTTTAATCTGGAGTAGCTCAATATATAGAATGTATATACACACATACACACACTCACCAGTTTTTATCATTCAGTGCCTCTCCCAAGGTTGGGTTCTGTATCCGCCCCTGGTGCTATGTCCGGTTGACTGGCACACAGCATTCCCCTTCCTGACAGTCAGTGAATGTAGCCATTACCTTGGTCTGCTCTGCCATGCTACTTGGAGATCAGCAGGCACATGAGGAGAGGGGGGAAGACACATAGAGAGGAAGGGGGCGTGAAATGAGACACATGAAGGGGTTGGAAGATGAATGAGACAAATGGAGGGGTTAGAATGAGACACATGAAGGGGCTGGAATATGAATGAGACACATGGAGGGGCTGGGGGCAAAATGAGACACATAGATGGGCTGGGGAAGAATGAGACACATGGAGGGGATGGGGGGAATGAGACACACTGAGGGGCTTGGAGGAGAATGAGACACATGGAAGGGCTAGGGGTCAGAAAGAGACAAACAAAGGGACTGTGGAAGGGGATCAAGAGACACACAGAGGGGCTGGAGAAGGGAAAAAACAGAAACACAAATGGGCAGGGAGACAAAAACACAAAGGTGCCGGGGAAGAGGACAATGACACACTGAGGAGCTGGAGAAGGGCAGAATGACACAGAGGGGCTGGGAAGGGAAGAATGACACAGAGGGGCTGGGAAGGGACTCAAGAGACACACAGAGGAACCGGGGAAGGAGACAATGACACACAAAGGGGCTGCAGGGAAATAAGAGACACACAAAGAGGGAAATGGGGGGTGTCAGACATAAAGGGTAAAATGGAAGATAAAATATACTAATAGGGGGGTAATAGATAAGGACTATGCCCCTCCTCTTCATGACACTGTCAAAAAGGGGCGTGGCCAACCGCCGAGCAAGATGGACGCCTGAAACTCTGCTCCGGCACGAGGGCTCCTCTAACTTCACATCTACACAAGCTGAAACTAAGATTAACTCCACCAAAACATAACGGCAGCCTCCAAAACCAAGAAGACCTCATCGAAAGCCGAGAAAATTAACTTTTTCGGGCACAAATCCTCCTCCACGGCAGACCCGCTGCAGGCGGCAGGACATGAGGAAATAGACGCAGACGCTGCGAATCCTGGGCTACTGAAAGATCCCCATGCTACAGAAGGCCTGACACGGAGCCACTTCGAAAACGCCATGGAAGCTATGGCTGAAAAACTCATACATACCTGGCAAATGACCGCCGACCAGATCAAGAAAGAGGTGAGGGACCTCTCGGCCAGGACACTGGCGGTGGAACAACGCCATCAAGAGCTCGAGGACAAACAAGTTACCGCTTCGGAGCACATCCAGGAACTCCAGCGCAAGATGGCGACTATGGAGGAACGCATGGCGGACCAAGAGGACAGGGCACGCAGGAACAATCTGCGTCTCCACGGCATTCCCGAAACAGTTCTCCCCGAAGATCTGCAGGCCTACGCAAGAGGCCTTATGAAAGCTTACGCCCCTGATATACCAGCAGACATGCTCTTAGTAGACCAGATCCATAGAGTGGCAAAACCAAGGAACCTACCAGACTCAGTGCCACGGGATGTACTTCCCAGGGCCCATTACTTCCACATAAAAGAGTTGGTCCTCCGTGCTCATAGAAATAAAGTGGACCCACATGAAGACTTTCCATCTGTGCGCATCATGCCGGATATTTCCTCGGCCACTCTCCGTCGCAGAAAAGACTTCCAGCGGATCACTACAGCACTGCGCACTCATGGCATACGCTACCGATGGGGGTTTCCAACGAAGCTGATCCTCACTAAAAATGGGAAAACAACCCTTCTTCCGTGATACAGCACGTGATACAACACGCAGAGTACAAACAGGAGAAGTTACGTATAACTGCGTGTTGTTTGAACAACGTGGAATTATGAAGGAGAATTTGTCGAGTCTGATCCCACAACTTCCTCAAATTGGCAACATGGACATCAACCGACGGTACCCCTTGGGAAGGAGAAACCGAGGGAAGAATAGGAGGATGAAAGCCATAATTCATGAAAAAGGGGCTAGAACGAGTCGAATCGCAAACGAGATTGTTGTGTGCAAACTCCGCCCAAGGAGTCAGACCGACCCAATCGTCCTGGTGTTCGGAAACAAAACAACGCAAATATTGTTCAATCTTTTGGTTGGTGCGTTCAGCAGCTCCGTTAGACTGGGGATGATATGCAGAAGAGAAATTCAATTTGATACCCAATTGAGAACAAAAGGATTTCCAAAAACGGGAAACAAATTGGGAACCTCTATCAGAGACAATTTCGGAGGGTATACCATGTAAACGAAAAATCTCTCTCGCGAATATCTCAGCCAATTCGGGAGAAGACGGAAGTTTAGGTAAGGGCACAAAATGAGCCATCTTAGTAAACCTGTCAACCACCGTGAGAATAACAGTCTGTCTTTTAGAAATAGGCAAATCGACAATGAAATCCATAGCCAAACATTACCATGGTCTCTGGGGAATTTCCAAGGGGTGCAAGAGCCCACAAGGAAGCGTATGAGGTTGCTTAGTCTTCATACAGACCTCACATGCCCCGACGAAATCCTTAATATCCTTACGTAATGAAGGCCACCAGAAATCTTTAGAAATCAAGGAACACGTCTTGCGTATGCCAGGATGCCCAGCCACCTTGCTGTTGTGAAAGCACTGCAACAGTTCCAGTTGGAGTTCAGGAGGAACGAAGTGCCGTGCCCCGGGAGCCTGTCTGGGAGCCAGATGCTATACCTTCATGATCTCGGCAAGCAACGGGGAGTGTATCCTGAGATTCGTGTTGGCGATAATATTGCACTTGGGAACTACAGAGGACAAAACCGCATCAGATATAGTAGAGGGTTCATGTTGGCGAGACAAAGCATCGGCCTTAGAGTTCTTAGAACCAGGTCTATAAGTGAGCACATAATTGAAATGAGTGAGGAATTAGGACCAACGAGCTTGCCTGGCGGACAAGCGCTTGGCTTCCCCAATATAGGACAAGTTCTTGTGATCTGTCAAAATAGTAACAGGGTGCAAGGTCCCTTCCAATAAATGTCTCCACTCCTTTAAAGCCATAATAACCGCTAATAGTTCCCTGTCACCAATGTCATATCTGCTTTCAGGCCCAGACAATTCCTTGGAAAAAAAAACACATGGATGTAACGGTTTATCCACACCTAATCTTTGAGACAAGATAGCACCTATACCTGTCTCCGAGGCGTCTACCTCGAGTAGAAAAGGCAAAGACGTATCAGGATGAACTAAAATCGGTGCTGAAGCAAAAAGATCCTTGAGAGTTTTGAAAGCAACGAGAGCTTCAGTAGACCAAGTCTTAGTGTCAGCCCCCTGTCTAGTCATATTGGTAATAGGCGCAATAATAGACGAGTATCCTTTAATGAAGCGCCTATAATAATTGGAGAATCCAATAAACCTCTGAATGGCCTTGAGTCCCCTGGGCAATGGCCAATCTAAAATAGACTGGAGTTTAACCGGATCCATCTTAAACCCGTCCCCAGAAATAATGTACCCAAGAAAGTTTATCTGAGACTGGTCAAAACTACATTTCTCCAATTTGCTGTACAATCCATGTTGTAGAAGTTTGCGCAATACCCTTCTGACTTGTCTGTGGTGAGTCTCAATCTCACTAGAGTGTATAAGTATATCATCCAGATATACAATAACGAAATCATGTTGAAATTCCCTAAGAACTTCATTAATCAGGTCCTGAAATACTGCTGGTGCATTACAGAGACCAAAAGGCATTACCGTGTACTCATAGTGCCCGTAACGGGTATTGAAAGCTGTTTTCCATTCGTCTCCCTGTTGAATTCTCACCAAGTTATACGCCCCTCTGAGATCTAACTTGGTGAAAATTTTGGAGCCTTTTAAACGATCAAAGAGCTCAGTAATCAAAGGAATCGGGTAGGCATTTCTAATAGTTATTTTATTCAATCCCCGATAATCAATACAAGGCCTTAATGTACCATCTTTCTTATTCACAAAAAAGAACCCGGCCCCGGCAGGGGAGGAGGATCTCCTAATGAATCCCTTGTCCAGGTTCTCACGAATATACTCCTCTAAGACTAGGTTCTCCTTAGTAGATAAAGGATATACCGTGCCCCTCGGAGGCATGGTACCGGGCAAGAGTCTGATCTTGCAGTCAAAGGACCTGTGTGAAGGTAGAGTGTCAGCATTCTTCTTGTCAAAGACTGCCTTTAAATCCAGGTATAGGGGTGGTATTTGTAAGTCTGTAGATTGGGTAGAATTAACCAGTGTGTCAGCTACGCAAACCGGTGAGACCTTCTGTAAGCACCTGCTTTGGCAACCTTGACCCCAAGAGACTATCTCACCCAATTCCCAATCGATAAAGGGGTTATGTTTATTAAGCCAAGGATACCCCAAGACTATTGGAACAGAAGGAGATGAAATAAGCATAAAAGATATACCTTCCTCGTGTAAGATACCAACAGTTAAGTTAACAGGTATGGTCTCATGAAAAATAACAGGTTCAGATAATGGTCTACCATCTATGGCCTCAACGGCCAAGGGTGTATCCCTTAGCTGGGATGGGATAGAGTGTTTAGTGACGAAGACTTGGTCAATAAAGCTTTCAGCAGCTCCGGAATCTATCAACACCATAGTATTTAATACTCCCTTCTCCCA
The DNA here is from genome assembly GCF_036172605.1 of Pelobates fuscus. Lineage (NCBI taxonomy): Eukaryota > Metazoa > Chordata > Amphibia > Anura > Pelobatidae > Pelobates > Pelobates fuscus. The sequence goes on along the minus strand of NC_086326.1, from coordinate 69,872,822 downwards.
AGCTAAAGAAACAGGTAGTAGAAGCCTATGATCTTTATAGTCATGTATAGAGGACAAGATAGAAACACCCAAGGCCTGTCCTCTAGAGGAACTTAGGTGCGAGCGTTTCCCGGGCGGTTAGGACAGTTTAGGCGTAGGTGACCTCTTGCTCCACAATACATGCACAACCCCTCCCTTCTCCTGTACTGTCTCTCCTCTTCTGAGAGACGAGTATTGCCTATATGCATAGGTTCTGGAAGCGCTAAAGTTGTAGATTCAGGACTTTGGAATGAGGGAGCTAGTCTAAAGGAAGGTCTACGGGTTCTATCTCGAGTGTTCTGTCTCTGTCTTAAACGTTCATCAATTCGAGAAATAAAAGAAATTAAATCCTCCAAATTTTCAGGAAGCTCTCTTGTGGCAACCTCATCTAGAATTTCGTCAGATAGTCCGTTTAGAAATACGTCCATATAAGCCTGTTCATTCCACTTGACTTCTGCTGCCAAGGATCTGAACTCTAAGGCATAATCAACAAGGGTTCGGTTATGTTGTCTAAGACGTAACAGTAGTCTAGCAGCATTAACCTTTCTACCTGGAGGATCAAAAGTCCTTCTAAAAGCAGTGACAAAGGCATTATAATTATAGACTAACGGATTATCATTCTCCCACAAAGGATTAGCCCATCTCAAAGCTTTATCAATGAGTAGTGTGATTATGAATCCAACCTTCGCCCTATCTGTAGGGTAGGAGCGGGGTTGTAATTCGAAATGAATACCTATCTGGTTTAAAAAACCTCGACACGTATCCGGAGAGCCACCATAACGTACAGGGGGAGTTATACGGGATGAAGCACCTACTGTGGCTACCTCTAGGCCTGAACTTACAGGAGAGATGGGTGCAGTACGCATCTCTTCTGATTGGTTACTAGAACGAGATAGTAAGGCTTGCAACGCTAGAGCCATCTGGTCCATTCTATGATCCATGGCCTCAAATCTAGAGTCAGGAGAACCGACCTGAGTGTTTGTACCTGCAGGATCCATTGGCCCTGTCGTAATGTCAGGATCGGGACAGGGATCCAACACGCAGAGTACAAACAGGAGAAGTTACGTATACCGGACCTTAGAATGGCCGGACTAACGTAAGGAGTAAGCAAAGAATGGTCTAGAGACAAGCCGAGGTCGAGGGAACGAGAGAGCAGGTAAACGAGAGACAAGCCGGGTCAAAAGGGTAATAGAGGTAAGCAGGGTAGAATAATACAAGCCGGGTCAGAACCAAAGAGACAAATAGAAATAAGAGCGCTGAGTGACTAGACTAGCTAGAACCACGACAGGGCAATGAACCAATACACAAAACCTTATTTTATACCCTGGTTCTAAATAGATGATCACGCCCCCGACGAGTCCTGATTCGTGCTCAGGACTTGATTGACAGGTCGGAACGGATAGTCGTCATGACGTCGGCTACTAGAGCCGCGTCATAAAAGGAGGCGGATCAGAGGCGTCCGGCGTGTAAACTGCCGAGAGAACTGCGAGGAACGAGTGAGTCAGCCCCTCTGAGAGGACGGAATTCTAAGTGTCTCACCTCCTCTGAGGTAGAGACAACAGGTACCCTGACAGTAATCACCCAGGCAAAGCCGCCGTCCTTCAAAGCAGCATGGGAACTAGATTTAGGGCACAAACTCACGAACGAAGAATGGCTAGACATCTTCCAAGCCAATAAAAAACTGACCCTCTGCACATCTCACGCAGAACTCGCTCGCAAACTACTCTATCAGTGGTACCTAGTCCCCACGAGACTTAAACATAGCTATCCTAACGCACCGGATACATGCTGGCGCTGCCAAAGAGACAGAGGCACTTTCATGCACATATGGTGGCACTGTCCACTTCTACAGCAATATTGGTCACAAGTCCTAGACCTAGCAAGACGATGCACCCAACTGCATATTTCCCTACTACCAGAATTATTTCTGTTACTCCTACTTCCGCGAACGCCCCACAACCATACTAAATATTTGTTATACCACATCTGCATAGCAGCCCTCACTGTCATAAGTAGACAATGGAAACAAACGACTGCTTCAACGATCCACCAATGCATTGCAGCAGTGGAAATGAACAAAACTTATGAGAGTATAGCGCGGAAATCAAACCAGGGGGCCCCATTCTGGGCCACAGCATGGACCATTTGGGACAACACTAAATCAGGCTGAACCTACCAAAACACACCATACGCCTTAGACGACACTCCTCCCTGCTTGGAGGCAACACGTGAGGTCTCTCACTCACACTGGCTGGCTTGCACCTACTCACTAGGCCTCACCTATACACCTACATCACACACATGCCTGCTGAATACACACATACACGTCACTCATCCTACACTCACTCCCTCTGCTCCTCCCCCAACCACACCCTGTATATACTGTCCCCTCGCCTACATAATGCTCACCTCGCAATAAGAGTTGAACCATAAGACCAGACTACCCGAGACCCACAGTGGTGGCACATTGCTCATGAACACATGTAGATGATGTGATGCAAAAGGACCATAAAGTCTCGGACACAATATGTTATCGAGTATATACATTGTAATGTACGATATTGGAATGTCTCGCTGAACATTTGCCCATGTTATTCCATTGTAATCTTGATTTGCATATGATAATCTACATTGATTGATCTAACCCCTCCCCCCCCCTTTTTTGCCTTCTGTATCCCCTCCCTGAACTTCTATCCTACAAAATAAAAATTGTCAAATCAAAAAAAAAAGGGGATTACAATTATGCACCCCTCCTCCCCCCTTTGGAACAATTCCTGCGGACACCTATGAATACAACAAAACATTTTTTCTAATATTAATTAGGTCTATTAAGGTGATATCTAATAAGAGTCTCGCTAAGATGAGGGGGGACTTTAAACGATCATCTGTATATCTGCCCTATTATGTTATAAGCAGCATTAACACACTGACATCCAAAAGTGAACAAAAAGTTATCTATCAATCCTTACAGTTAAACTTACAAAATCACTTCACACTAGCCGGGTACAGTGCTTCTTTTAATTAACACATATAAATCAGTTAGATTTGTAACTGTCAGAATTGATGACATGTCTACATGTTAAGGCTAGTGTTTCAATACGGTTTATATCTTAATTTGACAGATGTACAGCTTTGATATTTTCATAGAAATTAATTTATACCGCGGTATATATCTCCTAACTGTGAGTGATTTACCAGCTGTCTCTGTGGGTGGTCTGCCACAACTTTCACCACGGTCTTTTTTGAAGATCCCGACCGCGGTGCATATCATCGTTCCTCGACGGACCCCTTTTGAAGTGGGTCGGATGCCGGCGGCATAGAACTCCCTCCCAAACCCCCCGTTTTTTGGTGGTTTTTTTCTTCCATTACCTCGGTGGGGGGCCCACACCGAGGCAGGTACTTTTATTATTGTTTATTGACTTTTTATATATTTTCTATATATTTATCATTCCTTTATTGTTTATAGATACATTTTTTGTGGTTGCTTTTTTATGTTATTATTTGATCTTTTTGGCAGCTGTTTTGATACTATACTTTATTTTACACTTTGTACCCACAATATAGAGTTAGGTGATAAATTATTTACATTCCACTCTGTATTGTATTATATATTCAAAAGAAAGAGTTGATTGGTACATTGTTTATTATAGTGGATCCGTGTACACATTGTGATTTTTTATTTATTTAATGTTTCCCTTGATTTTTTAAATAAATATATTTATTGTATAGGAGTTATATCTCAATAAATACAATAGTCATATTTTTCTAAACATCTATTCTTGAGCGCACATACTTTTTTATATTCTTTTGAGCTACCACTCAATTCCAGACGCTTGTGAATGTATGTAGCTGCCAACCCCTAATATTTGTTGTTTAATACACCTTGTATCCATTTTTTATAGAAATTAATTTAACCAGTTAAAATGGGGTAAACATTTTAGTATACCAATTCTAGTTTTCAGTTAACCACTTCACTAAAGTTCAATATTTTGTTCTAGATGACAAAAATCTTTCTCAAAGCAAACCATGAATGTGTTGCTCATATATATGTGTGTTTGCGTGTGTGTGTGTTTGTGTCATTGCTGTGAAACCTGACATACAAAAATATATATATTTATGTACATTATTGGATGTGGTCTTACCACTTGAGAAAGCCCTAAGGGGAGAAACGCGTTGTGGTTTTTATGCTGTTGTTAAAGTATTTTGGCTACCTCACTACTTGCCTTTTAGCCATATATTTTTAGAACGTATTATTATTTATTTTTATACTTTTACCTGACATCTGGACCCACCACCTACTGTGGACAACCAACCAAATAAATCCTTGTTGGGCATTATACCACCAAAGCTTGATACATAGAGTGGTTAGTCTGCTCATTCTATTGTAAGTATGTTTTTATATACCTTATTGATACTTACCTATCTATATAGAGAGCACTATTGGCTGCTCTTTTGTCATTCCATATGATCTTCCTCATCGTTATCCAGTTGTGATATACCATTCTACTGTGTACCAAAACCAGAGGGATATCCTGCAAGTGTGGATTCTATACCGCTACATGCGGTTTTACCTAGAGCTGGTTATAGCTCTACCATATGTGAGTTGATATCTTATCTAAGTGTCGTTTGTCCTACCACGTACTACCATATTGCACTATTGGTTTGCCTCTGTTTTTGCTTCCTTTTCATATTCTACTATTAAGCAAAGCTACCAAGAAAGTCTCATACCAGGACTAGAAGATCTATTACCATCTTTGAGACTGTGCTGTACCATTTGGTATTTTTTATTCTTTTAAGTTTTATTGTGGACTCTTTTTATATCATGTGGGTTTTTCATTGATCTTATTGATTTTATTATTATTGTTCTTATTATTATATACTATTGTGCTTGAAGTATTTTTCTTGGCACTACCTGTGTATTGTTGTTTGACGTGTTCTAGTTTTCTTGGGGGTTGGAGGGATTCCCCTATTATCAGGTGTGCTGCCTCTCATCCTAGTGTTCTTAGTTTGTTTAGGCTGCTTTATTCTTTCTTCATTGATTGTGGTGCGCTTAGCACTTTATAAGTCATATTAGACAGAAATAGTACAGTACGTGCAAATATTATGTAGAGATCATATATATTTAGTATGTCTCTCACAAATGTCAAAGCTTAAAGGGACACTATAGTCACCAAAACAATGTTTAACATAATGACGAGTTTTGGTGTATAGCTCATTTCACTGCAGTCTCACTGCTCAATTCTCTGCCATTTAAGAGTTAAATCAGTATGTTTATGCAGCCCTAGTCCCACTTTCCTGCATGTGACTTGCACAGCCTTCCTAAATCCTTCCTGTAAAGAATCATCATGTAATGTTTACACTTCCTTTATTGAGAATTCTGTTTCATCTAGAGTTTCTTATCTCCTTTATGTTAATAGCTTGTTAGACCCTGCAAAGGCCTCCTGTATGTAATTAAATTTTAATTTACAGAGCAGGAGGTATTTTTATTATTATTATTATTATTATTATTATTATTATCATTATTGCCATTTATATAGCGCCAACAGATTCCATAGCGCTTTACAATATTATGAGAGGGGGGATTTAACTATAAATAGGACAATTACAAGAAGACTTACAGAAACAATAGGTTGAAGAGGACCCTGCTCAAACGAGCTTACAGTATATAGGTACAAACTTTTAAAGTACATCTAATTGAATATTAAACCATTTTGATTTCATGCAGGCTGTATCAGTCACAGCCAGTGAAGGTGTGAATAGGGTTCCATAAACAGAAACAAAAGTGATTTAACTCCTAAATGGCAGAGAACTGAGGAGTGAAACTTCAGACGCATGATCTATACACAAAAACTGTTTCATTAAGCTGAAGTTATTTTGGTGACTTTAAGTCTCAATTTTGTATGAAATATTTGGTAGTGTATTGTTATCTGTTCCCTAAATGCATGTTAGTTGAAGAAATAGATGTTTCTAAGAATACAGTAAAGGAAATTGTTTTAAATGATCAAACAGCATATTGAAGACTTAAACCAAGGTCATCCTCATCCAGGGTAGAGAATAACACACACAAAAAAAAACCACAAACAACAAACCTCTTACAACTGTCAGGGTATTTATTTCGGCAGACATTTTGTGCTGTGATAGAAATTAAAAGTGTATATTGCCAGAGTCACTCAGAACAGAGCAGACTCCATTTTGCTATCTTCAAGCTAACAAAGACACAAAATTTCTATCCTTTCTGTAACACTAACCACATAGCCTGAGCTAAAGAATGCTTTGTATAAACAAACCAAGTGATAATAAATGAGACAGGGGGATGGATGCTCTGCCTAGATGTTAATGGTATAGAAATAATTCTAAACCCAGACATTAGTGACAGAGAAGATTAAATAATTTAATTTTACTTTCTAAATTTTACAAGGTCCCATTGTAAGTTAGGGGTCAAATTTAGTTTCTAACTGTCATTTTAGAAATTACAACAGAAATTGTCGACGCACTGTCTGGAGAAAGTCTTTGAACTGACAAGTAAATTTAAGTTATGGTAGCCATATAGATAAGCCAAATGACGTCAAAATAGCCATCAGGAAAAGTTAACTCTTTCCTGGATAGGAAAGTTTAGTGAGACGAGACTGCCCTCTATAGACCAAATACCTAAATTGCAATCTGCAGGTTGACCACACCTTCAGTTTCCTATTGGCCTTATCACCTAATGACGTACAGAAAGTCTGGCCATTTCAAAGTGAGGATCGCAGGCTAAGTGAGCTAAGCAAGTGAGTCAGAGGAGAGTCAGTCGGAGTTGAAAGAGAAAATTGGGCTTCCAGATTCGGACATGCAGAAAGATCTATGACAGACAAATACTCCTGGAACTAACACTCAAGCAACACTGGCATACTTCCATGCAATCAATCGTACATGCATTCAAGTTCTGGGACTATCTAAAAGCATCTGATGAAAAAATCTATTTAACTGGTAATTACACTGGTTTTATTTAATTAATCTAAATTAATTGAAAATCTAATAGCATGATATATGACTGGATAAATCACGATCAGATCAGATTTTGATATTTAGAATTCTTAGTTTACTAAAGAATATATAGTTATAAACATTCCATTCTGCAGGTAGAATTAAGGATAATTATATATTAATGTGATTTATCACATGTTAGCATACCGTTATTTTTATCCAGGGGTATTGATTTTCTCTAAAATAAGATAAGATATCTTTTTAGGCAAATTAAAATTCGTCTTATAGAATCTGGTAGATTACTCTTATTGGATGGTTCTAAGGAAATGATTAATGAGCTGGTTTAAATGTTATTTTAAAGGACCACTCTAGTGCCAGGAAAACATACTCGTTTTCCTGGCACTAGAGTGCCCTGAGGGTGCCCCCACCCTCAGGGACCCACTCCCGCAGGGCTCTGGGGGAAGGAAGGGGTTAAACTTACCTCTTTCTCCAGCGCCGGGCGAGGAGCTTTCCTCCTCCTCCTCTTCTTCCTCGCGACGTCATCGGCTGAATGCGCATGCGCGGCAGAAGCCGCGCTCGCATTCAGCCGGTCGCATAGGAAAGCATTCATAATGCTTTCCTATGGACGCTTGCGTGCTCTCACTGTGATTTTCACAGTGAGAAGCACGCAAGCGCCTCTAGCGGCTGTCAATGAGACAGCCACTAGAGGCTCTGGAGGCTGGCTTAACCCTCAGTATAAACATAGCAGTTTCTCTGAAACTGCTATGTTTATTAAAAAAAAGGGTAAAAGCTAGCTGGACCTGGCACCCAGACCACTTCATTAAGCTGAAGTGGTGTGGGTGCCTAGAGTGGTCCTTTAATTAAAATTACATGAGAATAGGTATTATATGCCTAACCAGAGTTGAAAGGGTTACTCAGTTGATCTAACTGTTAGCCAAAGTTTTATGGCCTTTCGCTGCGCTGTGTCAAGTTACTTTATTTATCTGTGAAGCCCCTCATAAATCTTGTCTTGACAATTGATGCTGTGTTAACCATTGGAACGTGTATTGCCATTGTATTGCATACTATATTATACTAAATATTAATTGATTATTATCACGCATGTTACATATTATTATTATCTTATTTGTCACAATAAATTATATCTATTTTTATAACAAATTGTGAATTTATTTATATGGAATACATTTCACTTACATGATAACGATCTTTGAGATCTAGAGAGTTGAAATAGTGGGCAATTCTAGACTGTTTAATATTATCATCCCATAAATTTCCCCACACAACTCTTCATTAAAGTGGTCATGTCATCCATTGCCTTTATAAACTTCATAGTGCTATCAATCTGATCTCAATAGACATTGGACTTGACATTGGAGCTGGGTCGCTGCCAAATGCACATCAAATAAGATTATTCTTTTAGACATCTTGAACATGTACCTTAGCACAGCATCTGCAGATTGTATAGTCAAAAATAACTTCTTTAACACTTTGAGGTCTTATGTCGGAATATATCTGACAAAATATTTTACCTCTTGAGGTCCAATGTCAAATTGTGCCTGGAGAGCATCACCGCTCCTCCGTGTTGGGACCTCCCAGCCTATGTGCACCAAGCACATTCGCAGCACCTGGCACGGAGGATCAGCGGTACTCTTCAGGGAAAATCTGACATTGGACCTCAAGAGGTATGTGTAAATTGCTGCAGCCCAACATCTTTCTAAAACCAATGCTAAGAGATATGGAATTGTGAGGGCAGTCATGAGAGGAGAATGGGAGTAATTGGAAGATGTATAGGAAGATCTTAAATTGAACTGTTGTTATCTAGGATCCGGGGCCATATATTATGGGAAAATCCGGGCCCAGCTTTATGTCTTGGAGCTTTGAGTGTTTTTCAACTCGACCCTCACAAAATCATTCTGCTTCAAATGACAGCACATACAGTCTAGAACAAAAAATGTTGAGCCATTTCTGTTTAAGCATTGACAAGTCTGTATTCATTACAATCCAGTCATTGAATTTTAAATGACACAATTAATTATTATACGGGGGCTGTCAAGAAGGATGGGGGCAACTGACTCCAGTGCATTAGAAGATAAGGATTTTAGACTGCACCCTAAATTAATTCTACAGATTTAAAGATGCTTCATTAGGGTGGTTTAGCATAGTATTACAGGTGTGAGGCAGTAGGCAAGTATTGTGCAAGACTTTGCTAGTTCTAGCATAGGCTAGATTAGGGTGGGCAAACGCTAGATCTCCAGATATTTTAGAACTGCAAATTGCATGATGCTTTGCAATATTAAAGGCTGGCCAAGCATCATGGAAGTTCTAGTTCCACAATTTCTGGATATTTGCCTTTTGCCCAGTCTTGGTCTAGTATGTGTCCCTTAGGCATTCACAGATCTCTTGCAATGCTCCATCAGGATGTGCAGGTCATTCTGAGGCTGCATGTATATATGATGCCACACCTCGTAACTTCAGCACTTTCTATCTGTAAAATGTATATATTGTATATTCTATGTAAGTAGGATCATCCACACAGAGATTTGTGAGTTTCAGTTCATTCATGTGCACTTGTCCTCCACACCAAAAGTGTGGAGTGAAGGCTAGCCTGTCTGGTCCAATCACACAGAAGAGCTACTGTAGCTCAGACTGCTGTAAAACTTAAAGTTGGTCATGATAGAAACGCTGTCAGAGCACACAGTGCATCACAATTTGTGTGGTGTATGGCAAATTGTTCAGAAATGGTTTAAGGAACATGACAAAAAGTGTTTAAAGTTTGCTTTGGCCTTCACATTCCCAAGATCTCAATCCTATTGATTTGCTGGAACAACAAATCCGATCCATGGAAGCCCCGCCTCACAACTTGCAGGACTTAAAGGATCTGCTGCTAATGTCTTTGTGCCAGATACCACAGGACACGTTCAGAGGTCTTGTGGAAACCATGCCTCAATGCATCAGAGCTGTTTTGAAAGCACAAGGGGAACGTAGACAATATTAGACAGGTGGGTTTAATGTTGTGGCTGATCAGTGTATGTAATGTTTGTATATTAGGCATGTGCATGGGGAAAATATTCGGTTTGGTTCGGCATTCCGAAATTCGGAATTTTTGCAATTCGGGACTTCGGCAATTCGGAATTTCGGCACTTCGGAACTTCGGCACTTCAGCACTTCGGAACTTCTGCACTTCGGCTGTTCGACATTTCGGAAATTCGGCAACTTCGGAACTTCGGCACTTCGACACTTCGGAACTTCGGCATTTCGGAACTTCGGAATTTCCGGACTTCGGCACTTCGGGACTTCTATTGCAGCCACTTAGTAGATAACTCCCTAATTCCCACGGTATTAGGGAGTTATCTACCAAAAGGCTGAAAGACCTAAATTGGTCTTTCAGCCAAATTTACTAATGCTAAGTAAAAATGACTTAGTATTAGTACATTTTGCCCCTACTCGCTATACCGCGAGTAGAGGCATGTCTAGTAAACAGTGGCTGCTCACTGTTTTAAAAAAAATAAAAAATAGACCCCCCCGGCGGGTGCAGCTCTAAAGTAAAACGATGGGGGGACCTATTGTCCTCCCCCCGGCCCCCACCCCTGAGCGGTGGGTGGGGGCCCTAAATACTAATAAGGTGGGGGGGACCTAATGTCCTCCCCCCTGCCCCCCACCCCTGAGCGGTGGGTGGGGTCCCTAAATTGGTATAAGGGGGGGACCTAATATCCTCTCCCCTGGCCCCCACCCCTGAGCGGCGGGTGGGGGCCCTAAATACTAATAAGGGGGACCTAATGTCCTCCCCCCTGGCCCCCACCCCTGAGCAGTGGGTGGGGGCCCTACAGTAAAATAAGGGGGGGGACCTAATGTCCTCCCCCCTGGCCTCCACCCCTGAGCGGCGGGTGGGGGCCCTAAATCCTAAAAAGGGGGGACCTAAGGTCCTCCCCTCTGGCCCCACTCGTGAGCGGTGGGTGGGGGCCCTAAATACTAATAAAGGAGGGGACCTAATGTCCTCCCCCCTCACCCCCACCCCTGAGCGGTGGGTGGGGGCCCTAAATACTAATAAAGGGGGGGAACCTAATGTTCTCCCCCCTAGCCTCCACCCCTGAGAGGTGGGTGGGGGCCCTAAATACAAATAGGGGGACCTATTGTCCTCCCCCCGGCCCCCACCCCTGAGTGGCAGGTGGGGGCCCTAAAAAAAATGTTGTCGTCCCCCAGGTGTCCCCCAGGTGACTAGGGGTCCCCAAACCCCTAGTCACCCCCTCCCGCCCCGCAAATCCCCCTACCTAGGCCCCTCACCCTAAAAATAATGAGGGGGGACCTTTAACTAAGAACCTGTAAAAAAATAATAACTTACCATTCGATGTTTTCTTTCTTCTAAAATCTTCGTTTTTCAGCCCCAAAAAGGCCAAATAATAAAACATAATAACCGACGCAATTGAAAAAAAAAAAACCTTCTTAACCCATGGAGGGCTCCGCGCAGACTGAACTCTGCAGGGCGGGAGAAGGCTTATAAAGCCTTGCCCCCGCCCTGCAATTAGGCTCAGAGCACTCTGATTGGTTGGTTTGAAATCCACCAATCAGAGTGCTCTGTGTCATTTTACACAGCGTGGGAAAGTTCTTTGGAATTTTCCCACGCTGTGTAATTTGACTCATAACTCTCTGATTGGTTACTTAATCCACCAATCAGAGAGTTATGAGTCAAATTACACAGCGTAGGAAAAACATTTTAGGGGCCAGGGGGGAGGACCTTAGGTCCGTCCCCCCCTTTTAGGATTTAGGGCCCCCAGCCAACGCTCAGGGGTGGGGGCCAGGGGGAGGACATTAGGTCCCCCCCTTATTTTACCTGAATGTCCGAATTTCCCGAAATTCGTCCGAATTAATATTCGGACCGAAACGAATTGCACATGTCTATTGTATATAACGTTATCTTGTTCTCTACTGTCCAATGTTATGTTATCACAGTTACACTATTAGAAAATGGCACAGGCTTTTTTTCCTTTTTTGAAGGGACACTGTAGAAACCTGTTGAAATGTAAGGTTGGTAGTATAACTCCCTAATCCATTTCTCTGCATTTTTTAAGGGGATTTCATTTCCCCATTGTGAAAAATGTCTCATGCATGCAGGGGTTCATCTGTAAATACTGGGACTACACTATTGTATAGTGATGGGCAATTGTAGGTATAATACACATTGCTAAATTGTATTTCTTTAAACTGCAACTGTTTCTTTAACTAATATCCTTTTACCTATTTACAGTACACAACATGTTTACTCCATCTTGTCTTAGACTAATGCAATAACAAATCAAGGCTTTGCCTATGTCAACCTAACGTCTAGTCCAAATAAAGATTAAAGATGTCTAGGTTATGACATTAGACTGTTAAGTATGTTTTTCTTTTATTTTTAAATATGAACTGCTTTCAACCCTAAGGTGCATGTCAACCTAATGTTGCGGTCACCGGCCCGCCGAGCCTCACGGTCGTGCCCGACCGGCACGACCGCACTGACTACACAAGCTTACCTGCTCGTCGGCGAGCCGGGAACCGCGCACTTAGTTCTTCCGGGCGCCCGAATCCAATATGGCGCCGACCACGTGGTCGCGTCTATGGATAGCCCCGCCCCCGAGAATTATACTAACGTGTGCGTGACGTCACGACGTCAACGCACATGCACGTTCTGGGGTCAGAGGTCGCCCTCTGACCAATCATAGCTTAGAGAGGGGTATTTAAACCCCTAATTCACCCCAGTACTTTGCCCTGTCGTGGTTTCAGTTTCCTGGTTTCCCGAGAGTGCTATTTCCGTGTTTCTGATTTCCTGATATCCTGATCCTTGGCGTTTCCCTGGTTATCCTGATCTCTGGTTTCCCTGACTTGGCTTGTTTTATCGGTATTGAGTATTTTCTGGCTTCCTTGACCTCGGCTTTCCCTTTGACCATTTTCTGTCTCTAGCGTATTAGTCCGGCCATTCTAAGGTCCGGTTTACGCTCTATCCTGTTATTTTCCTTTTCTTACTTATGTATATGTTTACATAGTTTCTGCGTGCTGGACCACATTACTAGCCGTGACATTACGACAGGGCCATGGATCCTGCAGAACTATGCCAACATATGATCGCCTGTGAAAATAGGGTGGAGGATATGGACCACAGGTTAGACCAATTTGCCCAGGCATTTCAGACCTTGCTCCAGAGGACTGCCTATTTAGAGGTCCCTCCTGTACCACCTGTGGTTCCGCCACCTGTAGTGGTTCCCGTACCACATAAACCACCGTCCATAACCCTGTCACCGCCCCCTCGTTATGGAGGTGATTCTAAGGAATTCTGAGGTTTTTTAAACCAAATTGAATACCACTTTGAGGCCTCCCCAGGTTCATTCCCAACAGATAGATCAAAAATAGGCTATCTGATGAACCAATTAACTGGTAAAGCCTTGACCTGGGCTAACCCCTTATGGGAAAGTGGTGACGCAGTAGCCCGTGATTACAGTGCCTTTCTTACAGCTTTTAAGGCTACGTTTGAACCTAAAGGCAGGGAGAAGAACGCTGCCAAAGCCCTTATGAGAATCAAGCAAGGCATTCGTTCTGTAGCCGATTATGCCATAGAGTTCAGGACATTGGCGTCTGAGGTTGATTGGACCAATAGTGGTCTGGTGGCTGCTTTCTCTGAAGGTCTAGCTGAGAGTATACAAGATGAGACCGCAGCTAGAGACCTTCCGGTTAATCTTAATGAGTTTATTGCCTACATGATAGACATTGATAATCGGCTCAGAGAGAGAGAGAAAAACAAACAACGTAACAGACGTTCTAATTTGTCCATAGCTCCTCGTTTCTCTAACCCAGTGGTGAGTAGCCAAACGCCTCTTCCAGAACCTGAACCCATGCAATTGGGTAGCGCTAAACTCACTGAGGCAGAGAGACAACACAGACGTAACGAGGGGCTATGTATGTATTGTGGCAAGAAGGGACATCTAAGATCGTCATCCCCGGTTCGGCCGGAAAACTTGCACACCTAAGGCACGTACGGGGACCGACCTTAGGTGTGATGTATATGTCCCCTAAATTGACTATGAACCGTTTCCTTGTCAAAGTAACCTTGTCTTTTAAGAACACTACTGTTCAGTGTGAGGCTATGATTGACTCTGGGGCAGCGGAGAATTTCCTAGACAAAGAATTCTCTGCAAAACATCTCCTGCCCTTAAGACAAAAAGAGAAACCTATAGCAGTCGAGGCCATTGATGGAAGGCCTCTTACCCAGCCTTTCATCACACACGAAACTCTGCCAATCACTATTTCAGTGGGTATTCTCCACTCTGAAGAAATGACCTTTCAAATCATATCTTCACCTACAGTTCCGATAATACTCGGTTTCCCTTGGCTCCTGAAACACAATCCACGTTTGGATTGGATTGAAGGAGAGATTGTGAGTTGGGGTGAGAGATGCAAAGGTGTTTGCTTTAAGCAAATCCGACAACCTATTGGTACCATTAATGTTCCTATTGCACCTCCCTTGACCACACAAATTCCGTCGCAGTATATGAATTTGAAAGAGGTATTTAACAAGGTCCAGTCAGAAGGGTTACCTCCTCATAGACCTTATGACTGTACTATAAACTTATTACCAGGGACTATGCCTCCCAAGGGAGGAGTTTATGCCTTGTCCCCCCAGGAAAATCTTTGTTTGGAAGAATATATTAAGGATGCTCTCAGAAAGGGTCATATCCGTAGATTCTCCTCACCAGCCGGGGCTGGGTTCTTCTTTGTCTCTAAAAAAGAAGGAGACCTACGCCCCTGTATCGATTATAGGGGTTTGAATAGGATTACCATAAAAAATGCCTACCCTATTCCCCTTATATCAGAGCTGTTTGACAGATTGAAGGGAGCTCGAGTCTTTACTAAGCTCGATCTCCGAAGTGCATACAATCTAGTCAGGATTAAGGACGGTCACGAATGGATGACCGCATTTAACACCAGAATGGGACATTACGAATACCTGGTTATGCCGTTTGGATTATGTAACGCTCCAGCGGTATTCCAGGATTTTATTAACGATGTCCTAAGAGAGTACCTTCACATGTTCGTTCTAGTGTACTTGGACGACATTCTCATCTATTCCCCAGACCTAGAGACACATCACGAACATGTGAGAATTGTACTGAAAACCCTGTTACAGAACGGCCTTTACTGTAAACTGGAGAAATGCCAGTTTGACCAAACGGAGATACAATTCCTTGGATACGTTATATCTCCGTCTGGTTTCCAGATGGATCCCCGCAAACTGGAGGCAGTCTTACAGTGGCCATTACCCAAGGGCCTTAAAGCTACTCAACGCTTTATAGGTTTTGCGAATTACTACCGCAAATTCATAAAGGGATTTTCCTCCGTGATTTCCCCTATAACCAATTTAACCAAAAAAGGAGCAAATTGTATATCTTGGCCCAAAGAAGCAAGAGAGGCATTTGAACGGTTAAAATCTTTATTTTCCTCAGCACCTGTGCTGACCCATCCTGATCCAACCAAACCATTTATCCTAGAGGTGGATGCGTCAGAGACAGGAGTTGGAGCCATTCTGTCTCAGAGAGAAAGTCCGGATACGCCTTTACATCCCTGTGGATTTTACTCTCGCAAACTCACACCTGCAGAGAAGAATTATGACATAGGGAATAGGGAACTTTTGGCCATTGTACTTGCCCTTAAGGAATGGAGGCATCTCTTGGAAGGTTCCAAAGAGCCACTTTTGATCTTTACTGATCATAAGAATTTGGCTTATATTGGGGACGCTAAGAGACTGTCCTCTCGTCAGGCTAGATGGTCATTGTTCCTCTCCCGATTCAATTTCGTAATTACGTATAGGCCTGGTACTAAAAACACCAAGGCAGATGCACTTTTTAGGCAGTTTGAGACAGATGAAGTTCCGGAACAGGTGATATATCCTATTATACCTCCTGAATGCCTCATTGCCACTACAGTTTCCGAAGTGTCTTCTCCACTCTTCTGTGCCATAATAGCAGACCAAACTCAGGCACCTGTGGGAAAACCTCCGGACAAACTGTATGTGTCACCTCAGTTTCGAAAAAAGGTACTAGATATGTTCCATGACAACCTCACAGCGGGCCATCCTGGAGTCCATAAAACTCTCTCTGCCATCTCCAGGAGGTTTTGGTGGCCTGCTCTTAGAAACGATATCAAAGATTATGTTGGGGCATGTCAAATATGTGCCGTTTCTAAAGTTCCTCCTAGGTCACCTCCTGGACTGTTACAACCACTGCCCATACCTAGTGCTCCATGGACCCACTTGGCCATGGATTTCATTGTGGATCTACCCAGTTCAAACGGGTTTAATACAGTCCTTATGGTTATTGATAGATTCACGAAGATGGCACATTTTGTCCCACTTAAAAAATTACCATCTGCTCAAGATCTAGTTCAAATATTCTTGAGAGAGATCTTTCGGTTGCACGGTGTACCCAAAAGCATAGTATCTGACAGAGGTACCCAGTTTGTTTCTAGGTTTTGGCGTTCCTTTTGCAAACAATTGGGCGTCGAACTCTCCTTTTCGTCAGCATATCACCCTCAAACAAATGGAGCAGCAGAGAGGGCGAATCAGTCTTTAGAAGCCTATTTACGTTGCTTTATAAATGCCAATCAATCTAACTGGTATGAGCTCTTACCCATGGCTGAGTTCGCCAGGAACAACGCCACTCATGAATCTTCTAATCATAGTCCATTCTTTGTAAATCAGGGTTATCACCCCGCTGTTTTTCCTTCTGCATTCTCAGACACGGAAATCCCTGCTTTGAACACCCGTTTAGAATCGATTCATGATACTTGGGATTCCGTCCATTCAGCTCTGCAAAAAGCCTCATTACGAGCAAAGGTCCAAGCTGACAAAAAACGGGGCGCTAATCCTGTCTATCTTCCAGGTGACAGGGTGTGGCTCTCCACAAAACATATCAAGCTTAAGGTCCCGTCCATGAAATTTGCCCCTCGATACATAGGTCCCTTTCGAGTTACCCAACGTATTAATCCAGTGACCTATTCTTTGGCACTACCGGCTCATATGAGAATAGCGAATACTTTCCATGTGTCTCTGCTCAAGCCCCTTACTTGCAATCGCTACACCAGGGTATCCACTCCTCCTCCGCCCTTGGTAGTGGGTGATCAAGAAGAATACGAAGTCCGTTCTATCATGGACTCCAAATTATCCAGAGGTGTCTTGTCCTATCTCGTTGACTGGAAGGGTTATGGTCCCGAGGAACGTTGTTGGGTTCCTGCTGACCGGGTCCATGCGCCCCGTCTTATCCGGTCATTTCACAACCGCTTTCCTCTTAAGCCGGGTCCTTCCCGCCCGGTGCGCGGTCTTCGAGTGGGGGGTACTGTTGCGGTCACCGGCCCGCCGAGCCTCATGGTCGTGCCCGACCGGCACGACCGCACCGACTACACGAGCTTACCTGCTCGTCTGCGAGCCGGGAACCGCGCACTTAGTTCTTCCGGGCATCACGCCCGAATCCAATATGGCGCCGGCCACCTGGTGGTCGCGTCTATGGATAGCCCCGCCCCCGAGAATTATACTAACGTGTGCGTGACGTCACGACGTCAACGCACACGCACATTCTGGGGTCAGAGGTCGCCCTCTGACCAATCATAGCTTAGAGAGGGGTATTTAAACCCCTAATTCACCCCAGTACTTTGCCCTGTCGTGGTTTCAGTTTCCTGGTTTCCCGAGAGTGCTATTTCCGTGTTTCTGATTTCCTGATATCCTGATCCTTGGCGTTTCCCTGGTTATCCTGATCTCTGGTTTCCCTGACTTGGCTTGTTTTATCGGTATTGAGTATTTTCTGGCTTCCTTGACCTCGGCTTTCCCTTTGACCATTCTCTGTCTCTAGCGTATTAGTCCGGCCATTCTAAGGTCCGGTTTACGCTCTATCCTGTTATTTTCCTTTTCTTACTTATGTATATGTTTACATAGTTTCTGCGTGCTGGACCACATTACTAGCCGTGACACCTAACTTCTAGTCCAAATATAGGTTAAAGATGTCTGGGTTATGACATAAGACTGCTAAGGGTGTTTTTCCTTTATTTTAATATATGAACTGCTAGGTTATGACATTAGACTGTTAAGTATGTTTTTCTTTTATTTTTAAATATGAACTGCTTTCAACCCTAAGGTGCATGTCAACCTAACTTCTAGTCCAAATATAGGTTAAAGATGTCTGGGTTATGACATAAGACTGCTAAGGGTGTTTTTCCTTTATTTTAATATATGAACTGCTTTTAACCCTAAGATTAATTAACCCATACATTACCAGTAGTAATTAGAAATGCTATACTATATATACATGCATAATCAATGCTAGGTAGAGACTTACTGACCAACTCTGGAGGTGGCATACTGAGAGATTACCTGTATATGCAGGAGGGTATGTTATACTAATACTTTTGTAAGCATTTATTCATTTAATGTTATATACTCTGCTTTATGATATATTAATGGATTATATTCAATAAACTATATTAAAAGACAAAGTTATTGCTTCCAACTCTTATTTTTATTGTATTGTCAATTATTTATGTATTTTAAATAGAGAAACTCTATACCGACTATACAAAATTTTAGCTAAGATATCTGTATGGTTAGCCCTGCTAAATTCTAGGTTTTAAGACGTTATAGCGGTAAATAGGAGTACTAGCGGTTACAATTGGCGCCCAACGTGGGGCCGGTTTTGATAGTGACAGACTCAGCTTATCTCGCAAGATCCACTGTACAAGACCTCTCAGCCTGGCGCTCAAATGGTTTTCTTACTGTACAACGTAAACCGTTGAAACATATTTCTTTGTGGAAACAAATTGATGCATATTTGCAAAAGAAACCTGACATTGAAATTGTGTATGAACCTGCACACAGGAAGTTAGGTTCTTCACCTCATACAGTTGGTAACCAGCTGGCAGACACTTTGGCGCAGAGTGTCAGCCACAGCTATTCTGTTAATGTGGTCACTAGATCACAGAAACATACCCTTTCTCTCAAAGTAGATGCAGAGTTAAATGCTTGCCTGGATAAGACCAGACTTAATCCACCTGGCTATCCTACCAAATACTCTTATCATCTAGAAGGGGTTGATTGTATAGTAACCATTGATGGTAATAACTTCATTGTTCCCCCTGTAAAGAAGAGGGAAAAACTTGCCCTAGAGGCTCATTCGGGATTGGCACAAGCTCATTTGGGTAGAGATAATGTACTTATTACTCTAAAAAAGGAATACTGGTGGCCCAATATGAGAAGGACTGTTGTTCATGTTATTGGTAATTGTAAGCAATGCTTATTAGTGAATAGACCGAATCATTCAGTCGTACCATTTATTGAAAAATCAATACCCAATGTACCTTTTGACTTGTTATATGTTGATCATATTGGACCATTGCCACCATCCCATGGGTATAAATATGTTTTAGTATGTGTTGATGCATGTACCAGGTTTACTTGGTTGTACCATGTGCGAAGTGCGACCTATAATACCACGATTGCTAGTCTCACTTCTTTAGTATGCATTGGTAAACCTAGGACCATCCACTCGGATGGTGGTCCTGCATTTACTGCAAAAGAAACCCAGAACTGGGCAACCTCGTTTGGGTTACTTTGGGAAATCAGTGCACCCAACCACCCCCAAAGTTGTGGGGTTGTGGAAAGGAAAAATGCTGAGGTAAAAAGACTATTAACCAAGTTGCTAGTTGCTCGCCCCACACAGTGGTATCCACTTATTCCTATAGTACAATTGGGCATTAACAACATACCTAATACTACTAATGGTAAAACTCCATATGAAATGTTGTATAGTGTCCCTTGTAACACAACTTTTACCGAACATATTTCTGCACCAGGGAGATTAGAACAGCTGGTTCTGTTAGAGGAAATTAGAGAATTGTTTTCTCGACCCACGACGCACCACAATCCGTCACCTACTACTTGGGTTCCTACTGTTGCCCAGTTTGTCCTGGAGAGGGTCCATACAATACGCCCCCTGCGACCACGCTGGAAAAAGCCTGTGAAAATTGTGACGATTCTAAATCCGAGAACTTTTATTACAGAGAACCAACAAGGCCAACAGAGAACAGTAAGCATTGATAATTTAAAACCAGCAAAGCATTTCCAAAATGTCCACAGAGCCATTGACCCTGACACAATGGATACTGTCGAAGGAAGCAAGGGAAACGCAAAAGAGAATGTAAAAGCAACCCGTCTCACAGCCTCGCAATAGACTAACTCATGACCAGATGATTGCAAAGGAGAAGGATCTACGGACAGACGATGATATTTTTACAATTGATATGGAAGAATTGGAACCTGAATCATCATTACCAGAAACACAGACTGTACATAAATTATGGAATACAGTAAGAAAGAAATGCAAAGATGGAAACAAATGGATACTAAAGAATTGAATGTGGTGTCTCTTTATTACTATCTGCAGCATTATCATGATAACATCAACCCTATTAGTCGTTTTGAAACTGCGCTGGGATTATGTTAACAACCAAGAAGCTCCTGTATTGAATTGGACTGCACACAATACAAGTTCCGTGATCGTGAGGATGACCTCCAGGAACCATCTTATGAAAAGAGACACAATTCACAGCGAAGTAATAGCCAATGTGACTTACTCTGGTATTCCACAAGGAACCTACTGGAAACCATACCCAAAACCGATTATACACAAGAAACAGGTGATTGGACTATCTCAAATCCTAATACTAGACTCAGCAGTGATGGCTAAAGATGCTGGAATTAGGAGCGAGACGGGACAGATGCTTGTCAAAGAAACTTTGGATGCACACATGAAGGTGATTCAAGAAAAGACTTTGCCATATAGTTTACCATTGGATGACTATCGCAAACAGCCTTCTTATGCTGAAAAGATGTGCTATGCTACTTTTGGACATTGCTATTATGTTAATTTCCAGACAAACAGAAGATGGCCGGAATCAGTGTCCACGCCCAGGTATTACTCAAGATGGAATACAATATAAAGAATACCTAATTGATTATCTAAGCACCTCTCAGTATAAGACATAGATTTTTACCTACAATTCAGAAAAAAAATTGGTTACTGGGAAGGAGCAGAAGAAGAGGAGTATAGATTTCCTGGTGGAGTGAGAAACCATACTGGAAACATATTTTGTAGTAATGAACTTTATAATGACTCATGGTGGCGTGTGAATCTGAATTCAGACGAAATACATCAATTAATGATAGAAACTTTGCAGCAATTGATGAACAACAACAAGACAGGCCTACTAAAAGCAGAAGCCTTGCCGAAAGAATGGAATATAAATGGTCAACAAAAGCTTTTTAGAGATTTGACACCATGGGACACTTGTACTAAACCCCGATTTGCAGCATTCCTTAATTCTACATATTATGTACATACCTGAAGTGTTATTGCACATTTCACAGACCTTTGTTTATGATATCAGAGAAACAAAACATTTAAACAATGCCAAGGTTAGCCAGTGGGAAGTTAAAATCTATTATGAGTTAACTCTTCCAGGTGAAATATACACTACAAATTGGAAGCTTGATAATATAGGTCACCTGTTACAAACAGTTGTCAAAAATAACAATACAACATCCATATCAATATATATCAGAGACATGTGATCAGATATATTATTTGTCTGTTTCCAGATGCCAAGAAAAAAGTTATGTAATATGTGAAGATATAAAAGTACAGACTCCTTGTGGAAATAATCCTGCCACATCAGCTGATTGCTTACTTAATATAGAACCAATACAAAATGATTATCTGTACTTTGAATCTTTAAGAAATGGTTCTTATTTAATTATGAGTCCTTATTCAGATTACAAGTTACCTGCTTTACAGCCATTAATTGTAACCACGGATTATGACATTTACTGTTATGGAAGATTGTTAAAACCTCCTTTACAAAATTATAAACTAACAGATATCGTTAAAATACATATACCCCCAATATCTTTAAAACTTCCATATATGAGTGCTTTCTTGGCTCACTTACAACAATTCAAGATCACCTTAACCCCTTAAGGACCAAACTTCTTGAATAAAAGGGAATAATGACATGTCACACACGTCATGTGTCCTTAAGGGGTTAAGCTCCACCCATGAGCAAGTGCAAGATATATTAATAAGGGTTAGGCTTTCTCTTCTCAATATTCAAGCCCACGAGAGAGATTTCCCATATTGGCTGAAAGAACTTGGTAAGATATTGACTCCTATTTTACCTTCAATTGGTAAAACTGTTCAAAGCATAGCTGAATCTTTGGCAAATTTTGTTAAAGGGGTAATAGGAACAGGATTTAGTATGTTTTGGTATTTCAAACCAATAATGATAACTATAATTATTATATTTTTACTAATTGTAACTTGGATAATAATTTATTTTCTCCCTCACAGGGCAAGGAAACATGAATACATTCATTTCTACCTGTTTTCAATTATCCACTATACCAAAAAGATCTAGAGAGATTTTGCATAAAAGAACAATCTTAACTTTTAAAGAAATTATACCAGGACAATATTATTTTAAATACCAATGTATATCTTTAGATCCAACAAAGGTTTTTGTTCTATAAAGAAATATCAGAACAATTATCATTACATATATCCAATCTATACACATTATAGGAGGTGTAAAAATGTATCACGGAAGAGGAAACATGCAAAGACAAATACCAAGACCAAAGGTGCCAGTGTCCTTATGGCAACCAATGATGTTGAAGGAATACCTGTTACCAATACTAACCCGGTATCCAGATGCTCCAAAACAATCACCACCACCAGAAATGCACCCCAGAAACCTGGATTACAAGAGGCAATTGATGACTTTGACATGCTTCTCCTTTCAGGATCCAGCCATGAACATTCTACCGAGGGATTTGATGACCTTCTTAAATTTCTGTCAGACAACAGCTCTATTGACTCATTACAACCAACCATCCATTAAATGTGTGGATCGAGTTAAAGAGATTTTTCAGCTATATACTTTAATCAAAGATATTGGTCATATTAACATTGTCTCTCGTGGTGCATATGGGATCACAACAGTTATGGTGTGTACACGTAATTTTAGCAAATGCTGGGGTGGAATTTGGAAAACTGACATGAGAAAAGAGTTTACTCAAAATAACATAACGCATTATATGCCAGGTGAATTTTATTATTTACGTATTGATCACGATGACATAATGTGCAATCACACAGGTACATATGATTGTAACTGTTTCATTCCTGTCCCTTCCACTGTGTCCTATTCACCACAGTCCCCTCCCTTACATGAGCAGGGAAGTGTTAAGCACAGAAAAAAAAGATATCCTCCAAAGAAACCCTCAGTTTAATCAGGAGGGTGTGATGGGCAATTGTAGGTATAATACACATTGCTAAATTGTATTTCTTTAAACTGCAACTGTTTCTTTAACTAATATCCTTTTACCTATTTACAGTACACAACATGTTTACTCCATCTTGTCTTAGACTAATGCAATAACAAATCAAGGCTTTGCCTATGTCAACCTAACGTCTAGTCCAAATAAAGATTAAAGATGTCTAGGTTATGACATTAGACTGTTAAGTATGTTTTTCTTTTATTTTTAAATATGAACTGCTTTCAACCCTAAGGTGCATGTCACCCTAACTTCTAGTCCAAATATAGGTCAAAGATGTCTGGGTTATGACATAAGACTGATAAGGGTGTTTTTCCTTTATTTTAATATATGAACTGCTTTTAACCCTAAGATTAATTAACCCATACATTACCAGTAGTAATTAGAAATGCTATACTATATATACATGCATAATCAATGCTAGGTAGAGACTTACTGACCGACTCTGGAGGTGACATACTGAGAGATTACCTGTATATGCAGGAGGGTATGTTATACTAATACTTTTGCAAGCATTTATTCATTTAATGTTATATACTCTGCTTTATGATATATTAATGGATTATATTCAATAAACTATATTAAAAGACAAAGTTATTGCTTCCAACTCCTATTTTTATTGTATTCTCAATTATTTATGTATTTTAAATAGAGAAACTCTATACCGACTATACAAAATTTTAGCTAAGATATCTGTATGGTTAGCCCTGCTAAATTCTAGGTTTTAAGACGTTATAGCGGTAAATAGGAGTACTAGCGGTTACAGTATTTGTGTAAAACATGATTTTATTTTGCTTTAATGAATGTACAAACACACATTGTAGCATATCTGACACACAGAGTAATTTAAAAGATCAAATTGGGCTAACCTTATTTTTATGGCACAGATTTGCTTCAATAAATCCATTTATTTTCCAGTTTAAAACATTAATCTTTTGGGATCCTACTATTTGTTGTCCTTGATATAAAATGTGTCTGTTGTTTGTTGTCTGTTGTGGTGTTAGCAGATCTTCAATACAATTAACTTTTATGTAATATAGGTTTGATAATTAATTTTTTGTGCATAAACTGTCCACTTGCGACAGAAAGATCTAAATATTTAAAGGAACACTTTAGGGCCAGTGCTGCGCAGGTCTACCTGTGCTGGCCTAGCCCACGATCAGTCACCTTGGCTGACATAATCAGAATTGATGATCTCAGACAATCCAATGATTGGCTGAGATCATCAGTTCTGATAATCTCAGCCAAGGAGGCGGGGCTGGAGACAAAAATCCCGCTGGACAATCCAGCATCTCCTAAGGAGAAAGTTCAGTGTCTCCATGCAGAGCGCAGAGAGCATGTGCGGCATGTATGACTAACTTCACTTGCATTTTTCATAAATTAAGCTAATCATATCGTGTGCTATTTAAGAAATATGTGAGATGTGTAATATCCTATAGATTCTATAACACAGGAAATTTTGAGACATGCTTTGTACCTATAGTGAAACCAATGAGATGACCACAACTGACTTAGGGGCTTATTCGATAAACACAAAATTGTAGTCAGTTGAAAACCAAATTGCGAAATACAGTGTATTCACTTGTGAATAAACCTTATACACTCCCACTTGTAAGATCACTCATCAATAATGATGCATGCGCGTCAATCCATCCATCATCCCAACCTGTTAATCTTCGCTCCAAAATTGATTATTTAATATTTTTCAGCTCCAAGCAATATTGATGCAGTATCCTTTTTACTAAGTCGCTTTCACATCATTCTGGCTCCATACTAACCTAAAAGGACTTGAGTCGCAATCTTTGTGCCTTTTTAATCATGATACAAACTTGATGCATGGGCCTGGTTCTATTTAAACCACTGCCAACTTTGTGTAAAAGCCCTTTTGTGGTTTCTGACACGTAAACATTAAACATGTTAAATTACCATCCCTGACTGTCCAGTAACTAACCTGGCTACACCTTTGACCCTGTTTTTTTTTCCTCATATTAATTTATTTGACCTGACTAAATTCTTGACTTCAAGTTGCCCTTTCCTGATTGGCCAAGTATGAGACCTAGCCTGTTCCTGACACCAAATCATTCTTTATTCAGTATTTTTGTACTATCGTAAAGCACTGTGGAACCATTGTAAAGCTCTGCAAATTTGTTGGCGCTATATAAGTAATAATAATAATAATAATAATAATAATCTGAGTCCTTGCTTGCTTATATTTGACCTGGCCTGAACTCCGTAGTATTAGCCTCTGATACTTCTTTTTTATTTTCTAAACTTTAAGCCTGGCCACTCTAAGGTCCATTAATATGCCTTTCTATCACTCCTACTGTACCTTTGTTAGGTTGTTGGCTAATATATTGCTCAGCAACCTTTGCTATTTCTGATACACTGCAGGCATCAGTGTGAAAGCAGAAGGTCCTAGAAATTTGTTCCAAACCAGTAGCGTAACTAATCTGTATGACCGGGCCCCTTCAATAACTGCTACATTGGGAGGAAGTGAGAACCGGGCACTTCCTCCAGCTAACAGACTGAGGCATCTGGGAGGAGAAGTCAAGGCAGAGAGGAGGAAGCGCGGTCCAGAAGAGCCCTGACTCATAACAGCCTCGTACAGCAGACTGGACCTCATGGAAGCTAACCTCCTGCAACCAAATAATAAGAAACAGGGGGGTGGCTACAAATGCATACTTTTTGCATGTGTGTCTATGTATCATAATTTTTGACTCCCAAAAATAAATACATTTAAAATATTACTAGTACTAATGTACTGCCTGGGTGGTCAGGTGGGCCGCCAGAGCTCAATCCATCTGCTTGGTAATTAGGAGGGCTGGAGGGGGGTGCCAGATCGTGCTATGCTGCTTTAATGGCGTTAAACCCTCCTATTGTAGGACGGCAGAGCACGTCCTAATGTCGGGTTGTGGTTAAGATGCATTACACGTATACATAAACACTAAATGTATGCAGATTGCAAGTAGAATGATTTTTACTAGGCACATGTAAACATGACTAAGACCACTGTTTTAAATAGTTATTTATATTTAAACAGCAGGGCAAATTATGCTTTTGGTAAATCTCCACCCTAGGGTTACCACTTTAATTGGGAGACATGAATTTTACATTCTGCTCGTCAATGATTGAGAGTGCTGCACAACAAAATGTGAATTCCTTATGGGAAATCAATTAAGTTTATCCAAAATCCAAAATAAATCACTGTTTAAATTAATTTCACATTTGGAATGGGAAGCATTTTAGGAGTTCCCAAATAACTGCAGAATTATTGTAGTAAAAGAGAAATGTGTACACCAATATGAATAGATAGATAGATAGATTGAAAAAAACAAAACATAAAAACCCAATGTACATATTTAATCAAACTGCTATAAACTGTAAATTTTAAATGAATATTGCCAGAGATTCAATAAAGGCACAGTTATGTAAGCTATGATTACACCAGCTTTCCCCATGTGTATTAATTATATTTATGGTTGCTATTGAGAAATGACATCTTATTTGTGTTTTTTTTCCTGAAAATGAGATGAATGGAATCCTTTAGAATTAGCAGAGATCAAGGGCTCATGAAATAGCTGAACAATCAATATAATGTAGAAGTTTTAGTAAGAAGAGGGCAGAATTGTGTCATTAATAATTTATCTTTAGGCTTGTCCGCAGATCCGTCTCCAGTTTATAGTGTAATACAAAGATGATTTATGAAAAGAACACTCCAACTACATAAACAGATTTATTTTAAAAGCTGTGGTGTTGGTTAGTCTCTTGGGCCCCTTTAAAACCTGCAAAATAAAGGGTTAACTAGAGTCACTAGTATTTTTGGTGCCCCCAGGTGGGCGTTGCTATGTCATTAACCCCTCCCCTTCACAAACATAAACAATTTTAACCGCACCCATTTCCTATGTAATGCACTCCAAAACTTTGGGCACCTCAACTTCACTAGGTAGCATGTCACCCACTTCCTACAGTGCCAGCTTTGCCCCCAAAAAGCTTATCAATGCCATCTTTGTGCCCAGCTTCCCATTGCCATTTCTGTCCGCATACAGCTACCCAGAGCCATCTGTGTCCCAAAATAGTTAATGCTGTAACGTGGGTTAGGGGCTGTAGTAGTGGGTTTAAGGGTTGTAGTAGTGGGTTAGGAGTTGTAGTAGGGTATAGGAGCAGCAGTTGGGGGTTAGGGGCAGTAGTAGGGTAGAGGGTCAGCAATTGGAGGTTAGGGGCTGTAGTAGTGGGTTTAGGGGCTGTAATTGTGGGTTAGGGGCTGTAGTAGTGGGTTTAGGGGCTGTAGTTGTGCGTGAGGGGCTGTAGCAGTGGGTTTGTAAGGGGCTGTAGTGGTAAGGGGCTGTAATAGGGCTAAGGGCTGCAATTGATAAGTAGGGCCTTAAGAAAAAATACACTATATTATTCCTCCCTCCCTGAGGCTTTACCTTGGGCCAGGGAGGGGACAATTCTGGCCTCTGTTGGTCTCAGATGTCCCGAGGGAGCTAAGTGCTGCCTAATTCAGTGGGCATAGCCGATCATGAGTGGGTGGAACCAATCATGAGGGGCCTGGGCCTAACGCCGCAATGCACCACTTGCTACAGAGTGCTTGGGCGCTGTGCACCCGCCCAGGCTCGCCTCTGGATTAACTTACATATAATCCAGCAGCGAGAGGATCTCTCTGCCACAAGTCTGCTCCACCACCACTGATATCACCAAAACTGATCATCTAGGGCTAATCCAATGATTCTCATAGAAAAGCACTAGGAGATAAGGCGCATGCACAGAAATTGCCTCACTGCACCAGCAATGCATTTCATAGAGATGCATTTAATCCAATCAAAAAGAGGACGTGAATTAGTGCCTTTATAAAATTGCAAATCAGCATTTGTGTAAAGTATGAAGGAGGTGGCATTCGGTTAACTCCTAATGCACTCCAACAATTGCTGAAGTGGGGTTTGAATTGTTTTTTTACTTTTTTAAACTAATAAAATAAATAAAAATGGATTACTCTTCTCTTTCACTTTTGGAGTTTGATTCTAATACCTCCAAATCTTGTTCATGTTGCATAAGCATTTTTACAATTCTACCGGTCTGTTCAATGAATATATGGTGTCCAGGATTTATTTTATTTTTTTATTGGCCCAAAGTACCTACACTTATCTCGCAAATGACTTTTATATTGTTTCTTCCCTTAGCACATCGTTCTGGAATGTGTTTCTTATTTGGAAATTAATTCTGATTATATTATTATATAAGAACTAGAGATGTCCTGATCGGTTCGCTGGCGAATAGTTCCTGGCGAACATAGCTTGTTTGCGTTCGCTGCGGTTCGCCCCCTATTTGTAATTATTGAGTAAACTTTGACCCTGTACCTCACAGTCAGCAGACACATTCCAGCCAATCAGCAGCAGACCCTCCCTCCCAGACCCTCCCACCTCCTGGACAGCATCCATTTTAGATTCATTCAGAAGCTGCATTCTTCTTTTTTTTTTTTTTTTTTTAGACAGAAGTGTGTTATATTTGAGCATGCTAGGCTGAACGTGCGTATATCATGGCTAGTTGCACTGAGGGTATGAGTATATAGCAGTACATTGTTGTGAAAGATGGCTGTCATGTTTAGGGTGTAGCTTGCACGTTATCAACTGTGTATTTATATCAGCAGCTCCACCACTAGTTATAAATCAAGTGTGAGTCGCCCCATGAGATGAGACTAGTGAATAACATAATACATGTAAGGAACTACGACAATAAACTCTTTAGGAGGTGAAATAATGACATGTTTAAATGCTTGCTACTTTACGATTAGTTACTGTGCAGAGAGCAGTTCATGTGATCAAAGGCATGGTGTGTAGGATCGGCTATAGTGGGACATGCTTGGCAGGCTGCTGTTTACTGCTTGTGCTCATCCGATCCCTTCTGGGCGCCAGGTGCAGACCCTGGGAGTCCCTGATACCTGGAACAACAAAGGCAAGTCTCTGGCTGAGTGCCGGGTTCGCGGCTTGAGGTGGTGGAAGCTTGTTTTGTCGGATGGTCGGATCTCTCCCGGTGGTGCTTCATGTCCAGTGCGGGATTGTGGTGGCTTAAGGTGGAGGCGAGTGCTTGACGTGGGGCAGGCTCTGCATTTCTGTTTGTGCCTCCGGTCCCGTCTTCGACGCCTTTTGCGTTGGTGGATATTAATGGGGACTGCTTCGCTTAGCTGTGGTGGAGCTTTTTGGGGCTTCCTGCTTGTTATTTGCTTCCAAAATTGATTAAAGAGTCTGTCCAGCTTAGACTCAATATCTTGCCATGCTTTGCTGGTACCAGGAGGACACGCGGCTGCCATATTGGGAGAGTCGCAGATGAGTATGTCAGCCTGGGCGGCTGTGCTCTGTGCGTCCATTAGCTCCAGACAGCCTCTCACGGGTGGACCGGGATATCCCCCACCGGTCCGAGGGGGGGGGGCGGGTAACGGAGCTCCTGCCGGGAAGTAGCTGCTCCTGGGCATCCCAGGATCGGGAGATCGGCCACCTCTCCCGCCCGGTGAGCACCAGGCCACACTTGCCACGCGGAGGTAAGTAAGACTCTGTCGAGTTGCTGACCGCTATTAAGCATGTCGGGTCGGTCAGGTAGGAGCAACATTGCTGGGTCATCCCCTTCTGGGGTGAAATTCGCTTGTTGATAGCTGCTTAAAGTGAGATATTGAGGGAGCTCACACGAAGTGCGTCTTTCCTCCATGACAGCTAGGCCCCGCCCCTCGGAAGCTGCATTCTTAGTGAGAGGAGGGACAGTGTAGCTGCTGCTGATTTAATAGGGAAATCCATAACAGTCCTGAAGGACTCATTTGATCTCTGCTGTAAGGACAGCACCCCAAAAAGCCCTTTTTAGGGCTAGAACATCAGTCTGCTTTTTTTTTTTCTCCTGTGTAATCTAGTTGCAGTTGCCTGCCTGCCAGCGTGTGTGTCAGGCTCACAGCGTATACTGTGCCCACTTGCCCAGTGCCACCACTCATATCTGGTGTCACAATAGCTTGCATTTAAAAAAAAAAAAAAACTTTTTTGACTGTAATATAATAGCAGTCAGTTTCCTTCACACGTGTGCGTCTCAGGGCCTGCCAGGGCACAGTGTCACACCAGTGCAACTCATATCTGGTGTAACAGTAGTGTACATTAAAAAAAAAAACTAGAAATTTGACTGTGAAATAATAGCAGTCAGTTTCCTTCACACATGTGCGTTTCAGGGCCTGCCAGGGCACAGTGTCACACCAGTGCAACTCATATCTGGTGTAACAGTAGTGTACATTTAAAAATAAAAATACAGGGGGCTTGTTGTCACCTTTCGGGGACCCTTGGTGTTGTACGTGGCTGGGTGGAGGAAGAGACCTTCAATGACATCAGTGAGGACAAGGAACGGGACATGGCTAGCTTGGTATCCAACCTTGTGCAAATGGGGAGTTTGCGGTTGTGCAAATGGACTGTTTGCTGTTGTTTGTTGTTAAAACGGGGAGTTTGGTCTGTCACTGTGAAGCGGGCGTAACCCTTACACTACCTGATCGATACAACATCATACCTGATGTTTTAAAGCACGTTATTCCAAACAATTTAGGAATGTTAGGTGATTTATGCCCTTTATGGATTAAAACCAGACTCTGCATCAACTATGTAATTTTCCATGGGAGTTTTGCCATGGATCCCCCTCCGGCATGCCACAGTCCAGGTGTTAGTCCCCTTGAAACAACTTTTCCATCACTATTGTGGCCAGAAAGAGTCCCTGTGGGTTTTAAAATTCGCCTGCCTATTGAAGTCTATGGCGGTTCGCCCGTTCGCGAACATTTGCGGAAATTCGCATTCGCCGTTTGTGAATGGAAAATTTTATGTTCGCGACTTCACTAATTAGAACCTCTTTTTTTTGTAATCCGACAGAAAGTGAAGTTTGATCCAACACATTTCGTTTGTTTTTTTTATATAGTTTATCAAATAGTCATCTGATTTCTTCAAAAATTGAAAAACTGTTACGTGTTGAAATATAACCCAATGTTGTGGAAAATGATAGATATGAAGAACAATGACAAAAAAAAAGTAAAGTATTATATTAAATGGGGACGAGAAGTGAATCACTTTAATGTTCCAGGCAATGTATTGTTAGTGATATAAACAAGTCTGGAAGCTTTTTTTTTTTTTTTTATGTCCATTATGTTGTTATAAAATCCAAACGTTACTTTGTGGATGAGGACACAGTCAATCATAATCAGAGTTGTCTTCTGCCAGTACATGTCTGTCAGGACATTTCAGACTGTTCTTTTGATAAATATACACTTAGGAGGTCATATTTTCATATTTGTTGCTAGGTAAAAATGTCCTTGATACTATTAATTACTCATTTAATATACTTTATGCCATGTTGTCCTCTCTCCTCATTTTTCATTTTTTTCCGTTTGTTAATTAATTCTGTAATAAATGAGATTACTTTTATACTCAAGCACATGGGAAATATAATTTAATACATTAGCTCTGCAATTGAAGGTTTTAGAATTCTGTTCTAAATTAAGAAAAATAAAAATCGCTCCAGAACATTAATGAATATTGCTTCCAATTACCTGGTTATCTTAAGGACACAACTTCTGGAATAAAATGGAATCATGACGGAATATTTCCGTCATGTGTCCTTAAGGGGTTAAAGATTTAAGCTTACTTTGTACTTATCTGAAATAAATATTCATGCAAATTATTTATAATCACGCTCTGCTTTGTTTTAAAAAGAAAAAGGTGACCGGTGTCAAAAGAGAACATTAGACTGTACACAATAAAGAAAGAAGTGTTTGTTGCATATTTAACCTTTCACTCAAAAGTTATTTTCATTCACAAATATTAGCATAACAGTCTATGAAACATGGAATTCACAGCTACCCCACAAATATGGGACAACTATGCAAATGTGCCTTTTTTATTTCATAATTCTTTATTTTTGTAGAGTTTTCCCCCGGACAATTAGAGAAGGGGGAGCATGACTATTGCCCATGGATTGTGGGCTGGATTAATAAAATTTTGCAAATGTAGCACGTTTGAGGGGTTTTGAAGACAAAGAGGGGGAGGAGACTTACCAGTCAGCAGGCACAGTTGAGGGAGCCTGACTGGTTTTTCCGCCCTCCCACCCTAGTTCTGGTAGGTTTGTTGTTTTGTGTTTTGTTGTTTGTTTTTTGTGTTGTCATAATGTGATGGGATTCCAGCATGGTCAAAATTTAGTAGGCCGAAATCTCCACATGGCATATGCTAATTAGTATCTGGTTACAAACAGTTGGATGAGTCATCAGTATACTGAGCATGCGTGGAAGTGGATAGAAAATTCCTTTGTCTTCAACAAGCCATGTGGTCTGCCATATAAGGAGATCCTGAATATCCTGTGTGCTGATTGGTCTGAGAAATATAGGAGGGGTTATACTGTATGGGAGGGGATATGCTGTTAACAAAAGTCCTGTGCACAATGGATTGCTCTCTCAGATATTTTTGGAACAGGAGTTCATCTGAGACCCGATCGGTATGTAAATAAAGGCCTTTTACTTCCTGAAGACCTGTGTCCATATCTCTATGTGTGGCTTCTGCGGTTTGTTCCTGTTATTTCCCCTGTAATATTTGGTGCATTGGCCAGGAACATCATTGCATGGAAGCCTGTGTAGAGATTTGAGACGGTAATCTTTTACCAAATCCTCTATGCTGCACCCCTGGACTTCTACTGCGTGGACCTCCTTTTGTCTCGGTGCCACTGGCCTTTTGTCCAGGAGATCATCGGCTTCTGCGCAGTGAGTACCGGGGTGCCCCATCAATGAGTGTGAAGCCCAGGTCCAGAAACTAAAAGGTAAGATTAATACCGTTAGAGCGGTAGACCCACAAGGGGTTTTATATTTGGAACCGGTTATTGGAATTGGCCCCTTCCCGCTGGAAGGAAGAACGAAGGCGCAACGCTTATCTGGACATTAGACGCTCTGTAGTCAGCCCATCTAATATAGGTGGTATTGTCAGACTGAGTTCTGGTGTAAATAGCTCATGTCGGACACCGATGTCCTGCCTTGACTAGCATGCTAGGTGTAAATTTTGGTTGCTAGGTCGGGGAGATCGGCAAAACTAAGCAGACTCTGTTGTATATTATAGTTTGCTAGATTTCACCCTATCTTAACTAAGTGTTCTCTGTTGTAAATCCAGCCACTAGATTATTGATAGTGTATTAGACTAAAAGGGTATTGGTGTAAATTCTGCCCTCTAGTTCGCTATACGTGGTGTCTGGGCAGCGAAGAACGTATCGAATCTCTGGTGTACAAATAAATTGAAAGCTCTCGAGGTGCTGGCCAGTTAGAGTAGTTGGGATTATTGTAAATGTTGTTAAATATACTGTAGTTGGTGAATTGGTTAAAATTGTATGTCCTGGTAGAAAGCTTGAGCTCTGCCGTCTAGTGGGAGTGTAAATTGTGTGTATAACTGTAAAATAGTGCACGGTACTATAACCACTAACATGTATTATAATTACTGACATTGTGTATTGTATAGAACTACTAAAAAAACTGTTTGTTTTGTGTTATATGTGTAACACCATAACTGTTACTAATTAACCTGTGATTTAAAAAACTGTATCATAACTACTTCAAAAATACCATAACTACTTTATAATACCATAAGTACTTCAAAGTACCATAACCACTGATATTACATTAACAACACTAAAATTACTGTTTAACATTGCATGTGTAACCCCTTAACTATTACTAATTGATAATGTAACTCTAACACCATAATTATCTAACTGTACAATTATTACTAACCGTACCATAACCACTGACTGTAGTGACAAAATTGTTGGAATGTTATGTGATCAGTTAGTTTATGTGGATTAATAGTGTGGATAATTGTATGGTTTGAATAATAGTTACATTGATAAGTGTATAGTCTTTGGTGGGTTTTTGATTTAATTTCGTGTGTGCGACGTCGTGATATTGTTGAGCGTGTGAGGATCCTGTGCATGTGTGTATGTATGTGTCATGTGGTGCTGGTGATGAGGAGATTGGTGTGACTGTTGAAAACTGTGTGTATATTTGTACAGCTTTTGAATCAGACGTTCTGTTGAAATCATCTTCTGATTCACAAGGTTGTTGGTCCTTTGTCTTGTATGTTAAAAAAAAAATTGACTACACTGTGTAGTAGGGAGAGGCCTGTCCTGGTGGCCGCATGGCCTCCATGTGGCAGTCTTGACTTAAATTTAGTGCAGGGTGTACATGTGGCTGTAACTAGTAGGCCAGAATTCTACGATCAGTTTCCATATATTGACTGTTGGAAACCGATTGTTGAAAAACTGCTTTGGTGAATTAAACTGTGCCATGAGGAACAATGGAGCCACATGGTGGTCAGAATTAAGGACTTAGTTTGGACACCCTCCCCCCCTTGCATCTGATTACCAACCCCCTATTGATCATCCAAAGCCAGAGTAGCCATTCCCCCACTATTCCTCTCAAGCTAAAACTGGTATAACTAGTATTTGCATTCCCCCTGCTCTATTGTCCCCGCCTACCCACATACCTATCTGTTCTTTTGTTTCAAACAACACCCACTGATACTTTGTAAATTTAAACTGACTTCCTTTTTGGTAGGAGTGTATTTTAGTATTGAATATTATTAACAGTTAAATTGTGAGGAGAATTCTTAATAACAGTAACTGAGTCTATTGGATCAGATAATTCTCAGCAATGACATTGTACCATCATTGAAATAGCACTAAAAACTACTGAACAGTCTAAAATACAACTGTAAGAAAAGATCAATGGTATAAGATGCTAGAGTACACTTTTATCCTTCTTTAGTTACTGGATGGGCCCCTCCCAGCTTTGTTCAAAATATCCCCTTTACTTAAATAAAAACTGAGATGTTTAATGTACCATAGAACTAAAGCTTTACTCAAGCCTAGATATCAGGGTGGACAGTGATTAAAATAAGCAATAATAAAATAAGCACATAATTAAAGTTTATCTGCTTCATTAGACTTTAGGGAGGCACTCTAGGGCCACCTACTGGCCATCTTCGGGAGTTACATTGATATTACATCATCTTTAACCCTATACTGACAAACCTCAAGTCATGACAGATTTGGTTGCCTCAATCATACAAACACATAATCCCACCTGGGCCGATTGCCAGCAATTATTATTAACTTTATTTAATTGTGAGGAAAGGACCCGGATTAATCAAGCGGCTATTCAAGCGCTCGAGGAAACGGCCCGTACTCAAAATTAGGCCAATCCAGTTGCATGGGCTGCAGCCCATTATCCAAATATTGATCCAAATTGGAATGTGAATGGTGCTGACATGCCCCAATTAAGGGCTTATCGGGAAGCCATAATTGCTGGCATGAAGGCAGGAGGGAAAAAGGCAATCAATATGTCAAAGACGGCTGAGGTGTTGCAGAAGATTGATGAGTCACCTAGTGCCTTTTATGAAAGATTACTGGAGGCATACAGATTGTATACTACTTTTAATCCAGAGGCTCCTGAGAATTCCCGAATGGTTAACTCAGCCTTTGTCAGCCATGCCCAAGGTGATATTAAGAGGAAATTACAGAAGTTAGGGGGAGTTGTAGGGGTGTCTATATCACAGTTGATGGAGATTGCGAAAAAAGTATACATGAATAGAGAAACAGAGACAAAGATGGAAGAAGAACGTAAAATGAGGAAAAAGGCAGATATGCTAGTGGTAGCTATCACAAGTGTAGAAAGACAGGGAAGGGAAGTGAATAGAGGAGACGAGAATAGGCTGAATAAGGGACCTTTAAGTAGGAATCCATGTGCGTTTTGTAAAAAGGAGGGACATTGGAAGAATGAGTGTCCACAGAGAGAGCATTTTGAAAGTAATAGACAAGGAGAGAGAAGAGTACGGGGAGGTTATAGTGGTAGTTATAGAGGAAGAGGAAGTTATGGAGGGAACGGTGGGAATAGTAGAGGGAGTGTTCAAGGAGACAGATATTATCCACCCACATAGAGACTTAGAGAAAGAGAGGATAGAGATTTTGTGGGTCTGCCTGACACTATCATGGAAGACTATTAATACCGACCGGGCTCCATCCCCCTTGGCCGAGCGGAGCCTATGGTCGATGTAGCAATAGGAGGAAAGAGGAGTTCTTTTATGATAGACACTGGTGGTGAACATTCCGTGGTGACTAAATGAGTTGCTCCTCCTTCAGGAAGAACTATAACGGTAATAGGAGCAACTGGGAAGAGTGCTGCTAGACCGGTTCTTAAGAGTCGCACTTGCATTCTGGGAGGCCATTTGGTGAAGCACCAATTCCTATATGTGCAGGAGTGTCCAGTTCAACTTCTGGGATGAGATCTATTATCAAAGCTTCAAGCTCAGATAACTTTTCTACCTAATGGATCAACGTCTCTGAGGTTTAATAAATCACCTGGCATAATAGCGGTATTGGTGCCAAAAGAAGAAAAATGGCGTTTCTATTCTGTAATGACAAATGCGAACCCAAAGAGTGATGGATCTGTATTTGACATTCCAGGAGTGTGGGCAGAAAATAATCCTCCAGGACTTGCTCGTAACATCCCACTGATACATACTGAGTTAAAGCTCAGGGTGTATCCTGTTAGCCTTTGTATGTTGTTCTTTTATCTATCCCAACAGCTGTAAAGGTGGCAGAGGTGACTCCGTGAATTCATCACTCCAGGGTTAAACCAGCGGCAGATTCCTGGCAAGCTACTCCAGATCGTGAAAATCCTTGTAAGATCCGGTTGAAGCGGGTGACTCAGTTGGAGTGGGTGCAAAGTATTGGGACATTGTGGTTGAAAGTAACATCCGAGATCAGCAAGTAGGTGTTTTGATGGCCATAATAAAGCCTGACCACCTACCTACGTTTCATAGCCAGAGTGTCTCGAAGGGACCTCTGTGAAGGAAAGTGAGGATCAGAAGAACGCCAATCCTTGCTGCCCTCACAGTCAGGAAGCTGAGGTGCCGTCGCACGGTTGAAGAATAAAGATGAGGACCGCAAGAATAAGTGTTTTATTATGTGTCTTAGTATTTTTATGATTTTTCAGGAGGGTAAAGGTAAGGATATTCCAGGCTGTGTTAGTTGTATTAAGACTATGAAAATAAGTAATCAGATATCCCAGACCCTAATTTGGCACTCATAATATGAATGTAAAGAATCTGTGTCTAGGTGTAGGTACTTAGATACTGATTATAGTGTGTGTGTCAACCGATATCAGGTGAGCCCAAGTGTTTTGATCCCCAATTCCAACCCTGTACAATTTGGTTGGTAATTTAGAATAGTAACTCTCAGGGGACCTTGATAAATAGGACGGTGATAAATACCATGCATTCCACGGGTATTCTATTATTTGATGCATGTAAGGCGATTTCGGGTAGTGGAAAAACTTGGAATGTATGTGGTAATCTTAAATGGGAACGAACGTATGGGTTCAATGACAAATATTTATATCCCTAGTAAAAGATCTACTGATCCTGATTGCCCGAATAGAGATTTTAATTTTTGTCCCTATTGGTCTTGTGTGGGATGGGCAACCTGGGGTAAAACAGTAGATCAAGATATAATTATCCAAATGTTGCCCACTGCACTGTATTGTAAAACTATGGAGTGTAATCCTGTGCATATGACCATTTCCAATCCACAGCACTTCATTGATAAGTTTGGGAATCTTTTTGGGTTTCAAAATACATGGTACAGGAGTAGATCCAGGGACTGTAATATATGTAGGTCTTGAAATGGAGACAGTAGCAACCCAGACTCATCAGGTTTTTCATTCCTTCTATGAGGAGATGAGTATTGAGGATAAAATTCCCCATAATGTTAAGAACCTATTCATTAATTTGGCTGAGAGTATTGCAGGTAGTCTTAATATAACTAACTGCTTTGTATGTGGAGGTATTAATATGGGAGACCAATGGCTATGGGAGACAAAAGAGATTTGGTACCCTGGTTCTGAGACAGATGAACAACAGATGCCTCCTCAGTCTGATCATCAAGTAAGTACTAGAGGTAAATCAGAATGGCTTTATAAGACATCTAATATAGGTCACGTATGTTTAGCTAGAAGAGGGCCAATGTATAATACACCTGTTGGCGAGTTAACATGTTTGGGACAGAAGGCCTACAATGCCGATACTAAAGATACTACTTGGTGGTCAGCTTCAAATGTCTCGGAACCTACTAATCCGTTTGCCAATACACCAATTTGAAAGAGTTGTGGTTTGACTTATCTGCTACATCTAATTGGAGAGCCCCATCGAATTTGTACTGGATTTGTGGTAAGAAGGCATATTACCACAAGATTGGGAAGGGGCATGTGTACTAGGTATGCTCAAACCATCCTTCTTGTTGCTAATCGAAACAGGAGAGACCTTGGGAGTTAAGGTTCATGATGTAAATCATAAAAAGAAGCAAGCATCTTTGAATATAGGTAGCTGGGAAGATGATGAGTGGCCTCCCCAACGTATTATTAATTATTATGGACCGGCCACTTGGGCGGAAGATGGTACTTATATATATATGCTCAATATGCCCAATATATATGCTCAACCGTATTATAAAACTACATGCGGTGGTTGGGATTATCACCAATGAGACAGCACAAGCGCTCAATCTCCTAGCTAAACATAATACCATCTATCAAAATAGATTAGCTTTGGACTACTTATTAGCAGTAGAAGGAGGTGTAAGTGGGAAGTTTAATCTAAGTAACTGTTGTCTGCACATAGATGATGAAGGGCAGGCAGTGGCTGAACTTACCAGTCACATGGTTAAACTTGCGCATGTACCAACTCAGATCTGGAATGGGTATAACCCAAGTAGTTGGTTTGGAAGTTGGTATGAGCAGCTTGGAGGGATTAAGGCGTTAGTAGGAGGAGTAATATTCATTATATTCATTATATTCTTATGTCTCTTTCTGCCCTGCCTAATTCCATTAGTGGTCAGGTCTATACGTAGTATCATGGAGAGTACTATAGAGAGAAAGACAGCTACCCATGTAATGGCTGTCTGGAAGTATGAATCCCTAGCCCAGAGAGCGAATAATCGGGATGAGGAATGCTGAAGGAGTTTGTGATGATGCTAAGATGCTTACTAGATCTGTTATGGTTCATGGTTACTTGAGTGGTGTTGGCAAATTATGATTAGTGATGCATCTGGAATAATGTTATATCAGAAGCATCAAAGGGGGGAATGTGATGGGATTCCAGCATGGTCAAAATTTAGTAGGCCGAAATCTCGAATGGCATATGCTAATTAGTATCTGGTTACAAACAGTTGGATGAGTCATCAGTATACTAAGCATGTGTGGAAGTGGATAGAAAATTCCTTTGTCTTCAACAAGCCATGTGGTCTGCCATATAAGGAGATCCTGAATATCCTGTGTGCTGATTGGTCTGAGAAATATAGGAGGGGTTATACTGTATGGGAGGGGATATGCTGTTAACAAAAGTCCTGTGCACAATGGATTGCTCTCTCAGATATTTTTGGAACAGGAGTTCATCTAAGACCCGATCGGTATGTAAATAAAGGCCTTTTACTTCCTGAAGACCTGTGTCCATATCTCTATGTGTGGCTTCTGCGGTTTGTTCCTGTTATTTCCCCAGTAACAATAACTTGGCGGGATACCTGGACAGTGCAGTTGGAAAAGGGGGCAAGACGTGGAGTTGATTTGGGGAAACAACAGCCTTCATGGAGCTGAGGGCAAGGAACAAAAGGTTGGAGAACTGTCTGTTGGGCAACTGCCCAACAGCTGACAGAGTTATGAACCTTGTTTAAAATGGTTTTGTTAATAAAGCTGTGGCCGTTGCCCTTATCCACTATAGAATGTGTCATGTGTGTTATTTATTTATATTGCTGCTTTATAGTCATAGTTTCTCGGTTTTATTTTATGGTCTAAAATGTTAGTACAGTGGTACCTTGAGTTACAAATTTAATGTGTTCTCTGGGACGTTTCACGAAAAATTTGTAAACCGAAACGCAGTTTTCCCTAGGAATGCATTGAAAACCAATTAATCCATTCTGGAGGTCAGAAAAAGAGTCAAAATAAGCTGGCATGGAAACCAACCCACAATGCAGAACACACAGTAAAAGGCATGCAAATGACGAAGCTCAGCTTCCTACCTTTCCACCGCTTGAGAAATGCACCAAAAAAGTTTTTAAAAATCCCCAAACCACTGCAAAAAATTCCAGAATGGCTCCAAAACTCGATGCAAAAGCCGCTCCAACACCTCCAACACGTCCACACTCGACGCCACGTGCTACCCACATACTCCAGCATACACGAGGCCGGCACAGTAAACGTCCCAGGCGCAATGCATCCTGTGGAAGCTTGCATTGTATTGCGAAAAAAAATTGTAAACCAAAGCATTATTTTCAATGAATTTTCATTTGTAAACCGAAAATTTTGTTAACCGAGGCATTTGTAAACCGAGGTACCACTGTACAAAGATAGAAATAAAATTGTTTCATGACAGTAAGTTGCTTAAAAAGAAATATATTA
This sequence comes from Pelobates fuscus, assembly GCF_036172605.1. Lineage (NCBI taxonomy): Eukaryota > Metazoa > Chordata > Amphibia > Anura > Pelobatidae > Pelobates > Pelobates fuscus. The sequence goes on along the minus strand of NC_086326.1, from coordinate 69,831,960 downwards.
AATCATAAAACACATAGTTCAAGTATATTTGTAATGGTTTTCTCAGGAATTTAACACCCAAAAAAATAAATCCTGACTATAGATGAATTTGCAGGCTGACATAGCATTAGTTGTCTGGCAACTGAATCACCATTCCCCAAGCAGAACTGAATTAATCTTATAATAGTCAATATCGAAGTATATTATTCCATTTTATTGTTTTAATTAAGTTGTTTTTATTGCATTTTGTATACATAAGGGTAAATCATTTTATGTTCAATAATTAGGGATCTGTTAATAACTGCCAACGAGCCACTGTTCATTTGACTACAATATCCACATGAATGTCCATATGAAACATAATGGGATTATGACACAAATTGACATTAATATATCACTTGGCTGTCTTTAACCTTTGACCTGTGATTTAATTGAAAATTTTGTTTTTGTCACCAACCTCACAATATTGGCCCACTGATCATAAGAAGTATATTACGAGTTATTCCTGGTTTCTGTTTGATATTGATAACCTTGACATTACTGGAATAGGTTAAATGAAACAGGTCATTACATTTTGGATTGTGGTAGCATTAAAACCACCATTTAGGTGACTTGTTCCCCCTTACCATCCTTTACAGGTAAGAAAACTTACCTTATTTCCAGCGCCATGTGGGTCTGGGCACTGGCCCAACCCCTAATCCGCCTTCTTGGCTAACATCATCAGAATTGATTATAGGAAAAGCATTGGTTTGGCTGAGATAGTCAAGGAGGCAGAGCATTTGTGGCATCAATAACACCGGCCTGGCCAATCAGCATCTCCTTATAGAGATGCATTGAATCAATGCATCTCCATGGGGAAAGTTCAACATCTCCATGCAGGGTGTGGAGACGCTGAATGTTAGTGCTGAGGAGAGGCCACTGGAGGTGTCCCTAGGCTTTAATGTAAACACTAAAAAAAAAAATGGCTGTGCCACAAAAGTACAGGAATGACTATAAAGTGCTGTTTTTTAATAATTTACAGTAGGTGTGGGTAAATAAAATAGTCCAAAGCAGTCTTAAAAATAGAACAAAATAGTCTATAAATAATTGAGTACACCTTTAAAATGAATTTTGCATTGCAATAGGAATTCTTGGGTAGGTAGTAGGTCCTTGTATCAGCGAATATGATGGGTAGAAGATTTGCATACATATATGCAAGGGAAGAAAATGAGAAATTCAATAGTGCAATATATCAACCTAAATGAGTAATAGGTACACTTGGTAAGCTACCGTTGTTTTATTACCTATTACTCATTTAAGTTGACATGTTGCATTATTGGATTTCTCGTTTTCTTATCTTGCATACATGTATAGATATATGTATGGATGTATTTTTAAGATTGCTTCGGACTATAATATTTACCCACACCTAACCTACTGTATATTATTGGAAATATCACTCTATTGTCATTCCTGTTCTTTTGTGGCGCAGCCATTTTTTCTTTGTTGTTCTTGTAGATCTCCTAAAGGGTTTAGTGGGATCCCCTTCTTTTGGTTTTCTGCCTTCATTTTGATTAATTAGCGCTAAACATACTCCCTTTTTTCCTTTAATGTAAACACTGCTTTTTCTCTTAAAAGACAGTGTTTACTGCAAAAAGCCTGCAGGGACGGACTGTACTCACCAGAACAACTACATAAAAGGGAAACTATAGTGCCAGGAAAACAAAGTTGTTTTCCTGGCACTAAAGCTCCCTAAATAGTCCCTATAGTGCCCAGTTCCCCCCCTTCTGTCACTTACCTTGGTCCAGCGTCAATGTCCCTCTGCACTGGCTCGGGTCCACCTCCGTTTCCTCGGGTCCCGCTCGCATTAGGATTTTCCTATAGGAAAGCACTATACAATCTTTTCTATGGAAATTCCTGTGATGCTGGATGTCCTCATGCATAGCGTGAGAACGTCAAGCGTCAGTTAGGCCGAAAGCCAGGAAGTCCCTTTAGTGGCTGTCTTGTAGACAGGTACGTGAGGTGGAATTACCCTACAAAGCTAAATATTGCAGTTTGTAAAAAAAAAACGCAATAATTAGCTTTGCAGTGATAAGGGTCCTGGAAACATGCACCCAGACCGCGTCAATGAGCTGATGTGGTCTGGGTGCCTATAGTGTCCCTTTAACCCCTTAAGGACACATGACATGTGTGACATGTCATGATTCCCTTTTATTCCAGAAGTCTGGTCCTTAAGGGGTTAGGCTGTAGTTGTTCTGGTGACATTAGTGTCCCTTTAAATCTATCAACTTTAATAATTCAACAATAGGTCTACCTGGGTGTCTTGTGATATTTTTATGAATTTTGAGTAGAATGTATATACAAACGATGAGTGCATTGTTGGTTGAAAGTTACATGGTTATTATGGAAATATTATAATCTTCTTGCACCTTATTCTTATTTAACTATTTTTCACTCTGAATATTTCCTGATCTTTAGCTAGAGCACAACTTGGCACTCTCTTCAGATTTTATTTTAAAATTGTCTACCCTATTACAGCATTTGTTATTTTCTCTCCTTTCCTGAAACGCAGAGTCACTCGTTGACCACGGATCACATAATGTTTTTATCAGTGAATTATATACAGACATTTTTACAGGCTTCGGTGACTTTTACTGGGTTAAGGGAACAAGAGAGAAGAGAGAAGCGACAGCTCTGCTTTAATAGCCAATTGAGTGGTATGTGTTTTATTATCTTTTATATAGAATGTGCATCATCAAGGCTGGAATGGATTCTACCTTTCGTTAACTAAACGACCAGCCTGCAATGAATTTTTCTTTTTGCTAGTAATAAAAAAGGCCAAAAATTAGTTAGCTAACATTCATTCTTACATCTTGTACAGTCCAGTTTCATAGCATTTGAATGAGTAATGCCAATATGACGTGAATTATGTGAACTGATTTCATATAATGGACAGGAAATTGTAATAAAAAACTGCAATTATGTAAGCAGTTAGGTGTTACAAATGAGAACCAGATTAAACCTCATTTCTTGGCAGAATGGCAACTGTACACAGACAAATGCCTAGTAGCTTTTTGTGAGTGCAAAATTGATCTTTACCTGACGTCATACTGTTATTAATTGTAGCAAAGCCCATTTGTGCCTGCATGGACTTAATACGGTTTCTTCATTCTGGACAGATGTCATTGAGATTTGGTAGAGAGTGAGTACGGACCTTTAAGGTGGGAGAAATGCAAGTTGCCTTTTCTCTGTCTAACCCCTGCCCGAGTGTTTTTTGCCAGTAGATGCTGTTCTGATCATACGTCCAGATCATTGGATAGCAGTTTTTAGTTTTTTTCTGCTTTTAACCTTTTCTCCCTATTACTATGCATCAGTAGAGATCCTGTATCTCTCCAATATTGGCCATTTTTCTATATGTTCAATAATTCTACGTATTCATAAAACGTCTGAGTCATTTTCAGCTGAGGAACCATGATAAGATATGTAAAAAAAAGTTTGTAGGGATGATGGATTTGACACTTTAATTATGTACAAGATAGGTTTAGTTTCTCACCGAATATTATTGCAACTTGACATGTTATAGAATGGCAATGGATTTCCTAGGTTTTGGTTTCTATAGTCACAGTAATTTAATGTGTGCCATAACAGTAATATACTATAAGAGTACAGTGCATAGGTCATGTAGTATTTACCGAACGATTTAGCATATAATTAATAACAAAATTATAACGATAGATTGCAGATCTCAGGTACTGATTTTATTATTCATCAAATTATTTTATTATTTAGCCTTCTACAGTAGTAAAACCCAGTAATTATCTTCAAGAAAAAAAAAAAACAGCCAGGAGAAAAAAAACATTAAAAAACCCGAAATGATCGTCTGGAGTTACTGCATCTACTATAAAACTGTTTCAATCATGTAGTGTTAATTAATTATTGAACATATCAATGAAATAAACTACTATGAAGTGACAACAGAATTCTTGGATTAAAATGAATGTCTAGTGGAGTTCTTTTAATTATTCAACTTTTCGGAGTAGTAAAAAAAAAGTGAACATTTAGAAAGAAACGCTTGTCAAAAGAGAGATAGATAAAGATAATGAAATACTGCAAAAAGCTCTGTAGGAAAATTCATGTTTTGCCCTTTCTCGATGCTCTTCTGGAGGGCACACTGCCTATACAAGAGGGAAAGTTGATACTTTACAACTGGATCAAAGAAATTTGGGAAAGAACACTAACTGGAGGGAGTTCAGCAGGAATACAGGACACCCCATATAGTCTTCAAGCTCATCAAATCTAGATATGCAGCTGCTTGCAGACACCTCCAGGGACATTGTACATACATCCTCATGCTAGTCTGGCAGCCTGGTCATCATGGATACTACAGTCCACTGGAAATATCCCAGTGTGCCATTCTAGTTGGGAGAGCATTAAGAACACAGACCAAGCCATGCACAAACTCAAACATTGCCAGGCTAAAAAAGTCAAGCAAAAGTATTCCCTGCTGCCTCTATCCTTCAGAACTGTACTAACAGACATTCCAATGCACTTTCACTATTTTAACTTCCAGAATAATGATTCGAGCAGGATGGCACAGCCGCTAGGCAGATTAGGCGGCCGTCATGGTGCACCAGCCTGGGGAGGGCACAATGTCCAGGTGACCAGCAGAAGCGGAGCGCACTGCATAGCACTCCCCTCCGGCTGGTCACAATATGTAGCTTGGCTGAGCTGCTGACTGCGGTAGAGGAGCTTCTGTAACCTTTTCCCAGTCTGACAGGAAGTGCTTTCAGAGAGCAAGAGCACAAAATAGCTTCCTGTCAGACCGGGTAGAAGCAACAGGAGCTCCTCTACCACAATCCACGGCTCGGCAATGCTACATGGAGGAGGGAGATGAGCTGGCACCAGGGGGGAGGCAGAGGAGAGGCACACAGAGGTCTGGGAGGCGAGGAAAGACTCACAGAGAGCTAGAGGTGAAAAGAGGCACACAGAGTAATGGGGATGAGGAAAGGCTCACAGAGGTCTGCAGGGTGTGGAAAGGCACACAGAGGGCTGGGGGGGGGTGAGGAGAGGCTTACATAAGGTTACATAAAGGTGCTGGGGGAGAAAAACCAACAAAGGTTGGCGAAAGAGAAACCCAAAGGGGCTGGGAGAAGAAAGAGATACACAAAAGGGGTTGGGAAGGGGGTGCAAGTAGCTGGTCTTGACCAGGGCACATAATAGTCTTGTACTAGCCCTGAGTTTAGGGCTGCAGCCCACATTTCCCTTGCCAGCCCTCCAATATCATTATCCACCTAACCTACTTGATAGTCTTTCCATGTGTATTACAGTTGGGGGTACATTACTTGCCTATTTAGATTTATATAGTGGGTGTTTATAGGCACACAATTCAAAGGCAAAGGCACCCCCTGCTACATCCCACTCCCCACCATTAACTATTAACTGTACATTGCAGTCATACAAACATCTATATTGCTTGAAATTATGAGTATAGTGAGTTTATGCCGTTTTGTAAATGCATGCAAGGTCAAAAATAATCTTAGAATTTAGAAGTGTTTAGGGCAAAGGAAGGTTTAAGATTAGAGAGGGATTAATTTCAGTGTTAGATTACATAACGTGGTAAAATGATTAAGAACTTGAGAGGGGTTAGAGCTGTGATATAAGGCTTGTTTAGAATTATTGGGTTTAGAGTTTATAGTGGAGTTAAATTTAGTATTGGTGTTGTTTAGATTTTATGCAGAGTTAAACCTAGGGTTAAGGTAGAGTTTCTTTCAGGTTTAGGGTTTGAGTTCTCAAATTTGGGAATAAGAAAATGATTTGTTTAGTATTTGCAGCGGAGGTTATTTTAGGATTAGGAAAAAGGATGTTTCGGCAAGTTTAGTTTTAAGGGTTATTTGCAAAGTATCTTATCAGGCTTTTAACATATGAATAATATTCCTAAAATTTTTAAAGCAATTTGTAGAAATGCTGTGTTTTTAAATAGATTAAATTCAAATGTCTGGTTGTAATTGAGTTGCCATTAAAAGGACGCTCTAAGCACCAAGGCTATTTGAATGCATTTGATAGATTATGACCTCATTAATATGCTTTACTTTATTATTAATTTTTTTTTGCATTCTAAAATCGTTATAATTTTTGTACCTGGGGCAGCGGGTACGCGGTTGCAGGGGTCCACCGGGCGGCAGGGACCCCTGGAGCAATGGGCCCGGTCGCAGCTGCGACCCCTGCGACCGAGGTATGTACGCCATTGATACCTGGTGTTCCTGTAAGTCAGCTGGGGTGATTCTTTGTGCAGCGCTGTTAGTCAATTGCTAAAATTGGCAGTAGATGACAGCAACGTACCACCAAATATGTGTTAAATAGTAATACCCATTTCCAATATCAGAATTTTTATTAGCATTGGGTTACTTTGGGGTTAGTCTGCTAAATGTAAATACAATAAAGAAACATAGCGTTTAACTGTGTGGGGACTGGCACTGATTTATAGTTACAATTGGTCACTCACAGATTTGCAGAATTAAAAAAGCCTTGAGTGGTATCTTTCAGTGTCCAATATGTTGTCCCTCCTCACATGTTCCTCACAGAGCAGAATGTATGTATCTCAAAAGAAAAAGATATATACACGAATGTAGTACACTTCCAGAGTTAGATAAAAAAGTATTTAATGACTTACATATAAGTAAAAAACAAACGGCTTGTCACCATGCACGTCCTACGCGTTTCGTCCTGGATATGGACTTCCTCCACACTTCTCTCTCATTCGAAAAAAATTGAAGATTTAAATCATATATATTTTATATTTTTTATTTTCATTCTTATTTTTATTTTTATTTCTATTTTTATTTTTATTTTTATTTTCATCTCTAATTTTAATTTTAATTTTATTTTTATTTTCATTTTTAATTTTCATTTTTATTTTTATTTTCATTTTCATTTTTATTTTATTTTTTAATTTTATTTTTATTTTTCATTTTCATTTTTATTTTCATCTTTACATTTTTTACATAATATATAATTTTTTTATATACCTTTTTTTATATATTTTTATATCCATTAATATGTTCATATCTACTAGTATGTTTAATTACGTACATATTTTTCCCCTTTTTTTGGTTCATATTTATTTTCTATATCCTGGATTTCATTTAATTCAAAGACAAAATGAACTCCATTCACCTTTAAGTAGAAAGGGACAGAAGCGTGATAAAAATGGGTCTCACCAATCACAATAATGTGTATAGATAATAAACACTGTATGACCAATGTATCGTACTGTATGACCAATGTACATTAAAGAGTAGTAATACTTGTATTATATAAGATCTCCAAATAGTAAGAAAGATATATGTATGAAAATCTAAGAATTGTATATATACACATGCAGAACATTTGATTCATGCTTGTACATGAATCTTCATTTTTTATTATATATTTTTTATTATTATACTTATTTTGTATAGCGAGATGTTTCCACAAACCCTGTAATCACAATTGGTATGATGAATATTAACTACAGTAGGAATATATATCTTTGCTTATTTTTTTTATTTTTTTATTTTTTTATAGTAGTACCATCCAGAGTTCTCTTAATCGTTTTCTTCTTTCCCCACCCCGGTTTCCTCTATTCACATATAAATGTTCTGAGTCAATACGATAGAATAAGAGACTTGCAATGGCCGCGACCCACTTCCGGGTCTGTGAAACGCAAGATGGAACGCACACGTTGGACGTGATGATGTCACCAGGAGAAACATCGCGGCACACGTGATGACGTCACCGGGTTCCATGCCGCGAAAATTAAAAACCAGCTGACGAACATTTGGGACTAAATGGGGATGTATATAAGGACTGGGAGGGGGGATATGCTTTATGCTGCTATTACATTTTTGCACTTTACTGCACCAAGTCCCTGAGGAAGTCCATATCCAGGACGAAACGCGTAGGACGTGCATGGTGACAAGCCGTTTGTTTTTTACTTATATGTAAGTCATTAAATACTTTTTTATCTAACTCTGGAAGTGTACTACATTTGTGTATATATCTTTTTCTTTTGAGATACATACATTCTGCTCTGTGAGGAACATGTGAGGGGGGACAACATATTGGACACTGAAAGATACCACTCAAGGCTTTTTTAATTCTGCAAATCTGTGAGTGACCAATTGTAACTATAAATCAGTGCCAGTCCCCACACAGTTAAACGCTATGTTTCTTTATTGTATTTACATTCAGCAGATTTTCCCCTAATCTATGTGCATATATCTATTGAAGACAAGAAGAAGTCTTCGGGGAGTTATCGGGATACTTCACCTGAAATATTAAGGGAAGTCCTGGTTTGCTTTGAATCACATATATATAATTTTTTTCTCACTGGGTTGTGTTCACATATATTGTTGTTTTTACTTTGGGGTTAGGGCTGGGGTAGGGTAGGGTTACAGTTTGAGTTAGGTAAGGGTTATGGTAAGATAAAGGTTAATGCTGCATATAGGTTAGCGCTGTTTTTAAGTTAACGATAGTGTAGGGTGGAGGTTAAGGGTAAGGTTAGGGTAATCCCCCCAAACACACCATAGGAAATCAGAAATCATCCTATTTAAGAAGGGGAGTTAAGGACGATTTATTGTTACTGATATTGTTTTATTATTGTGATTGTATGGAGAGTGGTCCCTTAAGAAGTTTCTAAGGAAAAGAAACGTGTAGGACCGGTGATCTACTACTAGATATATATTTTTATTGGATTTTATACTAAATATATCATTTATACTTACCCACCCGATTCCTGATTTGGATCCGGAGAGCTGCAAGCTGAGGATCCAGACCTCCCTTGAAAGGGAAGGCAACTTCAAGGCACTTTATCAGACTCCTAGTCTGCGTTCTATATTAAGTGGGGGCACTGTTTATATCACCATACAGTGTTGCACTATTATTTTTCATTTCTAATTCTAGATATCCAGCTTAATCCCATATTTTGTGTTCATATAAGATTAGGATAAGCAGCTGGTTAGAGTTAGTGTAAGCGTTGGGTACGGGGTATGGTTGGTATAGGGTTAGCGTCAACTATCGAATATTAATTTAGATCCTTAAAATGTTAAGCATTTAACCATTAGGACTGATATAAATCTATTTGAGTTCATTTTAATTAGTTGCACTGAATGCGTAAAATTTAGCATAAATGTGAGAAAATTACCGTATATACTCGAGTATAAGTCGACCCGAATATAAGCCGAGGCCCCTAATTTTATCCCAAAAAACTGGGAAAACTTATTGACTCGAGTATAAGACTAGGGTGGGAAATGCAGCAGCTACTGGTAAATTTCTAAATAAAATTAGATCCTAAAAAAAATATATTAATTGAATATTTATTTACAGTGTGTGTATAATGAATGCAGTGTGTGCGTATGTGTGTGTGTATGAGTGCAGCGTGTGTGTATGAGTGCAGTGTGTGTGTGCATGAATGCAGTGTGTGTGTGCATGAATGCAGTGTGTGTGTGTATGAATGCAGTGTGTGAATGCAGTGTGTGCAGGGCCGGTGCAAGGATATTTGCCGCCGTAGGCAAAACATTTTTTGCCGCCCCCTCCCCCCCCATATGTCCTGACTTCCCCTCCTCCTCCCTCAGTGGTCCTTACCTCCCCACCCCCGTGTTCCTTCACTTCCCCCCCCCAGTGGTCCTGACTCACCCCTCCCCTAGTGGTCCTTACCCTCCCCTCCCCTAGTGGTCCTTACCCTCCCCTCCCCTAGCGGTCCTTACTTCCCCCTCCCCTCCCATAGTGGTCCTTATCCCACCCCCTCCCTCTCATAGTGGTCCTTATCCCCCTTCTCCCTCCCATAGTGTTCCTTATCCCCCCCCATCCCTCCCATAGTGGTCCATATACCCCCCCCCCTCCCTCCCATAGTGGTCCTTATACCCCCCTCCCTCCCATAGTGGTCCTTATCCCACCCCCTCCCATAGTGGTCCTTATACCTCCCCTCCCTCCCATAGTGGTCCTTATACCCCCCTCCCTCCCATAGTGGTCCTTATACCCCCCTCCCTCCAATAGTGGTCCTTATCCCCCCCTCCCTCCCATAGTGGTCCTTATCCCCCCCCTCCCTCCCATAGTGGTCCTTATACCCCCCTCCCTCCCATAGTGGTCCTTATCCCCCCCCTCCCTCCCATAGTGGTCCTTATCCCCCCCCCCTCCCTCCCATAGTGGTCCTTATCCCCCCCCTCCCTCCCATAGTGGTCCTTATCCCCCCCTCCCTCCCATAGTGGTCCTTATACCCCCCCTCCCTCCCATAGCGGTCCTTATACCCCCCTCCCTCCCATAGTGGTCCTTAACCACCCCCTCCCTCCCATAGTGGTCCTTATACCCCCCCCTCCCATAGTGGTCCTTATACCCCTTTTTTTTGTTATTATTAATTTTTTTTTTATTATTATTATTATTTTTTTATTATTATTTCTTATTTTATTTATATATTTTTTTTTTCGTCCCCCCTCCCTGCTTGATATATGGCAGGGAGGGGGGCTCTCCTTCCCTGGTGGTCCAGTGGCAGTTCAGTGGGGGGGAGAGGGGGGCTGGCAGAGCTGTAACTTACCTGTCCTGCAGCTCCTGTCAGCTCTCTCCTCCTCTGTGCCGTCCGTTCTGCTCTTCTGTCAGCTCCCAGTGTAAATGATTTACACTGGGAGCTGACCGAGGTGCTGACCGGACGGCGCGGAGGAGGAGAGAGCTGACAGGAGCTGCAGGACAGGTAAGTTACAGCTCTGCCAGCCCCCCTCTCCCCCCAGTCTGTATTATGGCAATGCAAATTGCCATAATACAGACCTTGACTCGAGTATAAGCCGAGTTGGGGTTTTTCAGCCCAAAAAATGGGCTGAAAAACTCGGCTTATACTCGAGTATATACGGTACTTTATTTCCAAATTTTTCCTATTTTTATACATTTATTGACACATAATGTTTTGTTAGGTCTACATTTATGAAGTTAAATGAAAACCCTTTCTGTCCTTTAAAACATAAAATATAATATGTATTGGTACCCTAGACAAGACACTATTAAATTATAGTGAAACAAACCTATAGTTTAAATTCAAGGTTTTGTTTTAGTTGAGAATGTGGAAAATTGTCTCCATCCTAAAGAAAGACTAATCATGTGCAAAACACATACTTCTATATTGGGAACAGAACACAGAGAATGACAAGCTATGAAAAATCAAAACAGGTCAATTCCCATTGCAGTGACAAAGTTGTGCTTTTCAAAGACAGGAGGGCATTGTTTTCTTCTAACAAAGAAAAGCTTTTCACTGTGCGTCATGTTAACCCTGCGTTATGTAAACATCTAATTTTTCTTATTTCTTCAGAATTAATGTTCTAAAGTTAATATAATAGAAAACAGGAGAACATTTCAGAAGAACATGTTAGGAATATCAGGAAACCACCAGAGGATGAGTCATATTTTCTAATGACTTATAGAAAACATATTTAAAAAGGGTCGCTCTAGAAATGCAACCACTTGCCACTTGTGTTTCCTTAAGACAAGCAACGTTTACAGGAAAGCTGGCTATACATTTTTTTGGCTATATATATATATTTATATATATCTATATATCTATATATAGATATATAGATATATATATATATAGAGAGAGAGAGTTTTTTTAATATATATATTTTTTCATATTTTTTATAATTTTTTTTTTCCAATTTGTAGTTTTTGTTTTTTTTATCTTATATATAGTTTGGGGTATCCTAATTGCTTTTGCTTCTGGCTCCTCTCTCTCCTTTGTACTTATATTTGCACTTGTTGTACCTTTATTCGGTAGGTGAGGAATATGTACCTTTAAATTACATTAGTATATATTTGCCCATTTGTACCATTTTTTTTTTTCTTTTAACAGATTATACATTATTATATTCCATTTTTATAATATACATTTGTTTATTACTCTCCTTTTGTTCGGCATACATTTTGTCTATATGAATTTTAACATTAAGACTTTTTAGGGTATATAGCCCTTAGCAAATATGGCCGCCGAATCCCATGAATGGGATGTGACATCCACAAGATATGCTTTTCCTAAGAGGATATGACATCTCACCGCAGACTGGAAATTACACCTCACCTCGTGGACCGGAAATGAGGTAACCTGTGCGAATTGGAGCCTTCACAGGTGAAGGTAATAGTTAATTGAACAGGATTCTTAAGAAGCATAACACTCAGGAACTTTCAGATACATTGACAAAGACTGAATTGTCAAAACGCGTCTGTTCTCTTTTATTATATCTAGAAGGATTTTTGCCGTTGTTTGCCTTTTAACCTCTTAGTGTTTTATCATTACAATAAATCTTTGCATTTTTTTTATTCACTGTTGCTGCTATCCTTACTTCCGTGATCCATCTGCTACAGTGGTCCATGGGTATTCACCGCTAGCGTGTATAGGCACCATTGGGCATACTATACAGAGCCTGATACGGCTCTGGCATTCGTGAGTCTAACCATTTATTATATAGTACTCACTTCTATCCTACAGTGCACACTATGTATTATATTGTTCTCTTTTAGGCATTGCTGATATTCGCTTGCCATCTGTGTCTGTGTTGTGTACATATATAAGTATTAACCCTTTAATTATATACTTGTATTACTTTTGGAGGGTGCACTTCTACTCTGTGTTTGGCACATTTTTGTTGTTGTTTTTTATATTTATACACCAGCACAACTCACTTCTTCTTTAGACGATCACCAGCAAATAATATTCAACCCTACCAGGCCATTTAAATAAGGGTAGAAGTAGAAATGTACTCCACTCAATAGTAAACTTTCACCTCGTTCCCTGTGTCTATCTAATCAACTAAAAGCCATTTCTCTCCTTGATGACTCAAGCAGAATGCAGAGCTCCAAAACTAATCAGGATAACTTGATGGCATTGCTCTTATCTTACCTCTGTTTAAAGATATATTAAGGAGTGGTCAAAAGGAAGACATGTTTGGGCAGAATGTCTCATGCCATGTCTTTTCATTAGGTATATATCAAGTTGACTGTGGTCAATCACTATACGATCCACGTGAAGATCATCATACACAATGAAATATCTGAGGGGCAACAAATATTTATTTTAACTCATTTTCTATCTCCATTGTAGTAAAATATAGATTTTTTTTTTATTTTTTTTTATTTTACAAACAACCACTATCCAGAAAATACCGCTTTCATTAAATGTCCAAAGTAATATATAGTCACTGATATTCAAAACATTTTACATTGGGATGAATATTCATTTGAAAGCTGATAAAACAAAATCATCGAACTGTGTGCCTTTGGTGTAATATTCATGCATGGCCACAGAAGTCAACCAAATATGCCGGATTCTGATTACACCAGTAACTGCTAAATCATGTGTTATCGCAATACTCCGCTCATGTACATTGGCTCATTACGTTTGTTAGATATTTTGAATAGGCAGTAATGTTGCAGCACTATTATGATTAAAATGCAACTAAGCAAAGACAAACTGCCGTATTATTTCCTGTTGTTTATATGATATGATGAAACCATGAAACAGAAAGTGGGTCACGAAAACAAATAATTAGGCAACTAATTCCTGATAAATTGGACCCATTATTGTCCTTGACACATCACTTATGTCATTCTCCCACTTATTAAGAATCCAAAATTCATCAGTTTTCTAGTTGCTCAGAATGTGAATGTATGTGTATAAACGAATCACATAACTCTACGACAATGAAGGGGGGCAGGGCCTGACCGCCGGTCGGATCAGACGTGTTTCGTCTGAGCTCCTGCTTCTGAGCTGAAATATCGGAGCTAACTGCAGGCCACAAGCAGACACCGACCTGAAAATATGACTACAGCACTGTTCAGGCAATGGGGATTCCGGTGATACCCGACAAGACCCCCAGCGGCACCAAAGTAACCCGGTAGAGGCCTGAGGCCTACAAGCTTGAGCCTGGGTGAGACGGCCACTCGCCCGGTTCTCCGACTGGCGCTCTGCCACCCCCCCCCTGGACCGGGGGGGTTATCCCGGTCCCCACAGGCTACCACCACTGCATGCCGCAACACCTCCACTCCGGTCCAGCTGAGCATTGCGGTCCGGACGGCGTGCCCCAAGATGGCCAAACAGTACCTAACCAACACACAATATGGCGGGGACACCGAGCAGCACACAAGCGACCTGACGCTCTCACATGGCTGGATGCCGTGTTTGCGCACTTCTGGAGGAAACTGACAGAGAGGCAAGCGGAGGCACAAGCCCTGAGAGAGCACCCACCGAGAACACACTTCAACCACAAGGTACTGCTCACAGGGGAAAGTGAACGTGAAAATGGCGTCGCCGACCGCGACACCCCCAGCCAACACATGGGCCTGAGCGACTACGACCGCGGCGAACAGCCCTCACACGGAGGAACAGGCTGCCAATGCGCAAACTTGCCTCCAAGAAGCAGCTCTAAACGAGAATCAAGGTCTGGGTCATGAGGGACTTCCGGGACAGCCACCTAAAGCAGCAAGTCCACGCGCAAGCCTGGTGTCCCACGTCCTACCATATTAAGGCAAACCCGAGAAACAAACTTTATCCATAAGCGACCAGCAAAAACCGCAGGGGAATCGGCTGATTGACCGGAGCTCTCGCCAGATGGGCTACTTTGATCTCCCACTGCCCACAGGTACCTCCTGGCATAGGACTCTTTCCACACGGAACTCTGGACTTAACATGATAACATCACAGTTACTAGATATTAAAGCAAATTGTTGTTTTCAGGCTGTGATCATCTGAAAGCAGGGAGAGCTCAGATTTGCATGATTTAGTTGTTATATGTTTATTGTTCGGTCTTAGCTTGCCATAGTTGATTTTGTTTCAGTTAGCTAAGAGATATACGCAAATAATAGAAACTGATCAGCATACACAACAACTTAGAATGACTGAATGTATACTGGTTAAACATGGATATAAAATGTATTACTCTGCCTGTACTAACCTGATGAAACTAATAGCATATAGTACCAACTCTGTTCTTCTAACTCCAAATGCAGCACCAATAACGAGTTCTACATAAGCTCATATATCTCAAATATGTTTTAAATTGCTCACAACCTAATGTTGCCTATTTAACGTACCTACCCTGCTCTATCAACGCTGGACTAGCTAGACCACTAGGATTGTTACACATAGAACCCACCCAATGTGTACCTTAACGGCTGACATACACATTCTGGCACGCAAGTCACAATAAAAGTAGCGATGAGCTGGAGGTCGAGCCTGCTAAGTACCAGCCATAACCAGTAGCCGGGGGTAACGCAGGTCCAAGGCATAGGGTACCCAGACGTGCCTCCCTCGAGTTTAATACGGTGCAATCTGTTACATAGTCAGAAACCTGCAGAACATTGGTAAAACCTTGTTGTGAAAGCTAATTCAAGTGAACGTATTCACATTATCTCACTGTACCATTACATTTTATAACACTTTTGCCTTTTGTGATGAAGGTCATGCCTATTTTAAAACTGCGCATCCTCCGGATAAAATGGGGACTCGCATTGGAGTCACTCAGGCTCAAAAGCTTTCGGACATCGCTTATGACTAACTACTTTTATTACTATTACGCTAAAATTGTTATTTATCTTAAGGAACGCTTAATTAATATAAAATGAGGCTGTCACTCATAGGAGATGTTGCATTGTGTTATTATGCTCCCAACCTGTATAAAAAACGTACATCCCCTCTTCTTTATTCTGTACCCACTTTAAAGCATGCCTCAATAAAAGAAAGATTGACAACAAAAAAAACTCTAAGACAATGAAATGTGTAGTAATATGTTTTCAGAATGCATTTCAGTATATGCAATAAAATAGTTTACTAAAAAAAGTATTAAAAAAATATGTTTTGTTCTTGATTTAAATGATTTACTAGACTTCTGATATGTAAGGGTTGATATGATGCACTATTTGGTACAGATGTGTTAAAAAAAAAAAAAATCCTGAACTTTAAATATCCCTCTTTCTAGCTTTTTTTTTTTTTTTACAAGGATCTAATCTGCCTCTTCTATTTCTATGAGCCTGAAAATGCCAAAGAACTTATCTGAAATCCTCAGACTCTAAAGCAATCCTGGGGGAATATAGAAAGCAGGCACAGTCATTTTATTTAAATGTCCTTTGGATGCTGATCATGCATGTGACCCTCTTTCACCTTCTGTGTCTGAATCAATTGGATTGCTTCCAGATTACTTATTTAACTGACTGATAAATGATGGTTTATAGTAGACTTGTGCATTAGGTTTCTACAGAATTGTGAGTCCTCAAAATGTTGTGCGATTGGAAATTGGTTTGAAATGACAAACTCTAAAAAGGCATATGGTTGAATTACAAAGCAATTAAAGTGAACAATAATGAGCAGTTTTTTTTTCATGAGTGAGAGTTCTGTCCATCTGTCGATAGCACCCCCAAAAAATGATTGATTGATGGGTAGGAGACAGCCAGTAGATGTTGATTTAATACATAGATCAAGTGAGAAGTGCGGGCGCTTAATAGGTATCCAGGCACTATAGCATTGGGAAGACATGTTAATATATATTTTTTAGTAAAGTCGTATTTTATTGATACATAATTGCTGATCATGGTCATCATTTATAATTTTAACATATCTCACGTCGTGCAGGATCATGAGTCCAGAAATGGAACACAAAATGTAAGGATGAGACATGACATCATACATACTGTGTACTGGATACATAGAATTGCGCTCCTTTCCAAAACAGGAAGGAGCACAGGAAAAGCACAGGTGCACAAAATTTTCTGTTCAAATGGGATGTAGGGGAGGGTGCGTAACCAGTCGGTGTCAAAAAAGACTATAGGTTAACAGTGGGGGAAACAGCAAAGTAAAGAAAGGTGGAGTGCCTGCTGTTTGATGACAACATAACATGTGTGTGATAGCAATTTCAAGCTCTATTCAGTATTGGATTTTTAAACGTTGGATTTTTAAACGTTCATGTGGTCACCTTGGTGGCTGAATCCACCTTGGTGGCTGAATCCCACAGATCTCAGGCTGTTTGCCAGAATAATTAAGTAAAAGGGTAAAGCTTAGAACAAGAGAGAGGGAAATATGGACACTAATAGCCTGATAAAAGACAAGCCATGTCAAAGTCCACATTTAGTCCTTCTGGATTCATGGTTTTTAGGGTGTATCCAAAACCCCTCTCTCTGTCTCAGTTTTATGACCAACCGCCCCCCACTCCCCCCCCCCCCTTTCATCAAGTGATACTTTTTCTATGCCCACACAAGAGAAATTACCAAAATTAAAACTTGGAAATTTGTTGCAATGTACTGGCACTGAATGTATGATTTATTTCATTTTTAATATTATTCCAGTGCTCCAGAAATCTAATTTTAAGGGGTCTATTTGTCCTACCAAAGTACTGTGCCCCACATCCACATGTGGTATTACATGTTATATGCTCCTTGATATGCTCACAAGCAATATTGCTCTTGAAACTGAGTTTTTTGTGCGGTATAAAGCCAACTTTTACATGACCCCCATGGATAGAAACCTTTGTTTAAAGATTATTTTTTAGAGGAATTTCTATACGTGCTTGGTACTAAAATACTTTCTACCCTTTTTAAAAATGATCTGTGGAGCTTGAGGGAGTTCTTCCTTTAAAATTTTATCTTCTAATAAAGAGGCCAGTCCTTTTTTTCTTCATTTTAAAGGCATGGGCATTATACTGTGTATTAAAAGTAAAAGCAAATGTATTATTCATAACAGCGCGGTTTTGATTGCTTCTTTATTAAAAATGTACTTGGAGCGAACTTGGTGCCCATTGCACTTCCTTGCAATTGGACCAAAGTCACCATTAAAAAAAAAAAAAAAAAAAGAAACTGTGGGTCAAAATAAAATTAATACCATCTAATAAAAATTAACTAAAATTCAATAGAGAAATCCCTGTATTTTTCTAACACTGTTTTGACTGCCAGTAGGCCCAAACTCTGTTCTATAACTGTGTGGAGTGATGTGACATCTACTATTGCCCAAATATAATCCTCCTTCCATTCAACACTGTTCAACTCCTTAATTAATTTATTTGTTTCTCTAAGATACGAGTTTGCCTTCTGTGCATATTTCTGAAGATGGAAATCAATATATTTAGACAACCTCGACGTCAATTAATTTACACCACTTATAACCTGACAGATGTATTAGAGACTTATGGATCTTAGGTAGGAAATAGAAAGTGGGGATAAATAATAGACTACTTTGTTATCAATCACACCTTTATCTTCATACTCAGTTAACATAGTTTTTAATTCTCCATTTGCAGACCTTCATGCTGGCGTCCATTTGTTGCATGGTTTCTGCTCTGTAATTATGTGCTTCAGCGTATTCGCTCATTGTTGTGCAAGGTTCTGGTGCCCAAATCCTGGATATCCTGACACAGTGTGTCCATGTCAGATTGCCAGGTGGCTATCAGCTTAAATAAGGCATCTAGAGAGGTTTGAAATATGACATGGGTTAAGGGATCCACTTCTGTACCTGAGTCTAGCTCATGTGGTGGCTCGCAGCTGCAGGCCTATTGGCGCCATCTTGGTTTTCTGCCGGCACAGCGGTTTTCGTTGTTTTTTTGTGGGAAAAAAAATCAGTTTGTCAGCACGTTCTTGCTGGGGTTTAGATTTGCTCTGTGACATCATGGAGCAAGGAGATTTGTGAATAGATTTAGACATGAGATAGCTAGTATTCCGTGTTGCGGAGCTCTTACAGTAGAATCTGATCAGCAGGGCGTTCATCCACATTCCTGTGTGTGTGTGTGTGTGTGTGTGTGTGTATGTGTGTATGTGTATATATATATATATATATATATATACACATACATTTTTTATTTCTTTTTAAATAAATGACAGCTTGAAATTGTAATTTCCATATTAAAGTTAATAAGGCACTTCCAAAGTATCCATCCGAATTTGTCAAACCTTGGATGACAATGGTAAACTATGAGGAAAATACGCAAAGACTGTTTGCACAACCACCATTATAATAAGCTCAAATAAGGGAGTGACTAAGCTACTCATAATGCTACCTTTATTTTCTATAGCAGTAATGAGTTTATCCTATATATTACTGGACAGCAGTGATGTATGGGTACAGAGGGTATATAATCTACCCAGTTGTTGAACCCTACTTGATTATCTACTTTCATCTATCCACATGATGTGGACTAAAGAGGTTTAATGGAATTCTCCTGAAGGTTTATTTAAATTTCTGTTCTTTTTTTTTCCATTAGCTTTCCTGAACTAAGACCTGAAATGCAGGGCAAGCTAATTGGCTGAGAGGGAAGCAGGGGGCAGTGCCAAGCTGACTACTTACATTGGGGGGCCACCATGACCAGGAGTGCCTTGGTTATACTGCAGTAGTTATAAAGTGTTCTTAAGTTTAGTGACAGTGTAATGTAGAGGTTAAGGGGAAGTCATTAAAAATAGTAAAAGTTGCAGTTGTCAGCTATTTTATCTGTCATTGTTAACATTAAAATGATGAAAGTGTAACTTGCACGGACTATGTTTAAGCAACATGGAAGATTTGTATTGGAAGTGATCTGTGCGTTATTGCATGTTCACAGATAATTGCACAGATAACACAAGATTGATGACAATTATGAAAAAAATTACCATATCATGTTATTATATATACCTATACATATAAAAAAAATGCCACTGAAGCACTGAGGTGTTCAGGAGAAATAGCAATGAACTGTGTGACTGGAAGTCTTCAAGCAACTGCAAGATGCCTTACCATTATGTATTTTTTTGTTGTTGTTGCATGTTTGAATTACATTTAGAGTTTCTTAAACTAAAGAGCAACACTAAAATAAGCATGTCGCAGTCTACTGAAGCTTGGTGGGCATTACTATTAATTAATCTCAACTCCCATTTTACCTGTAGAAGAGAGGAGGAGACACAATGGCACAGTTTTGTCTCCTCAGCTTGTGTCTTATCAGATCATTATAGGTATAATTAATGTAAAATGATGGCAGCTACAAATTGCATAATCATAACTTGCACTTGTTTGTGTAAGACCAGGACGTGCATGTTCCTGAAACTGCTTCCCTGACATTAGAACCACCAAACGATGATGGCGTCACCAGATAAACTTTGCGGTGAAATTATTTTTTTTGTCGTCCTGTTTGCCCTCTAGTTTCACTATCACTTCCCTACTTCCTGTCTCCGCCCCAATTTCCCCAATTATCTATGTATACGCGTAAAACATGCTACATCTTTCCCCTTTTAACCTCTTAAGGACCAAACTTCTGGAATAAAAGGGAATCATGACATGTCATGTGTCCTTAAGGGGTTAAATAAATCATAAATGTATATGCCAACAACATAACAAAGAGCCAAAGAGAAGTGCAGCATAGCAATGAACAGTAACAACATGCAACAAAAAACACAAAATGGTGTGTAAAATCACACACATATTAAACAACATCAAATACCCTGTCGCAAAGGATTTAGAAACATGACCTGCCTGTTGGGAAAAAAATAATTTGAGAAGGCCAGGGAGCAGCTGACATTAAAAAAGAAATATTTTCTATTGTGTATTGTAGGGTGTATAGTAAGTTGCATTTCAGACGAGTGTGTGTTTGAAGGCTTTTCTTTTAGTAGTGTGCTTTCTGATCTATATATGTCTCTTTGACTTTTTCTGCCAGTAGAAGCTCTCTAGAATGTACTTTGACATACTTCTATTTGAAGGAATGAAAAAGGCTCCTCTTCTGCATAGCAGTATAAAGTATTTTACCATTCTGACATTTTCTTTACTTAAACTAATATTTCTCTTTTGGACGAATGTAAAAAGAATCAGGCTGTGGCAATAGTTGTTCAATGGCTTAATTTTCTCAAGATGCTGCAATTAAATGTCGTTTGAAATTTCATACGCAGAAAGCTATATGTCAGCTATTACTCTGTGATTTCAAGCACCATTGTAATGATTAGAACTTAAAATACATCCTTTTCGAAGCCAAGTCATTTTTTAGTGTTTCATAAAGCAGCTTAGTTGGGGGAGGGGGCTTGTTCATAACCAATCTGTTCTTACTAATGGTTGATTAGATTTTTCAAAGCTACATTTACAGAAATTTTCAAGTAATATCAGATGCATCAGATACTATGATTGAATGGGAAATCATTTCTTGCCAAATACAAACATACGTATGTAAAAATACTTTTCTAAATAACCTCTGGGTCGTAATGGGTTTAATGATATTGTCTGCATTAAAGGGACACTATAGTCACCCAGACAACTTCAGTTCAATGAAGTGGTCTGGGTGCCAGGTCCCTCAGGTTTTAACGCTTCACACGTAAACATAGCAGTTTCAGAGAAACTGACCTTGATAAAAGTCCGTTTGGACTGAAACGTCGACTTGATCTGTATACTTGGTACATATTTGCTGAATTAAAGCACTTATTTAAAAATTTATACAAGTCCTTTGAGTGCACTCTTTCGGGAATATATGTATATATATATGTATATATATTTATATATATATATATATATATATATATATTTTTTTTTATAACTCCCATGTTTATACATGCAACATATCTTACTCTCCATACGCAGCATTCTCACAAACATGCAACTCCAAAAGCAACCTCACTACAAATACTAATTACCACAAGTAGCCTCCCCACAAACATGCAACACCACAAGCAACCTCCCTACAAACACAAAATACCACAAGTAGTCTCCCCATAAACACTCAAAACAACAATCACATGCAACTTCACAAGTTGCATCCTCCCACACAAACAGTCTCACAAGCAGTGTCCCCACAAATACACAATACCAAAGGCACCATCCCCATAAACACGCCACAATGCAGGCAGTCTTCCCTCACACATGCAATTTCACAGGCAGACTCCTCACCTCACCCCCACTCCAATACACTCAACAACAGCCTCTAAATACATGAGAACAAGTCTATTTCTAGTTTCTATTAACTTTCCTGAGTTCAAACATAAGATTCAGTAGTCGTGGTCTAATCTAATATTCCAAGTATCAGTGGTAGCTTGCGTCTGGATTTATTTTTATTTTTTTCGGGGTGTGGGAGTTTGTAAGATTTATGCTCTCATTACCATATTTCCATTGTGTTTTGTTAATATTATAGACAGATTATTATATATTTCAAATGTGTAACGTGATCTTTTTTTATGGAAATTCAACTTTAATATAGGTAGAAAATTATCGAAACAATGTCATGAATTATGAAAATCCATTTTTGTTATATAAATTCCAACCATTCTGACCAACATGCAGGACATTCTGCTTCCTACCAAATGTGTGAAATACTTTTGACACTGTATTGGTTATGGGCAATGGTAAATGTTCTATTATTGTGTTCCCATTCATGTGCAATAACTTATGATACCTATAGGGGGTGTAGTGAGCTATGTGACATTAAGAGCAAGAAGATGGCTGCTGCATATTTAATGAGACATGTGCTTTAGGGAGGAAGTGACCTATAGGTGGCCTAGTGAGCACTGTGACGTCGAGTGAATAAAGATGGCTGCCGCATAGTCAATGAGACATGTGCGTTAGGAAGGTATTGAGAATTCTTAAGTCACTTCCTTTCACAAATGACCACATGTAGTATCCGCCTCCTAGAGATGACCATTAGGTATTGGTTATGTTACCTCTGTGGGTGGATACTAGATGGGAGGTTATTTAAGGGGTTACCAGAAACTAGAGAGCAGTTTCATGACTGGGTCGGAAGAAGCCAGGTGTCTTTAGAGGTGCCCATGTAAATCCATTTAACATGTGGCAAGGAACTCACCTCATTGTTCTGTGAGTTATGCTGATTCAATTATCCTGTGTAAGCTGCTGAATCTCCATGAATAGAGCTAAGTAGATTTCTTACCTGAATGTATTGTTTATAGCAGTGTGTGTTTTTAAAGTACTATGTTTTTTTGTGTGCTTGATAATTGTATTCCCAGTAAAGTTTTGTTTATACTTTCATCAAAACTTTGCCTCTTGTCTGTTCATTCAAGATATTCACTAATATTTATGTGATTGACCAGTATACCGTTTATTATTTTATTTGTGGTATTATTTCATATTTATGAAATTCAGAACTTCATAAATATAAAGAAATTACTTAATTTACCATTACAGACACCTTTTGAGAAATTCTACATTATTTGGGCCTTTTCCACATTACTCTGTTCTTAAAGAATAATCAAAGAGTCTTAAACTTTCCTTGCGAGAGCTTGTGTATAGTATTGTCCAATCAATCTATTGTGCATCCCTAATTTTTAACAAGCAAAAATAACTACATGTTTGTTGAAATTCTCTTGAAATTGTCTTTAAATTCTATACATTTATTATATAAATGTTTCACTATGACCGCAATTGACTTTATTTAATAAAGTTATATATAAATGATTTAAAACCACTGATTTTATATAACAAATGTCTTATTAGCAGTGCATTGGCTAATGCCATTGATATATATTTCAAATTGAAAATAAATGTTTATGATATTAATAGGAAACAAACATATACAATATATGACATTTTCTATTAAATATTCTTATTCTTTTACAACTTGGTAATACACTTAAAACAGGAAAAAATATAGCAGATAAGCCAAATGTCTGTAAAGTAGGGATGTGCATGGGCAAAAAAGTCGGTTAGGATCAGCACTTCCGAAATTCTGGACTTCGGCAACTCGGGACTACGTCAACTCGGCACTTTGGTCCAGCACTTCCTGAAATTTGGGACTTTGGCAATTCGGGACTTCGGCAATTCCCTAACCCCAACATCTACCCCTAACATTACCCCTAATCCTACCACTAATCCTAACCCTACCCCTAATTCTACCACTAGCCCTTGCCCTACTCCCAACCCCAACCCTTAACCCTAGCACTAACCCTACCCCCAACCCTTAACCCTAACTCGCCCCCAACCCTTAACCTACCCAAAACCCTAACCACTACAACCACTTACACATCTAGGGTTAGGGGTAGGGTTAGGGTTAGATTCCTGTCATTATTCCCGTAATTTTCCTCAGCACTTCGGCAATTCGGTATGGTTCAGCACTTCCGAAATTCGGCACTTCGGCTTTTCGGTTCGGTTAGGCACTTTGGAAATTCGGTACTTTGGAAATTTGGCAATTCACCAATTCAGACATTAGGCCCTGGGGAGATAGCGCAGCTAAGCGGACAAGGGCACATGTAGGAGTGTGGGGATAGATGCATGGGATTGGTTGGGAAAGAGTGTGTGGGTGGGATTATGTTCTGTGTAAGTTAGTGTGGGGGAGGTCTTACCTCAGTGCCACTTGGGATTCAGGCCAGCAAACAGATTCCTGTCCTCCTGCTCCTGTTTGCCTGGGCCTGCAGATTTGCACAGCTTGAGGGATGGAGGTTGAGGCGATCCTGGCTTCCCTCAGAGCTGCTGCAGCGTGGATAGTGGCCGGCACCTGTGGGAGCAATTTGGGCACATTAATGGAGGTATGGCTACCGGTGTGGTCCCCCCCCCCTGCAGCCTACCTCCCCCTGGAGCACCCCCTGCGGTCTCCCCTGCTGCCTCCCATGCGGTCCCTGCCCCTGGGGGCCGCACCAGCACTGCCAGGCTCTCCCCTGATCGTACTCCTCGGGCCCGGTTGAGGACTGGGAGCCCGGACCCGAGGCACCGCCAGGACCGCGTGTCTGGGGCTTGCCGTGATTTGCGGCCTTCTGCGGCTGCACGCGTGGCACAGCCTTCTGCCACGAGGCCTGCCACTGCCGCGCGGCCAGCCGCCTCCGTTGCCGCACGGCCTGGTACTCCCAGGCCGGGGATGCGGCCTAGTACCCCGCGCGGCCTGCTGCTTCTGCAGCCGTGCGGCCTATTACTACAAGGCCGGGGATGCGGCCTGCTACCGCCGCGCAGCCTCCAGGTGTGGCTGCCGCGTGGCCTACACGTGGGTCTCCCTCCACACCATCCGCCCCGGCCGCCTGCGCTGGATTGCGGGCCGGGGCGGTGGGCGGCGGATGCAGCTATCCGGGCGGTGGGCGGCCGCCCGGCAATGGTCCAGGTCACCCCGCGGCCCGCGGGGAGGTGGGGCAGTGAGTAGGCCCTCGCGGGCCGCGCGGGGTACCTTGGTACCGCCGTTGGGAGTCCGGGGGGGTCCCCTTGCCCGTCGGGAGCCTCCTTTGCCAGTGAGGAAGGCTCCCAGGGCTCTGTCTCACCTGACCCCCCTCTTTCCCCTGTTTGTGCCGTCTGCGCTGCAAGGGGGCCCAGCTTACCCTTGGCTGAGCCCCCTGGTCCCCCCTCCTCTTGCCTGGTTTCCTCTTCCCCCCCTCCCCCTCTGGTGGTCTCCCCTTTTTTTCCCCCTCCTGCTCTAATTTCCCCCCCTTCCCCCTCTCTGGTGGGCCTCCCCCCCTGTCACCTTCTCAAACAGGGTTGCATTCACTATACACACACTGCACACACTATACACACGTTGCATTCACTATATACACACTGCACACACTATACACACACTGCATTCAATATACACACACTGCACACACTGCATTCACTATACACGCACTGCATTCACTATATACACACTGCATTCACTATACACACACTGCACACACTATACACACACTGCACACACTATGCACACATTGCATTCACTATATACACACTGCACACACTATACACACACGATACACACTGCACACACTATACACACACTGCATTCACTATACACACACTGCACACACTATACACACGTTGCATTCACTATATACACACTGCACACACTATACACACACTGCATTCAATATACACACACTGCACACACTGCATTCACTATACACGCACTGCATTCACTATATACACACTGCATTCACTATACACACACTGCACACACTATACACACACTGCACACACTATACACACACTCCATACCCTATACACACACTCCATACACTATACACACACTGCATGCACTACACACACACTCCATGCACTGTACACACACTCCATGCACTGTACACACACTCCATACACTATACACACACTGCATGCACTATACTTACACTCCATACACTATACACGCTATACACACACTCCATACACTATACACACACTACATACACTATACACACACTCCATGCTCTATACACACTCCATACACTATACACACACTGCATGCACTATACTTACACTCCATACACTATATACACTATACACACAAGCTGCATACACTATACACACACTGCATACACTACACACAGACTGCATTCACTATACACACACTGCATACACTATACAAACACACACTTATACATGTGTATCTGTATGTGTATCTGTTTGTGTGACTGTGTTTGTTTCGGTGTGTCTGTGTATCTGTATGTATGTGTCTATCTGTATCTGTGTGTCTGTATGTGTGTTTGTATCTGTGTATGACTGTGTTTCCATGTAACTGCATTTGTGTACCTATGTGTCTGTGTATCTGTATTTGTATGTGTGCCAGTGTGTGTATATGTGTACATGTGCATACATCTCAGCATTTCATCTACACGACACACAAATACAACCCTGCATCCAAATGTCAACACTACATAAACACTCACCACCATATTCAAAAACCACACTAAAGATAAATGCACGCCTGCATTCAAATGTCAATACGTGCAAACACACCCGTACATTCACTCATATTTCATACAAAAACATGCTTACATTAAAAATATACAACACTGCTCAGTGCTAAATACATAAAAAAAAAAATTGCGGTTGTTTTTTACATTTTAAAGTTGGGGGGTGCCAAATAAAGGATCCGCCCCGGGTGCCAAATGCTCCAGGTACGCCCCTGACTCTATGCATTTCAAAGTTTATAATTCTCATCAAGACAACATTGACATTTTGAGGAAAAGACTTTCCTTGGTTTAAGAGCTTTGTTGTTAAATTATTAGAGAAACTTAAAAATAACAAATTGAGATACCAATCTATATTTTTACAAACATGTGATAGTCTCATGGAAACGATCCATAAGTCATTGCATAGGAAAAAGGCTCAGCTATGTGAATAATTGTTTTTTATTATTTGGAGTGGTCCTAAAAATAATTTAGAACTTTTTTTAATTTATAAATGTCTGAAAGGGACACTAGAGTCATCAAAACAACATTAGTAGTTTAATGAAACTGTTTTTGTGTAAGGATAATGCTTCTGAAGTGTCCTTGCTCAAGCCTTTGCCATTTATTAATTAAATAGCATACGTCTGTTCTAGTCACATTTCCCCTGGCTGTCATTGTCACAGCCTGCATAAAAAATGGTTTTGTTTTCAATCAGATGCTAATTTACTCTAGAAGTTTTTTATATCCTGCTCTGTAAATTGAACTTTAAAAACACACAGGAGACGACTGCAAGGTCTAGCACACTATTAACAGTGCAGGAGATAAGAAATTCTAAATTAAACAGAATGTGCAATAAAGGAAGTGTTTAACATTAGACAACTTGTTACAGGAAGTGTTTCAGAAGGCTGTGCAGGTTACATGCAGGGAGGTGTGACCAGGGCTGTATAAGCAAAAATATTTAATTCCTAAATGGTAAAGAATTGAGCATTGAGACTATAGGGATATGATCTATACACCCAAACCATTCCTTTAAGATAAAATTGTTTTTAATGCTTACCATCCTTGTATACAATTTACTATGACTATGACAACTATTCTATAACATTTTCGGACATTCAGGTGTAAAAAAATAATCATGTACTATGCCAATATTTTATTCAATGTCAGAATTTTCAACCATACTAATCAGAAAACTGCATTGCATACGGTCAGATGGTGTAGGTTAGACATATTGTCAGTGAAGTTCAAAATTTGGAAACCAGGTTGGACATAGAAAATCTTTATGACGCTAGACTTCTCTGAAGGGCATAGGCTCGAGTTACTGAATAGGACAGAAAATAATTGACAATTTCTTCAGAAAAGTATCTGTGTTTGCCCATAAACAAGCTCATAACATTAGGAATATGGTGGTGAAAGGTGACCTTTCCTTGTCTCTCCTGCAATCACTGCAATTTCATTATTAAAGGTGACTTCTATACACATCCACAAACAAGAAAGAAAATTCCCGTTAAAGGGTTCTTCACTTGTCAAGCTGACGATGCTGTATATCTCCTTATGTTTCCCTGTGGCTAAGGTGACATAGGGAAATCTATTAAACCATTGAACGATAGAACACAAGACAAGACTGCTATCAGAAAGTCATCTTCCAAAACTGCTGTAGCTCACCAATTTCTTGAGGTGAGGTACAATAGTTCACAACTTAGGTTACAGATACTGGAATGTTTTACCATTACCAAACAGGGAGGGAACAGGGAAAGGATTATCCTACAAAATGAGGTTTTATGGCAGCATCTGACTTTCTCCACTATAAATGTATGTTGCGCTCTTACAGCTTGGCTCTTTCCTCTTACCTTCATAACCACACTCTTCCGCCAACCCAAACGACTTTTTCAAACTTGCAACTCTCTTCTTTGCCCTGTTGCTCCTCCTCCTACCGACTTAACCTTAACTTTGCAACTCACTTCCCTGACAAGAGCTCTACAATCAGGGAAGAGATCTCTCATCTCTCTCCTTCCCTTTATAATACTTCCACCAACCTCACTCCCTCTGCTGTTCTATGTTCATTCGCACCCACTACAGTAGAAAAGGTTTCTGATCTGCTCCGGTCCTCCCGCCCCACCACTTGCTCCCTTGATCCCATTCGCTCACATCTCATTCGTACTCTGTCTCCTTCTCATGCTTTGCCTCTCACTAAAATGTTCAATCTCTCCCTCTCATCTGGAATATTTCCATTACCCTTCAAACATGCAATTGTAACCCCAATTCTAAAAAAAGTCCAACCTTAACCCTAACTCCCCGTCCAACTACTGCCCTATCTCGCTACTGCCTTTTGCATCAAAGATCCATGAAAGACTTGTGTATGTGATATTGACAGACTTCCTCAAGTCCAATTCTCTGCTCGACCCCCTTCAGTCTGGTGTCCGAGCTCAGCACTCTGTGGAAACAGCTCTGACCAAAGTAACAAACGATTTACTTACTGCAAAATCTCATGGTCACTACTCTATCCTAATTCTCCTTGACCTGATTATCAACAGCCTCTTCTCATCCTCCGCAATCTCGATCTACGAGATATTGCTCTATCCTGGTGCTCCTCTTACCTTACCCAGCGCTCTTTTCGTGTCTCTTTCTTTGGCTCTGCCTCTTCTCCCAACCTCTCTCTGTTGGTGTCCCCCAAGGTTCAGTCCTTGGTCCCCTACTGTTCTCGATCTATACTGCCTCCTTGGTAAACTCATCAGCTCCTTTGGCTTCCAATATCACTTCTATGCAGATGACATGAAAATCATTCTCTCCTCCCTTGATCTCTCCCAGCCTACATTCATTTCTCCCTTTTACCAACACTTTACAGTTTGGGAGATTTCTACCATGATCTGTAGTTTTTTTTAGTAGTGTAGGATCCTAGCCTAGTAACCAATCAGCCTTTTTTGAAAGATATTTAATTTAATTTTCTGCAATGTCTCTGTCTTTTGTACCATATTGGTATGCTTGCCTGAGTGCCTTGTAACTCGAGTTGATTATTTTCAAAGTGATCTGTGTTCAGTTTCCTTCTCATAGGTTGCTCTGGCTCTATCACACACATTGGCTTCCTGGGATCTTGGAGGAGTCAGTGATGGAAAAATAGGGGTGTGTCTCTATAGTTTGTTTGACAGGTCTTTAAATGTGGGTAAGTTTTTTTGGTTTTTTTTTTCTTGTTAGGACACATCTATACATTGAGAAAATGCTATGTGCTCAAAACACGTGTCTGTTTTTAATGCAAAATATTTTTTATTTGTTTCCTATAATACACATAATCTACTCCCTCATATCTCATCCGCCCCCTGTCTTCCTCTCTTGCTCTTACTCTCACAAAAATTTTCAATCTCTCCCTTTCCTCCGGCACATTTCCTTCACCTTCAAGCATGCAACCATAACGCCAATTCTAAAAAAATGACATTGACTCCAACTCCCCATCCAACTACCGCCCTATATCGCTGCTGCCATTTGCCTCCAAGATCTTTGAGAGAGTCCAGAACTTCTGGTCTTTCCTCCCTCAAGTGTTGCTACTCCCGTGTCTGTCTCCCTCCAAGTCAACGGCGCCACCATCACCTCTACCTCACAGGCTCACTGCCTAGGTGTTCTCTTTGACTCCGACCTCTCCTTCACCTCTCATGTCCAGTCAATCGCCAAATCCTGCTGCTTCCATCTCAAAAACAAAGCTTGCATCCGCCCCTAATTAACACCAAACGCGACTAAAGTGCTGGTCCATGCCGTTGTTCTTTCTCGCCTTGACTACTGCAATCCCATTCTCAGTGGTCTTACATAGTCCCAGATTGCACTGCTGCAATCTATAATGAATGCAGCGGCAAGGCTCATTTTGCTGTCCTCCCACACCTCCCCCCTCTGTCAGTCCCTGCATTAGCTTCCAGTTAGATATAGGGCTCAATTTAAGATTCTGGTGGTTGCTTACAAGTCCCTACATAATGCTGCTCCAACCTACCTATCCTCCCTAATACACAAGTATGTCCCATTGAGGCCCCTGCACTCTGCCAGCCTCCGTTGCCGCACGGCCTGGTACTCCCAGGCCGGGGATGCGGCCTAGTACCCCGCGCGGCCTGCTGCTTCTGCAGCCGTGCGGCCTATTACTACAAGGCCGGGGATGCGGCCTGCTACCGCCGCGCAGCCTCCAGGTGTGGCTGCCGCGTGGCCTACACGTGGGTCTCCCTCCACACCATCCGCCCCGGCCGCCTGCGCTGGATTGCGGGCCGGGGCGGTGGGCGGCGGATGCAGCTATCCGGGCGGTGGGCGGCCGCCCGGCAATGGTCCAGGTCACCCCGCGGCCCGCGGGGAGGTGGGGCAGTGAGTAGGCCCTCGCGGGCCGCGCGGGGTACCTTGGTACCGCCGTTGGGAGTCCGGGGGGGTCCCCTTGCCCGTCGGGAGCCTCCTTTGCCAGTGAGGAAGGCTCCCAGGGCTCTGTCTCACCTGACCCCCCTCTTTCCCCTGTTTGTGCCGTCTGCGCTGCAAGGGGGCCCAGCTTACCCTTGGCTGAGCCCCCTGGTCCCCCCTCCTCTTGCCTGGTTTCCTCTTCCCCCCCTCCCCCTCTGGTGGTCTCCCCTTTTTTTCCCCCTCCTGCTCTAATTTCCCCCCCTTCCCCCTCTCTGGTGGGCCTCCCCCCCTGTCACCTTCTCAAACAGGGTTGCATTCACTATACACACACTGCACACACTATACACACGTTGCATTCACTATATACACACTGCACACACTATACACACACTGCATTCAATATACACACACTGCACACACTGCATTCACTATACACGCACTGCATTCACTATATACACACTGCATTCACTATACACACACTGCACACACTATACACACACTGCACACACTATGCACACATTGCATTCACTATATACACACTGCACACACTATACACACACGATACACACTGCACACACTATACACACACTGCATTCACTATACACACACTGCACACACTATACACACGTTGCATTCACTATATACACACTGCACACACTATACACACACTGCATTCAATATACACACACTGCACACACTGCATTCACTATACACGCACTGCATTCACTATATACACACTGCATTCACTATACACACACTGCACACACTATACACACACTGCACACACTATACACACACTCCATACCCTATACACACACTCCATACACTATACACACACTGCATGCACTACACACACACTCCATGCACTGTACACACACTCCATGCACTGTACACACACTCCATACACTATACACACACTGCATGCACTATACTTACACTCCATACACTATACACGCTATACACACACTCCATACACTATACACACACTACATACACTATACACACACTCCATGCTCTATACACACTCCATACACTATACACACACTGCATGCACTATACTTACACTCCATACACTATATACACTATACACACAAGCTGCATACACTATACACACACTGCATACACTACACACAGACTGCATTCACTATACACACACTGCATACACTATACAAACACACACTTATACATGTGTATCTGTATGTGTATCTGTTTGTGTGACTGTGTTTGTTTCGGTGTGTCTGTGTATCTGTATGTATGTGTCTATCTGTATCTGTGTGTCTGTATGTGTGTTTGTATCTGTGTATGACTGTGTTTCCATGTAACTGCATTTGTGTACCTATGTGTCTGTGTATCTGTATTTGTATGTGTGCCAGTGTGTGTATATGTGTACATGTGCATACATCTCAGCATTTCATCTACACGACACACAAATACAACCCTGCATCCAAATGTCAACACTACATAAACACTCACCACCATATTCAAAAACCACACTAAAGATAAATGCACGCCTGCATTCAAATGTCAATACGTGCAAACACACCCGTACATTCACTCATATTTCATACAAAAACATGCTTACATTAAAAATATACAACACTGCTCAGTGCTAAATACATAAAAAAAAAAATTGCGGTTGTTTTTTACATTTTAAAGTTGGGGGGTGCCAAATAAAGGATCCGCCCCGGGTGCCAAATGCTCCAGGTACGCCCCTGACTCTATGCATTTCAAAGTTTATAATTCTCATCAAGACAACATTGACATTTTGAGGAAAAGACTTTCCTTGGTTTAAGAGCTTTGTTGTTAAATTATTAGAGAAACTTAAAAATAACAAATTGAGATACCAATCTATATTTTTACAAACATGTGATAGTCTCATGGAAACGATCCATAAGTCATTGCATAGGAAAAAGGCTCAGCTATGTGAATAATTGTTTTTTATTATTTGGAGTGGTCCTAAAAATAATTTAGAACTTTTTTTAATTTATAAATGTCTGAAAGGGACACTAGAGTCATCAAAACAACATTAGTAGTTTAATGAAACTGTTTTTGTGTAAGGATAATGCTTCTGAAGTGTCCTTGCTCAAGCCTTTGCCATTTATTAATTAAATAGCATACGTCTGTTCTAGTCACATTTCCCCTGGCTGTCATTGTCACAGCCTGCATAAAAAATGGTTTTGTTTTCAATCAGATGCTAATTTACTCTAGAAGTTTTTTATATCCTGCTCTGTAAATTGAACTTTAAAAACACACAGGAGACGACTGCAAGGTCTAGCACACTATTAACAGTGCAGGAGATAATTCTAAATTAAACAGAATGTGCAATAAAGGAAGTGTTTAACATTAGACAACTTGTTACAGGAAGTGTTTCAGAAGGCTGTGCAGGTTACATGCAGGGAGGTGTGACCAGGGCTGTATAAGCAAAAATATTTAATTCCTAAATGGTAAAGAATTGAGCATTGAGACTATAGGGATATGATCTATACACCCAAACCATTCCTTTAAGATAAAATTGTTTTTAATGCTTACCATCCTTGTATACAATTTACTATGACTATGACAACTATTCTATAACATTTTCGGACATTCAGGTGTAAAAAAATAATCATGTACTATGCCAATATTTTATTCAATGTCAGAATTTTCAACCATACTAATCAGAAAACTGCATTGCATACGGTCAGATGGTGTAGGTTAGACATATTGTCAGTGAAGTTCAAAATTTGGAAACCAGGTTGGACATAGAAAATCTTTATGACGCTAGACTTCTCTGAAGGGCATAGGCTCGAGTTACTGAATAGGACAGAAAATAATTGACAATTTCTTCAGAAAAGTATCTGTGTTTGCCCATAAACAAGCTCATAACATTAGGAATATGGTGGTGAAAGGTGACCTTTCCTTGTCTCTCCTGCAATCACTGCAATTTCATTATTAAAGGTGACTTCTATACACATCCACAAACAAGAAAGAAAATTCCCGTTAAAGGGTTCTTCACTTGTCAAGCTGACGATGCTGTATATCTCCTTATGTTTCCCTGTGGCTAAGGTGACATAGGGAAATCTATTAAACCATTGAACGATAGAACACAAGACAAGACTGCTATCAGAAAGTCATCTTCCAAAACTGCTGTAGCTCACCAATTTCTTGAGGTGAGGTACAATAGTTCACAACTTAGGTTACAGATACTGGAATGTTTTACCATTACCAAACAGGGAGGGAACAGGGAAAGGATTATCCTACAAAATGAGGTTTTATGGCAGCATCTGACTTTCTCCACTATAAATGTATGTTGCGCTCTTACAGCTTGGCTCTTTCCTCTTACCTTCATAACCACACTCTTCCGCCAACCCAAATGACTTTTTCAAACTTGCAACTCTCTTCTTTGCCCTGTTGCTCCTCCTCCTACCGACTTAACCTTAACTTTGCAACTCACTTCCCTGACAAGAGCTCTACAATCAGGGAAGAGATCTCTCATCTCTCTCCTTCCCTTTATAATACTTCCACCAACCTCACTCCCTCTGCTGTTCTATGTTCATTCGCACCCACTACAGTAGAAAAGGTTTCTGATCTGCTCCGGTCCTCCCGCCCCACCACTTGCTCCCTTGATCCCATTCGCTCACATCTCATTCGTACTCTGTCTCCTTCTCATGC
The DNA here is from genome assembly GCF_036172605.1 of Pelobates fuscus. Lineage (NCBI taxonomy): Eukaryota > Metazoa > Chordata > Amphibia > Anura > Pelobatidae > Pelobates > Pelobates fuscus. The sequence goes on along the minus strand of NC_086326.1, from coordinate 69,797,433 downwards.
TTTGCCTCTCACTAAAATGTTCAATCTCTCCCTCTCATCTGGAATATTTCCATTACCCTTCAAACATGCAATTGTAACCCCAATTCTAAAAAAAGTCCAACCTTAACCCTAACTCCCCGTCCAACTACTGCCCTATCTCGCTACTGCCTTTTGCATCAAAGATCCATGAAAGACTTGTGTATGTGATATTGACAGACTTCCTCAAGTCCAATTCTCTGCTCGACCCCCTTCAGTCTGGTGTCCGAGCTCAGCACTCTGTGGAAACAGCTCTGACCAAAGTAACAAACGATTTACTTACTGCAAAATCTCATGGTCACTACTCTATCCTAATTCTCCTTGACCTGATTATCAACAGCCTCTTCTCATCCTCCGCAATCTCGATCTACGAGATATTGCTCTATCCTGGTGCTCCTCTTACCTTACCCAGCGCTCTTTTCGTGTCTCTTTCTTTGGCTCTGCCTCTTCTCCCAACCTCTCTCTGTTGGTGTCCCCCAAGGTTCAGTCCTTGGTCCCCTACTGTTCTCGATCTATACTGCCTCCTTGGTAAACTCATCAGCTCCTTTGGCTTCCAATATCACTTCTATGCAGATGACATGAAAATCATTCTCTCCTCCCTTGATCTCTCCCAGCCTACATTCATTTCTCCCTTTTACCAACACTTTACAGTTTGGGAGATTTCTACCATGATCTGTAGTTTTTTTTAGTAGTGTAGGATCCTAGCCTAGTAACCAATCAGCCATTTTTGAAAGATATTTAATTTAATTTTCTGCAATGTCTCTGTCTTTTGTACCATATTGGTATGCTTGCCTGAGTGCCTTGTAACTCGAGTTGATTATTTTCAAAGTGATCTGTGTTCAGTTTCCTTCTCATAGGTTGCTCTGGCTCTATCACACACATTGGCTTCCTGGGATCTTGGAGGAGTCAGTGATGGAAAAATAGGGGTGTGTCTCTATAGTTTGTTTGACAGGTCTTTAAATGTGGGTAAGTTTTTTTGGTTTTTTTTTTTCTTGTTAGGACACATCTATACATTGAGAAAATGCTATGTGCTCAAAACACGTGTCTGTTTTTAATGCAAAATATTTTTTATTTGTTTCCTATAATACACATAATCTACTCCCTCATATCTCATCCGCCCCCTGTCTTCCTCTCTTGCTCTTACTCTCACAAAAATTTTCAATCTCTCCCTTTCCTCCGGCACATTTCCTTCACCTTCAAGCATGCAACCATAACGCCAATTCTAAAAAAATGACATTGACTCCAACTCCCCATCCAACTACCGCCCTATATCGCTGCTGCCATTTGCCTCCAAGATCTTTGAGAGAGTCCAGAACTTCTGGTCTTTCCTCCCTCAAGTGTTGCTACTCCCGTGTCTGTCTCCCTCCAAGTCAACGGCGCCACCATCACCTCTACCTCACAGGCTCACTGCCTAGGTGTTCTCTTTGACTCCGACCTCTCCTTCACCTCTCATGTCCAGTCAATCGCCAAATCCTGCTGCTTCCATCTCAAAAACAAAGCTTGCATCCGCCCCTAATTAACACCAAACGCGACTAAAGTGCTGGTCCATGCCGTTGTTCTTTCTCGCCTTGACTACTGCAATCCCATTCTCAGTGGTCTTACATAGTCCCAGATTGCACTGCTGCAATCTATAATGAATGCAGCGGCAAGGCTCATTTTGCTGTCCTCCCACACCTCCCCCCTCTGTCAGTCCCTGCATTAGCTTCCAGTTAGATATAGGGCTCAATTTAAGATTCTGGTGGTTGCTTACAAGTCCCTACATAATGCTGCTCCAACCTACCTATCCTCCCTAATACACAAGTATGTCCCATTGAGGCCCCTGCACTCTGCCGAAGACCTACGTCTATCCTCTGTCCGTACTCCCACATCTGATGCTCGCCTCCAAGACTTCTCCAGGGGTGCTCCTTTTTTGTGGAACTCCCTTCCCTTCTCTGTTAGACTTTCACCCAGTCTCCCCTGCTCCCAACTTTAAAATAAATAATAAATAAATAATATTCTAGTGTATTTAACAATCAGCAGTATTTGTGTATTTTTTAATGTATTTAGCACTGAGCAGTGTTTGTGTGTTTGAATGTAAGCATGTTATGGTGTGGAGTATGTCTAAGTGACTGTAGGGGTGTGTTTTTATGTAGTGTTGACATTTGTGTGTAGAGTGGTTTTTGGATACAGTGGTGTGTTTCCCACCATTGTTTCTTATTTAAAGATGAAATAATTCTCTCTAACCCAATCCTCCAACAGTTAGTCCCCCCTCATTGTCCTTTATGGCCCCCACCCACCGTGCAGGGGTTGGGGCCGGGAGGGGAGGACAGTAGGTCCCCCCCATTGTGATTTATGCCCCCCACCCACTGCACAGGGGTGGGGGCCGGGGGGTGCTACTAGAGGTTGGGTTTTTTTTAACAGTGAGCAGCCACAGGCTTTTTTTTAATTGGGACCATGGACTAATTGTTTGTTTAAACCTTTGAGTTGCTATTCAACAATTTATAATTTAGATCTTTCTGCACCACAAAATTATCTCCAGGTTGTCTATCCCTACAAGTAATTGCTCAATTTTATACCGATCTTGGTTTCTTAGACCCGTCACTTGATGTACATAGCTCTATAGATTGGCTTTCTGGTATCTAAGCAAATCTGAGAAATCCACACTTTCCTTTTTTTCATACAATGTAATATTTTTCTCGAGATTCACAGTCTTTTTCCTGACCATATAAATTTTTCAACCAGTGATTGAAATTGTTTTAAATATTCTCTGGAGCTGTTAATGGGATCATCCTAAAATTATATATCAAATATGTGACTTAATGGATTTGATTCGTGTTTATCCAGGAAATATATACATTTTTCCAATAATTATGTTGACAATTTAAGTCCTTCATTAATTAAGAATAGTTTATTTACAGCAAATAGTCTATTTTAGGATATTGAAAAGCAGATGCTGCTTCACTGAAATCATATCCCTGGGATCAGGGGTGTATTTACCACAAGGCAAACAAGGCATTTGCCTAGGGCGGCACTTTCAGGGGGGGCGGCAAAAAATGTCTCCCCAAGTGCCCAGGTAAATGCCTTGTCTTGTGTACTGGGTGGCCCAAGAGCTGGCTGCTACCTTAAGGCCCGTCCTAGTTGTTAAAGTACTAATATTCTAGCCGGGCAAAGAGGGAGATATGTCCTTTTAGATTAAAAACATATTAATAATTGGTGAGTGTATGAGAAAATGTGTATGTGTGTCTGGCAGTGAGTATGTTTGTGACTGTCAGTGAGTGTGTGTGTGTGTGTGTCTGACATTGTAAGTGTGTGTGTGTGTGTCTGTCAGTCAAGAAAAAGACCTTGACATGAATTGGTGGGGCAAATTTAGATAAGGGGGTGCCGAATTTAGTCGTGCCTAGGGTAGCACAAATCTAGAATACACAACTGCCTGGGATCAATTGCAAATGATAAGGCTTGCGATTTTTCCAAGTTTAATCTGTAATAAGAGAATTTTCCATAATTATTTAATGTTGAATTATACTTTAAAAGACGTTTGATTAGATGTTTAAGTCAATATTATGTCATCTGTATAAGCAGACAGTTTAAATTCATGATAATTCAGCTTAACACCTTTTATCGTGGTCTCTTGTCTGATCTTTTGAAGTGAAAGGCTCGAAAGTAATAACATAAAGTGGGGGGGAGCCAAAGGGCAGCCCTGCCATGTACTCTTTTTAATTTGAAAGTTCTTAGTAACAAATGCAGGACCTGACATATTAGCAAATGCCTTGTTTGCATCTATCGTGAGCTCTCCAAAATGATACGCTTTCAGTACCTCTTCCAAAAACACCCAGTTGACCCTGTTAAATGTCTTTTTGGCATCCAGAAGTATTAGATTAATTATTTTAGTGCCATACAATATGTCATTCGATATGCTTTAAATATACTAATATTGAGAGCTATTTCACTTTTATTTTATTATTTAACTGTACTGCATACGTACGTGTATTTTAATTTATCTTGTTTTGTGCTCTCACTCTTCCATCATCCCCAGTCATTTGAACTTCTTCCCATATCCCATATCACATGTTTCCCTTCCTACTTCTCCATGACGTTTGACTTCTTTCCATGGGCGAGCCAAGACGGGTGCAGGGGAGTGCTAGTGAGGGAGAAAGCAGGGGATATTGAGTGCTAGAGAGGAGGTGAGGGTTGAGACTTGGGCCATTAGCCACTGTATAAGATAGAAGTCAATGGGGTTAATTTTTTTTATTTTTTTTAAGTAGGTGGTGGAAGCTTAAGCCATTCTCATACTCAAACATATTAAATATGATCCTGACCTAAAGGGGTTCATGACTACTGTATAATCATATTTCACCATCACCTATAAACACGTATTTATCTTTCAGAACCTGTTGTTTGTGACATTTCTTAAGGTCAAAAGTCCTTAAAACAGCACTGTATTTTTCAGTTTTCCTTTGAATATGCCCTTTGTACCTTAACCCATTGTCATTTGCCTATTTATATTTATTGTCTTTTCTTCCTTGTGTAGAATCTCAGTACCAGGCTTCCTCCATTTTGTTTTTCTCAGCCCTTGATATCTGCAGTTTACTTTTCTGTGGGATTGTTTTGAGTGATGGATTGTGGGTGAATAAACTTAGCAACTGAAATGGAACTTTGCTTAAGCTACACCCATTGCAAAAACAGTCAAAGATCACACTCCCCATGAGAAAAAAGTAATTCTTATGTCTCCTTTTGTATAACTTAAAAAAACTAAGATGAATAAAAAAATAAATAAATAAACAAAACAAAGATAAATAGAGGAACAACAAATGGACTAATTTTAATAGCAAAATGAAAGAGCTGCTTTAGGTCATTAGCTATTTACCCATCGACTGTTAGTGCCATCTGTAGAATCCTGCAGTTAAGCACAGTAGAAATTACTATTCCAAACAATTCTGTCAGCTATTGTTTGATAAATATTTTAATGTTCTAATTTTGCTGTTAATTTGGGTTTTATTAATAAAATAGAGCACAAAAGGTAGCTGCAGTATACAAAATATAATTTTCAGAGTCGGTCTTTACATACTGTGAGTTATGGACTTTGACAACATGAACTGTTATAATAAAAATCAGATCACCACTGACAATTGCTCCACCATTGGCGTAACTCACAAAAATGCAATAAAAATAATTTTCATGTGATGACTCAAGAAAACCTTAATGCCATGCTTTCATAGTAAAAACCTTGCCATTGTGTATTCGGTACATATATACAAATACATTGTTGCTACTGATCACACTAAAACACTCTTGTATCAGATCTTTTATTCAAATATGTGCTATTTATTATCAACCACAAGAGGGGGACAGAGATCAAAATTAGTGCAACTTTGCCAGTTTTATTAAAGTTAGTATTTTATGTTGCACACAATTTCAGGACTTGCCCTATGCATCAGGAACTCCTCTCTATATATCCAATAGCAAAATGTACAACAAAACCAAAAATATATATTATTGGTCTACAAATCCAGTCATCTACAAAATCGGCGTTATAAAACGTCCCATTTAACTGGTGTTTGGGCTTCAGTATTATTTTAAAATAATGTGATATTTCTTTTTTTTTATATACTTATCCTTCAATTTCAGTGAACTCTTTTGTCCATAAGCAGTCTGGCTCCCCTCTTGTTTTCATTCCATTATAAAGCTATCTTTAAAAAAAAAAAAAATTATATCACACCTGATCTTGTTTTGTTATACCATGTTTTTGTTTAAGGTTTGATAAAAAAAACTCTAAAAACAAAAAAAATGTAAGTTTAAAAAAAGTATATTCACCACTATTTTTTTTCTTAACGTCAGCTCTATAGATTCTGAGCGCAATATAGTACTGAAGATTGTTGGTCTTTATTTTCATTCAATGTATACAATAACAATGAACCATGCTTTGTGTGCAATAATACGTCATCACATCAACAGATAGCTGGGCTTACCCAGTCTCTTCTTTGAATGAGAGTTTGAGACATACAGAAGTAAAGGGAGGGGCACTGAGCTCATAGGGCCCTCCTGTCCCCTTGATGCAACATTTGTATACCCTTGTAAAGTCGAATCCACTTGAGTTTTCCCCTCAGTGGTGCATTTCAACTTGTCATCAGTCCTGGTAAGAATTTTTAACCTGTTTTTAACTTAGCTGTTTTAGATTGTTTTCTTTGTTTTACATATTGATTTAAGTATTAATATTATGGGATGTATACAAGATGAGTTAATTAAACAGATTTAAATATTAAGATGTAATACTGAAAGCCATGGGCTGTTACTGTATCAGTGAGAAAAAAAAGAATAAAAGCTAACAGAATAGTATAATTAAATACTTAAACATTGCCTTCTTTAAAAAAAAAAAAAACAAGGCATAGCAATAAAAATTAAAGTGCAGAAAAGGAGCTTTTTAAATACAAAATGATCTAATAGATGTGCACAGAGATATTTCAATGAATATCGTTATAACTACTTTACTTCATTCTTCTATTAATTAACAGTGTTGTTTGTTTTGAATATCATGTTGAACTCATGTTTCGTGACGGATGTTGGGGGGAAAAAAAACTGAATGTAGTGGTGGGTAATTATTTTATTTATTTATTTATTTTACTCTGGCTTTTAGGAATTTTGGAATGCCAAACACTTGCTGCTTCAACACTTGTTCACATTACTAATGCTCGAAAGAGCCTGAATTAAAAGCTTTCAGCAACTCTGACCTAATGAAATGAGGCTTTCCAACATTATTTCAGTAATTATTATCGTCAACTGCCTGAACACTTTTCAGAGTGTGTTGGGCAAGAATGAGAAATCGGCCAGCAAGAGAGGAGAAAAACTGTCCTTTGCACGGTCTGGACAGTTTTCAACCAAACAAAAACATGAGTGCACATGGGAGATATCCGGAGACCTTATGGTTAACCTGTCTCTAAGTTGCAAGGACCAAGCCAACATCAACTACAAGTGTACTTATGAAGGAGAACCGCAGAAGTGTCATGCATATAATGCGAAACCCAACCAATACTGGAAACAAATTCTGGGAAAATGTAAGAAACTAAAAAATGCATGCGAGGAAAATACCTTAAAGTCACGCATATGTAAGAAGGCTGCAGAAGTGGAGTCTCATCTGAAGAAGCTTAGTGGAGATGTAGCAGATGGTATGGAACAAGGCAATAAGGGAACAAGTCAATCAAAAGGATCTAGAAAAGGCTCCAGAACAAACATGCCTGAGGTGAACGGAAATGTTGAAGCAGAAAAGAAAAGTAATGACAAAAAGAAAAAGTTAGATAAGAAATTGAACAACAAGGCTGACCCACCAAGTCCATCTGCCATTTCTGACCTCCTTCCTACGGCTGGAATTGTCAATGATGATATGGAGTTAAATGAAGATCTGGCTGAAACCCAGTGTGCAGAAAATTGGCAATCAGTGTGTTCATTTTTAGTAAACTTCTGGAATGGCTAACATCAAAATAGCATTGTTTGTTAGAAGCATTTATAACGCATCCTTATTTGTAACTAAAAGGTACTAACACAGGAATTTCTTGTTAAATCCTTTGGACTGGTTAATACCTAGCACGACTTACAAATCCCTGAGTACTAAAGCAAGTGTAGACTTGTCTGTATTTAATTGTGATTGTAGTTTTTTTTTTTTTCAATATGTTCTTTTTTAGGACAATTTTTTTTTTTTTTTAATATGCCACAACATTAAGAATTTGTGTACTTCAAGTAACTTAAGATGTCATTTCTGTTTTAATGCTCTGAAATAATTACTGTGGTTGATTTATTGTAGTATGTGGATTTATCAATAAAAATACATTTTTGTTAGGTATTGCATTGATTTGTATACTTAATTGGCTATAGCTTCATGCACATGTTATTCAATTTGTTGACAAAGACGAAAAATAGAAACAATTAGGTTCATTCATTAAAGTGCCAATTTTGTAGAATTCAAAAAGGAAATACAAATTCCAGTTGAAAATAGCCAAGCTGTAAAATGTCTCCAACTTTTAAAATTATTGCAGTTTTTTGGACTAAAAATTACACATTTTTTGACAGATCTCTACAAACACCACTGTAACTACTACCACCTCACCCTTCGCACCTAAAAACACATCTATATTTCTTTTTGCCCTTACACTTGGCCTGACTATTTGGATAAATTAATGTCTCTATAAGACCTTCTAGACAGTCTCTCTGCCTCTTGAATAAAAATGTAAATTACTTCAGCCTCTTTGCACAGAAACATTCATGTTTTAGTGTGTGAATTGCTGCTGAAGAGCAGTTAAAGTAGGGAGGCGTTGGGGAGAACATCTGATCAAATATCAAAGTGTGCAGATTATCTCCAGGAAACTTTAATTAAAACTTCTTATTCAGCAAAGTATAAAAGAATGAATTAATGATTTTTTTATTTTTTTTTAAAGAGCCCTTTTAGAGCCGACCCTGTGTGAGTGCAACCAGCCCAAGTGCCTGAAGGGGGCACCTAGAGGAACCCTATCACAGGGGGCCCATGAGCTGGCTGACTGGCCACCTAAGTGCGTCTCCAAAGCGGCGCTAGTTCAGTAAGGCAAAGTAGGCACTTTCTTACGTGGATGGCAGGCAGGGCACAGATCACTGGGTGCACAAAATTATTTTTGGTGTCCCTATGTGGGCATGGTCATCTTACTAACTCCTATCCTTTGTCCAGACATTCATCTTTCTACTCTACCTCTCCCTCTATGAGGCCCACCCATTTTTCTAATCAGACACACTCTTACTGACAGTCACACACTCTCACTGAGAGAGACACACTGACAGACGCACACTGGAAAACACACACTCTCAATGACAGACACACAATCTCACTGATTTAAAAACACACTCACTAGCAGACAGACAAACAAACTCACTGACAGAAACACACTCACTGACTCAAATACACATCTTTGCTGCAATTCCCATGAAGTGATTGAGAAAGGTGGTCTTGTTTTCAGTGGAATTGCTGTGCTGTGCATATATACTCTTGGACACTCTTTGTATAGCTTGATGGCTGACAGATTATTTTAACATTGGTGAGTAGCTTCACACTGTCACTGACAGACACCCACACACTGACAGACAGACACACACACTTACTGGCAGATACACATTCATTGACAGACATACACACACTGACAGACACACACACTCATTAACAGACACACATAGTCACAGACACACACTCACTAACAGTCATATACACTCACTAACAGACACACACACTCACTAACAGACACACACACTCACTGACAGACAGGAACACACTCACTGACAGACACACACACACTCACTGACAGACACACACACACTCACTGACAGACACACACACTCACTGACAGACACAGACCTACTGACAGACATACTCAGTGAAAGATACATGCCTAGTGACAAACACATACACTCACTGACAGGCATACACACTGACAGACACACACATATTCACTGATAGGCACCCTCACACAAATTACGTTTTTTAGGCCAATCCAGTAAGGAACTGCAAGCTCAGCTCTCCCTCCTCCCTGCCACTACCAACTGCCTGCATCCTCCCCTTCCCTTCCTCTGGCATATATCGGCAGAGTAGGCACCTGCCATCCAAATAAGCAAGTGCCTACTCTACCTTAATTCACATCGCATTGGGGGCACCCTAAGTTGGCCAGTCGGCCACCTCATATGTTTTCTATGACAGGGCTCCTCATGGCGCCAGCGGCGGATCCGGGGGGGGGGGCAACGGGGCAATTGCCCTTCCCGAGAAAACCGACGGTCTCCCTCTCCCCTGCCAGCACATGCAGGTGCTAGCCCTGCAATGTGCCTGTGGACCGGAGGGGAGATCTCCCTCCCCGGTCCGCAGGCACTGTGCTGACAGCCGGCAGGGGAGGGAGGGAGAGAGAGAGGACCCGGGAGCTCTTACATGCAGCTTCTCCGGGTCCTCCTCTCGCCAGCTTGGAGCATTGCCGTGGTTACCACGGCAACGCTCCACATCTCGCGAGAGTGAACTCTAGCCCTGGAGCGGGGGCTAGAGTTTACTCTCCCCACTGGACCACCATGGAATCCCCACCAGACCACCAGGGATCCAGAAATGTCCCCCTCCTCCCAGTAAAGGTAAGAAGGGAGGGGCATAATTAATATTTATTTTAATTCAATAAATTTTTTTAAAAAGCATATTATAAAAAGGCCCCCCCTAGCCTTATAATACACTCTCACACCCTACACACACATTGCCCCTCCCCCCTCACACACATATACTGCCCCCCACACACACACTGCCCCCCATACACACACTGCCCCCCATACACACACTGCCCCATACACGTATTGCCCCCCATACACACACTGCCCCATACACGTATTGCCCCCCATACATACACACTGCCCCATACACACACACTGCCCCCCATACACACACACTGCCCCCATAAACACACACCGCCCCCATACATACACACTGCCCCCCATACACACACACTGCCCCCATACACATACACACTGCCCCCATACACACACACTGCCCCAGACACACATACACTGCCCCCATACACACACACTGCCCTCCATACACACACACTGCCCCCCATACACACACACTGCCCCCCATACACACACACTGCCCCCATACACACATTGCCCTACACATACACTGCCCCCCCATACACACATACACTGCAACTGTCACACACACATACTGACCCACACACACACTGCACCCCTGACATACACTGCCGCCCTCACTCACAAACTGCAACCTTCACACACTGCCCCCTCACACACACGCACTGCACCCCTCACACATTGCACCACACACACCACTGCTCCTATGCCCTATGACATTTTGATTACTTACACTGGGAGGGGGTCCCGGCACTATTGGCACCATAACCACTACACTGAGCTGTAGTGGTTATTGTGTCTGGATTATTTATTTAAATAATCTACAAGTGCCCCTCCCGAGATCAGGCTCTGTATCTGCCACTGCATGGCGCCCCCCAACTTTGGGCACCTGGGCACTGTGCACCCCGTGTACCCACCCAGGATTGGCCTTGATGGCAGATGGCTATTCTGCCAATATAAGCTGGAGGAAGGGGGGGAGGAGAGGAGGCAGGAAGCCAGTGGCAGCGGGGAGGGAGAGCTGAACTTACAGTTCCTTATTCCTCCCTCACATGTCCTCTGTGGTGCCAGTAGCTGGAATATGACTGGCCCCTGAATACTAAACTGCGTGTGGGAGTAGTGAAAAATTGCAAGATTACAACCCCACACTGGATCCCAGGGAGGTAGGAAGTCTGGATGGATCTCAAAAATAAAATTAATTTGTGGGAGAGTGCAATAATGTGTGTGTGTGCCTGTCAGTGAGTGTGTCAGTTTTGTGTCTGTCAGTGAGTATGTCTGTCATTGAGTGTGTGTGTCTGTAAGTGAGTGTATCTGTCAATGAGTGTGTGCTTATTTTGCAGAGAACCTGTAGGGAGCACAGTGTTAATTACTCACAGGAAGAATAATCAATTAGTCAGGACCACCCTACTTAAAGAGAACTCTCTGGCTCATACAGCACCTTTCATGGTTCCAGAGTCCTTAGTGTTATTCTGTGCCAGTTCTTTGTCTCTGTTATTTTTGACCCGGCTTACCTTGACTACGCTTCTGCTCTCCTGCCCTTGTGTACTTGACCCTGCCTGTTAATTTTCCCACCTGCTTCTTGTTCCAGTCTTCTGGCTTGTCTGATTATCCAGCCTGTGTACTAGTCTCTGGCTTGTTTTTCGACATTACTCTTCTTCGTTTTCCTGACCCTTGTCTCGACTACACCTTGCTTTCACTGTTCCTGTTACCTGCCTCTATATATTACTGTGTTTTATATTGTTTTATATTGTGTCCCTCTCCTAGTCTGTAGCCTTTTCTTAGTCTAGTCCTGTTTTTTCATAGTACTACCTTTATGTAAACCCAGCGACTTTAAGGATTCCTATCCCTCTGTTTTTGCCTTTGGTAGGTCACTGCTTCTCACCTTTCTGAGGACCCTGATAGTTTCTAGTTTTTGAGGAGCTTTAACTGCAGTGTACACTGTTTTGTATTTTCACTGTTACTATACTGTTCCTAGATACAGTTTTGTAATGTTCTGCTATTTTACAATATGATTTTACCATCCTGTAATTTGAGGAATAATTACAGAACCTGATAAGATGCAATTACCCAGAAATAAATAAAACCCATACGTCATAATAATACACAAAGCTCCAACAGAAAACACGCAAAATATGGCAATTAAAATACTCGAAGATGTGGGATTGTAGTGAAAACAATTGTCTTTGTTTTATTTAGTTTTCTTAAGTTTTCTTTGTTGCATAGAAATAATAGATAGGTCAGACAATGATAGAGAGAAATTATATAAATCAGACAGACAGCTACATGGACAAAAATAGATAGAAGTAGAGACTGGCAATTTCTTTAGCTTATTAAAAAAACACTCTAGGCACCATAACCACTATACAGGGCCAGACTGGGAATGCAAAGCAACCCTGGAAATAAAATGTATGCCAGCCCTATAAGTCATTGTGCCATGGTAGTATTTAAGTGTGTGTGTATATATATATATATATGTGTGTGTGTATATATATATATATATACATATACACATACAAACACAACACAAACACTACTGTGGCACAATGACTTATAGGGCTGGAATACATATATATTTTTATGTTTCATATATATATACTTAAGTCCAAGACAGAGGGATCTGTCACAATATATATATATATATATATATATATATATATATATATATTGTGACAGATCCCTCTGTCTTGGACTTAAGTAGCCATATTCTTCATTTGTTAGTTTGATTCGTGTTTCCCCGTTCATGTGGACTCTATGCCGTTCCCTTTTTAACCCCTTAAGGACACATGACATGTGTGACATGTCATGATTCCCTTTTATTCCGGAAGTTTGGTCCTTAAGGGGTTAAATACCGAATAAAACTACTGAATGGCCGGCCACCCAGTAGAGAAGTGTGCTGCTGATTAACCTCTTGGCCCCATTAGAACGTTGAGGTTAACCGCAGACACCTCTTAATTGATACGGTAGTTGGGTGGTCGCCATTCGTATACCGACCACGAGGTCGCGGCCATTTTAAATCCAAGAACACACAGCGGTGTTCGACGCCTAACTCATGGAACTCAAAACGGATACTTTTTGGCACGAACACCGCTGAAGCCGACGACCTCCCTTCTTGTTCGGTAGAAAGTCACGAACGGCCCGGTATTTGGTATTTTGTCCATGAATACACCATACCCCAGATAGACATCCCGTGGAGCTCATTCGTATGAAAACTGACTTTGTAAACTCTTTGGCTCCACGGTGATTGGACTGTGCGCATAGGATCTGAGCGCTATCCGGTACTGCATAAAAGCCGGGCATGCAGCCCTCATTAAACCAGATTCCTGCTGACCCTCAATACGGAGCTTTGTGTCATCATTGGGGGGATTATTCACATGGAGTACGCTTGTTCGGCTGTTTGGGAGAATAACTGATTCGTATGATTGCTGTTCGGCTGCTTATGAGAATAATTGAACCGTATGATCGCTGTTCGGCAGTTTGGAGTGCTCAGTGGCTACCTCTGTATTCGGTAAGGGAACGTCCTATACGGCAGTAACCCCTCTCCTACTGGGGGAGCCGTAACAATTGGTGGCAAGCGGCGGGATGTTCCTACAGCCCAGGAGGTCAGCTACAGAGTCACAGACGGATGGAATTTCAATATGAACAACTGAAACGCTCTACCCTTAAGGATTTACTGGAGAGCCTTGGCCGCTCAGCAAGTAACAGGAAGAAAAGGGACATTATTACAGAAGTGCTAGAAATGGATAACAGCAAAACACCCAGCATCACAGACAGGACACCCGAGGAGGCAAGCTTTGACCAAGCAGTCCGCATAAGGCTGGCACATTTCAGCTCCAACCCCTCAGCGGATATAATTGAACGGGCCATAGCAGCTGTGGAGGCGAACCAGCAACACCTTCAGCAAAGAGGTACTGCAGAAGCTGAAATACCCAATGCACCAGAAAAGAGAAAGGTACCTTTTGCTACTTTTAAAAATGTCAGTGAAACTGAAGGGGAGATTGATGGGTACCTGGCCGATTTTGAAAGACAGTGTGCCCTACACTGGGTACCCACGCATGAATGGGTCGCTATTTTGTCAGGGAAGTTATCGGGGTGGGCCAGTGAAGCATTCCGGGCCATACCAGACGAGGACATTGCAGATTATGGACTGGTAAAGGAAGCGCTACTAGCCAGATACACAGTCACCCCAGAGGCGTATCGAAGGAGATTCCGGGAAACCCACAAGCAAGCAGGCGACTCTCACATCGAGTGGGCTTGCCGAGTCCACCGCAAGGCGACTCACTGGCTAGCTGGATGTCAAGCGGTGTCTGGAGAGGAAGTGTTACAGCTATTCTTGTTGGAACATTTTTATGAGAAAATGGCTCCAGGGGTCAGAGAATGGGTACGGGATAGAAAGCCCCTTACCATGGCAGAAACAGGTCGGTTGGCAGACGAGTACACCGATGCCCGCAAACTAGACAACCAGACCACGAGAATACCGACCCGCATGGATCACCGACCAATGACATCCACTCCAGTGACAGTACCCCCACCACTGGCATACTGGGCTGCAACACCCCCTCAGGCGGCTCCTCATTCCCAGCCACCCAGATTCAACGCCCGGAGTTATTCTCAACCTATGAGGTGTTTCGGCTGTAACCAGGTGGGGCATCGGAGACAGGATTGCCCGTTGAATTCCTCCAGGCAGTCCCAGTCGTGGAGGAGGCAAGCAGAGAGCAACCACCGCACAGTGACGCCGGTTGCCCACTGCGTAGAAGAAGAGGAATGTTGGGGTGTTGCATGAGGCGGATCATGTACAAGCTGCTAACCGGGACAACAGGCAGCAACACCACCAGACCCTTAAAATCAACGGGAAGATTGCTAGCGGATTAAGAGACACTGGTGCCACTATGACTTTGCTACAACATCTAATATCTGAAAGCAAACACACCGGGGACACTGGTGCTGTGCGGGTAGCTGGAGGCACTGTATTCCGACTACCTATAGCCCGGGTTCATTTGGATTGGGAGGTTGGTTCGGGACATGTTAATGTGGGGTGATGAAAGACTTGCCAGCTGACGTACTACTGGGGAATGATTTGGCCCCCCTGGTTTCTGCCTGCGCTCCGATGGGTCCCGCGGAAGCCAACCCTGTGACAACCCGTGCCCAGGCTCGCGCTGCTGAAACCATCTCACCTGCTGCTGAGACCCCGACTTGTACGTTAGACCAGGTTCCTCTAGACTGGGATACCCCTGAGGCATTTGGGAGGGAGACCCAGGAGGACCTGACTTTACAGAAATACAGGGCTAAGGCAGACACCCAGGAGGAAGGGATAGATGGGGAACGCTTTGAGTGGGTGGGGGATAGGCTATATAGAATCCCTAAACCGTCCCCCGGGAGCAAAGCCCCTTCGCAGAGAAGACGGCTAGTGGTGCCCGCCAAGTACCGGCAGGAAATTCTGCGAATTGGGCATGATGTGCCGCTAGCGGGACATCTAGGGTCCCGTCGCACCGCCTACAGAATCACTCAGAATTTATTTTGGCCCAATTTCAACCAGGCGGTGCGATAATATTGTAGCAAGTGCGACACATGTCAACGGGTAGGGAAGAGGGGGGACCACCCTAAGGCTAGACTTATGTCCATGTCTATTATTGGGGAACCCTTCTCTCGTGTAGCTGTTGACATTGTGGGTCCACTGGCCAGGGCTAGTTCATCCGGGAAGAAGTACATTCTCACCGTGGTGGACTACACCACCCGTTACCCAGAAGCAGTAGCCCTGTCCAACATTGAGGCAGAGACAGTGGCTGATGCTCTGGTTAAGGTCTTTTCTAGAGTGGGGTTCCCCAAGGAGATTCTCTCCGATCAAGGAACCCAATTCACCGCTGTGCTCACCCAGCAGTTGTGGAAGGTGTGCAATATTAAGCCCTTGCTTAGCTCACCCTACCATCCCCAAACTAACGGGCTCTGTGAGCGTTTTAATGGTACCCTCAAGCAAAATAGACTTTTATTATTGGTATGTTTATAACACACACATACATGTTTACTACAGACATGCACACTGACACACACATACATGCTTACTACAGACATACACGCTTACTACAGACATGCTCACCAACACACATACATGCTCACTGACACACACACTTACTACAGATATGCTCACTGACACACATATATGCTCACTGACACACACATACATGCGCTATCTCCCCAGAGCCTAATATTATATCAATTGAATTTCAGGAATGAACGTCACCGACCCACACACATACATGCGTACTACAGACATGCTCACTGACACACACACACACACACATACATGCTTACTACAGACATACTCACTGACACAAATGCTTACTACAGACATGCTCACTGACAAACACACACGCTTAATGTCACGGCTCTCAACGTGACATCCAGACGGTCAGACGTGGTCACCCCAGAAGTGCCCAAAAGGGGTTTGAACTGTGGTCCATCTGTGTCCTGGTCTTGCTGTCTTGCCTCGGAGCCACAATTCAGTCCTTGTTTTCAGCCTGATGTTTATATCTGCCTTATCTCCAGGACTGGGGGCTGGACTTGGCTACCTGTGGCTGCGCCTATCAATCTCTGCCAACCTGAAGCAGATGCCTAATTAGCCAGGTATAAGACACTGTCTCTCCCTGACTACATTGACTCTGGTTCCTGTGTTTGTGTTCTCTAGTTGGCTCCTGACCTTGGCTTTCTTATCGTGCATCCTGACTTCTGGCATCCTCTGACTTTGGCTTACCCTTGGCTTACCCTCGTTTATCCTGACTTCTGGCACCCTCGACGATTCTCCTGCTTGTGTCCTTACCTGTACTGCAACTTGGAGTATATTTGCGACTTGGAGCAAACATCTCTGCACTTTGGACTCCACCCAAGGTAAGACCATTACACTTAATAAGACATGCTCACTGACACACACATACATGCTTAATACAGACATGCTCACTGACACACACATACATGCTTACTACAGACATGCTCACTGACACACACATACATGCTTACTACAGACATGCTCACTGACACACACACATGCTCACAACAGCAGACACACACACACATACACACACAAAAGATCACTCTCACTCACTAGCTGCAGTATATTTGAAGCCTACCAGGCATTGCAGGCTGCTGCTGTGGAAGCCCTGGGAGGTGAGAACTTAATTTCCTGCCCTCTTCCTGCCCTGCCGAGTTTGAGATCAGGGACGGAGCTTGGGTGCCAGAAAGCTCCCTCCCTGTAGTGCTCCCTCCGGACGCCGCATTCTCAATGCAGCCGCACCGTCCCGAAGCCCCTCCTCCCTCCATAATTAGGTATTAGGGCTCTTTCCCCGGCCCCAAGTGCCGCGGCCTACCGGGAAATTTCCCTGTATCCCGGTGGGACAGTCCGACCCTGCCACTATAGTGCGCTGTGAAGGCAGACAGCAAGACCCAGCAGACCCCAAACTGTTAGAAAAGGGTTTAATTACTTAGATTGAGGGCACCAAGGCACACCTGTCATCATAACCACACTAAAGTGTGTTGCAGTGGTTATGGAGTGTTAATGTCAAAGATATATTATTTTTTTCTTCTTCTAGAAAAATAAACCATGGCCAAAGGAACATAAATAATAACTATGGTTGTTTCAAGCTTGTTTCGAATACTGAATACTGAAAGGTTGTTTCAAATACTGAATCCTTCCTGTGGTCCATTGATAAATAACATATAATTCATGCCAAAACAACATACAATGCTCCAACTTAAAACAAATGACACATATCAATTGAGACATTCAGGGATGCAGGATTATTTAGGAAAATGATTTCATACTTACCTTTTTTCTCTTCCTGATCATTATTCATGGCAGCATTTACTCATGGGTTAGCTGCTCCCCTTACAGCAGAAAGGACAGGAAACAGAACCCTGAAGTTGGTATAAATAGATCCTCCCCTTCCCATCAGGCAGTCTTTGTAACTAGCTTCACAACTCTCATATAGATGCAAGACGGGACTGGGGAAAAAATCCGGGCCGGGGATTTTTAAAAGAAGTGAGCGGGGCCAGACAGGGGTGTGTTTTGTCATCACAAATGACAAGCATGCCCCCTCTCAAAGTGAGCATGTTGGTTCAATGCGCAGAGCCTTGGTGAAGAGCTCTCGCATGAGAAAAAGGCCCTGTATTTGTTCTGAGCAGCGCAAGTAAATTTATTAACATGCTTGCGCTGTGTTTGTTTGTGACTTGTCTCTGGTGTCTCCACAAGTAGGATACCAGGAGACAAAAGGGCCAGGATAGGGTATTATGCATGTATTTGGAGCCTGCTTGTGGTATTGCGCGTGTGTTGAGTGAGCCGATTGTGGTGTTGTGTTTTGTATAAATAGCTTGGTTTTAGTAGTGTTGTAATATGAGTGAAAAAAATGTGTGTATGTGTGTGTATAGGGTTGCGAGGGTGTGGATTGGGGCTATAGTATATGTATATGTAGGTCATGTAATGTGTGTAGGGGTTGTAAAGAGTGGTATTTAGGGAATGTAGTGTGAGTGTGTGTGTGTGAAGGGTGCAGTGTGTGTGTGTGAATGGTGCAGTGTGTATGTGTGTGTGTGAGTGAAGGGTGCAGTGTGTGCGTATGTGAGGTGTTCAGTGTATGTGTGAAGGGTGCAGTGTGTGTAAGGGGTGCAGTTAGAGTGTATGTGTTTGGGTTGCAGTGTTTTTGTGTGTTGGAGGGGTGCAGTTAGAGTGAGTTTGTGTGTTTGGGGTGCAGTGTGTGTGTGTGTGTTTGTGAGGAGTTGCAGTTACTGTGTGTGTGTAGGTGCAGTTACTGTGTGTGTGTGTGTGTGTGTGTGTGTTTGGGGTGCAGTGGGGGGAAGATTATATATATATATATTGTGTATGTATTTTTTTTTTATATCCCCCTCCCTTCTTACCTTTGCCTGGGAGGGAGGACTTTGCTGCCAGGCTAGCTCTTGCAGTTCACTCTCGCGAGATCAGCGTTGCCATGGCAATGCTCCAACCTTGCGAGAGAAACCCGGCAGAGCTGTGAGCTAATAGCTCCTGGGCCCTCCACGCTCTACCATCCTCCTGCTGGCTGTCCTGTAAAGTGCCTGTGGGCCAGTGAGGGAGATGTTTGATTCACCCACCGGCCCATGCAGACACACAGCAGGGCCAGCGCACCTATAGCGCGGGCTCTGTGTGGGCCGGCAGGGGAGATCTCCCTTGTTGGCCTCAGCCCATGGCCATCGCGGCCCACGGGGCATTTGCTGGTTTGCCTAATGGCCAGTCCGGGCCTGATTAGATGGGTAGAAACATAATGCTGCCATGTATATTGATCAAGAAAATAAAATTTAAGGTAAATACGAAACAATTTTCTTTTTTCCTGATCAAACATGACAGCATTTACTTATAGGTAATACCCAAGCAGTATATATAGTTGGAGGGACAGAGTTCAAATATAGCTTATAGTTATTAAAATATTATTGAGCTGGGGGGCGGAGCCTAACTGTCAATGGAGTAAGACGTGTGTTCCCTCAGCTCTCTCACCCCGGGCACGAAATCCGCATCCATCAGCCTCCACAAAAGTGCTAAACAGGTGCTAAACTATCCACAACCAACAACAACACTCACCTTCATGGGGGGAGCAAAAAAGAAAAAGGATTCGACACCATCCGTGGCCACGATGTTCCGGACAAAGGAAGACAGGCAGCCATCTTGGGCCCAGAGCCAGGGAAACTCCGGTTCAGACTCTGAAGAGAGCGAACACGAGAGCACCCACTCGACACCCCTCACCAAAGAGGACCTGCGGCTCATGCTGAAAGAAACGTCGGCAGACATCAAAGCCTACACCACAGCAGCTCTTGAAAAACAAATTGCAGGCCTCAAAGGCGACATAGAGGCACTGGCCTCACGCACCGGCGACACAGAAAATGCGCTTAAAGAAACTCAAACCCAGGTGCTAGATCACAGCAAAGACATAGGGATGCTGAAAGACAGAATCCTATTTCTAGAAGATGGAATGGAGGATCTTAATAACAGATCTCGCAGGCAAAACATACGCATCAGAGGCCTGACGGAATCTGTCCTGCCAGAGGCCATACTCCCCACTATCACAGCCATATTCCAGTCCCTACTACCAGACACCCCAGGGCCAGACATCTACATCGAAAGAGCCCACAGGGCATTGAGGCCCCCATTCCCTAACTCAAATACACCAAGGGACATCATCGTCAAATTGCTACATTTCCCGGTAAAAGAACAGCTTATGAAAGCAGCGAGAGATCACCCACCAACTTACCAGGGACAACAGCTCCAATTTTACCAGGACTTGGCCCCGTCAACACTGAGAAAACGCCGGGATCTTAAGCCCCTCACCACGGCCCTACTGGAAGCCGGCTGGCGATACACGTGGGGGCACCCCTTCCGAATCACGGTAAAAAAAGGGGATCAAACTTACACCCTCCACCAAGTCTCCGACATGCGGGATTTCGCGACACATCTGGGATTACAACTACGTTACCCGACGACAGACACCCGAATTACCGCAAACGAAAGCCGAAACCGACGAACTGATTCCCGCGCAAACATGGCGCGCACACAGTCAAAGAAGAACACCTCACCGGCCTCGCAAGATCATCCACAAAAGGACACCTGAACAACAGCGCTTGGTGCGCATAGGACTCCTTCATATAATTCTGATTCTACCTGAGCCCAGGCACCCACGCCAAGGACCGGGTAAAAGGACTCCATTAATAACTCCAAGACCGGTAGTATCAATGTCATAACACGCTGTTATACCCCAATAGGGGGTTAAGGTTTAATGTTCACATATGGTTATGTTTTTGCTTAGACCCACTTCTGACACAATCGAGCCAGCAAGATTGCCACCACAGGGTATACTTAAGGCGGGAGGGTAACGGGGAGAGGATGGTACCACCCCGACTAAAAGAGGGGTAACATGCCAGTACGATAATGCTATACACCAATCCTGGGATACTGTCCAACAAGGTTTACAATAAGAACTCCAACCGACACCAATGAATCAATATGGGTGCCACCACAGGATATACACAAGGCAATGGTGGCCGGAGGGAGGCGGGCAACACCCAGACAACACACTAGATGGCTTACCAGTTAATATATAGCTATACCCCAAATACCAGGCTAATATTCATTAATGCTCAGGTCAATAATTGCAACAGACGCAATCAAACCAATACAGTTGCCAATACCAGGTACACTTAAAGCAAGGGGCGCCGAAAAAGGGTGGACACCACCCCGGCAAAACGCAGGACAACACCCCAGGGAAATACTGTCACACCCCAATGTGGGACCACTACACACCAAGGTCTATAATACTGCTCATAATGATCACACTCATACCAATAAGTAAGACACTACAGGGTGCTCTATAACAAGGGGGTGCCGGGGGGAGAAGGACACCACCCCGGAGAAACGTAGGGCAGCATAAAAACCCCACGAACCAACAGGGGGCTAACCCCCGATACCTGACGCGAAGCACCCACTTACTAGATTTCTAAGGGGTAACATGCATTTCTAAAGTGATTACAAACACAAAAAGAGAAGTCCTGCGCTAAAGCAGCAAGGACTACAACACACATCAGCCCCAATAT
The DNA here is from genome assembly GCF_036172605.1 of Pelobates fuscus. Classification (NCBI taxonomy): domain Eukaryota; kingdom Metazoa; phylum Chordata; class Amphibia; order Anura; family Pelobatidae; genus Pelobates; species Pelobates fuscus. Next base: position 69,775,725 of record NC_086326.1, on the reverse strand, counting down.
GTAGTAAAAACCAAAGAAAAGAAAATTTTACTTGCGCTTTTTCCTTAATCCCTATGTATATTTAGACAAATGGAGGTCATTTAGTTGCTCCAATGGCCATTGGAGGGATGCCCGCCTGCCAACGTCAAGGCAGACCCCCCTAAGCGGGTCCTAACACTGACCCTTCAGCCTGCTTCCTTGAGCTTCTGGCAAAGATATCTCTAATGAGACAGAAAGGGGTATTTTTTATATACACCCCTTTACTTATTAACCCTTAATAGGGAACACATGGGATGGGTAGCAGCATTGTAACCAGGCTGTGTGATACAAAGTAAATACAAACACAAAAAGAGAAGTCCTGCGCTAAAGCAGCAAGGACTACAACACACATCAGCCCCAATATGTAGTAAAAACCAAAGAAAAGAAAATGTTACTTGCGCTTTTTCCTTAATCCCTATGTATATTTAGACAAATGGAGGTCATTTAGTTGCTCCAATGGCCATTGGAGGGATGCCCGCCTGCCAACGTCAAGGCAGACCCCCCTAAGCGGGTCCTAACACTGACCCTTCAGCCTGCTTCCTTGAGCTTCTGGCAAAGATATCTCTAATGAGACAGAAAGGGGTATTTTTTATATACACCCCTTTACTTATTAACCCTTAATAGGGAACACATGGGATGGGTAGCAGCATTGTAACCAGGCTGTGTGATACAAAGTAAATACAAACACAAAAAGAGAAGTCCTGCGCTAAAGCAGCAAGGACTACAACACACATCAGCCCCAATATGTAGTAAAAACCAAAGAAAAGAAAATGTTACTTGCGCTTTTTCCTTAATCCCTATGTATATTTAGACAAATGGAGGTCATTTAGTTGCTCCAATGGCCATTGGAGGGATGCCCGCCTGCCAACGTCAAGGCAGACCCCCCTAAGCGGGTCCTAACACTGACCCTTCAGCCTGCTTCCTTGAGCTTCTGGCAAAGATATCTCTAATGAGACAGAAAGGGGTATTTTTTATATACACCCCTTTACTTATTAACCCTTAATAGGGAACACATGGGATGGGTAGCAGCATTGTAACCAGGCTGTGTGATACAAAGTAAATACAAACACAAAAAGAGAAGTCCTGCGCTAAAGCAGCAAGGACTACAACACACATCAGCCCCAATATGTAGTAAAAACCAAAAAAAAGAAAATGTTACTTGCGCTTTTTCCTTAATCCCTATGTATATTTAGACAAATGGAGGTCATTTAGTTGCTCCAATGGCCATTGGAGGGATGCCCGCCTGCCAACGTCAAGGCAGACCCCCCTAAGCGGGTCCTAACACTGACCCTTCAGCCTGCTTCCTTGAGCTTCTGGCAAAGATATCTCTAATGAGACAGAAAGGGGTATTTTTTATATACACCCCTTTACTTATTAACCCTTAATAGGGAACACATGGGATGGGTAGCAGCATTGTAACCAGGCTGTGTGATACAAAGTAAATACAAACACAAAAAGAGAAGTCCTGCGCTAAAGCAGCAAGGACTACAACACACATCAGCCCCAATATGTAGTAAAAACCAAAGAAAAGAAAATGTTACTTGCGCTTTTTCCTTAATCCCTATGTATATTTAGACAAATGGAGGTCATTTAGTTGCTCCAATGGCCATTGGAGGGATGCCCGCCTGCCAACGTCAAGGCAGACCCCCCTAAGCGGGTCCTAACACTGACCCTTCAGCCTGCTTCCTTGAGCTTCTGGCAAAGATATCTCTAATGAGACAGAAAGGGGTATTTTTTATATACACCCCTTTACTTATTAACCCTTAATAGGGAACACATGGGATGGGTAGCAGCATTGTAACCAGGCTGTGTGATACAAAGTAAATACAAACACAAAAAGAGAAGTCCTGCGCTAAAGCAGCAAGGACTACAACACACATCAGCCCCAATATGTAGTAAAAACCAAAGAAAAGAAAATGTTACTTGCGCTTTTTCCTTAATCCCTATGTATATTTAGACAAATGGAGGTCATTTAGTTGCTCCAATGGCCATTGGAGGGATGCCCGCCTGCCAACGTCAAGGCAGACCCCCCTAAGCGGGTCCTAACACTGACCCTTCAGCCTGCTTCCTTGAGCTTCTGGCAAAGATATCTCTAATGAGACAGAAAGGGGTATTTTTTATATACACCCCTTTACTTATTAACCCTTAATAGGGAACACATGGGATGGGTAGCAGCATTGTAACCAGGCTGTGTGATACAAAGTAAATACAAACACAAAAAGAGAAGTCCTGCGCTAAAGCAGCAAGGACTACAACACACATCAGCCCCAATATGTAGTAAAAACCAAAGAAAAGAAAATGTTACTTGCGCTTTTTCCTTAATCCCTATGTATATTTAGACAAATGGAGGTCATTTAGTTGCTCCAATGGCCATTGGAGGGATGCCCGCCTGCCAACGTCAAGGCAGACCCCCCTAAGCGGGTCCTAACACTGACCCTTCAGCCTGCTTCCTTGAGCTTCTGGCAAAGATATCTCTAATGAGACAGAAAGGGGTATTTTTTATATACACCCCTTTACTTATTAACCCTTAATAGGGAACACATGGGATGGGTAGCAGCATTGTAACCAGGCTGTGTGATACAAAGTAAATACAAACACAAAAAGAGAAGTCCTGCGCTAAAGCAGCAAGGACTACAACACACATCAGCCCCAATATGTAGTAAAAACCAAAGAAAAGAAAATGTTACTTGCGCTTTTTCCTTAATCCCTATGTATATTTAGACAAATGGAGGTCATTTAGTTGCTCCAATGGCCATTGGAGGGATGCCCGCCTGCCAACGTCAAGGCAGACCCCCCTAAGCGGGTCCTAACACTGACCCTTCAGCCTGCTTCCTTGAGCTTCTGGCAAAGATATCTCTAATGAGACAGAAAGGGGTATTTTTTATATACACCCCTTTACTTATTAACCCTTAATAGGGAACACATGGGATGGGTAGCAGCATTGTAACCAGGCTGTGTGATACAAAGTAAATACAAACACAAAAAGAGAAGTCCTGCGCTAAAGCAGCAAGGACTACAACACACATCAGCCCCAATATGTAGTAAAAACCAAAGAAAAGAAAATGTTACTTGCGCTTTTTCCTTAATCCCTATGTATATTTAGACAAATGGAGGTCATTTAGTTGCTCCAATGGCCATTGGAGGGATGCCCGCCTGCCAACGTCAAGGCAGACCCCCCTAAGCGGGTCCTAACACTGACCCTTCAGCCTGCTTCCTTGAGCTTCTGGCAAAGATATCTCTAATGAGACAGAAAGGGGTATTTTTTATGTACACCCCTTTACTTATTAACCCTTAATAGGGAACACATGGGATGGGTAGCAGCATTGTAACCAGGCTGTGTGATACAAAGTAAATACAAACACAAAAAGATAAGTCCTGCGCTAAAGCAGCAAGGACTACAACACACATCAGCCCCAATATGTAGTAAAAACCAAAGAAAAGAAAATGTTACTTGCGCTTTTTCCTTAATCCCTATGTATATTTAGACAAATGGAGGTCATTTAGTTGCTCCAATGGCCATTGGAGGGATGCACGACAAACACCCAAACTGTAAAGGGTTGATGACCCCCACAAAAAAGGGAAACCCGGGAACCGGGCAGTAGGGACTGATCACCCCGCCACAATCTACACAGGACCTAAACACCTACCCTGAGCACATGATGCTAAGATACTAAGAACCTACTATATATGTGATGTTTAAAAGTTTCAATGACATGTTGTTTATGTTTATTCTTGTTAAAGATATGTTACCAGTGCTACACTATTGCTTCGTGAAAACCTGACACCCTGAAGACAGCACACCAGCATGCAAACTGGGACTTACAACGAAAAATAGACACAGACAGGTTAGTCAGCAAAGCCTACAGGCCATAACTACGAACACGCCAAATCGCACCCGACTGCACACACACCCGACAGCCATAGCACGACCACCCACACAAGAATACCACCATCATGAGGATAGCGACAAACATTTACAACTACCATAAATCCCAGAACACGTACACTGACTTAACAAAGACCCCACCCCAGACAGGACAAAAACACACACACAAAAAGCATAAATCCAGAACACTACCGTACATACGACCCGAAAGACTACCCGGTACCAACATAGCATACAATCATACAACCCGCCACAAACGCACTGCACCCGCGGAGACGACACCTCGTGCCCGGGGAAGAGGGGAAAGAGACACACAGTCACACTACCCTCCTCCCCACAAACTCTAACAACCAAACACAACTATCTACACTTAACACACTCCAAAACATACAGGCAACAACAAATCCACATACACAAAACTCAAACACCAACAACACCAACCAACACCGCCCACTCGACGCCTGGCGATTGACTGGTAAGACCAGGCCCCTCCCAACATTTTCCCCCACCCACCCCACTGGTTCAACCTTCCTAACCCCACACAAACACTCCCCCAAAAGCAGCGCTTCTCACCCACACCCCACCCCAACCCCCCCCAACCACAACCCACACACCACAACCCAAAACAACCCCCCGCAGACAGATAACCCACACGCTACGGTCTATTGCAACACCAACCAGCATGCCAGCCACTCTGACCTGCCTATCAATCAACTGCAAAGGTCTGAACAACCCCTCTAAGAGACACCAACTTATGAGATGGGCAAATAGAACCAAAGCAGACGTACTCCTACTGCAGGAAACGCACTACACTCGAGCCAAACAGTTCCCTCTCCTGAGCCGACACTACAAAGTCAACCACTTTGCCAGCTCTCCACAAGAGAAACATAACGGGGTAGCCATAGTGCTAAGAAAATCCTGCCCCCTCTCTATACAGAAAACTGTAGGGGACCCTCAAGGCCGATACCTCACAGTTGCAGGGAAGATAGGCACGCAATCCTATGCATTCACCACCCTATACGCGCCAAACGCCCCAACCAACGCATTCTGGCACACAATACAGGCTCACCTAGCCCTCTTTCCCTCTCACCACTCCATAATCGGTGGCGACTTCAACGCTACCCCATCACCAAAGGTAGACCGACGCCGCTCACAAACCTGCAGAAAAAATAGACCACCAACAGCGAACGCAGATAAACTACTCTCAGCATTCATTTCACGCACACGCCTCATTGACACATGGAGAGCTCAACACCCCACAGCTCTAGACTACACCTTCTTTTCACACCCACACCAATCACACTCCCGCATAGACCTCTTTCTCGCGTCACCGTCACTAGCACCCATGATCAAAAACACAGCGATAGGCCCCATCACGAGGTCTGATCATGCTGACATAACGCTAACACTCAACCTACCCGGAACGGCGAGACCCTGGACGTGGCGCCTAAACCCACTCCTCCTACACAATCCACAAATCAGACAAACAATCGACAAAGCCATAACGGAATACTTCCAAATCAACAAAGGCACGGCAAGCTCCGAAGGCAATCTATGGGCGGCACACAAAGCCGTAATCAGAGGAGCCTTAATTAACCAAGCAACAATACACAAAAAAAAGCAGGTAGCCCATCTCGAACAAACGTTACAGACTCTACGAACCCTGGAGGCCAAACACAAAATAGACCCAACACAAGAACTCAACGAACAAATTAAAAAATGCCAGACAGAGATAAAAGAACACATGGCGAAAGACTCGGCCAAAGCGATACTCTGGACAAAACAATTATACTACGACAAAGCTAACAAAGCCGACACACTACTCGCCCGCAGACTCAAAAAAAGAAACGAACATAAACAAATACATAAAATAACAACACCAAAGGGGGACACCACAGAAGACCCAGACAGAATCGCCAGAGTCTTTCAAGAATACTTCAGATCCTTATATGACCACACCCCTGAAACACGACACCACCCAACACTGACCAAAACACTAATAGACCAATACCTAGCCCAAATACCACTACCCTCCCTAGCCACAGAAGCGGCACAGACCCTAGCCAACCCCATAACACCAGAAGAACTCGCAAGAACGATAAAAGAGCTAAAGCCCAACAAAAGCCCAGGTCCAGATGGGTTCACTGGGCTATATTACAAGACATTCACACCCAATCTGATACCACACTTGTGCACACTATACAACACCATACTACAGGGAGACCAACTGCCGAATGACATGCTACAGGCGAATATATGCCTCCTACCTAAGCCCAACAAAACTAATCTCGACCCTGGACATTACCGACCAATCTCACTCCTAAATGTGGACATTAAAATATTCACCAAAATCCTAGCAGACCGCCTAAGCCCCAACCTAACCACACTAATAAACCCAGATCAAGTGGGCTTCATACCGACAAGACAGGCAAGCGACAACACGAGACGGACATACAACCTCATCTGGTCAGCCCACAAGACACACACCCCAGCCCTCTTCCTATCACTAGACGCCGAAAAGGCATTTGATAGGCTCCTATGGCCCTTCCTATTCGCCACACTAGAAAAATTCGGAATCCCACAACAATTCATGAATGCCCTGCACGTGCTTTATGCCTCACCACAAGCACATCTCCTCCTCCCACTCACGCGCCCTCCAACATTCACAATCCATAACGGTACTCGTCAGGGATGCCCACTTTCCCCAGTACTTTTCGCTCTGTCCCTAGAACCACTCTTACAAATCCTCAGACTTCACAGAGACATAAAAGGAATGACGATACGTGGGGAAGAATACAAAACGGCGGCATACGCAGACGACCTGCTCCTAACAATTACAGAACCAGTCACATCCCTACCACCACTCTTAGACGCCCTGCATGCATACGCCAAGGTCTCGGGATATAAACTCAACATTAACAAAACGGAGGTACTACCAATACACATAGACCCCACCACTAAAACAGCCATACACAGCATATATCCATTCGACCTTACTCTCAAGCACATTAAATACCTGGGTATAACCATCCCGGCAGACCTATCCCTTTGCTATGACCTGAACTACACGCCCACAATTCAAAACATTACCCGCGACATAGACAGATGGCAAGACATGCCGATATCCTGGCTGGGACGGTTGGCGTCCGTCAAGATGAACGCCCTACCGCGACTTTTATACCTATTCCAAACTCTCCCGATCCCAATACGCCCCACAGACTTCAAACAGCTGCAGTCAAAGATCGATAAATTTATATGGGCCAATAGACGCGCTAGAATAAAAAGACAGACCCTATATGTACCCAACAAACAAGGAGGTCTGGGCCTCCCGCACCTCGCTCATTATTATCAGGCTGCACAGCTGGCACAAGCACAGAACTGGCACGTTCCACCAGGGGCAAAGAGATGGGTCGACCTGGAACACAATATCTTTGGCAGGGATTTCCCCTCCATGTATATATGGTTACCCAAACCAGCGAGACCCCCCCTCCCTCAAACATCACCCGCAATCCTAAATACTATTAAGGTATGGGATAAAATCGTACACAAACATGGCCTGACAACCCAAATTTCCCCGCTAACCCCCATACTCCGAAACACCCAATTCCCACCGGGCATGACGCCCAAAGACTTCACCCGCTTCGAAGATAATGACCTTACAAGACTACAACACTTTTACAAAAACGGCCGCCCGATCCCATTCGCAGAACTTCCACAAAACACTCCTTTTCGCACCTTCGACATGTTTCGCCACATACAAATAAAAAGCTTTCTAGAAACCCCGACAATAACTCAGGGAGGGACCAGGAAGCAGACACTCTTTGAAAAACAATGCCTACAAACCCCAGCACGTAAAGGCCAAATCTCAGAGATATACTCTCACATAATACAACACACCAAAGTCGGAGCACTCACGTACGTGTCGGCTTGGGAGAGGGACTTAGGCCCGGCAGAAGACCCATCAGACTGGGCCGACATATGGGAAGCTATAGCTACCATATCAATTTGCGTCAACCATAAAGAGCAGGCTTACAAGACCCTCATGAGGTGGTACCTCACCCCCTTAAGACTCAAGCAGATGGGCAGGTCAGACAACGACTCATGCTGGAAGGGCTGCGGACAGAAGGGAACATACCTTCACATGTGGTGGGAATGCCCCCACACAGCACAACTATGGCACCAAATTGCCACTATGGTCTCACAGATCTTACACACTAACATCCCGCTGGACCCATGGATATGGCTCCTGTCCAAACCCTTGGCAGACACACCACGTGCCCAAAACAAACTCATCGCCAAAATAGCTCTGGCCACTAGAAGAGCAATCGCAGAAAAGTGGGGTAGCCCGGATACACCAACAATGGACACAATTAAGCGGAAAATCAAAGACACTATAAAAATGGACGAAATGTCCGCTTTAATCCATGACACCACAAAACACCACAACAAGATCTGGGACCCCTGGTTCTATGAATTCCCGACCCTGCCATAAGAAATAAGAAAGGAACAATCCCCACCCGATAGCGAAACACACACACCCACCACCAGACAAGGGCCCCCCCACAACACCACCTTCAAAATACAACCTAACCCACCACTCACAAAAGCCCACAAACCCCCTCTACAGAGAGTGCCTAACAGAAACAGACCTGCACCCGAAACCGCAAAGATAATAACCAGGGGCGCACTCACCCCGAACCCACACACGAGAAAAGAAGAGAAAGCGAACTCACGAGGAGGACCACTACACAACAAACACCCCCTCACTAACCAGGGGAGAACAGCACAAAAAGACCCACCCCACAGGACACACAATGACACCTCAAAACACCTCGAAACGAAACTCCAACACGAACCAACACCCACACACACGACCAACCGTCACCACACACGATTACACGCACAACCTTCCAAAAGGCTACAAAAACCCACCACAGACGCAGTGACAAACAAACATCAGACTCACACACCCCAACCCAAACCCTCCTAAACCCACAGACACTACAGAGAAGTGCTACAACCTAATTACCTAAGCTACTCCCCACAAACTCCCACACACACCAGATGCCAGACAAACCCGACCCACAAATAAGTAAGAGGATACGACATCAGAGCAAAGACAAAAGGACAAAATATTAGGATATCCAATCCTTCCCCTTCTTTTTTTTTTCTGTACCCCACCCCAACCATTAGACAAGGAAAAGACGATACGAAACACATCTGTAACACTGGGCCAATGAACAAACGCCCGAAAACTAACTCTATAAACAGTTGTATTGTATTTTGAACAACAAGAACAACCACTGCAAATAATGTTTGAAACAAACCGTTATTGTCAATCCCCTCCTTTTTCTCTTCTGTACCCCTACCCCCCCCAAAAAAAAAAATATGAACTCTTCATAAATAAAGAATTTATAAAAAAAAAAAAAAATATATTATTGAGCTGAATAAACCTAAGAAGCCTTAAAAAAGCCAAACAAGTAATCAACAGGATATTGTCATAACATCTACTCAGACTCAGGTTTTGCTGAAATATAGGGAAATCCTGGAGAATTATAGTGCCAGGTAGGAATAATAGTCTGATAACCAAACCTATAAAAGGGAACAAGTCTAGACTAATACAAGACAAACTCCTGGAAGAAATGAGACACCCATCTTGCATTTGCTTTGCTACGGAGAATAATAAAATAGATTAGAAGAGTACCTCTTTAAAACAAATACATAGGCTAGAATTTAGAGACATATTTAGCAAAAACAGAAGTTAATGTCCTTCTCTAATATAGAGGCACGGATGGCACTTTCAAATTAGAACCTTGTCAAATGTCCTGACACCAGAGAATGCTGAATAAAAACAGTCCTACCCAGCTATCAAACAGGAAGGAGAAATGAAACTGGAAATCCCACCGTTCACTTGAAGTATGTATTTATTAAGGACAGAATTCTCACTGCTTCATCTTGCCTTGTAATCTACTTACCTGTAGCTACAGCCAACATTAACACAATATCTCCATGTAAGAAAATGCAGAGGCTAGTAAAAAAATGGGACAGTTTGTTATGAAAACACTGCAACAATGACTATATATTGCAAATATCAGACTCTCAACTGCATCTCACACTGTAAATGAATTTGTTGTTACAGTAATAAGTAACATGAGAGTTAGAAACCATAACACAAATAGTAGACACTACTAGGCAAAGGCAAGTAGGAGACCATCATTCAGAAAGTAGTGAAAGAATATCAAGATGAATCACGCTGACCTTATCTTCAGATAGTGATGAAGGACTTACAACAAAGCCTATGGTGATTTTCAAGATCCTTGTGCAGTCCAAGCCTAAAATTCACATGTATGTACGTGGTGAGGAATCGCGATGCAGCATAATACATAAACCAATTCAATTCAACCCCCAAATAATGACAGACAATGTAGTATGAATGAAACAGGCCATATAATGTATTATAACATATCATAATTACTGTATAACACATCCATCATTTATTTTAATATTCTCTCTTCTTTTCTATAACCAAAACGTTAAACATAAATAACCATAACTTAACATAAATAACTTAAAACATAGTGTCATACAGTGAACCCAACCGTCCTTGCCAATAAACTGACCATGCGCCTATGTACCACTTCCTCACACCTCCCCCCTTGACATAAACTCCTTTTCCTTCCAATGCTTACCATCAGCCAACCTTTTCCTCGCTCGGTGGGCACGACATAACAGGTAACCTAAGCTTACCCCTTTAGAGCAGGGGAGGTTGAGACCTGAAAACGTGCTCATTTCATTCTTAAACGTAACCACCTCAAACTTAATTGGCAAGGGCATACCCCCGGCTAGCTGCGACTCAATATACCAATGAGGCGGGTGGGAGGGAAGCTGTTTGCTGGCCCGAATCCCAAGTGGCACTGAGGTAAGACCACTCCCCACTAACTCACATAATCCCACCCACACATTCATACACAACCAATCACACGCATCTATCCCCACACTCATACATGTGCCCTTGTCCGCTTAGCTGCGCTATCTCCCCAGGGCCTAATATTATACCAATTGAATTTCAGGAATGAACGTCACTTACGGATCTAGGTACAGAGACCATGTGAAAAATATCAGTCAAATGTTTGTTACAAAAAGGCTACAATATTATAGTATACAGGATGACTCTACAGCTTAAATCCACATATTGACTGTAAAGTCTGGATCAAGGGTGGGGAACCTTCGACCTTCCAGATGTTCTGCACTACATATTCCATAGTGCTCTTACAGCCATAATTCTGGCAAAGCATCAAGGGAGATGTAGTCCACAACATCTGGAGGGCCAAAGGTTCCTCACCCCTGGTCTAGATAGTAGGACACCCTTGAGAATCCCCTGGAACATGATTTGTTATTGTTCTGGTATCAAGTGACATATTGCATGAGAGATTAAACATGGTAGAATGGTCTGGGGACTGAAGACCTTCCACTGGAATTAAGACACTTGCAAGACCGAGAATCACTATTATATGGAGAATATAAGCAAATGAGAATGTGATGGTTTTACAGTGCTGGCATTTATTTTTTAAGTAAACAATAAACAACACACACGTTTATTAACCCCTTAAGACCGGAGGGCGTACTATTACGTCCTTTTAAAAGCGGCTCTAAACGCTGCAGGACGTAATAGTACGCCCTCCGGTTTTTAGTAACTTACCCGGTCGCCGGCGATCCCACGCCGGCAATCGCGGTTGGGGGGACTCCCAGGGAGCCCCCCGCGGCACGTCTGCTCTCTTCAGCCCCCCCGGGCCATGTGAGAGTGAGGTCCTTGCGAGGACCTCACAATCACATGGCCGGGATAGCTGGCTGCAGCAATGCCAGCAGGGGGACTAACTGTAATGACAGTTAGTCCCCCTGCTGGCTGAAAATCAAATTAAAATAAATTAAAATAAGTGAAAAAAATATATATATATACTTAGATCATATATATATATATTATATATATATGATCTAAGTATATATATACACATATACACACACACACATACACCGTCTAGGTGTATTTTAATATTAATTATATATATATATATTAATATCAAATTATACGTAGACTGATACTGATTAAATATATATATATAATTATTGTTATATATATTTATATATAATATAAAAAAATATGTAAATACGTAAAAAAATAAAATAAAAAAAATAATTAAAAATAAAATATTAAAAAATATATAGATGTGTTTTATTTCGTTATAACTGTATTGTGATATTAATATATATATATATTTATATCAAAATACACGTAGAACGAAATAATATATATATCTATATACATAAATATATCCGTATATATCACTATATATATATCTATATATAAATAAAAATATTTTAAAAAAATTATATATATATATATACGTATATATACACATATGTATATATATACACATATATTAATTCTACACATATATTTATGTAATAATTTTACATAATTAGGTATCCTAATTAATTACAATTAGCGGGACCTGCCTGACAACCCATGCCGAAAGTATAGGGAATTTAATTTGCTAGCACTATATATAACCCTATAACTTTCCAAGACACCATAAAACCTGTACATGGCGGGTACTGTTTTACTTGGGAGACTTCGCTGAACACAAATATTAGTGTTTCAAAACAGTAAAATGTATTACAACGATGATATCGCCAGTAAAAGTGACGTTTTTTTGCATTTTTCACGCACAAACAGCACTTACACGGACGATATTATTGCTGCAATACTTTTTACTGTTTTGAAACACAAATATTTGTGTTCAGCGAAGTCTCCCGAGTACAACAGTACCCCTCATGTACAGGTTTTATGGTGTTTTCAAAAATTACAGCGTCAAATATAAGGCTTGTGTTTCATTTTTTTCACATTAAAATTCGCCAGATTGCTTACGTTGCCTTTATGACCCTATGGTAGCCCAAGAATGAAAATTACCCCTATGATGGCATACTATTTGCAATAGTAGACAACCCAAGGTATTGCAAATGGGGTATGTCCAGTCGTTTTTAGTAGCCACTTAGTCACAAACACTGGACAAAATTGGCGTCTTTTGCATTTTTCACACACAAACAAATACTAACACTAACTTTGGCCAGTGTTTGTGACCAAATGGCTACTAAAAAAGACTGGACATACCCCATTTGCAATACCTTGGGTCGTCTACTATTGCAAATGGTATGCCATTATGGGTGTAAATTTATTTCCTGGGCTACTATACAGTCTCAAAGGCAACGTAACCAATCTGGCGAATTTCAATTTCAAATGTAACACGCTATATTTGACCCTGTAACTTCCCAAAACACCATAAAACCTGTACATAGGGGGTACTGCTTTACACGTGAGACTTTACTGAATACAAATATGTGTATTTTATTGCAGTAAAAGCAAACAGTATTATGACATTGACAGTTAAAATGTCATGTAGAACTAAAAAAATAAAAATCTTATTTTCTCCCATTTTTTTCCATATCAAATTTTCCATATGTTTCATAGCTAAATATTTGATATTAAATGAAAGCCCTGTTTCCCCTGAATAAAATGATATATAATAAGGGGGGGTGCATTTAATATGAAAGAGGTGAATTACGGTTGGACAGACATATAGCGCAAATGCCAGGTTTTGTTTACATTTTGTTCCGTTCACAACTTGTACATTTGGCTGCGGTGTTAAGGGGTTTAAATAATATACAAATATAGATTTTTATTTTTTTAACTTTTCCTTCGCTTTGGAAATATGAAATTTGTCCCACAGCCGATCAGACAATCTTAATTCAGACAAAATAGATACTTAAGTCTACCTTCTTCTAACATTGTAATTGTAAACAATATATAAGTTATGTAACCTCTTTCCATTTAGATATTTATTCGGTAATAAACATCAACTACATGTGACAGCTGAAATTATAGGGATTAAAGTACATGTTTTTCAAAACCACTTATGTCCATTCATAAAACATAAAATTAAATAGAAAATGAAATAATGGATGTCTCTAATAAGAAAGCACAGAACATCGCATACTTTATATACTGGCAAGAAGTAAAAATTATCCTTAAAAGTAGACGTTCGGCATAAAAGCATACATTATTTTTACAATAGTGATATATATATCAAGACCCGCTGACAGTCAGGACTCAGAGACCACTGCTCAAAAGGAGTTAGGAATAAAACCATATGACATTGATATAGAGAACACCAATATCAATATTATAAGGAATATTTATATTGAAACACTTATGTATGAATACTTTTGTGTTATGAATAGTGTTTCTAGTGGTGGTGAAGTTTTAAGATAGATACTCTGAAATAGTTGTAATATAATAAAGAGATATCCATACAATGCTCTAAGCTAGGTACAATACAGAGTTTCCTACATAATACCCAAAACTGAGTACAATACAGAGATATCCACACAATAAACAGAACTAGGTACAATGCAGAGATACCCATACACTAGAAAGACCCCAGTACAATAGGGAGATACCAACAGAATACATGAAGCAGATATACTCATGTAATACACAGAGCTGAGCAAAACACAAAGATACTTATAAAATACTGGGTACAGTACAGAGCTAACCATATGACAGAGAGAGCTGCAAAAAAAATAGATAGATAATACACAGATCTGGGCACAACATAAATATCTCTTCAATACATAGAGCTGGGTATACTACAGATAAACCTATACAACAGGGAGAGTTGAGTAATACAAATAGATAAAATACATAGAGCTGGAACATAAGGAGACACCGATAGTTATACCACAAAGCCAGGATCTGTCAAGGTATAACTACCCCAACACGCTAACTATAGGACTAAAAGACAACTAGCTAGACGTATTACCGGTCCTTAAAGTGGCCGGACTTAACGTGAAGAGAAAATAGGAAAAAAACTGAATGGTCAGACGAGCCAAGGTCAGGGTAGGAGAAGTACGGATAAACGATAATCAAAGCCAAGGGTCAGGGAAACCAGAAATACGGAAAATCAGAGACAAGCCGAAGTCAGATACCAGGAAAAGACAAGTTAACAGAGCGCACTCTCGGGCTACAATAAAGCACGACAGGGCAAGGAAGTGATGTAAGAGGGAGGTATAAATAGGGTTAGGAGAGAGCTAATAGGCTAGGGAACAAAATAGGGCAGTATATAAATAGAGTACCAGTTCATAGGTAAAACATGGTACTATCACTTTAAGGAGCCGGAGACATGCCGTACAAACCTAGCGCGTGTATGTGCACGCGCCAGCCCGAGCTTGTTCCCAGTCGCGCGTGCACCTGGACGCGTGCGTCGTCGGCCGGACGTCAGCAGAGCCTGGAGGAGCAGTGCGGACAGCGAGACCGGAGCAGCGCGGGCCGTGAGGAGGTATGACAGGATCACAGTGATCGATTACACAGAACAGCAATACAGAGACACCCATACAGTACAATATATCTGTATAATGCCACAGCTCTCTCTCACTGCCCAAATTTAAATTCGGACAAATTTCTGCAATTCGGACATTGGGATGCTTCCGAATGGCCGAAGTGCCGAATTTCTGAAAAGTGGCAAAACAGGAGAGGGAGGGAAAATTAAGGGAATGATGACAGGAATCTAACCCTATCCCTACCCCCAACCCCAACACTAACCCTACCCAAGTTAGGGTTGGGGTTAGGGTTGGGGTTAAGGTTGGGATTAGGTTAAGGGTAGGGCTAGGGGAAGCATTTGGGATACGGGTAGGGTTATGGGTAGGGTTGGGGTTAGGGTAGGGGTTAGGTTAGGGTTAGGGGTAGGGTTGGGGTTAAGTTTGGGGGTTAGGTTGCACCCCGCTAAGTGATGCCGGGGCCAGAGTGGCATCATATCCTGGCTCCCGGCATAACAGGAGGGCGCGCAGTATACAAAACTGAGCACCTTGGAGGGGTCCCTAAGGTGGCAGTCGGGCAGCTCTTAGGGTCACCCATGACACAATGCTAATAAGACATCTGTCTGGGTATTTGAGGGCAGTGTGTTTTATCGCCCTCTAGAAAAGTGCCACCCAAGGCAAAAACCTTGTTAGCCTCGTGGAAAATAAAGACCCCCCACTGTCCCTTTTAAGGAGGGACAGTCCCTATTTTGGAACCAATTTACGCTGTCCCTCTTTTCTATCCTAATTTCCCTCTTTTCTAGTAACTTCATATTATTGGTGTTTCTAAGTGTACAAAAGAGCTCCACAGGAATATGTCTTTAAAATAGATTTAACGTGCTTAAAATTCAGCCTGTGTAATTAACACACATTGTTCCTGTTTTAAATTACATCTTAGTTGCATAAATTATTATTAGTAAGTCACTGGAAAGTTCTCATACTAACCCCTTATCTGGTCACGACCTCATTTACACCTCTAAAATAAAGTGTCCCTCTTTGTCTACTTTAAATGTTGGGAGGCATGCTTTAGTATTACTTTAACTGTATCTAAAAAAAAAAATGTTAGTACATGCACAGGCAGTGTTGGCTTCAAATATGATACCTTTTATCCTAAAGGTAGCAGAATAATTAAGCTTTTATCTTTCTATATCATGTAGCTGCTAATCAAAGCAGCTATCCAATAAAAAGGAAAAAATGCAAGTACTTTAACTTTTTGGCTACAATGAGAGAAAGTTTGATCAGTTCAGAGTTACAGGGTTTAGATGTGTGGCAGAAATGCTTCTGCCATGTGTTCCTGGAGGGAACTAACGAACAAGCTCCACGGTTCAAATATAGACTACGTTCGGTAATTCTTTCGTTTTTATGTTGACCGCTAGCCCTGATTTCATGGAACTATTTTGGGATTAAGCCACATTTGCGGTCAGTCAAAAAACTTGGGACTTCCATGGAAAGCATGAACCCCTGAACCGATCTGGGTGATTTTTGGATATGTTGGTCACCCAGATAGGGGCTATCCAGGGATGTGACTTTTGTGGGGTTTTGTTGTATTTTGGGGGTACTTTTGGGGTGTTTGTAAATTGTGTGTTTTCTGTACCTGGAGATAATTTATTTATTTAGTACAGTTCGTGACTCAATTATCTCTCAGGCACATGGGAGGGATTACCCTGTGATTTGGTGTGAGAAACCCTTTGTATGGGCTTGTGCATAAAAGGTCATGTGTGGCCCTGAATAAAACTACTCTCAGCATTAAGCCTCGGCTTATGTGTGCGGGAACAGCTATACTGCTATAATCACTGCTATACCTGCTATCCTCACTTGGAGGAGAGGTCTTCCCACTGGGAGCTGGATACAGGTGTTGGTCCAGGGTGGGAAGGGACGGCAAGACCCCAGCCAAGCTGCGGCAGCTAAGGGGGGCTACAGTGCTTATGGTGTCCGGTGCGGTGCTTATGGTACTCGACGACAACTTTAAAATTATAAAATAGGGATATTTGACAACAAGTAATTTACATACAGAATATAACAGAGACCAGATGAAAAAGGCTATGCTCAAACACGCTTACAATCTATGAATTAGAGGCAGACAGGGAGAGAGACAGAATAGGAAGTAAGGGATTCGGGAGTATTGGGGGCTTTAATCGTTAACTATAGATTTTATATATCTATATATACACAGAGATACTTATTGACAGCAATCTAAAACCATATGTTTGGACTCCCTGGGCTGTCCATATAATATAGGCAATCCAAAAATTATTGGATGTTAACAATACCTAGCCCCTTCTCTCCCTCCACTTTATGTACTAGGGGTGAAGGATTGAAACATACAAGTGGGCTTACCCATAATTCCATTCTAATCAGTCGGTTTCCTTCCTGTTATAGTAATGAATTTAAACTTCTGGATACAATGTTTCTTACAACTGATGAGTTCTAGTCAATATAATAGGGGGAGGGGGCGGGGGGGATGGAGGAGAGAGTTTGTTTCTTCACATATATTAGACTCTCAAAAAAACAAAGTTTACTGAAAACATACTATTTTAGAACTTGTTTTTTCAACAAATTGAATGAGTGTGTTTATGTGTGTAAAACACTTTGTTTACAAGTGTCAAACACACAGAATCCCCTTTTAGTCAGTAGGTTTTCTCCCAGTTATCCTCATTTGTCAATATACTGAGTAAGTGCGATGGTAGTTATGGACCTTCCCCCACTTTATGTGTGGGAATGTTGCCTCAAAACCAGGATTGACGTGTATTCACGGGCTAAAATATTACTTTTTTTTTTTGTCCCAAACACGATAAACTTTAATTATAAGGATCAGAAATTACATATCTTTCCGTACTGATAAACAGACAGATCACCACTGGATAAAAACATGTCTCTGTCAATCAGTGTTATAAGCTCTGTCCCTGGCAATCGGCAGCCAGCATATAGACAGAGCGTACAGAGAAGAGGATAAATAAAACAATAATTTGCAGTGTTTACTCTGGCTTTGTCTTGTCTGAACTGGATTATCATTTTAAGCACTAAATCTTTAATATAACCTTAAAAGAAAAAAAGCAAAAGAAAAAAAAGCATTGCATAAAAAAAAAAAACAACACAAGTTATAGGTCAATTTCCACATTTTATTCCATTGTGTAAATTCCATTAACGTGACCTCCTTTTTCTTTTAAAATAAAGTTTACACCACAGTTCCACCTTACTATTTTGGGTTTTCCTTTGACGAAATCCCTATATGTATAATTTTGGCCTTCAGAAGGCAAGTGAACATTACAGGGCTTTTTACAATTTTCTTAGGCGACAATAGTTAAACATAAAGTAGGACAATCCTTATTAGAGATCTGGCACAGTGCCCACACGCATTTAAATTGTTGAAGCAGTGTATGTGGAGGAAACTTTAGCCCTGAGTTGCATTCCAAACAATGTCAAAATAAACATGCAGGTTTCGTTTAAATATTTCAATGCCTTTTGGATATAATTTCTTAGCCGTTAATAATTCCTTCAGAAAGGGCACAATGCGAATATTTATCAAAGTGATATCGACACTCCTATGTTTAATTCTCAGAGAATATTTGGCACAATTTATTAAATCTCTCATGGTTATTTTAATATGCTTCTTCTTTTGCACCCGAATAGTCTCCCATGGAACCTGATGCTATCAACGGTCCTTGACCCACACTTTGCCCGACCATGCGTCATTCTGAGTACTAACATCTGTGGCCCTTCTGAAGCTTTGGTCTCCTGTTTCATTTTAAATGGGCTGATTTCATAAAGTCTTAGGCATCACGGTTAAGTCAGGTATTTTAAAAAACTATTACATTCTGTGAGTGTAGCTTTAGGTGAGTGCAGCTTTCCTGGTTTCATAAGCACATGGTAAAGGGAGCAAATGTTTCTTTAAAAAGATTTGACATGAAATCTATACATTTTCATCTGTGAGTGGCTCTCATAACAACATCTGAGTTTCCAGACCTAGCCTTAAAGGAACACTATATAGTGTCAGGAATACAAACATGTATTTCACTATAGTGTTATGCTAACTATTTAGAACCCCGGCCCCCATAGATCGCATGGGAGAGGTGAGTTTAGTTACTTGCCCCGCCTCCATGGCTGAGATGATCAACTTTGATTATCTCAGCCAATTCAATGCTTTCCCATAGGGGGGACATGCTAAATACACCAGAACTACTATATTAAGCTGTAGTGGTTCTGGTAACTATAGAATCCCTTTAATAGCAGGCTTTACAGTACCCAGAGACACATGAAAACTCCTACAAACATTGGAAAATGCAATAATGTTATTATGTGTTTGCCATTTCAGTCTCCTGGTACTTAACAACTCAACAGTTAGCAATTTGTTTGTCAAATTAGCATAAATCACAGTTTACTTAATAAACCCCTCTGACAAAACATTTCTCTGCACAGCACCTTATTTAAAGTGTTTGCACTGTAAATGCCTTGTTACTTGACTGCTTCAAGCTGTATGTTGGGTGGTCACACCATGAATTCTTTGAGCTGGTGGAGGGCCCCATATCTTTGATCAATAAGTTCCTTTGTTGTTTTGTACAATGACTATAATGGACCTTGGGGCTCTAAGGGCAGCAACGAGAACTTGTACTTTGGAAAATGTTTTAGAAGGGGGGAGGGTGGGAGAGATCAGAATGCCTAGGCCAGATGCCACCTCGTATTTGTATCCACTGAAATATGTAACAATTTCTCTAATTTAAATTCCTGCGAACAATGTTTCTTACAATTGGTGCGTTTTATTCAATATAGAGGGGGAGGGGAGGAGAGATATTTCGTTTTCTCACAAATAACACTCTCCAAACAGTAAAGTTCAGTTTTGTGACCATATACTAGTTTAACAAATGGAAAGAGTGTGTATTTAGAGATTTGTGTGGAATCATTAAAGGGAACTGAAAATTGTAGCACAAAACTGCAGAATGTTGTCTAACTCTATTTTCTATTTCAACTACTTTGGTATCAAATTGGAATTCCCTTGTCAATCGCCACTTTAGTGAATAAGACACATCTGATTTATTGAAGATATTATTAAATTTACTTTAGATAAGCACTATATTGTTTCGCGTTCCTGATACAGTCATAATCACCACTAGCACAATGTTTGCATTTTAATTGTCAAAAAATAGCTATGAGTAGCTTCAGATTTTTGGAACATGACTCTTACGAGGTCATACATTTAATTAATTTATTTGGTTCTAAAATGGCAAACATATTGACCAGTGTTTCAGTGTGTTCTGGGGGATATTATTACCAAAGCACAGCCCTTACCATGGACCAGTAATGAAATATGAAGCGTAAAGATATGACTTAAAGGGACACTATAGGCACCCATACCTCACTGCAGTGCAGTGGCCATGACCCCTTAACAGTGCAATATAAAACATTGCAGGGTTAAGTCATCCTCTAGTGGCTGTTTTCCATATTTTCTTCCTGGATTTTCATGGACTCTGTGAAACGCTTTGCATAAGGACGTCCAGTGTCTTTCAAATCCCCTAAGGAAAGCATTGATTCCGTACTTGCCTAGATGGGAAGCTTGAATGCACATGTGGCACTTGTCGCTCATGCGCATTAGGCCCTCTATCGGTATAACATCATGGGAGGAGGTGCCTCAGTCAGCACCAAGCAATCTGGCTCTGGAATTAAAGTGAGTGACAAAGGTTTTTAAACTTTTTATGCTGGTGGGGAAGGGACCAAAAGTAATAGGGGCATGGGCTTACTATAGTGTTACCAATATAGTTTTGTATTCCTACAGCTATTGTGTTCCTTTACTATTCCTTAATTCACAACCTCTAGAATATCCTCAAAAACTTCTAGAGTGAACTATACACATTTTATTAGGTAGATTCTCTTTTTTATTCAACTGGAAATTATGAATAGGGGTTACAGGGGCTCCTTGCATTCTCTGTTAAGCTACTGAGACCAGGGCCGGATTTGCCTCAAGGCTACTGAGGCCATGGCCCTGGGGGTTCTTACATGCAGCATCTCCCACAGGACCAACAGGGAACAGGATCCCCCCTCTCTGGTCCAAGGTAAGCCTCCTAGAGAGGGTAAGAAACTTTTCTACAGCCCTTGTCACCCTACCGCAACCCCTGTTACCCCACCACATCCTCTGTCACCCCTGTCACCCCAGTACAGCCATTGCAACCTTAGTATAGCCCCGTCACCCTACTATAACCCCTGCAACCCCCTCACATTTCCTGTCACCCCACTACAGCCACTGTCACCCCACTACAGCTACTGTCACCCCAGTATAGCCTTGATCACCCCACTATAGCCCCTGTCACCCCACTACAGCCCCTGTCACCTGACTATAATCAATAACCAACCCACATTAGTCCCTATCCTTCCACTGTATCCATTGTATGCCCACTAGAGCCCCTATAAATCCACTATATCCACTATCCACCCTGTAATAGCCCCATTTCTCCTGCTATAGGCTCTATCCCTTCACCCCCCCGCCCCATTAACTCATTATAGCCACTATCTTCCCCACTGTAGCCCCTACCCCCAACTATAGCCAATGATCTCCACTATGACTCTTTTCCCCACCATAGCCACTATACCAGGGGTAGGCAACCTTCGGCTCTACAGATGTTGTGGACTACATCTCCCTTGATGCTTTGCCAGCAATATGGCTGTAAAAGCATTATGGGAGATGTAGTCCAAAACATCTGTAGAGCCGAAGGTTGCCTACCCCTGCACTATACCATCACCATTACTCCTATCTCCACTACTATAGCCCCTATTTCCCTACTGCATCTGCTATAACCCCACTATGGCTACTAACCCCCCACTAAAGTCCCTATTCCCCCACTATGTTACCAAATGAGACACAACAAGCAGACACCCCCTGACATGCAACCCCACAAGCAGCATTGTCACAAATGTACAACACCACAAGCAGCCTTCACAAACACACACACACACACACACAATCACCCTCTCCCTGTTTTGTCACACTTATCATCCAACCACTCACCTAGTCACATTCACCAATCAATCATCCGAAAAACTATATATATAAATACATGAAATAAGATATCCAAACTTTGTGTGTGTGTATATATATATATATATATATATATGTATGTAAAAGAAAAAAATAAAAGACAAAAATAATCTTGCACTCCTCCTATTGGAGACCTATGTGCCTGGTGCTTGTCAGCCAAAAATATAGAAAAAATATTCAAGATAGCACTCCAAGGGCTTAGTAAAAATTAACTTTTATTTACCTTTAAACTAAAACATGATGACCTGTAAACACAGGAACGTAACATGAATATATATATATATATTATATTCATGTTACGTTCCTGTGTTTACAGGTCGTCATGGTAACGACCCCTGGCCGCGTCATTGAACGTGCGGCTGCTGACGTTTTCGGGTAGCCCGCGGCAGTCCCGGTCCGTGCGTCCATGGAGTCGGTTGTAACACAGGTGTGGTGAGTAAATACCTTATTTTATGCTATATATGTGGATTCATTTGTTTGTACAGTGTATCCTGACGAAAGCTTGAGGGGATCAAGCTGAAACGTTGATTTTCGCTGTTTTAGTTTAAAGGTAAATAAAAGTTAATTTTTACTAAGCCCTTGGAGTGCTATCTTGAATATTTTTTCTATATATGTATGTATATATGTGCATTGATGATATTGGGTCAGCAAAGAGGGTTAAAACGGTTCTTACTGAGCCTCCACTAGATATTTTTCTGTATTTGTATCCTAGCTTTAAAACTATACTCCTGTTGAGAAGGTTATATTTGCATTGTTTTATTTTAGGCACATTGAATCATAATTAATATCTTTATTCTATAATCCTGTCAGTATGAAAGTGAGGAGCAATTAGATACAGAGACATTAACAGGTAAAGCCCACTGTAGTGGTTATGGTGCCAATAGTGACCTGGTGCACTCCCAGGGTAATTAATCAAAAAATATGGCGGTGGAGGTTGGACACTCATGGCATTATAATCACTACAGCGGGCTCTAGTTGTTATGGTGGTTGGAGTATTTCATTAAATACACTGAAGATGCCAGGCTTCAGTGGGTATCTGATTGGAATTATTATACAAATTAAATAAACACACATTATGGTACATTAGCAAAAATCTATAATAAATCAATTACAAAAACATTGTTTGTGGATATTATATTATATTCCACTGTATCTATCTCCAGAATTTTCTTTGTAGAAAAATTTTAAATACCGGTAATGTGTTATTAAATAATAGTATATTAAATGTGCAAATCCTGTCTTTGGTGAGTCATGAACTAAACTTTTAAAGCAGCAGCAACTTTTAAAGCAGTTAAGAATGCAATTTGTTTACTGTAATATAATATAGCACATGTTCTTTTTTCATTACTCCTAACAATTGAAACTAATTTCTCTTTGAAATTCAATATATGCGTTGCCTTTGTCAGCCCTGTTTAGTATTATTCAGATGGCAAGACCGTGGGAAATGCCATTTTATTGTCTGGCATTCCGATGGTTAATAATGCATGTGCCTTCTGGTAAGGACACAGGGGCTGGATTAAACTCCCATAACTCAGCCTGCCCTCAAGTTTAATGAATAGACAAAATGGCCTGATTAGTGTGGTGTGATTTTACTCATTGGTTACCGCCCCTTTAAAGGAAAAAAACACCTCCTCCACACTGCAAAACACATCATGTGCTGAGAATTCACTTGGACTTGTTCTCCCATATTCATTGCAGATTATAAAAAGGAACATTTGGAAATTCTCATGATTCACAAAACACAAGAAAAAAAAAAATGCCTTGGCATTCATGCAAATACTCAGAAACAAAAATCCTTTAAGTTTGCATCAAAGCAGAGCTCTAATGATTGAATATATTATTATTATTATTTTTATTTTTTTTACCAAGAAATAAAGGACAATCCGTATTCTATTGATTTATTTCATAGATATGACACATGTCAAAAGTAATGATTGATTATTTATTTTATGAGTAACTTAAAGGGAGTCTCCAGTTTTCCTGGCACTGCAGGACCCTGCAGTGCCCCCCTCCCTCCCACCCCATCCCATGTTGCTTACCTGACCTCAGCGCTGGATCAGGCTCCACCCACGCTCCTGCAATAGCCGCTCCTGCAATGGCTGCGCACGCGCACTAGACCTCCCCATAGGAAAGCATTATTCATAGAGTGCATAGTGTGAGGATGTCCAGCGTTGTTTAAAACACTTTTTGTGTTCTAAAAACAAGGAAGTCCCTCTAGTGGCTGTCTGATAGACAGCAACTAGAGGAGGACTTAACCCTGCAAGGTAATTATTGCAGTTTATAAAAACTGCAATAATTACACTTGCAGGGTTAAGGGTAGTGGGAGTTGGCACCCAGACCACTCCAATGGGCAGAAGTGGTCTGGGTGCCTGGAGTGTCCCTTTAATTAGTCAAGTGATTAAAATACAGCATGTTAGATGTAATATAATGATAGACATATTAGAATTGTGACTTTTTTTAATAACCGCATTTATAAAAACAATCAAAATTTTAACGCTGCCTTTTACTTATATTTAATGAGCTCCAATCATTGACTCTAATAATATTTTCTAAAAATTAAACATTACATGGATACAAGCTCTGTGTAACTCCAGGAAGCGCCTCTAGTGACTGTCTAGCAACCAGTCTGTAGAGGCAGTCCTATCACTGCAATGAAAATATTTCAGTTTATCTAAAGCTGCAATGTTTTAAAATGCAGGACTAAGGGGTACAGGGACACTGCACCCAGACCACTTAAAAGAGATGACATGGTGTAAGTGCCTCTGGATATTGAATCACTGAATAATAGTGGAAATCACCTATAACCTTTGCTAACTATTTGTTTTAATTATATGCTCTGTTTTCCTTTAAATGGACAGTATATTAAAAATTAAACATGAACAACCAACCAAAGCAGACGCACTTCATCAGAGCTCCGCCAATATAAGCTTGAAAATCGCAATTTATTGCCCCAAAACCCACTAAATTCGACCCATACTGTGATATCACGAGATGGGGAAGAAATCAAAGCACCAGAGTGCCATGAAAACGGTGAGAGCCCGGGACATAGGGGACCTTCTCCTTCGTCCTGTGAAGGCCGCAGAAGGACGCGCGCCAAATTACAATGGCGACGCGATTTCGACCTCCTCAGGAGAACAGGCGCTGGATGAGCTGGACGAGTTTCCCAGCACAGGGGACCTCCACAATGCCTCCGCAGATGAGGACAACGAACTACCCTCAACAAAGGGAGACATAAAAGCCCTCCTCTGCAATATCCGCACACTGTTTGCGGCGGACGTGGCGGTATTAAGAGAAGAGATACAGGCCGTGGAGGGCCGGGTCAATAGCACGGAGGCAGCGACACAAGACCTTGCCGCCAGATGCACACAACTAAAGGCCCAAAATGCAGAGCTACACCGTAACCAGGCCCTACTCGCCACCCGCATGGACGAAATGGAGGACCGAACTAGGAGTAGGAACATAAAGATTCGGGGTATCCCCGAGGCCGTGGCCCAAGACACTCTGCCACAATCCATCGGGAGACTCCTCACCTCCTTACTCCCGCCACAACAGGCGAAAGCAATCGGAATAGATGGCGTATACCGCATCCCGAGAGCGACCAGACTCCCAGCGGACACCCCGAGGGACGTTATCCTACAATTACAGACAAAATCAGCCCAACTGACCATCATGGCAGCGGTAAGAGAGAAGGCTACCTATCGCTTCGAAACGGCCCATCTGTCCTTCTTCAGAGACCTGTCCAGGCCCACTCTGATATGGAGAGGCCTCCTCAAACCCCTGACTGCCATACTCTGCCAGAACGCAATACAATACCGCTGGGCTTCCCCCAGAAGCCTACTCATCTCGCACGGGGGCACAACAATCCGGGTGACCGACCCAACGGAAACAGAATCTGTACTGTCCGCACTGAGCCTGGCACCACAACAAGAACCTGCCACCCTAGCCCAAAGACCACAGACCCCACGCACATGGGACATAGCGAACATTACACCATTCCGGCCGGCAGGTCCCACCACCTCGTCTTCCACGGCCTTCAAAGCACAACGGGCAAACCGGCACCCTACAGGCACTTAAGTCCCTGAGAAGGCGTTAGGGTCTCAGACCGAAGGACTGCCAACAAGTTTAAACTGCCTTTATACTACTTCTTCAATCTTCCTTGTTCATTTATTTCATAACCTTTTTTATATATACGGACTCGACAAACGGATTAACCCATGGTCCCGTAGCCGCAACGGCACCACAGACCCAGAGAGGGACATATCCTGGGGCCGGAGGAAAACCAAGCATAACCCGAGGCCCGGAGCCACAGTACGGGACTCTGCAGAACGTTTACTTAACAGATCACCAAAAGTCCCTGCAAAGAAGGCGATCCCGCAAGAACTGCCTGTAATTTTGTAATTTTGTTTGTCAGTATGAGCATGACAGTCTATTGTTTTTCTTTCAAACCACTATAGCTTCCCGTCTACCACCCCTACTTACGCCCAGCGAAAGCACTGCTGAACATAGGACACACACTTACAGCGCCCAGCCATCCACATCGCATAGGCAACATACAATCTCAGCAAGAGCAGGGATTGCACCTAAACAGGTAACCTTAGCCATCAGATAGCCACTGGTGACCCTCAGGATCGCTTTGGTCATACACAGCTCTCTGGTCCATAGCTTTGGTTTCCCTAAACTAAACACATCGAACTTGCAGCGACAGCAACAATCCCTTACACACCAATCACTAGTCCAAGAAGAACGCTGAATAGCCGCCATTTCTCAGACCCGACACTATATGAATAACCTCTTAAAGGGTAGTTCTCGACCTAAATCTCTGTATAGCTTGCTGATAGAGAGGACCCGGGGACAACTTTTCTGAACACCAGCACGAAACTTTACACGGGCGAGGGGGGCTGGTCCGAAGCGTTGGGGCAGTAGAGCCACACTTAGTTGTCACTAACCCTGCTCCACACCCAAGATGCACCTACCGACGAAACATAATGGCCGTGACACACACCCCCTAAAGAGTATAACATACCCGCAACACCCAAACTCCATTAAGCTGCAGAGGATACAATCCCTTATGGGTAGGGCACCCAGAGGCCCCTTAAAAGGACTATACACTGCCTGACCTTATCCCATACCGTTACTAGGCTTGGCCTAGACACTTTATCTGATGATATGAAAACGTTAAACAACCTGTTACCTAACCCGCGGTCCATAGGACAGCGTGTTTAAATATGTTCTGGCATATAGCTCAACTGGACTGCCAACGTGTGTGATACCATACCTGTCGTCTGTCTTTAAAAGCTTAAATACTGCACATGCACTGTTCTACTATACCTGTTATAAAACCATAGTTGCGCCACGTACACTAACCAACTAGCATGGCCCTTAGAAGGCTACATCACAAGTCTTTCATGTTCACTATGGAACTACATAATGTTACCTTGTTACTCTCTATGCAACTTTAAACATAATTGCATTTCGTTTCACCATGTCTTATTTTATTTTCCTATTTTTTGCCTAAATAACAAATAATTGTGCACAGCATTTCCAATGCCTGATGTATATATGTACGTCCTGCACCAGAGGATGGGGCAGCGCAAACCTGTTTATGAAAAGATGCACGTATTTGCAGATAGCCAAAATGTTGTGTTATGTATGGCGAAAGGCATTGGGAAGGCTAGAAAGGCACTCCATACCTGCTTGTACTCTATTCCTAGCAGGGTTTAACCCAAATCTAGCTTGAGCATTTCTATAAATACAAAAAAAAAAATAATTAAACATATTACATCACAATCCAGTCCAGTCAAGGCACAGCCAGGGCACACATTTAAATGAGGAGGAGAAATACAAACGTTTCTATTTAAAAGGACAGATCTTATAACAATGATTACGTATTAAAGGGGCCCTCCAAGTACCATAACTGCTATGGGGAGGTGTCAGGTGTTTGGAGTGTTCATTTAACACATCACCACCTATTAAGACTCCAGCTCATTCTCTAATTCATTCAATTACTATTTGTAAAAATGGCTGTTGCAAGAAGTATTGAGAAAAGCTGATTTTTTTTTTATAAATTGCATTTATGCCTTTGTTTTCCCATTCCAGTTGTCTTTCCAATTGTCCACTTTTAGGATCCAATGATTTCATTTTCACCTTATAATTTAGAGTAACTGTTGTTGGTATAAGTCTCTCGGACCCCTCACTGCAAAACACGACTCCATTACATGACCTAGCTCCCCCAGATACCCATTATTCTTCCTCTTGAGCTCCTCTCCAGAATTCCTTTTTGGTGTCAGTCCTTCCATTAGGAAAGAAACTCTTTAAAGTAATCTAAACAGTGTGACGGTAGTCACCATCACTGGTGATGGAAGACAGATACTATATGTAGGTCCCTAGATTTCTCTTGTGTTTTGGTCACCTTGTGCCTACTGCCCATTATTGGTTCAGGGTATGCTGAATGTATTGATTGTCCAGGTTGTATGTGCCTTTCTCCTCACCCCCTTTTCCAGTCCTATTGTTTCCCCAGCAGGGTGTTGTCCCGTGGTTCCAGGGACACTGCCAGGCCAGTTCAAACTAGCTGCCCTGTCCCTCATCAATCTCCCTTCAGCCCTTGCTATTGTCTGGCCCACTCTCCCAAGTACTATAGTGCTCTATTCACCCTATTGTATGTAAATGAGGCTGTTGGGGGCATAAATATGTGTGCTATGTTTTTTAAAGTTAGTTGCTGTTTTAACCATCACCAAGTGCCGTCTGGTGTTTGGGAAAAGGGATATAATCTGCAGATGAAAAGGGTGTACATGGTTGGTCCATGGTGGAAAAGGCCATCAGTGATCCCAGTCAAACCTCACCGACTGGGTCTACAGTGCTCCAGGGTCCCTGATAACTAAATGGAAGCAGACTTGGTGGAGGTACTCGGTCAGAGTACTGGATCTCCGTCACAAACATTATTTGAACAGTGAACAATATGTTCTTTATATCTGATCAATTTCTTTCTAATTCCAGGCCAACAGCATTGATCGCTAGACTTGGAGATCCCTTTCAGTCTTGTTTGGGCCGAACAAGTGATATGTTGAATTCCCGAGCTCCGAGCCAAAGTCACAAACCAACTGAAACCATCTACAATGGCAGAGCTTGTTCGTTTTGATTCGTGATTCTGAATTCAGCCATGGTGCCACAAATGATTAATGGGAAAAAAAGATACTTGATGGATATGGACAGTCCCTTTTATTCACAGATCAAGTAAGAAGTAACCAAAATAGGGGGAAAAAAGGAGCAGCGGTAAAACCAAATCCAAATGTATATATTATATATTTAATAAATATATAAATAAATATTTTGTACTACTCCTCATGTTATTCCCTATATTGCAGTGGTTTCCAACCCAGTCCTCAGGTACCCCCTAACAGTCCAGGATTTAGGAATTACCCAGTTGTGTCTAAGGTGTTTAAGAAAAAAAACAAAAACAAAAAAAACATGTTAGACACAACAGGGAAGTCCCTAAATCCTGGAATGGTAGAGGGTACTTGAGGACTGGGTTGGGAACCCCTGCTCTATTGGTTACTTATTTTGTAAATCAAAAGTAATTTTTTTTTTTATATAACATAAGAGGGAAAGATCAACAAGTAAGCAGGAGACTCACAGGCCTCAGAGGTAATAGTAAGCATTTGGTTGTGCAAGACCTAATCAGGTACAACAATCATCAGAATGAAATGCCAACTAGTACGGTTGGTGGTCAGAAGAGTCGTACATATCGAAAACATGGTTTACCTGTAAGTAACAGTATGTCCAAATGCTATCGGTAATGCAAAATAAATTTAAACCATAACAGACAGAAACAGGTAAGGAGAAAAATATACTTGTTAACCATTCACCCCATCCAGTGCCTCGTATTCCCAGTGTTTAGTATGGGCAGTATGTAATATTAAGCTCTACAGAGCGACTGAGGGTCTAGGAGAGGAAGGGTCGTGTAACACCCTGGTACCTATGTCAACGATGTACCTGCTTAAATCTGGTGTCAAACTTCACAATGTATACTTAGCGATACTCTGTATGTCATCGTATATGGGTAACACGCTACTGTGGTAAAGTGGGAATCGTGTCATCATGAAAAGTAAGTTTATAAAAGCATGGATAAAAAAAAGTAAAAAAAATAACTACTAAGAATACAAAAGGATAAAAAAAAATTAGCTATGGGGTGAGTCAATCCATATCCTGTGTGTCGCAGCAGAGACACCCATCCCACCCGTGTCTTGGCAGTGAAGCTGTCAAGAAATTGGAAATAAGAGGATAGGATCTGCTATTTGGAGATAAAGCTATCAATGTGAAAGTACAAAAAAGTGAGAAAAGTAAGTTAGTCTGTAGATAAAAGTGGGTTGAAAAATTGAGGTACAAGGGAATGAGAGTTAGGCGCAGGCGGAGCCCCTCCCCACCCCAGAAGTTCACCTATGCTACTCCCTCCACATTTGCCTGTGCGAGGTATATATACCATGGGCTCCATTGCTCTACGTGTTTGATGCTTTGCCCCAATAATTCTGTGAATTTCGTCTCTGCCTCGTGAATCCCTTCCACCCTCTGCAGCCACTGACTTACGGTTGGCCGTTTTGTTTGATTCCAAAGTACCAGTATCAAAGATTTGGCTGCATTGAGCAAATGTATGAGAATCAATTTTTTTTTTTGTATATCGAGAGCGGAAGGTCCATTGCGTAGAGGTGTACATTCTCAATGTGAAAACTCAGATCTTTGTTGCTTCGTGTTAAACCTCCTCCCAATACAGTTGTATTCTACTGCAGTCCCACCATATGTGGCATATAGATCCGACCTCCGATACGCATCTCCGGCAGGTGTCTGGTATCGTTGGGAATATTTGGTGTAAGAGGGAAGGTGTTCTATATGTCACATCCTGTTCCTAGCTGCAGATCATTCTGGCAATGGCTTCTGGTATCCAGTACTCTTTTTACAATTCTTGTTTAGTTTTTCTTGTTTTTTCTGTTTTTCTATTCTATGTCTGGTTTTCTTTATGCTGGGTTTTCTGGGTTCATTCCTTTATTCCATTCCTGGAATTCCCAGTCTCTTGGATTCCTTTAAATGTTTGTTTTATGTTCCCATACCTGTTCCTTTTCCATGATTCCTTTTGTTTCAGTTGGTCCCTGCAGGCAGTTGCTCAAGTTCTCTGCCTTTTCTTGCAGGTAAGTGCTGTATGTGCTTTACTATGGTTTATTTAGCAGGCATTAGGCAGTTAAAGTAGGACCTGCCAAATATGGGGTACATTGGCGTTGTGGCAGGCTTATGCAATGTATGATCCTAAAATGTAACTAAATCCCCATAGTTTTTCACATATAGTACTTAGTTATGTCTCCTCTTGTTTTGCCTATTATATCTTGTCTTGTTTCATTTTGTATTCCCAGTCCATGTACAGTCCTGTCCTGTCCTGCCCCTGTATTGTGTACATGTTCTGGGTTTAGCTTCCTATCCTTCTCTGGTTCTGGGTTCTTCTAGTTCTGTCTTGTTTGGTTGCTATCCTAGCCTTGCCTTGTTTTTGTACTGGATACATTCCTGCTGCAGAGCCTCCCTATTCAGCTCCTGGGAGGTCTGCTTATTTCCATGCTCCTAGTTCCTGGGATCTGCTGAAGCTGCATCAGGGTCCTGGTATGTGGCCGCACAAACGCTGGTGCTCAACACCAGGGGGTGTGCAGTTACCCTGCACCAGACCCTGCTAATCCACTTCCACACTGTAACTCCTACTTCAACATCAGGCATACTGGGTCCCGGTCGTCCGACCGCCGCCCAGACAGTGTATGGGTCCCGGTCACCAGACCGCCACCCTGACACTATACCAGTGAGAGATCAGTTTAAAGTTCATCTCCTGGTATCTGGAGCTCACCGAGCTCTTGTGTTGATCGTCATTGATCGTCAAAGAAGGTCTGGGTCATCAGTTCCTCCCACAGCCTCCTTACATCCCACAAGTTACATCTACAACCTGATCCTTACGTGCATTTTCAGAAGGCGTTGGTAAAGGTGTATCATGTATAAGTATCCTGAGATGGTACCAAAACCAATTGCAATAGTTGTGTGAAGATGAAAGATTGCTCTGTCTTTAGATCTGTAATAGTCTGTTTACACTCCACCTTAGCCATACCCTTATCCATATCAGTTCATACCAGCAGTGAGTGGCAGTTATTGAGAGCACTGAGCTGACACACTCAGCCTATCACCCTAATTCATTCACTGCACAGACAGAAGCATGAGAGCCATCAGCACTGTGGGGCCTGCCTGGGGGCACCCAGGGACCCTCATTGAACTCTTCAAAATGATTTAAAACTGAACAGAGGGACTGCAGAAGGGAATCTGGGACCATAACCATTTCTATACATACATATATATATATATACATATATATATATATATATATATATATATATATATAGTTATTTATATGTTTGGAGGTTCTTACTCTATGTCTCTATATTATATTATTAGACATACTATTACAGAGGTTTCAAAGCTGAAAATGTGTTACACACACACACACACACACAAACACAAGATTCTGAATATTTATTAGTTTGAAGTATGTTATTAGTGAGCATAGAGTGCTACAGTTGACTAAACATTTTCTAAAGCCAAGCATGAAGGCTCCAATTTGATTTTGAGGATTTAAAAGGTTATATTTGATTGCCTACAATAACGTACTTCAGCCTGAAATGGTCTTTTTATGGTTTATCCTTTTCCGTCTTTATTCAGAAACCCCAAAACAGCAATAGATGTTTTTTCCCCTTTCAAGTGCCTTTTATTCCTATTGAAGTAGTTTACATTTTCATTGCATCAGAGGCCACATAGTGCGAACAATGTTTTGCGCTTAATGCTATTCTCTGGTAGTTTTCAGCTGACAGCTTATGAAACCAAATAGCACACTGCATTCAGTCATTGATGTCATGCTACAAATACAGAGCAATACAGAGAATGTAACAAGGTTTAAATTAACTTGAAAACTGTATTTCAACATCTTCCCTAACCAACCTAATCCACTGTAACTAAAGAGGCGAGAGCCACTTACATTTACTAGATAAGCTTAACATTTTATTTGAGTTATGAATGAATTTAATGTCAAATATAATTGACGTTAAAATCCTACATATTTATTGCATTACGAGTCTTTAAATCCTAACATACAAAGCATTATACTTGTGAATTAATCCCTTTAAGTTGCCTTGTCTCTAAAGTGTTTCTTTTTTCTTTTCTAAGAAATCAGTTCAAAAGAATGATGTCACATATTATGTCATCAAATCGATTTACGACTACATAAATGTACTTGAAGTTACCTTTAGATAAATACGTTCAGATTGTTCACTAAACAGAGAAGTTTAGAGAGACAAATGCGAGGCTAAAATAGTTGTGACTATAACCCAGTTCTATAGAATGCTTCCAAACACAAACTATCTATCTTGGCCTCAATGTTGCCATTTTGGATTTATTTTTTTAAGAAAAAGAAAAATTACAACCTTGTGGGGACGTACAGGAAATTAACCCTGCTAAGTCCAATAGAAAGTTGATACTGTTTCACCTACTCCCTAACTATATGACCAAATATACATTAACTTCTGGCAATTAAGTATGGATGCTTCCTCGGACATCTTAGGGAAAATTGTCTATTCGGGTAAAAGTGCTAAATGTTTCCCTAGTTGTACAATCCATCCTCCAGAGCAGGCACTGAGAGAATGATTGCAGCAACATGGAAAACTCTCAGTAACGTGATTAATTCTTATCTTGTGTGAAACCGACCTTCCTGGCCTGCCAAAGAAAAATTACATTTTGTATTTATCGATTTTTAGTATTTACTAGTTTGTCAGCGGGCATGAAAGTGGTTTCAATTTCAAAATCTTGAAATCGATATATGCCTGATTGAGTGAAAGTCACTGAGATAAAAAGGATTTAAGTACAGATTAAATGGCTCTAGATTTGGATCAGATGTTTATGAGTAATTCATGGGTGGCTTTTCTGTTCTCAAAGGGAAACTATGGATAACATATAACAATCTCCTGCTAAAACATTTATCATGCTTTCATGTAAGTTAAATGAACACTCAAAGCACCATAACAACTGCAATATACTGTAGTGGTTATATTTCTCCAATAGTGTCTTGGCACGCGTTCCCATTAATGTAAGTAGACAGACTGTTTTAGAACTGTTGGACTTTTTACGTGACATCCGCCAAACTCAGCTCTCTGCCTCCCTGCCTTAATTCACTGGATGTTGAGGAGGTCCTGTTCCTGTCCAATCTGCCCCTGTTGACTAGTGGCGCTATCTTCACCATCCCACCTGCTCTGTCTAAAGGGGGTAGTAGTTGCAGAGGAGGAAGCACTGGTGATAGTTTGTGCCTCTGATGTCCCTTCACATTTTAGACTCTGATGCACTCTAACTAGTTGTAAAAAGAAGGTATAATGCTTGAACTAGTTGCAGTAGGATTAGCTTCAGTAGAAGTGGAAGCAGAGGTTGTTGCAACAAGGACAGGATTGGAAACAAACAATTGCCTCCTGGTTGTAGAATCAGACGTGAAGGACATGCTGCTAATCCTACTTTCACTGTGGACGAATACTAGTAATATAGTGGTAGTAGTGGTGTTGGAGGTGTCAGCAGTCATCAAGGCTGAGAGAGGTGTTTATTGTGTAAAGTAACAACTGTATTCAGCAAAAATAGGTGTGTTGCAAAATAGGTTAGTGATTGGTGTATTTACTGCTGTAACTCTATTATGTTTTATGTTAAGAAACACTGCCCAGTGCTCACACACTGGACTCAACACACTTTTAAGAAATAAAAATAGAATTGTCTTCCTACCAAACAGTCCAAAAATAAGTTTTAAAAGGACACTCCACTGCCCATACCCCCCCCCCCCCCCCCCCCAAGATAAAAAAGGAACTGTTTAGTAAATATGCAGCATAGGAAAACATGCGTGCATTTAATTATGCAATTTTCATTGGGGTATACATAAACACAGTTTGCAAAAGCTGCAGATCTCTTGTCTGAAGTCTTTGTAAGCCCTCCCTTCTAACCCCGCCCAGACTTGCTGTGGCTGTCCAATTACAGACTTCCCAATACAGCTCAATGAGAAGTCTTTGCCTGGAAGATGCTCTGGGCAATTGTTGCCTCTTGAGTTTAGTTCCACTGAGCTAAACAAACCAGGAAGTAACAGGACTGTCTGATGGCTGTCTGATTAAAAGTTAGGGCATTGTAAAAGGATCATTTCTAAAACTGCCATTTTCTACTGAAATCTACATTTTTTTTTGTAAAATAAACAGAGGACACACTCTTCACACATACCCTATAAGACCACTTTTTAGGAACCCCCCCAAAAGCAACTACCTAGAATTATTAACAGAAGCTTGTTCTGCCATCTGTTTCCCATTAAGGTGCCTCTTGTGAGGAACTCGTTGACTAAAAGTCAGTGATTATTTTCTGTTGGGTCTAATGTCTTCTCGAACCGTAAGTGCACTGGCCACAAGTAGACAACTTCAGAATGGGAATTATCCATAGAAAACAAACTGTACATTCAGTTTGTTTAGCCATGTAAATGAACATTAATTTCCTCTGCTTATAAATATTATATCCAAGGTGATAACTGCTCAGATTTATCACAGGTGGCTTGGTATACATACACTTTCAATTTTAAGAGAAGAGTGGATGCTCAACGGTAATTTTTAGTATATCTTCACATTCTATGGTTGTGCTTGTAGTCACTAGCTGTTTTGAGCTGGATGGGGTAGCAAGCTTTCCTTTGTGCCGTCACGGATCTGTCCCTGGATGACCTTGAACTCCAGCCTTTTGTGCTTTGTCTGTTTGCTTGTCACTCAATAGAAGAATTTGTCTCATTCATTTTCTTCTGTCACTAGTTGCTTGGCTGTTTTCCAGTATACACCACCTGCTGCCTCCATGGGCGGCCTTTTTAGATGACCTTTGCATTCCTGGAGATTTCCACCAATCGTGAATGCATGGTAGCACACTGCTTACTAATAAACTCTTATGAATACATTCCATATTGTCTTTTGTTAGTCTCCTAATCAGACAACATTGCGGCGGCTTTCCTGGAAGTTTTACACTTAAATCAAAATAGCTGGTGTTCTTG
This sequence comes from Pelobates fuscus, assembly GCF_036172605.1. Lineage (NCBI taxonomy): Eukaryota > Metazoa > Chordata > Amphibia > Anura > Pelobatidae > Pelobates > Pelobates fuscus. The sequence continues at coordinate 69,739,281 of NC_086326.1, read as the reverse complement.
ATATAAAAATTAACAATAGGGGGCAGATACAACACTAAAATTAAACTTTAGGAATACAAATGTACGTACACTATTCAGGTGACTTGGCCCCCCTTCTGTGGTGGTTTAAAGTTAACTCCTTGAGAGTTAACCTGTCTTGCATCCGTAGCTGGTCCTGCCTCTTTGGCTGAGACCACTGAGGTTGATGATCTCAATTCTCTGCCAATCCAATAGAAAAGCTAGTGCACGTGCCTAGCAAAACGCTGCACCACGCCAGTCAGATGGTCTCCCTGAGACAATGCAATAGATAGAATGGATTTTTACTCCACTTTTTCGCAGATGCACCTCTAGTGGCTGTCAGTATGACTGCCACTATTGGCAAGTTAACCCAGTAATGAAAACATGTTTTCAGCTGCAGAGTTAAAACTGTGGGGTAAGGGAAATGTCAGCCAGACCACTTCGATGAGATGAAGTGGTCTGGGTGCCTACAGCATTCCTTTGATATGGACTATTTAATAATCAACACTGCTAGAGTATGAACATTTTTGCAACTTAATCAGAAGCAACTGGGGATTTGTATTAGAGCCCTCTGGAGTTCCGCTGAAAATTTAATGTCATCCTGTTTGAAACTACGTGCATTTCATATATAAATTAATGATAAAGTGAATATTTTCAAGAGGGGTCTTGTTCTCTGCCTGAGAACTTTTCCTTTTCAAGTTTTGCCAATCTAATCAGTCTTTTGCAAGCCCTATTGGCATGCTTATATTTGTTGTAGGATAGATTAACCCCTCTGATTTAAATGACTTAAATGCCCTTTTCTTATCTTTTATCCTTTGACTGACCCTTGTACTAAACCATATTTTTTTTTATTTGCTTCTTTTATATCTGTTTCCCAATAATATGCATTGATACTTTGTAGAATTTATTTAAATACCTCCCATTTATCCGCTGTGCTTTTGCCAGTGAGCACCCCCTGTCAGTCAATTAGATGTAAATATGCTCTTATCCTATTGAATTAAGCCTTTTTAAAAGCAAATGTTTTTGTGTAGCCGTGTAAGTTTATATTCAGTTAATCTTATAAATTATCATCTATAGTTAATCTTAAATTATGACACGATCAAGACAAGCATCTCTTCTAGTTGGTACATCTTGGTGCATCTACTAAGTGAGACAATATCGTTTATGAGCTTCAAAAACCTGTTTTCCTCAACTGTACTGCTAGTCCAGGGGTAGGCAACCTTCGGCTCTCCAGATGTTTTGGACTGCATCTCCCATAATGCTTTTACAGACATATTGCTGGCAAAGCATCAAGGGAGATGTAGTCCACAACATCTGGAGAGCCGAAGGTTGCCTACCCCTGTGCTAGTCCTTCTAGCACAATCAATGTCTGGATAATTAAAATCTCCCATGCTTAACAAATTACCCAGTTGTTTCTCTTCCCCATCAATATTAATGTTTGGGGGCTTGTAACATATTCCTACTATCAATGGATACCCCGGTTTACTCCTATGCACATTTCTACACATAGGGCTTCCACATTCTCACCTGTGTCATCACATACAATTTCTCTTTTTGGTTTCAAATCAGTTTTAATATAGACATACCCCACCCTCCTTTTCACATTTTTTTTCTATCCTTTCTAAAAAATGTATATCCATTTAAATTAATAGCCCAACCAAATGTTTTCTGTGTTATCCCAACTATTACATAGTTACATAGTTACATGGGCTGAAAAGAGACTTGCGTCCATCAAGTTCAGCCTTCCATATGTTTTTGCTGATCCAAAAGAAGGCAAAAAACTCAGTCTGAAGCGCTTCCAATTTTGCAACAAACTAGGAAAAAAAAATTTCTTGACCCCAATATGGCAGTCAGATATCTCCTTGGATCAAGCAGCTATTACCCCACTACTTAGAAATTATATCCCTGTATCTTATGTTTTTGCAAGTATTTATCCAATTGCTGTTTAGACATCTGTATGGACTCTAATAAAACCACCTCTTCAGGCAGAGAATTCCACATGCTTGTATGCCAATATCTAAAGCTCCCTGGTTTTGTTTACCATTTGTTTCTTGACCTTTATTTGAGCATGTAATTAATACCTGTCACCTGTCAATTATTTAAGATGCCACATTTAAGAAATCATCCTTCCTACACCAAGACTTCAATTGTAGGGATATAATTTGATGCTATGTCATCATACTGATCAAACACTGGCACTAATTGTAAACCTAGCAGTACATCTAACCCTAACAGCAATCCTGCACATAATACCAACCCCAACCCTATCTCAGAGGATATGTCAGCAGAGAGATTTCCCAGCTCAAACAGTACATTGTGCTCAGTACTGGCAAATGATTCTTCTGCAGTTCCTGTATGCTGTACCTAGTTCTGATCACTATCGGCAGGGTGGTCTTACAGGGTTTCAGTCTGTTCCCTGCAAGGTTGGAATCCCCCATGATGAACAAGATTGCTCGGCCACAGTGATTTAAAGGACAGTGTGCAGTGCTCAAAGTATGCACTACACACAGCTTATCTGTCAGCCAGGGCCACAGAGGAGAGCCTCAAGTATCAAATCAAATGATACCCAGGGGGCTCCCTGGTACCAGCAGGGATCTAGCCCTAAAGACACGTGGGTGCCGTCATAGCCACGGTGTTAGAGCATTGAGGCTTGAGTCAGATATAGCAGCAGGGAACAGCAAGCAGACCTTCATTAATTGTGAGTGGAGGTCTGCTTGCTAATATTGTTTTTCTTGTTTTTTTGTTTTTTTTAATAGAAACTACTGCAAGGGCACCCCGTTACAGTGGACAAGGGTTTTGTAGAAGGGAGTGACCAGGGTTTTATAGAAGCAATGATGGATTTTGTAGAAGGGGGAGGGGGGCAGGGGTTTTGTAGAGAGGTGACAGTGATTTTGTAGAGGGGGGGCAGGTTTTTTATTAGATTATTTCAATATTAAGATACGTGCAATAGTCGCAATAAGGATTTTTTTTTAATGTATTTTGGTTTTTTTACTCACATATCTCGAGATTGTGATTTTTATTTTTATTTTTTATAATATATATTGTGCGGTATTCACTGAAGGGCTACGCCTTGTACATTTTTAAAGGGACTTTCTAAGAATCAAAACCTCTTCATCTTAAATGGTTTTGGTCCGAAGGACACGTTCCTTTTATCTGTTCATGTAAAACATGTCTGAGAAACAGCAATATTTACATTTTACCTGAGCCATGTCTGCAGTGGCAGTCTGATTAAATCTTATACAATACTAGTACCACATTTACGGTTACTTCGTGTAACATGTCATGCATGGTTTCTACTAAGGATTCTTATGATTTGGAGTTCTCTTCTCGCTGACATAAGTAAATTTTTTCTCCTCCATAAGTGCAACAGTTTTAATTTTTCCCCATCTTGTATACAGAGAGTTAAAGAAAAACCTTAAATTTAGATTAGTTATATGTATGATATGAAACATTACAGAGAGAGAAAATTATATTCACCAAGAATAGACTAGAAACCCGAGACAAAATCCATGTCTGCAGCAAAATGTATATATTTTAGAATATAAAACACCTTGCTTGTAAGAAAATACTACCGGGTCAAAAAAAATTTGAAAGGTAGGTTAGAGGCAATCAGGGAAGCAAAGCGCTGTTTGTAGTCTCTGCAGTACTGACTTGCATGTAAAATAAGAAAATCTCTTCTGAATCACCAGAAGGGTAAAGGCTAGGAAACAGTGCAAAGCCATAAGTTACGTGCATTTAAATCACCTTCTACACTCTGAATGTAGGGCTTCGAGCCTTGAATGTAAACGAAAAATGTGTAAAGTCACATTTTGAATAAATGTAATGCATCATGTTACAGGATTACAGAGACACACATTGTCCATGAATAAAATCTGCTCTACGTGCAATATAAAGTTTGCCTATATACAGTGCAGAGCTACATAAAAACCACAGTTTAGTAGATATACTCCCAATTAACACACTGTAGCAGAATGGACTTCCAAATACTTTTATATATATACTTTCCCCTTGCATTCACCTGTTTCATTCTTTTTCCGTTCGGGAGACGTCACATGAACAAAATTCTTTCATCTCCCGAACAAGGACCACCCCTGTACCCCATTAGAATGTTGACACTGACCACTTAAGTGCGAAACCGCAAGGGAAGTAATTAAATTAATGCTTCCCCTGGGTGACCGCCATTTCGTATAACAGAACACGTGGCAGACAAGAGTGGCAGCCATCTTGCCTCCCGAACATGGGCAGCAGTACTTGGTCATTGAGTGCCTGGAACTCCTTTTAGCTCGGCACTCGCATGAACGCCGGTAAAACATAGACCGCTGCCTATATTTCCAGACCACCTAGATGAACGACGTTCAGGAGATTTGAATTACTGGGCATTCGTATCCTGAAATGAAGAAATTCCCTTGTATGGGGTTCGCACTGGAATCTCACGAACGGAGACCGGCCAGGGCACCTATTTCCCTGAAACTGTTTTGATGCAAGCACCTCGTGCCAGGCCAGTCAAAACTTTACCTCAATGGCATTTCCGTTTCACCAAACCAATCTAAATGATTCTTGGATATGTTATACACTCAAATCGGAGAATGTACTTTTTGTGTGTTTAAAAAGGTATGTTGGGGGTACTTTTTGGGTACAGTATATTTTTGTTGAATTTCTTTACTTGATAGATAATTAAATTAGATGATTTTTATCACGCAATTATCTCTTAGACACAGAGGATCTTGGGATTGAACCCCTTGAATTGTTGTATGAAAATCCCCTTGTATGGGACTTGGCATAAAAGTCATGTGTGACAATAAACTTCAGTTGTACTTCCAGAACTGTGTCGTCCAGTTGCTGGGGAGGAGGTGGGATATTTCTTTGGTGTTTCTCTTGTTCTTGATTGCACTTTGGTGGATCCAGAGGAGAAGAGTCCCTGCTAGGACTAGGGCTCTGCTACATACATGTAGTCATTGGGGGTATATCTTAAAAGAGCTTGCCATGGCTGCAGATCTTATGAACTGCAGCCTTAGCAAGCCCTCCCCTTTTTTTTCCCGAAAGAGAAGAGTTTCTTAACATGGAAATAACGAAAGGCTTCTCATTGAGGAGCCTCTGAATTAGTCCACATATGCACAGGCTCATGCACACACAGCTATATGTGCACGCGTGCACAGGTCTGGTCTGAGATCTGGAGCGGAGTAGCTGATGATTGCGAAGGCAGGCATGCTCAAGTGGAGCGTGCCTGTCACTTTCGTTAGCTCAGGGGACCTAACGGAAGTAGGAAGGAATCCTCCCTGGCTTTTTGATTTAAAATCTCATAGAAATCAGCACTTTTATAAACTAGGATTAAACTGCTACTCCTCACCCATAAAGCTCTTCAGCAAGCTGAAGTGCTTTTGGGGTGTGGAGTGGTCCTTAAACAGTTTTGGTGTATAAATCATGCCCCTGCAATCTCACTACTCAATTCTCTGATATTTAGGAGTTAAATCACTTTGTTTATATAGCCCTAGTCACACCTCCCAGCATTTGACTTACACAGTCTTCCTAAACACTTCCTGTAAAGAGTCATCTAATGTTTACACTTCCCTTATAAAAAATTCTGTTTCATTTTAAATTTCTTATTCCCTGCTCTGTTAATAACTTTCTAGACCCTGCAAAAGCCTCCTGTATGTAATTAAACTTCAATTTAGCAAGCAGGAGGTAAAATCTTTTAAAGTAAGTTACATCTGGTTGAGAGTGAAACATTTTTTTTTTCACACAGGCTGTGAGAGTTTTACAATCAGGGGATGCATGGCTAGGGCTGCATAAACAGAAACAAAGTGATTTAACTCCTCAATGACAGAGAACTGAGCAGTGAGACTTCAAAGGCATGATCTATACACCAAAACTGATTTAAGCTAAAGTTGTTTTGGTAACTATAGTGTCCCTTTAATGCGTTGAAAAAATATTAAATAATTAGAAAAAAAGGTTGTCCAAAAACATTGATGCCAAATATTAAGTTCTCATCACGAAGTAGGAAGTTTGTCACGTAAGAGAAACATTGTTGCCTTCCTTGGATGCCGAGAGACCACCAATCTTGATATACAGGACCCAATCAGAGCAAGATAAGTTGCAACATCAAAACATAGTTAACAGTGACTATTTGGTAACAATTTCCTCCCAGAGCGCCTTCCTGCTAGAAACCATATCAGATGAAAAATTATTAAAACAATCTTACAGTTTGAAAAGTGCATGCAAGGACACCAAGCAGAAACCTCACAAGATAAAACCTACGAGATGGTTACTTGGGTGGTTAAGTATGGTAGAGGTTTGTTAACCAGGACTTAATTACTTACCAGCTTCCTAAAATCTAATGGTCATACCATAATAAACTGACTCTACTTTTTTTTGCTCCTCTAAGAAAGTTGCAAGTGCAAGCCTGTGTAGATAGAGCAGGGCACACAGACCTTCATACTGTCACCTTTGACCTCCCCTAGACCTTGTAGAGAGTTTTTCTGTCTTCTGAATGAAAGTGTATTCAATATGCCACAACTTGTAGACTCTTCACACCCAAGGAAGGAAAAAGGATTCTTTTATTTTCAAGACAGGGTAGCAACTTTTTGCATTTAAATTTTACAATAGTGGGAAGCAGCCGGTGGTCTGGTCTTCTCTTTTCCGCATTTCACATCAGAAATATGCCTTACAGACTCCACAGATCCAGACAAACATTAGGTTCTACCGGGAAATATATTTAAAGTCATACATTAGGCATTAGATCTTGGAGTAGGTGAAAGACATTTTAGTCTAGACTCGGACTGGGCACTTTAAACACAATTCTAGGACTTACTATGTTATTTCCCATTATCTCAATTTGAACAAATAAAATACTGCTCTCACATTGCCCCACCACCAACAAATGACTACATCTGAAAAGTAGCACAGGAGAAAGATTTGGTGTTGACATAGGTAGCTAGCTTTCTCTGCTACCTTTTGTTAGTGTACATGGAGAAAGTACATTGCATAGGGAACTTTGCTACTTCCATGCAATACAGTAAATTGAGAGATTAAGAAGGCTGAAAAAGTAGATGACATAGGTTGGCAAGGTAGACACTTTAACAACTGTCAAATGACTTCTGTATAAAATCCAATGCCCGCATTACTGTTTAAATACAGAGCTTTCTAAACAAAAGCCAGACACTGTATAAATTAAGAAAAATTTAACAGAATCTCTCACTTACAAATGAAACCAGTGCTTAAAATATTAGGAGTGGTTAAAGTGTGCCCTCTGGTGGACACACTTTGCAAGAAGAAAAAAAAAAAAAAAAAAAAATATATATATATATATATATATATATATATAGTAGCACCGTATTGTGGATGGCTATTAATTACTTCCAGAACTTTTATTTGTATAATTAGCAAATATTAATGAAAATCTATATTTATATTTTTCAAAGTGAATCTGTTTCGATCTGCTCTGGTAGCAGGACATACCAAAATGTGTCACTTGGTTATTTTATATGCACAACTTAAGTTTTCAAATGAAAATAGCCCATTTTAATTATCATGAAAATATATTTATAGAAATGAATGATGACAAAATAAAAAGCAAGTGGGATAATGACAAAAATATAGACATTAACCCCTTAAGGACCGGACTGTTTTTGCGATGTTGTACATTTGCGACCAGGCATCTTTTTACACTTTTGTGGTGTTTGTGTTTAGCTGTAATTTTCCGCTCTCTCATTTACTGTTCCCATACAAATTATATATTGGTTTTTTTTCAGGACAAAAGGGGGCTTTCTTTACATACCATTATTTATATAATCTCATGTAATTTAATTTTTAAAAAATGAAAAAATATGATGAAAAATTGAAAAAAATAAGTTTTTTGACTTATGTGAAAAATCTTTTACTCATCTACAAAAGCGAATGAAAAAAACTGCTAAATAGATTCAAAATTTTGTCCTGAGTTTAAAAATACCCAGTGTTTACATGCTTTTTGCTATTTTTTTTTGCATGTTATAGGGCTATAAGTACAAGTAGGATATTGCGGTTTCAAAACATACATTTTTAAAATGTATCAATAGTGACATTGTAACACTATTATCTGTCATAAATCGCTGAATAACACCCCACATGTACATATTTTTTTTTAAAGTAGACAACCCAGGGTATTCAATATGGGGTATGTCCAGACTTTTTTAGTAGCCACTTAGTCGCAAACACTGGCCAAAGTTAGCGTTCATATTGGTTTGTGTGTGAAAAAAGTAAAAAACTAAATTGAACGCTAATTTTGGCCAGTGTTTGTGACTAAGTGGTTACTAAAAAAGACTGGACATACCCCATTTGCAATACCTTGGGTTGTCTTCTTTTGCAAATGGTATGCCATCATGGGGGTAATTCTCATTCCTGGGCTACCATACGCTCTCAAAGGCAACGTAACCAACCTGGCCATTTTCAATGTAAAAATATTTGACCCATATATTTGACCCTTTAACTTTCAAAAACGCTATAAAACCTGTACATGGGGGGGTACTGTTACACTCAGGAGACTTTGCTGAACACAAATATTAGTGTTTCAAAACTGGAAAATGTATCACAACAATTATATCATCAGTAAAAGTGCTGTTTGTGTGTGAAAAATTAAAAAAAAAAGTCACTTTCACTGACAATATCATCGCTGTTTTAATGTTTTGAATCACTAATATTTGTGTTCAGCAAAGTAAAATAACTTAATTATGTAAAAATATTACATAAATACGCACGTAGAATTTAAATATATATGCATATTTATATATTTAAAGTCTACGTGTATATTTATATATTTATGTAATTTTGTATATGGACATATGAATAGTTCATATTCCTTTTATTTATTTATATATACATAGATATATATACAATTTCATTCTAAGTGTATTTTGAGATATATATATATATATATATATATTAATATCAAAATACAGTTAGAATAAAATTTTGTATAGATATATATTTTTTTATTTTTATTTTTACATGTTTTAATTTAAATTACTTATTATTTGTATTTTATAATAATATATATACAATATATATAGTTATATATATATACACGTGTGTAATTTAATTATAAGTGTATTTTTATAATAATATATATACAATATATATAGTTATATATATATACACGTGTGTAATTTAATTATAAGTGTATTTTTATATTAATATATGTACAGATTAATATAAAAATACACTTAGCATGACATTATATATATGATATATAGATATATATTATATAGGTATAATATATGTCTATATATATATATATATATATATATATATACACATACATACATACATATAATCATTTTTTTTATTCACTTTAACTTAATTTTTTTTTATGATTTGCACAGACAGTCCCCCTGCAGGCAGACACTAGGACACCTATTGTGACCATGTGGTCGCCCTGTTGGGCGATCACATGGCCACAGGGGTCCTAATCCGCCATGGGGAGACTGTCTGGGCTGCAGGCAGTCTCCCCACAACGGGAGCACCGCCGATCGCCGCCGGGGGAACGACGGCGATCGGGTAAGTACATATTAAATTTAGGACGGTTCAGGAACCGTCCAGCGTCCTTAAGAGGTTAAATCCATAATAGATCAATATGGTAAAAAAATAAATCTCACACTACTCATTGGATCGAAGACTCAATACAGGAACACATATACATTGTATTAACGTGACAACTTGTTCTTCAAATGGTCTGTCTCCTAGTATTACACTTAACATAGTATACAAACTCAGAAAAATACTTTCATTAGATTCCTCCAGATGTGCAAGTGATGTTCATGTGGTTATTGTAAATTTATAGCAGGTACTTAGTTAGCTGGGACATGATTAATATGCCATGATTGTTGCAGTCAATGGATACCACATCAATAATCTATTTTGGTTTCCGATCCTGGGATCATGAACCCCTGTTTAATGTAGACATGGAACCTTGTTCTATAACTAGAAAGTTAAAGAAGTAAACCTGGCATACCTTATGAATATCATGGCCATTATCGACTGCAAGATCATTAGAGGTTTTTCACAGTAATTTTGTAAATGTCAAATTAGTATTAACAGTATATTTAAAAAAACACAAAAAAAGCTGCTGCTTTAAATAAATAAAAGTACTGTAGTAGAATAAATACAACATAACAGGGTAGTGAGACTGAAGGGGTAGGATCTAAACAAAAAAATTGCTTCATTAAGATTTAGTTCTTTTGGTGCTTAAAGTATCCATTTGATGAAGCTTGATTTTAAATTACGTATATTGATTGACAAAATATCACTGCTTTATTTGACTGAGCAGCTATACTGGGTAAGATTCTACCAAACTTAACATGTCTGTGGCTCCAGGTTCACACAGCAGCTGGTCAGTTAACCGTACAATCTAACTTAACACAACTGCTCAGTCAGATACAAAAGTGTTATTTTCTCAGAAAAATCAATACATATATATATATATATATATATATATATAACATTAAATTATATCAAACGTAAAAACTTTGTCTGAGTCAAAATGTGATGACCGTTGTCCTTCAAATCTTGAGAGGATGATTTTTTTAATTTTTTTTTTTTTTAAAGTAAAACAAAATCCTTACTGATAACACAATTTAATACACAGAGCAAGCAGGTGTGGTAGCAAGTCAATTTTACAGTAACAAGTCCTTTTAAACAGATAAAAACACTTCCACTTTTCTTCACTTCTTGCTCAACATGTGGAAAATATCACATCACATACTACATGCAAAGCAAAAAACAAAACAAAAACAGTGTGTTCAAATATTTTAAATGAGACAAACATGTGGAACATAAGATCCTACAGTTTCTGGAAATCACAAATAAAGAATACCATTTCCTGAAAGGTTAGAACTACAGTGAATCCCATGTGTAAGTTGTATTACAGACAAACTGCACTTTAGATATAAATATTAATTTTAAAATTGTCCCAAATACACAATTTACAGTCATGACAAATTATACTCAAACATACATTATATACTCACACACCAAAATCTAAATGTTAAAACAATACCAAGCCACTAGTAAGAGTTGAACATTTATAGGAACCTTCCCATATGTGTGTGATGGTGAGGTTCCTAGCACTTGTTAGATCTGGGTATGGCAGCTTGTACTTCCCAAACCAGAGTCTCTTCTATCTGGCAGTAACTAGGTATACGTCAGGAAAGGGTACAGGGAAGCAGCACCTACTGGGTGTCCTCAAACTCATACGGTGGTGAGTCAGTATGGAAAATATGAGGACAGAAAACAGAATATAGTGTAGTATATTCTATATGTGGTGAGGTAAAATAAGAAAAATGCAACAATTTTCTGGAGCTTATATTCAGCTCCAGATATATGTGCCTGGGCGGTATGATCCCCGCCTGTGGATGTGTCGCTCAACTTGGTTCCTTGTAGATGCTATGGTAGGTCAGGGTCAAGTGTTCACTGGTATTTCCCTCCAAATTGCAGTGTCACAGATATTCACCAAATACATAAAACAGAGAACAAAATTTTTCAGTTTTTATTCTCATTTCATGTATATCTGTAACACTGCAATTTGGGGGGAAATACCCGTAAACGCTCGACACTGATGCTTTTCCACATTGTTCCTTTGTATCTTATTTTAATTTGCAGTTTATATACACTGTAAACAATACAAATTGTCAAACTGATAAAAAACAAAACATGAGACATTTAGTAAGGGTTTCACTGCCTGTTTAGAGTTTTCTTTTTACTCTGCAGACAGGATGTAAATTTAAAACAGTTTGCTCAGTACTGTCAGGAGATTAGTTGTGTGTATACAATTGGCAAGAAAGGGGGTGTGGCTAAGGAGGCAGGCTTATGGAACAGGATTCTGAAAAAAACAAAAAAAAACAAAAAAAAAAAACAACGAACTATTTTTCAAAAGCATTAAAGTGGTTTTGGTGCCAAAAGTGTCCCCTAAAACAGTATGGCTTTGCTCCATCTCTTTTTTACTATTAGCCTTTTAAAAAACTAGTTACTTTATACTTGCTAAGAATGTTATTCAACAATCTAAGAATTGTGGAGAATCAGTGGAAGATGCAAACTATGTTAGGGTAGTTGAACTGGAAAAGTTCTATTTCACAGCTCTGCGATTTTGGTCTGAAACATGCAATTCCCTTGCCAATTCTCTACAGTCCCTGGATTTGTGAAATCATCACAAACCAATTGGCATCAATATTACATATATAATCAATCACAAATCCAAATGTCTGCACTCCTGTACAAATAAACACTGTGCCCGGTGCTTGCCCGCAGAAATATACAAAAATAGGATAATGATAGAACTCCAAGGATTAATATGTAGTAAAAATAAATATTCGGTTGAAGGCTTTTATTCAGGTTGAAGGCTGGTAAAAAAAAATGTCAACGTTTCAGTTCAAGACAACTTTCTTCAGGTCCTGAAGAAAGTTCAGTGTCTTGAACTGAAACGTCATTTTTTTTTTATACTAGATAGATAGATAGATAGATAGATAGAGATAGATAGAGATAGATAGAGAGATATCTATCTATCTATCTATCTATCACTGACCGTTCTGCTTTTCAGGACCCGGTGTAATTGTCAAGAAACCATGCTTTTACCAAGCTGTCTTGGAATTGCACACTGTTGGCAGTAATTAAACTTATGCTGAGACGTTTACTACTATTTGTTAGGAATATTGTACTCTTTTTAAAGGTGAACTGTGATGGTCCCAATTTTTACATCATCTTGTAAATAAAGACAACATATACATGGACTTAATAAACACATTTTATGCAGATTAATCATCTGTCTTTCAGTTGCTCATATATTTCATACACAAGTACATGAAAGTCAAAAAAGGTTAGTGTGTGTATTTTTTTATTTTTCTCTCCGAATTTACAAACCTCTTTAGAACAAACATTACAATCTTAACAAGTTACATACCTGTAACAGAACAAAAAATGTATTTTCTACTTGCTGAATTTGCAGTCACTGTATCACAATATGATATAAAGACTGGAACCATGACATATCTTAGAAAAGTTTTTTTTAGATGAAAAAAAAAAAAAAGCCACACAAAACAATAACTAAAAGCATGGGTTGAAACAAAACAGTTTCTATAGTTTGGTTTAAAGCAGGGGTTGGATCAATTCTCTTAATTAAAGATAAAAAAAATGCCACAATAATTAAGAATTATTTTTGGTGCAAAACCAGCCTGCATTACAGTTGGAATTATATATTTTTACATGGCTGAATTCTAAAAGTCTATATTACAAAGCAATGTAATAAATAGCAGGCTAATACAAAAGCTCTTATTTACAGTTTTACAAAGGACCTACGTTCAGTGTAAATGATGTGCTTTAAAATACACAAATTTAGTAATTTTTTTTTAGACTGGTTTAAATTTAATTAGATTTTCATGGTTGCATAAAGAAAAAAAAATTTCAAGTTAACTCAAAACATTTCGGTGTAGAGTTATATAGACAAACGCATTTTCAGAGTAAGAATGACGTCTGTTAAAGTGCAGATAAAAGTATTTTGTGAATGTTCAGGTAATATACTGGATATTATTTAAAGCTTTAGTCTCTCAAGATGTTACAATGCATTCACAAGAACTGTATCTAAAATAAAACAAAAAAGATAAGTAGCTAGTTAAACATCTCCTTCCGTTCATCCTGTTCCACTAGCTTCTGGCTTCAATATTTGATAGGTTATTAAATATTCTGGGTAAGCCTGGAGGAAAAGAAAATGACAAGTTTTAGCAAGCCATTCTATTGTCAGATTTGTGGTATGGCAATATTCTTTATTTTGCAAAAAAGAAAGAAAAAAAAGGGAAAAAAAAACCTAAATTGAGCAAAACCTTTGAAAATGTACAACCTAAAATATGCACATTTCCCTTGTCAGAAACCCATCAATATAAGAATATACCATACCAAAAAAAAAAAAAAAAAAAAAAAAAACATTTAAAAAAAAAAAAAGCCAATTAGCAGACCTGATCAGTTCACAGGCAAATAATCTTATCACTAAACAGTGAAAGTAGTGTGTTAAACCAGGTTGCAGAATTACATGTTCTAAATGGGAAGAGCTTTCACTGTAACCAAAAAAAACCCCCTCAGTTTAAGTTTGAAGAGCACAGGGTTAACTGTTAAAGGACCACTATAGTCACCCAGACCACTTCAGCTCAATGAAGTGGTCTGGGTGCCAGTTTCCCCAGGTTTTAACTCTGCAGCTGTAAACATAGTTTCAGAGAAACTGCTATGTTTCACTGCAGGGTTAATCCAGCCTCTAGTGGCTGTCTCCCTGACAGTCACTAGAGGCGCTTCCCCGATGCTCAATGCGAAAATCACATTGAGCACGCAGAACGTGCATAGGAAAGCATTGAATAATGCTTTCCTATGGGTGGTTTGAATGTGCGCATGGCTCTTGCTACGCATGCGCATTCAGCTCCACCCAGAAGCCAACGTCGGAGGGGGAGGAGAGGTCACTAGTGCCAAGGGAGCCCGGCACTGGATAAAAGTGGTTGAAGGGAGTCCCTGAGGGTGGGGGAGACCTAAGGACTATATATAGTGCCAGGAAATGAGTTTGTTTGAAAGTGAGGTAATTAGGAATATAAAAAGTGAGACATTATGAGAGATGTTTTGCTAACAGTAAAGTCTCCCTTGGCACTGGGTCGAAGAACTCCTCAATCGCTGATGTCAGTCGATGGGGAGGACCTAAGTGCAGACTTTCCTGTGGGGTTTTACTTTAGGCTAGATATGCTCATGAAAAGCGTGAGGATTAGGAATCGACCGATATTGATTTTTTTTAGAGCCGATACCGATGGCCTGAAAATTCACAGATTGATATCCAATAACTTACAGATATTCTGTACATTTACCATTTTGAAAAAAACTATTTTTAAAGGTAAATGCACAAAATATACATGCCAAAGGTAGTGGATGCAGTGTGTATTTTTGTAGTGTGTATATGCTGAACGCAGAGTGTGTGTGTGTGTATATAGGCTGAACGCAGAGTGTGTGCGTGTGTGTGTATATAGGCTGAACGCAGAGTGTGTGCGTGTGTGTGTATATAGGCTGAACGCAGAGTGTGTGCGTGTGTGTGTACATAGGCTGAACGCAGAGTGTGTGCGTGTGTGTGTACATAGGCTGAACGCAGAGTGTGTGCGTGTGTGTGTGTACATAGGCTGAACGCAGAGTGTGTGCGTGTGTGTGTGTACATAGGCTGAACGCAGAGTGTGTGCGTGTGTGTGTACATAGGCTGAACGCAGAGTGTGTGCGTGTGTGTGTGTGTACATAGGCTGAACGCAGAGTGTGTGCGTGTGTGTGTATATAGGCTGAACGCAGAGTGTGTGCGTGCGTGCATGCGTGCGTATATAGGCTGAACGCAGAGTGTGTGCGTGCGTGCGTATATAGGCTGAACGCAGAGTGTGTGCGTGCATGCGTGCGTATATAGGCTGAACGCAGAGTGTGTGCGTGCATGCGTGCGTATATAGGCTGAACGCAGAGTGTGTGCGTGCATGCGTGCGTATATAGGCTGAACGCAGAGTGTGTGCGTATATAGGCTGAACGCAGAGTGTGTGCGTATATAGGCTGAACGCAGAGTGTGTGCGTATATAGGCTGAACGCAGAGTGTGTGCGTATATAGGCTGAACGCAGAGTGTGTGCGTATATAGGCTGAACGCAGAGTGTGTGCGTATATAGGCTGAACGCAGAGTGTGCGCGTATATAGGCTGAACGCAGAGTGTGCGCGTATATAGGCTGAACGCAGAGTGTGTGCGTATATAGGCTGAACGCAGAGTGTGTGCGTATATAGGCTGAACGCAGAGTGTGTGTGTATATAGGCTGAACGCAGAGTGTGTGTGTATATAGGCTGAACGCAGAGTGTGTGTGTGTATAGGCTGAGCGCAGAGTGTGTGTGTGTATATATAGGCTGAACGCAGAGTGTGTATATAGGCTGAACGCAGAGTGTGTATATAGGCTGAACGCAGAGTGTGTATATAGGCTGAACGCAGAGTGTGTATATAGGCTGAACGCAGAGTGTGTATATAGGCTGAACGTAGAGTGTGTATATAGGATGAACGCAGAGTGTGTATATAGGCTGAACGCAGAGTGTGTATATAGGCTGAACGCAGAGTGTGTATATAGGCTGAACGCAGAGTGTGTATATAGGCTGAACGCAGAGTGTGTATATAGGCTGAACTCAGAGTGTGTATATAGGCTGAACGCAGAGTGTGTATATAGGCTGAACGCAGAGTGTGCGTGTTTGTGCATTGCGTGTTTGTGCAGGTATTTTGGGAGGACATATTTTTATTTTAAATATATATTTTTTTAGTTGCCCCCCTCCCTGCTTGTTACCTGGCCAGGGAAAGGGGATATAGCATTCCCTGGTGGTCCGGTGGCATGGACTGTGCGGTGGGTGCCTGCAGCAAGCTCTTACTTACCTTCCCAGCAGCAAACTTGTGTAAATCTCGTGGCCAAAATGCCGCGCAGAGCGTTGCCATGGTATGATCTGACGGCTGCGAGACTCGCAAGATTTACACAGGGGAGCTGCTGGGAAGGTAAGAGCTTGCTGTGGGCCCTCCAGGACCACCGGGCTTGTCATGTATGTATTATCGGCAATATTGGTATCTCTATAGGCTCATAGAGATATTGCCGAAAATACTGAATATCGGCCAGACCAATAATCGGTCGATCCCTAGTGAGGATGCCCAGCATTGTTTCACGAAGTCAAACTCTGCAAAATTGCACGAAACGCCTCCACTGACCGTCTTGAAGACAGCCACCAGAGTCAGTATTAGCACTGCAATGTAAACACTGCAATTTCTCAAAAACTGCAATGTTTTACTTTGCAGTGTTAATGGAGACAGTGGCATTGCACCCAGACCACTTCAATGAGATTAAGTGGTTTGGATGCCTATATAGTGTCCCTTTCATAAAATATGCAGACAGTTAATGTGTGTGCTTAATTTAAAAGATATTTTGAAAAAAATCCAACCAACTATGAAAGACTGGCATTAAAGTAGATCTGTCCCTTTTGAAATATGTATTTTTTGTAACAGATGCCTGAAAAGGACATGTCCACTGAATGACAACCCTGAGGGTAGGGTGGAATCAAGGCAGAACCTCACTTCCCTTAGCACTATGACCTTCTTCTGTATTTAGATTATGGCAGCTTCATCTGACAAGAGCCTAGCCATTACTGTACTCTCAAACATGTGCAGTAGTACACAAACATTGGAGAATAAACAAACGTAATATGAATATTATGCCACTGCAGAGAATAAAATATATAAATGCAGCCCCTTTGAGGATTATTCAAGTAAAATGGCTGCCATGGATTTAAATCTGTCACTGATAAAATTAGATATCTGGTATGCAGATGTGGGGCTTAAAACACAACAGGTGGGAAAGATATACAAAGCTTAGTGCATGTGTACCAGTGAAGAGACAGCACACAAGTAGGCTCTGCCTTTAACAAAAGCGCCACCTAGCAGTGAAAGCTGCTTCACTGAAGAACAATCAATGCCTTTCTCAAAGAGAATAAATGAACACAATGTGTCAAAAATAGATTTGTTTTACATAAAAAGTTATTTTTAACCAAAATCTAAAATTTCTATATACTATAGAGTAAAGAATACATATATGCTATTATCATACCTGTTCTCCTCTATATATCACATATTCTGCTAAGGCAAGTCCATTTACACTGGGTCGACCAGTGACCGAGTGGTGTCCAGGAGGTGAATGTGCCATCTTCATTGCACTAAACTGCAGAAAAGATTTACCCAGCGTCACACGACAGAACAGCAGTTGCCTATAGAAAAGTAGAAACATATAATAAAAAAAAAAAAAAAAAAAAACGATTATGATAAACACAAAATTATAATCAATGGTGTTTTTTTTAGTTTCTTTTTTTGTATGAAAAAAATAAATAATAATGCAAGAATATAATATATATTCGAACAGGATGTTGAGCCAAGGAGAAATTTTACACCATTATGGAGTCATGAAGGATTTATTTTCCCCTTTTTGCGTTATAATTTGCAATCAAATAAAAAAAAAAAAAATGTATTTGCCTTCTATTGAATCAACATCATTAAAATTGAGCATAAAAAGTTGAAATTGGTGGGTTAGAATAAAACAAAGATGCTCTTTTTTTTATTGTATAATAAAGTGGCACGGTCACCTCCCTGTATAATGAGAATTTCATAAAGATAAAATACTCATATTGGCCATGTTGGAATTTCACTGAAAATCTAACCCCACCAAAAGATAAACTGAGACAAACTAGGAACTACTTTTATAGTATTTTTCCAACGCCTGACACTTTTAGACACTGAGCGGAGCTACCGACACCTAGAAGTGTCACTCTCCCAGGCGACACTTGTGACAGGTAATTTGTGCAGTTAGTTGGCTAACCTCCACATACCTCAAAGCTGTACTCTTGTGCATGCGCGAGCGTACAGCAGTGGGGTTGGCACCCGACGACCAGAAGAGGTCCGACCGGAAGAAGATGGCGGCACCTGCGAGGTGGCAGGTACAGACAGCAGCGATGTCACAGTCGGGAGTCTTTGCAAATTATGTAAAGTCTCCAGACGGTGACAGTGCCACTATAAAGATAAATCAAATGACATCTTAACCAATTAAGACAAGGCAAAACCATGACAAATATGGCAGATGAGGGAAAAAAAATATGGTTTTATTTCTTATGTTGCATGATGAGAAAGTGTTGGTCTCTGAAGCAAATGTATGCAACTGAAATATCTAAAATTAATTGAAAATAAGAGGGCGCTTTGTGAATAATTTTCCTAATCAGGTTAGCATTCAAATGGATAGAAAATGTGTAACAATTGTATTTCTTTTCATTACCAATTCATCTCTTTGAAATGGCTATGATGGATGGGGTGCTATTGTTGCCATCATTCGGCTCACTATTTAACCATTCACTGATGGTTTAACGGTAAACTTGGGTCCCTGGCTGCGCCTCACTGCTTCTACTGTTCATGTGTGACACTCTGCCCATCACATCACCCCATTGCCGCTTTAACAAGGACATCTTGCTATGGTCTGACTAATGACAATGCCAGAGGTGGAATTACCTTTGTCAGCAGAGGGGTTAGACTCTGAATGTCAAGCGTTTGATAGTGAAATGCTGCACATACGCACTCCAGGAACCATGATCACTTCAAATTACTGAAGTGGTCATGGTGCTTGGAGTAACCCTTTAATAAATAAAAAAAAAAAAAAAAAAAAAAAAGTTAAATTATGTATATTGATATTTTTTAAACATTTCACTTTTTTATCCCGCTAGGCATCCAAGTTGTGTCTAAAACTACTAATGTCTTTAAGACACATCATTAAGTTTCAATAAATGTAAAACTTGGAGGGAAAAAAAAAAAGTGAAAATTTGATGACCGTTGTTTTTTAAGACAAAAGTCCAGTTGGAAATGACAGGAATGATTTGTTCATAATTAACAAGTAAAATACAAGACTGTACAGTGTCGTTATAAATACCTGTGACAAACATAGCACGATCGGTCTTTGTGAATTGGGCATCCAGTCCCCCCGCCAATTCCATAAACATATTGGTTACTTTTAGAAGAATTTTCAGCAAAATATATACCAGCTCCAAACATGCCACCAATATATGCGTGTCTTTCGTCAAACCCTTTGTGAATAATTGCATTAACAAATGGAGAACCTGTGAACAACAAAAAAGGTTTACATGAATTACATATAATATAGAGGAACTGAATAAAACACACTTGTTAAGAAAAAGAAATGAAAGAAAAGTCTAATGGCTTTTACAGGAGTTATACAGAAAAAGCGCAAGATTTGAGAGAAGATGCACGGCTCTATAAATCAATTATACAAGTCTCTAACAACTGTGAAGTGAGAGTACAATAATCTACTTGTACTATTTGAATCTGTTACTATGCAAGTATTATAAACATCCCTGATAAGCAAAGCATCAAAAAAGCCATTATCAGTTGCCTACCATGAAACAGCATTCGTTCGTTGGAATGATTGTGATTTTCCTCTGTAACCTCTTTCCTCCGGTGAGTGTATCTTTCCCAAAGCTTTTTATTGCACACTTTCTGAATCTATACATTGTCAAGAAGAAAAAAAAAAAAACAGTGATGTATGTATTTTTTCCTGCTGTGACTGAAAATGATTTCTATACAAACAATGCATGTGGTTTGGTAAAATTGCTTTGTACTGATTAACTGTACCTTTAATATGTTGTATCTGTTGAAGACACCACCTGCATGCCCACCATCTCTGTGTTCCCTTAAAGTGCTCTGCATCTAAGCAATAAAAATCAAAATATAAAAAAAATGTAATAAAAAAAAGCATACAATATCTAAATACACTGGAGAGCCTTCACTGAGCTTTGTCATATTTCAAATATGAAATTGGCTAGAGGCTACATGGATTAACTCTTAAAGGAACGTTGAGCATTATAACAAACTACGCCCCTTTGATCGTTCACATCCGCAAAAAAAAAAAAAACCCCACTCCATCATAATAACTTTATTGCAATGAGGTTATTATTGTGGTGCTGTGAGGTACCAGGAGCCATCTTACATTAAGGGGTTAAAGTGTTAACGCCAAACTTGCAAGGCAGCACCCAATCTACTTCTTTTCAGGAGCAGCTGAGATCTCTAGCTCCCCATTCAGAAAACTTTGTGAAAAAGATATATACCCTTTTCACTCTGTTTTATGAATGGGAAACTAGTGATAGGCGAAGAGCGTCAGCTGACACACTCAGTGCCACCAGGTCTAAGGTCAAGTAAGAAAGTAGATGGGCAGAGCAAACAGATGCCATTTTCCAAATATCGTGGTTAAATAATTCATTAATGGTTTAATATCTTATGGCAAGACTATGCACAGGACCTTCTCACACCATAACAATTTAATTACTATGAAGTTATGGCGCCCGGACTGTCTCTTTATCAATTAACTCAAGTCCAGAAGCACCCTGCTGTTTCAGCTCTGGGAAACATTTCCTTGCAAAGCGGCGATGTGATAAGCAGTGTGTTGCATGAGCAGTATAAGCATTGAGGAGCAGCACAGGTAACCGGGGACTCATGTTTACCATTAAACCATCAGTGAATGGTTAAACAGTGAACCAAATAATGGCAAGTGGACACTCCATCCACCATAGCCACTTCAAAGTAACGAATTGGTAATGAAAAGAAATAAAATTATTATTACACATTTGCCATCAATTTTAGTGCACAAATAAAAGGGAAAAGTATGCAACTTAAATATCTAAAATGCATTGAAAATAAGGGGACAAGTTTGCATTAGGTGTGAAGGTAAATGGTTTAAAATGGTTTACATGCAATTTTGTAATTTTTTTTACCTCTTCTTCCACAGAAAGAAATTCTTTGTCATCCGGTGCAAGATCAATCAGTATTGTTCCACTAGTGGATGCATTTAAAGTCAGGTAAGGATTTAAACCTAAACCACAGAGATCCAAAGTCAAAAACATACAGATGCAATGGTGACAAATTATTAAACATTTGAGAATAACTGCTAAATACAGTTTAGTTATCCATTGTTCTACCTACATTTTGAGCAATATACAGTTTTGATTTCCTAACCAACACAAATTTAAACTGTGGTTACCATGTGCATTAAAGTTGATTTTTCATTCACTACGGTAAGATGAACAGAAGACGAACACATTTTCTGTCATGGATCTAGGTACTCAGTATGGAAGAACCATTGTGAATGCCCCATATTTTATATCCTTCTCTGCTAATGCAGAGAGGAATATAGACATATACACATGATGTACAGATTACAGATTGTGTGTGCTCTCTAAAGATTTGCAATGTTATTTCTAAATGAACGAACGGTGATATGCAAAATGAATGGGGATGACGGAGGTAAGATGGGACTATCTGATAGGGTGGAATGGGAATGTAATCAGTTTGGCGTATGTGGCTGGTTTGATGGCTGAATAGCAATGTGTACGAAGGAGCATATTTGTGTGGAGTGTTAGTGTGTGCATATGAATGACAGGTGTGAGCACTCCTGCTGTGATAGATATATATATATATATATATATATACACATACACACACGAGATTGAACAAGGTGTTCAGACATGATACTGTTAAGTATCTTAAGTATCTAGAAACTGGTCCCAGTGACAATCTCAGACTGGCCATGTAAGTTTTATCTCACCAGCCATCTTTTGTTTTATTTGCCCCAAATGGCAGAGGAGTTCAAGGAGAGTACGCAAAGGATTTTGGGTGAGGTACATGGCACTTCTGTTCCAGCTCCCACTGCAAGTTGGCCATATAGAACTATCTACTAATCTATTAATCTGCTTTTTCAATTAGCAGATAAAATAGGAACCCATGTATTACACTTTTACCAGGCTTACAATGCCAAATCCTGTGCCACTAGCAATGCTTTGACAAGTTGCTCACCACTGCCAGCCTGAAGGGTCTAATTCACACTCGCCAGATAAGAATTTTTAATTGCCAGGGCTAAATCTCCACCTGCAAATGGCTACTGGATTTTTTGAGCCTGCCTTTAAGTGGTATATCAGGAGGGGAGAGAAGCACTGGCACCTTTTAGAGGTTCACCGTAGAAACCAGACTACTGCCATATTAGATTGCTAGCATATTATCCTAATTCATTCGACACAAAAATACAAAAGCATTAGAGTAGGGACAGGGCTTTTCGTGACATAAATCGTGCTCATTCTCTAAAGAGTAGTTTGCACAGAACTTTAAAAGTGCCTTGATAGTGAAAGTCTTACGCTATTTGAGTGATAAGACTGTTAAATAGCATTGAATAATATTTCTTACCTTGTTGTCCAGACATTAGCCTCTCTACACCTTTAATTATTTTATGTCTGTGCCCATATGCATTAATTCCAATTTCCTTAAATTCTTTATGGCCCATTTCAATTAAGACATCTAGCGTGATCTACAATAGGATAAAACAAGATACACAAGTAAACATTATAATGCAGTCAACTGTATAAACCAGTGTGATAGTTAAGTGCAAAGACTGTTGCTAAATTATCTGAACACATAGTTTTAGCAGTATGCATTATTGTCAGTAACTGGAGATCTATTTACCTGCTCTCTGTCAAAGATGTCAATAAGATGCTCGAGACCAAGATTCCGCAAAAACTGACTAATGCTTAAGTCAACACCTGAAACTAAGCAAATAAATACATATAAAAAAAATATTCTGTAATTTCATTTTTGTAATTGTGAAGCTACATTAAATCAAGGGAGATAATTTTAAGCAATTATTCAAGTTTTCACGAGATTAAATCTGAGTTACTGCACATGTAATCTGATTTGTGACAAATTGTCTTTGTGTTCGTTGATAAATACTACAGAAAAAAAAAATTAGAGAGATTTACACATACACACACACACACACACACAGACATAGATAACATGACTGCAAATTTGTGATTTCTGCGGGAACAGCAAATCTTATCTTATGGCTTGACTGGTGTGCAGATTTCTGTTTAATGTATTACACACACACAAACAGTGAGTAAGACATTATGTAATGTGCGAAATTCAAAAATACTGTCACTCAAATGCATTTTTAGAGAGCAATATAATAAACAAATAGAATGCTTATAATGTTTGTTAGGGTGCATTCACACCCTCACATGTGATTCTCACAAGCAGGACTCCCTCCAAAAAACCCATACCTCTGAATGGTTCTTTTCAGAAATATAATTCTACAACAAAGTTTACAAATGTAATAATATTATGTAAGCCTGAAGTGCAGATGATTAGATGCATTACCACCATTTTGGTGTAAATGGTTTATAGACATGCTTCCTTTGATAAAACAAGTGGTCATTCTTTTAAAGTTTAGCAGCTCTTCATATACATCCTCTAATTTATATACAATATGATTTGGGTGCCTGTATGACACCAGTTATAATACAAAATTAAAATGCTCCAGTTAAATACAGCAATTACCTTCTTCCCTTTTCTCGAAACCAACAGCCCCTTCAGCTCCTTCACTGCTAACAGATGAGGTTTCTGAAAAGCTACCTGCCAAGTTATCCATACTACTAGCAGCAGATAAACTAGGAGGACTGGAGGGCACAGAAGATAGGACAGTTGTGGCTGTGGCAGTGGGCTGTGACAAACTGATAACCTGTTGTTTATACAATGCTGGTAGTGCAGTAGGGGGCATGGCAGCAGTTAATAGGGCACGGACATCATCAGCCTGATAAAAAGACAAAAGAAAATAATTCACACATTTTACAAAAAACAAAACATTGGTTTTATGCACAAAAGTATATTTTGTGTGATTTGGATACACAAAAAAAGAAAACAACTTTTTTTATTTTGTCTTGCACTAAAACAAAATCGACAATCTGTAGGAACAAAATCAAAGTGCTTAAATAGCATAATGCATTAGCAAAAAAAAAATAAGCATCTCAAAAGCAAAAAACAAACAAAAACATAAAAAACAAAACAAAAAAAAACACACCCAAGATCCCAAGATTGCACACAATCGCAGGCACAGAACAAAAAAGCTGTGTCTCTTAGACAGGGCATATCTCCATTCGAAGGATGGTTTAGAGCACTTGTATTACAGCATTACACGGTTGAGAAGCAATTCAGTAACTCTGCAATACGAGTCTGGCTGAGGGTAATAGGACAGAACAACTGGAACGCTGCAACCTTTAGACTATAACTGGCCATATACTAAATTAAACGTTTAGTTTGGAGATACATTTTTAATTCCAGAATCAATCTTTAGCAAATGTCTTGTTATTGTGACTGCCCTGATTTGGCATTTGATCCTTTCCAAATGGATGGTGTCTAGATGCAAACAATGTTCTCATGTTTAGATGAATGTTTTTCTTTGTTTCTTTTTTTATTAAAGCCACTGTATTTACTTACTGTAACCAAATCTAATGCGGTCTGCCCCTCTTGATTTTTCAGTGCAGGATCTGCTCCATGGGCCAGCAACAAAGCACAAAGCTGTGTTCTTCCTTTCTGAGCTGCTTCATGCAGGGGTGTAAAAGCCCATTTATCAATGGCATTCACACATGCATTGAATTTAATGAGCAAAGCTGCCACATCCACATGCTGCAAAAATAAATTATAAACTTGCTGGTTATTTTAATAAACCTCAAAAGAGTAGCACAAAAGAGCCAAGAATTTTCTCCAAAAATGGCAGGTTGAGGTAAGTTTTGTGTGATTACTTAAAGGACCACTATCGGCACCCAGACCACTTCAGCTCAATGAAGTAGTCTGGGTGCCACCTATTCAGAGAAACTGCTATGTTCACATTAGGGTTAATCCAGCCCCTAGTGGCTGTCTCATTGACAGCCGCTAGAGGCGCTTCTCAATGTGAAAATCACATTGAGAAGATGCGGATGTCCATAGGAAAGCATTGAGAAATATGGACTTATTAAATGCGCATGCGGCTCTTGCCGTGCATGCGCATTCAGCCCTGACGTCGGAAGAGGGAGGAGATTTCTCCAGCGCCGAGGGAGCCTGGTGCTGGAGAAAGGTAAGTGATTAACCCCTTCCTCCCCCTTCAGCCCGGCGGGAGTGGGACCCAGAGGGTGGAGGGAACCTAAACACCCTGTAGTGCCAGGAAAATTAGTTTGTTTTCCTGGCACTATAGTGGTCCTTTAACAAAACCAAATCCCTAATGGCTAGTGGTGGGTGGAAACTGAGCCATGTATGCATATTCCTCACCCAAACCATTAACAGTACTGTATATTACACATGAGCTTAAAGAAATACAGTGGATACATGTGTCAAGATTGGTATAACCCAACACAGAGGAATTAAGCCACATAAGACAAGAAGAACAGTAGACAAAAAGTACATATTAACCAGACCTAAGAGTGGCTGGGCTTTACATGCAGAATACAAGAAATAGGATTAAGAAAAGTCAAGGACAATAGAGGTATATCCATAAAGTAGCCAAAGTTGGGGATACAGAAAACAGAATAGCGGAGACAAAACAAGAACAAAAAACAACAACTCAGCAATCAGAGAATAAACAAAACAAAAACGCACTCTCTTGGATAACAAGAATGCAAACAACGACAAGCCAAGGATAAAATCAAGAGGTATGGTTTATATAGGCAGGAGTATTCTGTAATTGGTCAATTTCATGTGATTGACGACAAAACCTGCACACTGTCGATTACATAATCATGTTCGAACAACTCACACCATAAAATGAGGTGGCAGCGTTTTGTGTCTGGGACTGCAGGACAGAGAACCAAGCAGGCAGGACAATAATACCATAGGAATCCTGACAACATCCAACATAAACCACTCTCTTAATATTGATTACAGCAATTACTCTCTGCTAAG
Organism: Pelobates fuscus; assembly: GCF_036172605.1. Classification (NCBI taxonomy): domain Eukaryota; kingdom Metazoa; phylum Chordata; class Amphibia; order Anura; family Pelobatidae; genus Pelobates; species Pelobates fuscus. The sequence goes on along the minus strand of NC_086326.1, from coordinate 69,712,954 downwards.
CAAACAATCTACCAAACTATTTTCTAACAAGTAGTACCTTTGTTAATTATAGCAAAGGTAGGAATACAGTTCTAACAAGAAATACGAAAAATAAAACAAAGCACTTACTCCATACGATGCTGCATTGTGTAACGGAATGAGGCCCCCTTTATCTTGTGCATTTACATCTGCCCCATTTTGTAAGAGGTATTCTGCAACTTCCAAATTATTGTAGCCAGCTATAAAAAAAAAATACATAAACACCTTTCTTTTAAATGGTAAGCTTAAGACAGACATTTAAGAGTTGTAACCAAGAACATATCTGAGCATGGAAAATATGACTGAAATGCCTCTGGTTCCATGTAAGAATACAAATGGATCCCTTGGTTTTTTTATTCTATGAACACATTTGGTTTTGTGAGAGAGGCACTTTAATAGCAGGATGCCTCAAGAGTCACTGTTAAGTGATACTTTACAGAGAGATTTCTGCACATTCTGCTTAAGGCTATGGGTTGTACTATTAAACAAAACAATTTCTATTTTATTTCCTTCTCAATTTCTTTAATCTGAAAAGTTTACACATTATAGCCTGTCATACAATTTAAAACAATGAGACCCTATAATGCATTGTCTGGTTATGACATGATTTGCTTCAATGATCACTAGAGAGAGTCTCCTTACAAAACTTAAGTAAATAGCAATAAAAATGTAAAGGCTCGTAAACTGGGCCAGTGCTAAAACAACTATGCTATTCCTAAAGTCATCTGGACAGTGCCGGTTTTGTAGACAGACTACAAATTGAAAAAAATCAGTTTTAGTATAGTCCCACATCAGAGGGGATCAATTAATATTTGGCCAGGCCATCGTCATTTTGGTCACAAATGTAATAAAAACTAACCTGCTAAATGCAATGGTGCAGAATGCCTGCCTTGTGTATCTCTACAATTTACATTTTCTGTGGTACACAGTTTCTTTACGCGAGCAAGACAGCCCTTTTTAGCAGCATCAAGCAAAGAAGCATCTCCACGGAGAAGGTCTTGGATATCAGTATCTCCATCCTTTACCAAGTCCAAAGGGGTATTTCCGTCACGATTTTTCTTTGTTGAATCTGCTCCATGCTATTGATGACAGTATACAACTCAGAAATTACTGGGAAACTGTGGTGACCATCAACAAATGGTCCATGAATTAGTCAGATGCTTATAATTAAATGAGTATTTTGTTGATCTGTTATCTAGCAATTAATCAAATACTAAGAATCTGCAACTTCTTAACAAAAAAATAACAGACCTTCCACATTTCTATATAAACCTACAGTTAATTTATTACTCTACAAAAAGTGTATCCTTAAACACAATCTTAAACAAAGAAAAAAAATTAAAGGTCCTTAGTATTAAAATAAATCAGGTTATTTGTTTAACCATCAAAGTGAAAGGGCAACATTTTGGCACGTATGTCTTTCTCAAGCCATAAACAGCAGTAAATAAGGGAGAATCTCAGGTGAAAATCCAAAACAACCAACCAATCACATCAATTTAACATTGCATACCTGCATTTATTGCTGATTGCAGAGGACCTTTATTGTTTATTACTTTGGATCCAGGTGAACAGCATCAGCAAAGTTAGGTATTTACTTTGAGTTCATGCCACACTATTTACTATTAACTTAATTGTCTGTTTGTCAATGAAAATTGTTGAGTAAAATATGCAACTTGCATACAATTGTGTAAAAACATGTAAACATAGTTTTAGCATAAATGTTACAATTTCATGTGGCTTGGTACAGTGTTCATTTTGTCGACTAATGATTTAAATCAGATTTTAGTCAACTTTTTTGTATAAAAGTAGACTAAAAACAATTCAGATGACTAAAATACAACAAACTAAAATGGCTTTTTAGTCAAATGACTGACTAAAACGAAATTGAAATTTGTTGCCAAAATTAACACTGGCTTGGTAGTATTGCAAATTATGAATGTTTAATTTATTGATTCTATTTGTGTTGAGATCACCGCAATGTCTATAGTCTAAAGTGGCATGACAACCTTACCTGCAAGAGAAGCTTGCATATCTCATATTTCCCTTTTGCTGCTGCCTCATGTAAAGGTGTGAATTTCCATAAATCTGCTACGTTGATAACGGCTCCATGTTTCACCAGCAATTCTGTGACTTCATAGTGACCATACGAGCAAGCGTTGTGCAAAGGAACCAAGCCACTGAAATAAAAGCAAAACGTGCATAAAACATCTGCATTGGCACAGTTTACATTTTTTTTTAAAGTCTATTACTGAACATAAGTGGCAGAGTTTGTAGTATTGTGTGTACAATGAACACAAAGCCAAACTTCATCTCCATTTCTGCTTGAAAATTAGTGCAGCCAAACACTGCCATTGGTGAAGTCAATAGTAATGATGACTTTTGTCAGATATACCACTTCTCATAAAGCAGTATTTTGGGGGGGGTGGGGGGAATGGAGATCAAGTGCCCCCAAGTTCTTCTCTGTGAAAATAATTTACAGCAATAAGCCTTTAAATAGCATTTGTTTTATTTTTAGACATGTTTATATTCTAAGTCTGTGCTGTGATGTCACATAATGCATCAGGGCAGCCACTAAAAAATTAAGAATTTTAGAAATAAGGAGATAGTGAAAAAGAGGCAGGTTTAAGAACTGAATATTAACCCCTTAACGCCGTTACGGCGTTCTATGCCGTTGCGGCTTTAAAGGGCTTTAAACTTGCAGCCCAGGAGGTCCGGCGGTACTCACCTCCACCGCGATCCTCTTCTGGGAGGCTGCCTCAGAGCCCAGGCAGCCCCCCCACGGCAAATCAGGCCCCCGGGGGCCATGTGATCGCTCTCAAAGAGCGATCACATGGCCCCCTATAGCTGGCTGTGGATCTGCCAGCAGGGGGGGCTGTCTGAAATATCAGACAGTCCCCCTGCTGGTGGGAAGAATTAAAAAAAATAATTAGACATGTGTAAAATTAAAATAAATGCATTTTTATATATATATAATATATGTATATATACATATTATATATATGTAACGTCATGCGTAATGTATTTTAATAGTAATAGTATATATATTAGTATTAAAATACACTTAGAGTGACGTTACATATATAATACATATAATTACAATAATAAATAAATAAAATTATTAAATAAATAAATAAAATATTGAAACAAAATTTAAAATAAATTATATATTCATATGTAATTTTATTCTAACTGTATTTTGTTATTAAAAAATATATATTGGTAACAAAATACACTTAGAATGACATTCTATATATATATCTATCTATATATAAAATACAAATAACCGCAAATATATATAGAGAGATAAATACATATAATTACATAATAGATTACATTAGTATACACGTAGAATTTAAATACCTATAAATGCATATATATTAAAATTCTACGTGTATATTTAAGTAATCTTTTAACATAATTATGTCATTTGATTAATTAAAATTTGATTGACATGCCTGACAACACAGGGAGAAAGTGCAGAGAATTTAATTCGCAAGCACTATATTTGACCCTGTAACTCTCCAAGACATCATAAAACCTGTACATAGGGGGTACTGTTTTACTCAGGAGACTTCGCTGAACTCAAATATTACTGTTTAAAACTGGTAAATTATATTACAACGATGATATTTTAAGTAAAAGTTTTTTGCATTTTTTACAAACAAACTGCACTTTTATGGACTATATTATTGTTGTAATATGTTTTACTGTTTTAAAACACTAATATTTGTGTTTAGTGAAGTCTCCCGAGAATAACAGTACCAGGTTTTATGGTGTTTTGGAAAGTTAGAGAGTCACATACAAGGCTTGCATTTCATTTTTTTCACATTGAAATTTGCCAAATTAGTTATGTTGCCTTTGAGACCGTATGGTAGCCCAGGAATAAGAATTACCACCATGATGGCATACCATTTGCAAAAGTAGACAACCCAAGGTATTGCAAATGGGGTATGTCCAGTCATTTTTAGTAGCCACTTAGTCACAAACACTGGCCAAATATTAGTTTTTTGCTTTTTTTCACACAAAAACAAATATGAACGCTAACTTTGGCCAGTGTTTGTGACTAAGTGGCTACTAACAAAGACTAAACATACCCCACGTTCAATACCTTGGGTTGTCTACTTTTTCACATGGTATGCCATTATGGGGGTAATTCTCATTCCTGGGCTACCACACCGTCTCAAAGGTAACATTACTAATCTGGCAAATTTCAATTTAAAAATGGAACGTTCTATATTTGACCCTGTAACTTTCCAAAACACCATAAAACCTGTTAATGGGGGGTACTGTTGTACTCGTGAGACATCGCTGATTACAAATATGTGCATTTTTGTGCAGTATTATGACATTTACAGCTAAAATGTGAGGCGGAACTACAAATTTTTTCAAAAATGTAACATTTCTCACAGTTTTTTAAATTTTATTCATAATAAATTAGGTTTCATATATAAATATTTGATATGGAATGAAAGCCCTGTTTCTCCTGAACAAAATGATATATAATAAGTGTGGGTGCATTTAATATGAAAGATGGGAACTACGGGTGAACAGACATATAGCGCAAATACCAGTTTTTGTTTACGTTTTGTTTTGATCAGAACGTGCACTATTGACTCCGTCCTGAAGGGGTTAAGGCAGAAAGCTACAAAACAAATAACTTTCAAAAAAAAATTGGGCTCCTGCTTGGAGTGTAAAATGGAAGAAAATGCTTACCCTTTATCCTTTGCATGAACATCAGCTCCTTGCTGTAGCAAATATTCCACTACAGCCACCCTATTGTAGCCAGCGGCAAAGTGCAGAGGTGTAGAATGGCGACCCTCTATATCTCGACAGTTAACAGTTTGCGGAGTGCACAATTTCTGTTAAAGATACCAGAAATGTTTTTTGTAAAACACACACATTGTTTTAGTAAACACTAATCCACAAGAGGAATATAGTCCAGCCTATGATTTGCAGTGTAAGCCCATTTTTTTTGGTAAATATTAACGGTGATCATTATAAGAGGCATATAAAAGCAGTAATGATTAAACATGCCACTTTAGAATCTTGACTACCCAGTTTAATAATCTTTAATCTCACAACCTTAATTTCTCCAACGTTACATTTTCATAGATAAAAAGTTGTCATGGAGCTGTGTGAGTATTTTCATTGTTCTGTGAGAATATACGTGTACAGACACGGATTGTATTATCCAGATATGAAACAACGGGTTGTGCAAATGCATTATCAAATCTAAGAGGGTTTACGCTAGATGCAATAATTTATGTAAAATAAACTGATCCACATGCAGTTTTAGATAATTACTGTGCTTGAAAACTACCTACCACGACTGTATCTAGGTCTCCAGCTTTTGCAGCTTCCAACAGCTGGCGATCAGCATCTGTGTTACTGAATGGTGTGCCCTCTGTCAGGAATAAAAAAAAATGGCATCAATGAAATGGACAGACCCATTTTATACTTTGGCTACATAGCAATATCACTGGTTTTATAATGGGTTTAAGTGTGAGAAATAAAATGGTGTACCCTGAAGTAGCTGTTGCACACTCTCATTCCCCATCTGAAGAGCAGTAAAACCCTGAAGTGACACTGTTGCTGGGTCGCAGCCAGAGTTCAGCAGGAGCCGGCATGTCTGTAAATGGCCGCAATGTGCTGCCCGATGGAGACATGTCTGGCCTAAGTTATCCAAAGCATTGACCTAGTAAAATCAAGACAAAATAAAAATTTAATTTACTGAATGACCGATTTGATTTCTTGAAGAAAGGGATAGGAAAATACTTTTGAAAATGTTAGGTCTTGGTCACATGTACATCTAGGGAATGGAATTCAAAAGGAAACGGACTATTAACATTGCTAACTAGAAAAGCAGATGCACTGTATCAAGCAGAAAGGCATTTACATGTGTCAGACAGTAATGTCACAGTTTAAGATTAAAGTTTGAAGAGCACAACAATATGTTTTCCAGTATTTAAAAGAAATTATAGACTGCCTACTTCTCCTTACACTACCCCAGTATGTATTATAAAGACCTTCGCAGAGAGAATCGCAGAGAGTTTGTTATTTTTTGCACTTCTGATCATGGTTGTATTCTACAAGCAGTCATCCTGCTTAGGTGTCGTTTTTTGATCATTTTATATTTCTTTGTTATGATTTACCAGAAATAAGCCTTCATAGGGCATATTTTTTCCACTTTGACTTCGGTTTAGTGGTCACTGCAAACACTACCTTGGCTTCATGTTTCACCAGCACTTCTACAACGTCATTATGAGCTTTATCCGAAGCAACGTGAAGCGGTGTCAAAAAGCTGCTTTGGGCAAGGATGAAGAGAAAACGAATTAACAACTCAAATACATTTTAAAAGAACAGAGGAAATGCAGTTTGAATTTTTTAAAGACTTACTCTTTGGTCTTTTCGTTGACATTTGCTCCTTTTCTCATAAGTAATTCACAAACTTGTTTCCTCTTTGGATATGGTGATGCAGCAGCACAATGCTAAACAGAGATTAAAAAACCACAAAATAAAATTAAACTTTGGTGGGGAAATGACTCAACCCTTACTTTTATAAACAAACCACATACAAGGAGCTGTTTGGAACAAGAAAAACATACCAACAGAAAAGCTATAGACGCCAAAGAAATTCCATCACTGCCTGATTTTTGTGAGAAGGCTCACGATAAGTATAGTTTCCCTTAGAATCCTGAGATACTGGGGAAAAAGGTCAGACAAATGACCCATAAATAGTTTCAAAAAAAAATAAAAAAATCTGGCCTTTATATGTTCAACGAATAAATTTCTTTTCAAGGCTAGGAAGATTGTGCGTAATCATCTCATGAAAAAAAAGAAAAAAAAAAGAAACCTATCTTTTCCATGGAAAGTATTAATGTAGTAGCAACATAAACAGATATTGAGGGAAAGGAATTGCAAAACTCCCAAACATTTCTCTTCTAGTGAGATAAAGCAGATCAAGGGGATTTCCCATCGACTTTCCCACACCTAGATCCTTACTGCAAGGTCCACACCTATAGTGATTTATCGATGGCATTAGGTTGCACAACAAGAAAAAGTTGGAAAAATATCTTCTAGTCAGATATGCTTTCCTAATCTGGTCTAAAATTTGAAATGCACATAGATTTCACTTTGCATTCCTTACAATTTTCATAAACCTGATAGCGTTTAACTGTATACTTGACTGTAACAGTCCTTGTAGTAGAAATGAGTGCCCTCCTTCACCCCACACCGTTACTACTCTTCTCTCCACAGAGTAACGGAAAAATGCCTTGCTTATAAATGGTTCTAATAAACTGTGTGGACTTCACCCCCTTGTATGCCTGACTGTGGGATATACACTACATTCTCACTGAAAATAGATTAGGAAACTGCAATCACTTCCTGGTCTCTGCAGACCCCAGAGAACTGAAGCATATAATGGAACGAAAAACTTACTAATGCATTTTTAAAAATGACAAGTTCTTGGCCTAAACCCAGTAATACAGTATGACAGACTTTTCAAACCAATTGCTGTCAAATGGACAGAATCCAGATGTACAACCAAAGTCAGAATGTTTGCAACATATGCAATCACTGTAAACATCCAGAGAAACTACATATTTTTAGGAAATATTTTAAGTTCTTACCAGAGCTGTCTCATTGGTTTGAGGATGCTTGAAATTCACCATCTCCAAAGAGAGGTGTTTTTTAATGCGGGCTAAATCTGCTTCTCTTGCAGCCTGCAGCAATGAATGACCTTTAAATTCATCTGTATAGGGAAAGTATAAATAAAATGGGTCAAGAATCTAAAATATGAAGATTTCGATTTACAACCCACCTAAAACTTGGACAACAAGGGAAAGAAGAAGAAAAAACATTTCTAGTAAAGGGAACAGAAACATATTGATGGCTTGAAAGGTCATTAAAAGGTTCATGTTCCAGATAGCATTGCAAATGAAAGCTAAACAAGATAACCACTAAAGCTTAGGGTAGTGCTGGGAACAATTGTTATCAGTCAGAGCTAAATGGTAGATTAATCATTTAAAGCTTTAGTGGTATGGTAGTCAGAATTTATACATAGTTCAGAGACCATGGCATTCTGTATGTTTAGGACAAGTAGATTTTTTTTTTTTTTTTTTTTATTTCCACACCCCTGATATGTAGTTTATTTTAGGGGCCTCTGTACATATACCCATTTATGAGTTTTATAGCAGAGTATACTATAGTATGAAAGACACAGCTAGGGCTGATTTACATAACTTTTAGATTTATTTTTTTGTCAATAAAGTTGGGCCGCTGCTGGTGTAGTGGATTTTGCCAATAATTTCTCAGTGCTGCCCCTGGTTGTTTTTCAATAAAAACCAAAAAAAAAAAAAAAAAAACAGTGCTCAGTGCTCTCAGCCAGTCACTACCAGGAATAAATGAATGGTTTCTTATACCCTTAATTATAAAGGCAAAGGCTTGTATTAATAGGTCTACATTACTGGACATATACAACTAATTCAGCAATTAAAGTTTTCCAACTCACATGACAAACGTTCCTTTAGCTGGGGAGTTGGGGCCAAATCAATTGCATTCTTGTTATGGCAGTTAGGCATGTTGGGATCTGCACCATAACTTAATAACAGAGAGCACACTTCCACTCTGTTCTTAGACGCAGCTTCGTGCAAAGGAGTAAATTGCCACAGGTCCATTGCGTTCACACAGGCCCCGTGCTGAGAAGTAAATGTATTACAGATCCAAAAAGAATTATCACAAAATGAACAGGGTCTTAAACACCTTGCAAAAGCTAGCATTCAGCCCCTGAATGAAGCACTGCTAAACACAAAACGACACTTCTACTCACATGGAGCCAATTTATTTTGTTAACCAATGCAGCACATTTGTAAAATCCATAGACAAGATGGAAAATGTATTTAGATTTAGCAACGCAAGATTCCACATTAACATATAAATCTGTGTAGCGTGTACATGTAAACATACGTATTCAGAAACCATATTTATCTACTTTTAAGAAAATAATTTTCAATTAGCCAGCTATACAGACTGATGCATTACACGGCAAAACACTTAAAAAAAAAAAAAAAAAAAAAAGATATATATATATATATATATATAAACGAATTGGGAAAATCTTAATACAAACCTTTACCAGTAGTTCAGTTACTTCATAATGGCCATATGAACAAGCATTGTGAAGGGGCACCAGATCTCTACCAAAAAAAAATAAAGAAAGAAAAATGAAGTTACAACCAGACCAAATAACTTTAGCTGGCAGAAATGTTCAAAATTCACTTCTCATTTTTATCACACTAGTCTTGTGCATGAACAGGTTATTCCAGGAGCCTAAATTACCCATATCCAAATTTAGCTACAAAGTTACATTTGTCAATATTTAGCAGAGCAAATTGGATCCGGAGACCGAAGAGTAATGGCTTCAGTGAGATGTATAGGAGGATTAGCTAAACTTTCTGACAGTTTGCTGAGGGGGATTTGGGAGTGAAAAGTTAGCCCTGGTGAGTAGAAATTACCCCCTGGAGGATATAGTAAGTAACTTTTAAGGCCTGTCTAGTAATTATATACTTCAAATTATACACACTGACTCAGGTATAATCTGAATATATTAAACATTAAGTATAATATAAAGCAAGAAACTAGTTATAAAGATATACTGTAACAGGGATAGGCAACCTTCGGCACTCCAGATGTTGTGAACTACATCCCCCATAATGCTCTTACACACAATGTTGGCAAAGCATCATGGGAGGTGTAGTCCAAAACATCTGCAGTGCCGAAGGTTGCGTATGCCTGCACTATAGTTTAAAGTCTTTCCTTAGGTGTAATATAAATGCAATTAATTTATACTTGGGGGAAAAAAAACAAGCAAAAAATAAAACAAATACTTACCCTTTATCTTTCGCATGCACATCAGCTCCATGTTGAAGTAACAACTGAACAATTTTGACGCGGTTATAGCCTGCTGCTAAATGAAGTGGGGTAGACTGTAGAGAAAAGGAACATTTTAGTCAATATATTGTTTTGGAAATATTAAGGAGAAGAATGTGCTTGAAGAAGCGCTTTAAGCTTAGAGTTTTTCTTTTTTTGTTTTAGATTAAGAGTATATCATTATGAAATTAAGTAAACTGCAATAAAACCACTCACAACTTACCTTTGAACCAGTACAAGGACAGTCTCCTATCATCAGTTGTAATCTAGGTCCAAATCAATGCTTTTCTCATATACATATGTACTGCAATTGCAGCGCTCTGCCAATTTGATGCTTCTCATAGAGAAGCACTAAATACAAAGCTTCTCTGTGAGATGCATTTACTGTGCTTGGCTACATTATATGCTGTGCATGATGATGTAACATGCAAAAGACCGTTGATTTTCTAAGGTCTTCACGAGGAAGTGTCTCTAGCGGCTGTCAGACAGCCGCAAGAGGTATATTCTAAGGCAGATGTAAATGTTGCAGTTTCTCCAAAACAACAACAACAACGTCTTACACTGCCAGAGAAAAGGGACAAGCTCTAAGGCACCAAAATCACTTCAATAAGATGAAGAGGGTTTGATGCTTAGAACATCCCTTTAATTAAAGTTTTGCAACTCTAGTCCTCATGAACTTGCTACAGCACTTATTTTCAAAACATCCTGGATAAAGCAATAATAAATTATTTGCACTCTTAGTGTTTGGATTCACCTTAGCTGGAGATCCCTGAGGACTGGAGCTGAAAACTGCTGTCCCATCCTGCTAAACCGGAATGAAGTGGGGAAACAAAAAACAAAACGTGACTAATTGCATATACTTAACACAAATAATCCCTAGATTGCACAACAACAAAGGTTTAAAAAACTGGTGACACTGGAAAGATATCCATTACCTTTCTCCCGTCACTGGCATGAGAGTTGACGTTTAGGGGTGTTAGAAGAGCCATCATTTTTTCTTCATTGCCACTCCTATAAAAAGAAGTGCAAAATATCTCAGAAAAGCCAAAAAGTGAAAATAATCCATCATAAATATGTAATTAGCAAAGCAATTATTGTTCTAAAATGTTTATTTTACCTTTATGAAGAGAGAGAGAGAGAAAAGAAATTCATGTCTGAGAAAGACAAAAAAGTAAAAAAACATACCTAGCACTTTCCAGCAGCTCATCTTTCTTGTACTCTCCTGCAAAAGAAAAAAAAGAAACAAGACATACAATTTAGGACAGTGTTCATTGTAACATAAAAAAATGTACACTAGAAATTCAACTATTTTTTTAATGTTTCATTATCTTATAGAAACAAAAACATCTGCCATAAAGGGGCTGATTTCTAAGTTTCTGTGCAGCTAAAATCAATTTTAGCATTTTTTTTTGTACACATTTGTTTCACCACAATTTAAAACATATTATACATGAGAGCAAAAGGAAAATCTTGTGACCTTTTTAAAATAACTACGAAATCAGGCATACACAGAATACACATCATTACATTGTTAAATAGCCAAGTGTCTCTCTCACACTACAATAGGCCACATCAATTCTCCACAACAATGCAATGACTCTAGATTTGTACTCTGCTACATGCTCTGAGAACAACTGTACTCCTATGTACACCATTAGCCAGGTTTGTGGGTAGTTCTAAGGCCAAATTGCAGACTTGTCCTGATTTTAATTGACTGATTTGCTGGGCCCATGACACTTCAAGTGAGGAAACATCTGAAATTACTTCACTGTTGTCCACCATTGCATAAGCACACTCTGCAGTCTATTTAACAGGTGGTATTTTGAGTCTTTTTATTAAGCCATGTAACCACAAATTTCTGTCAGTTTGCTGGATTTCTCTTAAAACCGTGGAAAGGAGGAAAGTGGGAAGAGCAAGCATTAGGCATCTCTGTCACTGTCAACTGTACGTCATATACCATGCCCACCCACAAAGGAAGTACCTGTGTAGGAGATTAAAATGGCCTGCATTTAACTGAAAGTGCACCGCAAGCGCATTTAAACAGACTCTCACAATGCACTTTCCCTCAGTTCTACAGACAGTTTGGATGAGAACGGGTGATTGGACACAGGCAAAAAATAGTGTACCATATACACAGACCGTATGACAAGTATTTTTAAAATTTTCAAATACATTGCATTTTTACTGCAAATTTCATTACGAGCCTAGCTTAAACCTCCAAATCTGTAATAATTTTAATCCCCTGAGTATTTCACTTCTTAACACATATACCTTAGCTATATTTGTGGGAAGCAAGGGCCTAACTGGGACAGGTCTTTAACTTGCATTACACTGACTGTATCTATATCACTACAATGAACCGTGTTAAGTTTTCTATTAAATGCATGTTATTATAGATATGTAATTTTCATACATGTCTTTGAAAGCATGTGCCGTAAAATGTATTTCAGCGCTTAAAGTATTTATTTAAAAAAAGACAGTAAGCAACTATAAAATATAAGTTTCTTGCTTTTCATAAAAAACGGGTTTATTCTAAACATAACGTAACCAAAAAGTAACTATTTGAAAGGAGCACTCTAAACTAAAATGCTTCTTTTATGCGTTTTATAGCTTTTGGCATAAGTATCAGTATTTTGCATTGCATGCTTTTGTACAGTTTGAGAAACAAATGCTCAGTATTGTGCATCTTAATCCAAATTCCCATGTCCAACTTTTGTCATTTTTAAACTTTTTGTTTAGCCTGGTTAGTCTACTGAAGTACATGATTACGAGAACACACTATTAGAACATGAAACAAACATAATACTATGTGTCTGTCCTATTTATTTTTATAGTCTCCTCCACTATAAAAAGAGTTAACTTCTGTTTGGCACTGAGACCGAGGCACTGGGTTTTTATATCCACAGGACAGCTTCACTGCCCCAAAGCACTGTCAGAGTCTGAGTGACAAATTCTATGAATCTTCAAACCTTAACTGCTATGTGTAGGCTACATACAGTCATGTTTCAAATATCTGCAAAGAGAGTGTTCTAAACAGCTACGGTCCAGTTTACACGTGAACCCCTGCAGTGTCGGGGTTAACGGTCTGACATTCTACAACACATCCAGCAATATGTCCAACAGTTCAGAGACCAGGACAAAAACAAAAGGCTCCCGACTGGCAGAGCCAATTCCTAATGTGGGCTAAAGATTTTCAGCAAAAGCAGGAACTTTTAAGTCAATTACTTTTTTACATTTTTTATTTATTTATAGAACGTCCCATTGTGCATCTGGTAAAAAGAGAATAGTATCTGGGTCCATTGTAACAAATTTATACAGGTACGCTGTACCCAGCAATGTAAATTCCAAAAACTATGTCCGATTCTGTACCACAAAATTATAAATAAATAAAATGAATAGTCAGACATAATTGCGCTAACAGAAGGAAAGCAGATACTTCAGCAATTGGGAATAAGCTTATCAGCACCTATAGACCTATGGTAGAACTATATTATTACAGAGACAGAGCACAGTATTTGATGCTTCTACCAAAAAGCTATTTTTTTTCCAAACAAAATAAAAGTTATGGTTTAAACATTTCCCATTTGTGTAGTATTGCACTATGAGAAGTGGAATTAGGAATGGATGTGATGGGCATTTCTTTCCAATTTATGACATTTTATTTATTTTAATCGCACAAATGGCATAAGAGCAGCATGACTTCTGTAAATACCTAAAGTACACTATTCATTTACAATCTGTGAACAAAACCATTACCTGTCAAGACAGCTTTTGCTGATGGGTCAGATAAATCCAAAGCGGTTCTGCTGTCTGTGTTACGTATAGTAGGATCAGCACCATGCTGTAGTAGTACTGCAAAGACAGAAATATTTAATTAGCCAACATTCTAGACATGACAAATAAGATATTATATTTCTATAATAAGGATAAATGCAAGTAAACCCCAAGGATAAAAGGTCTTGGTACAATATTCTGGACATTTACAAATTGTAAATAGTTTCTCTATTCAAACATTTGGTGTAAACAGTGAATTTGGGGAATTACAAAATACACAGTAAGTGCCAGGAATTCAACCTTTTATCTCACTCATACAAAAACTGAATTCTTACAACCGACTTAAATAAATAAATAAATAAATAAATAGAGATACTTGGGGGGCGGGGCCTGACCTCTGAGACTGTCAGCTAAGGAAGCAGATCAGGGGCAGAGCCAGCAGCAGCAGACTGGAATAAAGGTAAAAAGTTACTACATTTAAAAGGCAAGGGATGCTGGATTGTGTTTTTGACCCTATAGGGTCAGAAATACAAGTTACAAATACAAGTCAAAAAAATAATCAATGCATCTGCAGTCATTATATTCTAAACAATTAGGCATGGTAATTTACACATTCCTCTTTCTCAAATACATCACAGAAAATAAATACCAATACAAAGAAAATGTCATTTTGTTTGCTTGAAACCGCCTGTTCCCCTCTGAAGCAAAATGGCATTTATTCTTATAAATCTGCACTAGGAAAAAGACATGACTAAACCAAAAAGCGGCATAGGTCATGTCTGCTAGATAGATTTATGTCCTAAGGTTATTCAAAAGCAAGTTACTTAATTGCATAAAACCCATGTCCTCAGACTGGATAAATCTCTTCACCAGTATCCAGCTTTATGTATTTATTTTATATCACAGGTGGTCAAATTGTACATCCTCATCTGCTATAGATCCATATTGCTGTAACACTGTCAAAGCAGGAAAAGTCTTGAGGTTACTGTATCTCATGCAGAGAGAGTCAGCCAGCATTTTTGATCTGGACTGCATTTTCAGTGGGATCAGACAGTCAGTATTTGAAATAAAGGATCAGTCTGCAAACTTACACCAGTCACTAAGGCAATATGCCCAGTTCTGCAATGATAGTGTCCAGAGTAACATCTGCACCAAACCCCTTGCAGAGCTTGAGAAAGTACTACTGCTATGGTTATCAAAGTACATTCATAACCTACTCAAATGAACCCAGTAACAGTAGAAAAGCAGGCCCCGCATAATTACACCAACTCCCCATTAAAGAAAAATGTCTAGGAGTGACATTTGATTTAAACCATACAAAGGAATAAGTAAATAAGCAGTAAAGGCCATGAAGTTAAGACACCCTGCTAGATCCCAAGACCTTCATAAAAATAGCTGGCATACTCTTATACTAGATCACAACAATGTTGGTAACGCAAGCGTGACAAATAGTTTTTCACTCCTAAAGGCCACTGTAGCTTGCACTGTTGCAGGAAAGGGAAGTAGTCACATCAGGAATTTACACTAGCCACCCACAAAACATAGTCTATCCTTCAAATTCTTGTTGCAGTCCATGGCATTCATGGGGCCGTACTAATCAGGATTACATCAGTAGGTGTTTTCTTGCCCTAACACACATGAACCTCGGAACTGTGACTATTAAAGTATGTGGGAAAACGACGTTCGGGTAGGCATGTAAAAAGAGGGCCCATCAAATTGAATGGTTTGATAAGGAAGCGGTGGGAGGGCAGAACCAGGCAGGTAACAACACAGAGGAAGGAGCGGCCTGTATATTTATAGGCCAAGTAACCCCTCGCACAATTGCGAACGACACCTAAAATGGTGGTTTTCACTATAGGGTAAGGAATACATGTTTGTGTTCCTGACCCTATAGTGATTCTTTAAGATCTCTTGACTAGAAACAGTACAACCACAAATGCATATATCAATATGCGTGAACCATGTCTATTCTATGTCATAATTGAATGCTTCTGCATAATGTGAGGGGGGCGGGAGCATTCACAGAATATTTACTGTAGTTATTCACTAAAGTGAAAATTCAAGGTGAATTTCAAATTTAGGGGCAAAGTAGCTGAAGTGAAAGCATAGTCGATGTAAAATAATACATGTTTCCAGTTTGCTATTTTTACCTACAGTTTGAAATTCTCTTTGAATTCTCAGTTACATAACCCTGTAAATGACTTAAACTGCCAATAATAGAATTACTCAAAACCGATACATGATCAATCGAAGTAGATATATTGCCGGCTAATTTTTTTTATATTGATCACCACAAGAATTTAAGTGTAATTTGCATACCGATACAAACGTCTATTTTGCCCTTTATGGCTGCTTCATGGAGAGGGGTATAATTCCAATTGTCACGGGCATTAGGATCAGCTCCACGTCTTAGCAAAAGATTCACAACCTCTGCGTGGCCGAAGGAGCAAGCATTATGGAGAGGAATTAGTCCACCATCATCGCGAGCATGGACATTGGCACCAGTCTGCAGCAAATATTCAACAACATCTTTGCGACCAAATCCTACAGAGAGAAAGCTGGGGGTTAACATGTTGCTGCAAATCCCAAGAAACATTAAACAGGAAACAGCAAATTCTAAGAAACATTGAACAATTATTTCCTAAACTCAGAATTTTTGTGAATCAAATCTAATGGCAAAATGGAGGCAAATATACCAAAGTTGTGGCTATGGTTGATTTAGAGAATTTTTCCAAAGCAGTTATTTGGATGTAATTTGCAATAAATTGCAAAAATGTAGTTCGCACGAGGCACGTGGGAGAGGTCAGCTAAGTATACCATTGAAGTGATTATGCACTTGTCTCACTAAAGGCAAAGCCTTTACTTGTGGGGGTCTTTTTAATAGAGTGTCTCTTTAACTACACTTTATTCAGAAAAAAAAAAAAAAAAAAGCTCCCCCCCAACTTTGAAGGTAATCTATAAAAAAGGGAATTATTTTTTGTTTAGCTAAAAAGTTACAATGTTTCAAAACACATTATGTGTTCAGTCATTACTAATCAGTGCTCATAGATCTCTAAGAAGATAAAGACCTAAGCAATAAACAACTGATTAATGATTACAAAAGGCAATCATCTCACTGATTTGTAAACAGTCTAATGGGTCAAAAAAGTTCAGTGATAAGCAGAGAACTGTGATTCCTCCATGTAGCCCCATAGTATTAAACATCTCTAATTTGTGCAAAATTGGTTTAAGAGTATTTGTCTCATGATTATAAATAAACTTATGTTTGAGTTTGCCTTCTTATTTTACTCAAATTTAGTTGATTTAAAAAAAGGCAGTAATGTCATTGTAGTGGTACTGACAACTTTATCTTAATATAAACAGACCGCATTTCCTAACCACGTTATGTTATTATTCCATGTTTGATGTGTACTATGTGGCAATCTAGGTAATTGTGGAGCAAAATATTAAATCTGCTAAAATATTCTTTCGGAATTCATGTTTGTTTCAGCTATGGCTCCCTGCTGTAGATGTGAAATACTGTCATGTTATATGTAATCAACATCAGCAGATAGATATTTGTACGATGTTAAAGATAAAATTAAAGGAACACTCGAAGCAGCATAACCACTACAATGCACCCTGGCGCACTCTCATGGCAAGTAGTTAAACCAATTGCAAACAGTTTGACAACTCACTTGGAATCCACTGGGTGCCAGAAACTGTAGTACTGAGCTAAGCCCAGCAGTGTAGGGCTTAGATCATTGGACAAGAGTGCTTAGCTGACACGCTCAGTGGAGATAACCAGCTACCAGCTCCAAAAGAGGCAGTGACGAGTGCCCTGCAGACACCAGATAAGTTCTGTTTTTACTTCTCTTGGGAAAGAGTCAGAGCATTCCTGGAACCATAATCACTGCAGTGCACTGTAATGGCTATAGTGCTTGGAGTGTTCTTTTAAATGTAGAAATCAACACCACTTTGTCCTACAACTGGGGCTCTTCATCATAACACCATTTCAATCCTTAAAGGAGCACTCCACTGCCCACACTATTTAGTAGATATACCTCCTGTGAATACATTTATGTATGCAATGGGGGGGTATATCTTTAAAGAGCTTGCAAAGGCTACAGATCTTATGAACTGCCGCCTTAGCAATCCCTTCCCTGTTTTCCCCAAAATTCACAGGGAATTCACTGAGAAGCCTTTGACTTGCTGCCCGCGTGCATGTCTTGCCTGAGGGCTGGAGCAGAGGAGCTGGCGAGAGGTCTGTGAGGGAGCTAACGGAAGGAAGTTGCAAACATTCCTGGTTGTTTGGCACCCAGGGGGAGTTCCCGAGTTAATTAATACAAGTGCTGATTTGTAAACTGCAGTTAAACTAGGATACTTTACACCCATAAAGCACTTCAACAAGCTGAAGTTATTTTGTGGTGTGGTCCTTTTAAAAGGTACACAATAGTGTTACACAAACATGTTTTTTCTGACAGTAAAGTTTTAAAATCACTATTTAGGTTCCCAACCCGCTTTCTTTCCTTTAAAAAGTTTATTTTACTCACTTTTTTTTCCAGCGCCATACAGTGGCTGACCCCGCATTGTTCAACCTCTGTAGCGGAGGTCATCAAGTTTGACTATTACAGCTAATCCAATGGTTTCCCACAGTAAGCATTGTGAGGCTATTGCACATGTACAGCAAATTGCATCTCTATGGGGAGCGTTCAGCGTCTCCATGCAGCGTGTGGAGAAACTGAACACCATCGCTGCACATCAAGCAGCACCTCTGTTGGCCGTCTGAGTGACTGTCACTAGAGGTGTTACTAGGCTGTAATGTAAACACTGCCTTTTCTCTGAAAAAGCAAAGTTTACATTAAAAAGCCAGCAGGGACAGGCAAGGTACTATTCCTATATTTGTGTGATACTTATGTCCTGTGTATTAAGTTGTTAGTATTGGTTACACCTCCAGATACTTTGTTTCATATTTTTGCTGACCGAGTATCTGTTAGGTGTTTATCCTGGCTTTTTTACTTTTTTTTATTATTTACCAGGATTTGTGTATCTATTTGATCTTTTATTGGTTATTCACCTTTTAGCAACAGATTCAGTTCGTCATGTTTGCATATGTTTTTTAGATTTCTTGATCATAACGTTTTTTTACTAATTAAATATACATTTGTATTATAAGTGTTATTTTTATTTTTATCCTTATTTTAGTTTTTAGGAGCGCACATATACTTTTTCAGATTTTGAGTATACACTCTATTTAGGTCACTTGTAGTTATATGTTGCAGCCCATTTGATTGCTTGTTTCTAATTACACCTTTCCATTAGTTTTTTATAGACCCCAGAACAAATACATTGAGCTGCAGTTATTCAGGCGACTATGGTCTCTCTCTCTCCTTATTTGCAAAGTGCACCCTAGTCATAGCAGGACTGAACTCTACTTGGATTTCATTTGCTAAATTTGTAGTGTCAATTAAAAAGTAAATAGAAAATTGTTAAAGAAATAGTGTATCACAAACTATAGGTCATTTTAAAGTTTAATTAAATTCCAGTGAATTGATGTTTCCACTTTAAATTTTGAATAGCTCTTTAAGCAATGAACATATAACTTATTGTAAAAATAGAAAATATATTTAATTATCACTTTTTGTGACAAAATGATACACACTCTCCTGGCACTTAATTCACGTAACTCATGCCACCTCCTCTCACACATGCTTTTCAGGAAGCTCTGACTACAGCACAGGGCCTGATCAGAGTAACATAGTACTTCTATCACTCCAAGGTATAAAGCAGGAAACAGGTTACTGGTACACTGACAGCTAACAAATCAAAGTTTATCCTACAAAAGATAAAAGCAGTTCAGTTTTTGTTTTATGTCATGTACATACAAGTTAGCTTTAAGGAGCATTACTTTTCATCTCTATAGTGTGCTGGCAAAAATACTATGAAACAAATAGATTTTTATTTAATGCTTTCAAAATCCCAGCATGCAATTAAGCTTTGGCATAAACTTATCTATGCTGGCAGCAAAGAAGTCTATGGCAAAGACTTGCCAGGTGGTATTCCAAACAAGTGTTTATCACACTTGCTGGGGGAATATAAAACAAAGTACTAGCATGTATTCACTGCCTGAGAATGATACGAGTGTGATTGCTGTTCAGTTAGTGTCAGGTTTATGTAGACACAGTGCTGCTTTTTCAAAACTTTAAATGCACAGAATATTTGCACCGGTTATCACCCCTATAGGCATCCAATAATCTGTATCTGCTCTGGGAATATTATATCGATCGATTCCTACATGTCATTACCATCATGGTGGATTGTCCTGCTTGGAGAAGTAATAACAAAAGAGAGAGTGGTGGGTGGTTGGGAGGCGCAGATTTAAAATGGAAAATTGTAAGGTAAGAAGCAGCACACAATGAAGGTACGCTTGCTCCAAAAGAATCCACCCAAGCTTAAAAAAAAAATAAAAATCAGACCTATAGGACAGCCATTGCATCCAATGGAATCAAGTAGGTACTTTTGTTAAAGCAGCACTATAGGGTCAGGAACACAAACATGTATTCCTGACCCTATAGGGTTAAAACCACCATCCAGCCACCCTGGTCCCCTCATGCTTCCCTAAATTAGTAAAATCTTACTTGTATTCAAGTCTGCAGCTGCATGCTTTGTCCCTGTTTTCTTTAGACCTGCCCACTGCCTGCTGATATCAGCAGAAGTGGTGGCCTGATCCTATGCTTCCCCATAGGATTGGCTGAGACTCACAAACAGGCAGATCAAGGGCAGAGCCAGCACAATTCAAACACAGTTCTGGCCAATCAGAATCTCCTCATAGAGTTGAATTGAACCAATAAATAAGTTCAGTGTCTGCATGCAGAGGGAGGAGATACTGAATGTTTGGATGTATTTTATGCAGCCATGACCCAGGAAGGATATCTAACAGCCATCTGAGTAGCCAGTGAAGTTATCACTAAGCTGTAATATAAACACTGCATTTTCTCTGAAATTCTACTCACCAGTACAAATGTAATAAGCTTTAGTTCTGGTGACTATAGTCAGAAACCGACAAAATTAGTTCCCCTGGGGAACATATGCCCTAAACTCTAACAATCAAATCTAAAACCACAGGGGCCCATACTCCACCTCCAGAACACTGTGTGCCGCGTCGCACTATGTATGTGCATCTGTGTCATGGTGTGGGCATGTATCAATGTTTGTGTGTGTCAGGGTGCATCTGTGTATGTGTGTCTATATATCTATGAGTGTGTTAATGTACATGCATATCTGTGTAAGTATGTATGTGCATAAATCCAAGCAGTCCAGCACCAACATAACATATAAGCACACTCCTGCAATCTAACACAAATATTACATACAAAAACAGCCCTGCATTCATACTCAAAAAAAATATACAAACACACCCATTCACTCAAACCAAATATTTTACACAAATGTACATTTTTAAAAGTGAACATTACATTCAGACACACCCCTGCAATGAAACGAAAACATTACAAAGACACCTGTATTAAAACACAATAATTATATAAAAGCACTCCTTCAAAACGCAAACTGTACATTACACTGTAGCGCCAGTAAATGTTGCAGCGCTGTACAGATATACAACCTAGAAATTCTGACTTGGGGTGCCTTGGAAAAATACTGAAATATTAAGGGCGCCTTGAACCTAAAAGGTTTGGGAACCACTGGTTTAAGCCCTTTGGATTAATATGTACTACAGCAGTAACACACAGTACACACACGCCAGTACACATATTACTCATGCCAATGGGCAGTACATGAAAAGATTTGCCATACATAATGTACATCACTTATAACCTCATCAGCCTAATTCCCTAGAGGTTTGACATGAATTAAATAACTTCCTTTCTGTGACTTATAAACTCAACATATTACAATGCACTGCCTTTCAGCAGGAAGTGGTGATAGTTTTACAGGAAAAAAATACAGCGGATCTTGCCATCCCATTGCGCATGGAAGGGGGAGATCTTATTAGAATTTCCACCTTCACTTGGTTTTCACCAACATACATCATCACTCTTGTTGATGTCCAGTACATGAAAAGATTTGCCTTACATTATGTACCCGAGTTAAGGAAGTTAACTCATCAACATGGTTCCCTAAAGACTTGACATTCATTAAACCATTTCCTTTCTTTGCCTCATAAACACAACCTATTACAATGCACTGCCTATCAGCAGGAAGTAGTGATAGTGTTTCAGGAAAACACAGTTGATCATGCAACCCCATTGCACAGGTATGTTGGGTTCTTATCAGAATTTCCATGTTCACTTTGTTTTAACTGACATGCATCACTCCTGTTCATGTCCAGTACATGAAAAGTGCTGTCCCTGCAGCAAGTTGTGATATGTGTCAGGAAAACAGGATCTTGCAATCCAGGTATGTTAGGTTCTTACTAGGATTTCCACATTCACTTTGTTTTCACTGACCTGCATCACTCCTGTATATGTCAAGTACACGAGAAGTGCTGCCCCTGCAGGATGTGGAATTCCTATACTGGCTGTAATATTAATAAGGAAACTTGCAGTATAAATAGATATTTATTTTTTATCCTGCAGGGAAGCACTTTTCCTGTACTGATATGAACGACTATATATAGAGAGTCTGGATATGAACAGGAATGGCAGAAAATTTATATATGTATTATATCTAGAATGTACGCTCATTGAGCAGGGCCCTCCACCCCCTCTGTTCCTGTACGTCCAATTGTCTGGTTACAATTACATGTCTGTTAGTCCACCCATTGTACAGCGCTACATAAATAATAATAAAAATATCCTGCAGGGCAGCACTTTTCATGTACTGATATGACCAGGAAGGGCTATATATATATCTATATATTCTATATCCTGCAAGGCATCACTTTTCATATACTGATGACCAGGAAGGAGTGTGTATAGATATATATTCTATATCATGCAAGGCAGCACTTTCCATGTACTGATATGACCAGGCTGTATGTGATGGTAGGTGAGCCCCCCCTCCCCCCCATAGTGCATGCGGTAGGTGAGCCCCCTCCCTCCCCCCCATAGTGCATGCGGTAGGTGAGCCCCCTCCCTCCCCCCCATAGTGCATGCGGTAGGTGAGCCCCCTCCCTCCCCCCATAGTGCATGCGGTAGGTGAGCCCCCTCCCTCCCCCCATAGTGCATGCGGTAGGTGAGCCCCCTCCCTCCCCCATAGTGTATGCGGTAGGTGAGCCCCCTCCCTCCCCCCATAGTGTATGCGGTAGGTGAGCCCCCTCCCTCCCCCCATAGTGTATGCGGTAGGTGAGCCCCCTCCCTCCCCCCATAGTGTATGCGGTAGGTGAGCCCCCTCCCTCCCCCCATAGTGTATGCGGTAGGTGAGCCCCCTCCCTCCCCCCATAGTGTATGCGGTAGGTGAGCCCCCTCCCTCCCCCCATAGTGTATGCGGTAGGTGAGCCCCCTCCCTCCCCCCATAGTGTATGCGGTAGGTGAGCCCCCTCCCTCCCCCATAGTGTATGAGGTAGGTGAGCCCCCTCCCTCCCCCATAGTGTATGCGGTAGGTGAGCCCCCTCCCTCCCCCCATAGTGTATGCGGTAGGTGAGCCCCCTCCCTCCCCCCATAGTGTATGCGGTAGGTGAGCCCCCTCCCTCCCCCCATAGTGTATGCGGTAGGTGAGCCCCCTCCCCCCATAGTGTATGCGGTAGGTGAGCCCCCTCCCCCCATAGTGTATGCGGTAGGTGAGCCCCCTCCCCCCATAGTGTATGCGGTAGGTGAGCCCCCTCCCCCCATAGTGTATGCGGTAGGTGAGCCCCCTCCCTCCCCCCATAGTGTATGCGGTAGGTGAGCCCCCTCCCTCCCCCATAGTGTATGCGGTAGGTGAGCCCCCTCCCTCCCCCCATAGTGTATGCGGTAGGTGAGCCCCCTCCCTCCCCCCATAGTGTATGCGGTAGGTGAGCCCCCTCCCCCATAGTGTATGCGGTAGGTGAGCTCCCTCCCCCCATAGTGTATGCGGTAGGTGAGCCCCCTCCCTCCCCCCATAGTGTATGCGGTAGGTGAGCCCCCTCCCTCCCCCATAGTGTATGCGGTAGGTGAGCTCCCTCCCCCCATAGTGTATGCGGTAGGTGAGGCCCCCTCCCCCATAGTGTATGCGGTAGGTGAGCCCCCCCCTCCCCCCATAGTGTATGCGGTAGGTGAGCCCCCCCCTCCCCCCATAGTGTATGCGGCAGTTGAGCCCCCCCTCCCCCATAGTGTATGCGGCAGTTGAGCCCCCCCTCCCCCATAGTGTATGCGGTAGGTGAGCCCCCCTCTCCCCCCATAGTGTATGCGGTAGGTGAGCCCCCCACCTGCCCCCATAGTGTATGCGGTAGGTGAGCCCCCCACCTCCCCCCATAGTGTATGCGGTAGGTGAGCCCCCCCTCTTCCCATAGTGTATGCGGTAGGTGAGCCCCCCCTCTTCCCATAGTGTATGCGGTAGGTGAGTCCCCCCCTCCCATAGTGTATGCGGTAGGTGAGTCCCCCCCTCCCATAGTGTATGCGGTAGGTGAGTCCCCCCCTCCCATAGTGTATGCGGTAGGTGAGTACCCCCCCTCCCATAGTGTATGCGGTAGGCGAGTCCCCCCCCTCCCATAGTGTATGCGGTAGGTGAGTCCCCCCCCCTCCCATAGTGTATGCGGTAGGCGAGTCCCCCCCCCTCCCATAGTGTATGCGGTAGGCGAGTCCCCCCCCTCCCATAGTGTATGCGGTAGGCGAGTCCACCGCATACACCCATACCATATGCGGTAGGCGAGTCCCCCCCTCCTATAGTGTATGCGGTAGGCGAGTCCCCCCCTCCTATAGTGTATGCGGTAGGTGAGTCCCCCCCTCCTATAGTGTATGCGGTAGGTGAGTCCCCCCCTCCTATAGTGTATGCGGTAGGTGAGTCCCCCCTCCCATAGTGTATGCGGTAGATGAGTCCCCCCCCCTCCCATAGTGTATGCGGTAGATGAGTCCCCCCCCCATAGTGTATGCGGTAGGTGAGTCCCCCCCTCCCATAGTGTATGCGGTAGGTGAGTCCCCTCCCCCATAGTGTATGCGGTAGGTGAGCCCCCCCCTCCCCCCATAGTGTATGCGGTAGGTGAGCCCCCCCTCCCCCCATAGTGTATGCGGTAGGTGAGCCCCCCCTCCCCCCATAGTGTATGCGGTAGGTGAGCCCCCCCTCCCCCCATAGTGTATGCGGTAGGTGAGCCCCCCTCTCCCCCCATAGTGTATGCGGTAGGTGAGCCCCCCACCTGCCCCCATAGTGTATGCGGTAGGTGAGCCCCCCACCTCCCCCCATAGTGTATGCGGTAGGTGAGCCCCCCACCTCCCCCCATAGTGTATGCGGTAGGTGAGCCCCCATCCCCCATAGTGTATGCGGTAGGTGAGTCCCCTCCCCCATAGTGTATGCGGTAGGTGAGCCCCCTCCCTCCCCCCATAGTGTATGCGGTAGGTGAGCCCCCCCTCCCCCCATAGTGTATGCGGTAGGTGAGCCCCCCCTCCCCCCATAGTGTATGCGGTAGGTGAGCCCCCCCTCCCCCCATAGTGTATGCGGTAGGTGAGCCCCCCTCTCCCCCCATAGTGTATGCGGTAGGTGAGCCCCCCACCTGCCCCCATAGTGTATGCGGTAGGTGAGCCCCCCACCTCCCCCCATAGTGTATGCGGTAGGTGAGCCCCCCACCTCCCCCCATAGTGTATGCGGTAGGTGAGCCCCCCTCCCCCATAGTGTATGCGGTAGGTGAGCCCCCCTCCCCCATAGTGTATGCGGTAGGTGAGCCCCCCTCCCCCATAGTGTATGCGGTAGGTGAGCCCCCCTCCCCCATAGTGTATGCGGTAGGTGAGCCCCCCTCCCCCATAGTGTATGCGGTAGGTGAGCCCCCCTCTTCCCATAGTGTATGCGGTAGGTGAGTCCCCCCTCCCATAGTGTATGCGGTAGGTGAGTCCCCCCTCCCATAGTGTATGCGGTAGGTGAGTCCCCCCCCTCCCATAGTGTATGCGGTAGGTGAGTCCCCCCCCCTCCCATAGTGTATGCGGTAGGTGAGTCCCCCCCTCCCATAGTGTATGCGGTAGGTGAGTCCCCCCCCCTCCCATAGTGTATGCGGTAGGTGAGTCCCCCCCCTCCCATAGTGTATGCGGTAGGCGAGTCCCCCCCCCTCCCATAGTGTATGCGGTAGGCGAGTCCCCCCCCTCCCATAGTGTATGCGGTAGGCGAGTCCCCCCCTCCCATAGTGTATGCGGTAGGCGAGTCCCCCCCTCCTATAGTGTATGCGGTAGGCGAGTCCCCCCCTCCTATAGTGTATGCGGTAGGCGAGTCCCCCCCTCCTATAGTGTATGCGGTAGGCGAGTCCCCCCCTCCTATAGTGTATGCGGTAGGTGAGTCCCCCCCCTCCCATAGTGTATGCGGTAGGTGAGTCCCCCCCTCCCATAGTGTATGCGGTAGATGAGTCCCCCCCCTCCCATAGTGTATGCGGTAGATGAGTCCCCCCCCCATAGTGTATGCGGTAGGTGAGTCCCCCCCTCCCATAGTGTATGCGGTAGGTGAGTCCCCCCTCCCATAGTGTATGCGGTAGGTGAGCCCCCTCCCTCCCCCCATAGTGTATGCGGTAAGTGAGCCCCCTCCCTCCCCCCATAGTGTATGCGGTAGGTGAGCCCCCTCCCTCCCCCATAGTGTATGCGGTAGGTGAGCCCCCTCCCTCCCCCCATAGTGTATGCGGTAGGTGAGCCCCCTCCCTCCCCCCATAGTGTATGCGGTAGGTGAGCCCCCTCCCCCCATAGTGTATGCGGTAGGTGAGCCCCCTCCCCCCATAGTGTATGCGGTAGGTGAGCCCCCTCCCTCCCCCCATAGTGTATGCGGTAGGTGAGCCCCCTCCCTCCCCCCATAGTGTATGCGGTAGGTGAGCCCCCTCCCTCCCCCCATAGTGTATGCGGTAGGTGAGCCCCCTCCCTCCCCCCATAGTGTATGCGGTAGGTGAGCCCCCTCCCTCCCCCCATAGTGTATGCGGTAGGTGAGCCCCCTCCCTCCCCCCATAGTGTATGCGGTAGGTGAGCCCCCTCCCTCCCCCATAGTGTATGCGGTAGGTGAGCTCCCTCCCCCCATAGTGTATGCGGTAGGTGAGCCCCCTCCCTCCCCCCATAGTGTATGCGGTAGGTGAGCCCCCTCCCTCCATAGTGTATGCGGTAGGTGAGCTCCCTCCCCCCATAGTGTATGCGGTAGGTGAGCCCCCTTCCTCCCCCCATAGTGTATGCGGTAGGTGAGCCCCCTTCCTCCCCCCATAGTGTATGCGGTAGGTGAGGCCCCCTCCCCCATAGTGTATGCGGTAGGTGAGGCCCCCTCCCCCATAGTGTATGCGGTAGGTGAGCCCCCCCTCCCCCATAGTGTATGCGGTAGGTGAGCCCCCCCTCCCCCCATAGTGTATGCGGTAGGTGAGCCCCCCTCTACCCCCATAGTGTATGCGGTAGGTGAGCCCCCCTCTCCCCCCATAGTGTATGCGGTAGGTGAGCCCCCCACCTGCCCCCATAGTGTATGCGGTAGGTGAGCCCCCCACCTGCCCCCATAGTGTATGCGGTAGGTGAGCCCCCCTCTTCCCATAGTGTATGCGGTAGGTGAGTCCCCCCCTCCCATAGTGTATGCGGTAGGTGAGTCCCCCCCTCCCATAGTGTATGCGGTAGGTGAGTCCCCCCCCCTCCCATAGTGTATGCGGTAGGTGAGCCCCCCCTCCCCCCATAGTGTATGCGGTAGGTGAGCCCCCCTCTCCCCCCATAGTGTATGCGGTAGGTGAGCCCCCCACCTGCCCCCATAGTGTATGCGGTAGGTGAGCCCCCCTCCCCCATAGTGTATGCGGTAGGTGAGCCCCCCCCTCTTCCCATAGTGTATGCGGTAGGTGAGTCCCCCCCTCCCATAGTGTATGCGGTAGGTGAGTCCCCCCCTCCCATAGTGTATGCGGTAGGTGAGTCCCCCCCCTCCCATAGTGTATGCGGTAGGTGAGTCCCCCCCCCTCCCATAGTGTATGCGGTAGGCGAGTCCCCCCCCCTCCCATAGTGTATGCGGTAGGCGAGTCCCCCCCCCTCCCATAGTGTATGCGGTAGGCGAGTCCCCCCCCCTCCCATAGTGTATGCGGTAGGCGAGTCCCCCCCCTCCCATAGTGTATGCGGTAGGCGAGTCCCCCCCTCCTATAGTGTATGCGGTAGGCGAGTCCCCCCCTCCTATAGTGTATGCGGTAGGCGAGTCCCCCCTCCTATAGTGTATGCGGTAGGTGAGTCCCCCCCTCCTATAGTGTATGTGGTAGGTGAGTCCCCCCTCCCATAGTGTATGCGGTAGGTGAGTCCCCCCCCTCCCATAGTGTATGCGGTAGATGAGTCCCCCCCTCCCATAGTGTATGCGGTAGATGAGTCCCCCCCCCCATAGTGTATGCGGTAGGTGAGTCCCCCCCTCCCATAGTGTATGCGGTAGGTGAGTCCCCCCTCCCATAGTGTATGCGGTAGGTGAGTCCCCCCCTCCCATAGTGTATGCGGTAGGTGAGTCCCCCCCTCCCATAGTGTATGCGGTAGGTGAGTCCCCCCCTCCCATAGTGTATGCGGTAGGTGAGTCCCCCCCTCCCATAGTGTATGCGGCTGGTGAGTCCCCCCTCCCATAGTGTATGCGGTAGGTGAGCCCCCGCCCCCATAGTGTATTCGGTAGGTGAGCCCCCCTCCCATAGTGTATGCGGTAGGTGAGCCCCCCTCCCATAGTGTATGCGGTAGGTGAGCCCCCCTCCCATAGTGTATGCGGTAGGTGTCTAAGTGAAGATGGAGGCTGTGCCCACCGCCAGGCCGTGTCTGGATTACCTGCGGCGAAGTGCAGCGGGGTTGATTTCCGGCCGGCGGTGTCCCGGCTGTTCACGTTCTCGGTGCTGACCAGCTTCCTCACCCGCTCCACGTCACCGTTCCTGCAGGCCTCGAACAGCTCCCGTGCCGGCTCCACCGCGCCCGCTGAGTCCCCGTAGGCAGCGGCCGAACCCGAGGCCCCGGCGCAGCGCCGGCCGGACATCCTCCACCAGCACTCCCCGGCGGCCTGCCTGGGGGAACACGGCGCTCCCGGGCCGCACTCCGCCTTTCCGCCGCCCGGCCGGTTCATCGCGGCCCGCGGGCCATCCCCGGGGCAGAGCGCGCGCACTGGGTCCCTGCGAGCCGCCGTCCTGGCTGTGAGGGAGACACCGCGGTGCTCACTCGGCCTCCAGCGGCTCCATGCCGGGCCTCCAAAACACACCGCTATACCGCTAAAGGAACGCGACGAACCCCCTTCCCAAACACACGGAGCGCTTCCTCCTCGGACTATGGCAACAACCAGCGAGCGCAGGCTTTCACGGTCACGTGACAGGGACGCAGCCCTGGCAAAAACACAGCCTGCGCGCGCCCGCCGCCACACAGGAGCCGAGAGAGAGCGCGCGTGCACGGGTCACCCGCATTCCGACACAGGCCGCGGGTGCGCGCGCGTGCTCGCTCTCTCTCCCTCCTCTGAGGGCGCGCACGCAGTGACTGTTCTGCAAGTCTTGGGAAGAGGGTTGGTGGTAATGTGACCTTTGGCAGCTGCCTAGGATCGAGAGGTTATTAAACATGGTCACCAGACCCATGAATTTGTTTGGCCTCATTCACCATCCTCATGTCAAGAAAGAAGTTTGAGCTCCACAAACTAGTCTAATTTGTCTCAGTGTGTCTCTGGGCTGGGTTGGCATTTCAGTGAAATTCCAAAACTGTCAAAATAAATATTTCAAAGATTCTACCTTTCTGAAATATATTTTTTTTCAGGAAAAGGGGGAAGGGTGACAGTACCGCTTTAAATCCTCACAGCGGAAAGAGTGGGGCGGGCAACTATAGGTAGACGAACACTATAGCGTTACATTCGTAATGATAAAGAGTGTTTTTTTAAAGAATATAGTGTTCAGCAACATATGGAGGGCCGGAGTTTGGGGAAGCCTGATTTAGGGTTTCAGGATAGGAGAGTAGTCACAGGCTGCAGGCAGGGGCGGACTGACCGGTCGGGCACTTCGGACATGGTCTGAGGGCCCGGCCGGGAGGGGGGCCCGCCGCCAGTGCCGCCATCAGGGGGCCCGGCGGCAGGGCCAGATTGCCCCACTGCGGCCGCAGCATCTGGGGACTGTGTCTCTCTCATGCTCCTTTGCGGTTCCCACATCCTGTGCTGGGAATTGTATAAAATTGTATAAGTATATACTATAAGTCACCATCAGAACAGAAGTAACTCCATTTTGTAACAGAATAATAAAAAAATAAAAAAAATAAAGATTTTTTTTTCTCTGTACTCTAGTCACTCAAGCCTGAGTTAAGGAATGCGAGTAATGTAAACATTGGCAGAGAAAATAGGTGATGTCTGCAGCAAGGGTGGTTGAATGCAAAATCCCATATATATATATATATATATATATATATATATATATATATATATACACATACATATATACATACACACACACACACACACACACTATCCACATATAACTAACTATAATTATAGTAATCATATATAAATAGTACTATGTTAATATAGAATATTCATGGCTATAATATCAATGAAGAAATGTCATATTATTTATGAATGTTAGTGGAATATGTGTAATAGACATGTATAAATCACATGTGTAACATTACTATGTGCTACACACAAGAAAACCAGACACAGGATTACCAATGACAGATAACACTAAGTAATTAATTTAAATTTTTTAAAAACTAATGGAATCTTACAAAGTTCCATCGTATAGAGGTGAAGAAGAGTTTAGGACGTGTCAAAAACCCAATGTAGGGGGGCGGGGCCTGACCGCTAAGAGAAACGGACGCACAAAGCAACAGCTCCTGAGACGAAACGCAATTAATGCGGATTTTACCAAAAAGGCACCCTTATTGGGCTCTTAAAAAGCTGATACTGGGCAGCGGACACCGAGACCATCCTAAAGACACCCCACAAGCGGAGATACAGCCCAGCGCCGACATGCGGCCTACACACGCGGGCGGCGCGGGAGAGACGGCCGCTCTCCCGTCGCTTGCCTATCCGGCACACACTCTGCTGGGCCCACGTTCCCCCCCCTATGGACCGGCGGGGGTCATCCCGGTCCAATCTCCTCAGGGACACAGAACCCCGCGAGCACACGCGACCGCACTCACCCCTCATCCGGAAACCAAGAAGGCGGCTGTCGACCAGGCTCCTAGGCCTCCACTCACTCAACCGGCGCAACTGACAAGCGAGCTCCCCCACGAGGACCGCATAGCAGCGGCCTTCGACCTTTTTTGGACCCGGTGGTGGACCAGACTGACACAGGTCCAAACAGCCACAAAGGTCCCCCAACTGTCTACCGCCATGCCTGCACACGCACCGGCTCTGACCCACACAGTCAGGCCACAGACCGGCAAAAAGCAGCAAGGGGCACAGGGGGCTCTGCCCAAACTTAGAGACCGCAGACCACGCATCAGACGCCGCCGGCCCAGGTCCCGACGTGTCCGGAGAGCTATTCAACGCGGTCCGCCGCTGTGCAAACCACAGAGGCGCATGCGAGAGGCCTATGCTCGGCCTGCAGCGGAAGAAGCCTCTTTAAAATATCGGCCCCTCTCCCACCAGCAGGGATACCTAACCGCAACCAGCATCTGGAAGGACCCTGGCGGAGCAATATGGCAAGGCCCAAGCGAGGTACAGTTTTGCAACCTACCAAAAGACAATAACTCACATGATACACGGCAATACGCTGAGAGCTGGGGCGGACCGGGAGACCACACAAGATGCTCCTGCCGCAGACATCGAGCCGACGTCCGTCTCCAGATCGAGACTTCCACAAGCCACAGAGATCGGATGCCAAACCAAGGGATAGGGTGAACCTCCAACAATGTACTACCTGTGGGGCGCATTTCGGGTGCTGCCTCGCATTTATCCCAGTGACTGATGTGCATTATCCCTTGCCTGGACTGTTTATGCTGCTTTGCCGATTCAGTTAAATACCCATGTAGTCCTGTTGGTACCTAGTAGCTCTGAGCCTAGACACATAACCAGCCCTAGCATAATTTTACTTATTTGATCTTGGGGAACAGACCCTGAATAATGTTAACTCTTTGGTATAACTTGGTTTCCTTCTTCATATGATAGAAACATGTCATTGCATCTTAAGCTTAAACGCCAGACTAATGCTACCGTGTCTTTAATAATTTAATCTGAATGTCAATGCTTCAGCAATGTTTAAATAGAGTGCTAATCATTACTTTATGCAGGTCACATCTATTACCTATTTGTGAAACGTTGAATGTTAGAAATTGTCAAGACCTGCAGCAAATGTGTTAAAATAGCTTGTTTACCTTTATATTTAAAAAAATGTGCAGAGACCAAACTGTCATATAAATGTACAACTATGTCAGAACTATGCTTGCATATGCTGTCGTGGCAGTGTAAGATGCATTGTTATTACTTGCACACAAACATAAAGAATTAAAAAAAATAAAAAAAATAAAAAAATAAATAAATAAAAAAACCCAATGTATAGCCAAAATTGAATCCAACCAAAACTCTTTGAAGTGTGACAAATTTTTGATAGACTGGCATCATAAAGCTAACCAAGATGATGTCAAACGCATCACAAAATTTAGTTAACCCATTAAACAAAAAAGGTAAATGGACCCCCCTGACAAGAATTTTCTGTGATGTAATTGCACCATCTACTGACCAAAATCTAGATGATATTCTGTAGGGAAGACACGCCCACCTTACTCAATTGGTCACTATCAACTAGTGACGTATAGCGAACTTCTCCTTTAAAAGTTAAAGACAAAGGAAAGAAAGACACTCTCTGAAGATGGACTCACACCAAACATCTAAAATCTGACATTTGGAGCCAAGCTAGACACACCTAACTATTTGTATCTTTTCCATACAATTATCTAGATATATTAGCTTACGTTATTTAGAAATAGAAAATCTTAATTAGGAAAGTTAAAATTTGCAAATGTAAAATCTGGTTAGAATTATTGGATGAGAAAGAAATGGTTCACTGATCTGGTATGAGAAATGTTGTATTTGTCACTGCAATATAAAAGGATATCTTGCTTATGAGAATTGTAGCCAGCAGTGAATGAGTTAATTCAGTGTGATTTGACAGGCAGACAAAGATTTTATTGCTTTACACTGTGCTGCTGTAAGATGCTGTGTTCTGTGTTAAGGAATGTTTAGCAAGTTGACATCAAAGTGAAGTGTCCTGTCGTAAATCTTGTTGGAAACTGCATTCATGTCGATATAATGTTGCTAGATTGAACTATCTATAAATTGTGTTAAATCACTGGCATATTGTATACATATGCTATACCTAAATATTCACGGATTATTGTCATAAGAAATTGTATTTTTATAATTAGCTTGTGATTAATGTGTGAAATAAAATCCACTAAACATACTCCAGGCTCTAGGAGAATTAAAAATAGTGGATAATTTTCAGTCCTAAGGACAGTTTTTTGTCGGACAGGGTCGCGATAGGGTTAAGGAGGACTTGGTTGAGTCAGATGCAAATATTATAATAGAGCTCCTGTACTCTGACCAAGTACCTCAACTAGGTTCGCTTCCTCGCTGCCACAGGGGACTCTGGAGCACTTCAGACCCCAGTCGTCGCAGCCAGTCACCAGGTCCTAAGACTCTGTTAATGGGATCCCTAAAAATCCACACACAATACACAGTTCAAAAAGGAACTAAGCTAAGGGACAAGTCCTTAAACATGGTAACAAACATTCAAAATGCAAATATATAGAACATTCGCAAGTGAGCCTTTATAATTAATACATAAAACATATTATACAAGTCATATGTCCAAACACAATAAAAAGCAACAATATATACATTTCTACTTATTTGGTTGCCCTAATTTGCATCCCAGTATTATGAAAATTTACACTTCCATTCAGCCAGCAGAGAGCGATGCAGAGTAATCATGTAAGGATGTGCATGGGCAAAATATTTGGTTCGGTTCGGGACTTCCAAAATTTGTGAATTCACTAAACCTAGGTTAGGGGAAGGGGTAGGTGTAAGGTTAGGGGTTGGGTTAGATGCCTGTCATTATTCCCTTAATTTTCCCTCCCTCTACTGTTTTGCCACTTTTCAGAAATCCAAAGTACTTAGGCACTTCTGAAAACTGGCACTTCAGTTCATCACTTCCGAAATTTACATTTGGACCGAAACAAATTGCACATGTCTATTATCAAGTAACAATTAATAGTTTGTATTTCAATTGCTACCAACACAAGCTGCTTTCAGGGGCTCTTGGTACCAAGTCCATAGTCTGTTGACAAGGGTCTGGCCTTCAAGCCTCTCCAAAAGTCCATGGCATGGGAGCTTCTGTCACAGATATAACATCATAGCTACCTATAGATGAAAATATATTCTGCCAGTGCTCTCAGTTGGAACCGTCCCTCCAGAGTATTTTGCATTCTAAAACAGTTCTTAAATGTTTTGGTGCCAGAGTAACCACTACATTAGGCTGTATTGGATATAGTGTTCGGAAAGTTCTTTTTTTTTCTTTCACACATTAAATAGAGGTTTTTCATGTACAAAATCTAATCGCAGGCAGGGGATTTAACATATTTTATTGTTACTGCCACTGTTTTTTTTTTTTAATGAAAATAAAACATTATGTTCAATTAATTTTTATTACATGTGAAAAACCCTGTTTGTAACAGCTATAAAATAACAAGAATGGAGCCTTACATTAGATCGATCCAGTGAGACCTTTATTATTATTATTATTATAATTATTACTTGTATTTATATAGCGCCAGCATATTCAGTAGCGCTTTACAATATATTAAAGGGGGAGATTTAACAATAAATGAGACAAGTACAAAAACTTACAGGAACAATAGGTTTAAGAGGGCTTACAGTCAGTGGCGTACATACCGGGGTCGCGGCTGCGACCGGGCCCGGCCCACCAGGGGGCCCGGCCGCCCCTGTGACCCGGTATGTACGCTCTGGGCCAGCCTCTTCTCCTGGGGGGCCCAGGAGCCGGCCACCTCCGGGCCCCCCGAGGCTGGCCCTGCTTACACCCGGCGGGCAGTCAGGCTGGCCGGTGCGCGAGGGAGCACTCTCCCCAGAGTGCTTCCTCTTCAGCTCCCTCGCGCACCGCACTGATACCGGCGCCGGAAGATGACGTCATCTTCCGGCGCCGGTATCAGTACGCGGCGCGCAAAGGAGCTGAAGAGGAAGCACTCAGGGGAGAGTGCTCCCACGCGCACCGGCCTGCCTGACTGCCCGCCGGGTGACCAGGAGCCCAGCAGCACCACTGGACCCCAGGGAATCCCCTCAGCACTCCAAAAGGTAAGGAGGCTGGGGGGATTAAATACAAAAAAATGTGTTAGTGTGTGTGTGTGTGTGTTAGTGTTACTGTGAGTGTTAGTGTGTGTGTGTGTGTTACTGTGTGTGTGTGTGTGTTAGTGTGTGTGTTAGTGTTACTGTGAGTGTTAGTGTGTGTGTTAGTGTTACTGTGAGTGTTAAGTGTGTGTGTTAGTGTGTGTGTGTGTGTGTGTGTTAGTGTTACTGTGAGTGTTAGTGTGTGTGTTAGTTTTACTGTGAGTGTTAGTGTTACTGTGAGTGTTAGTGTTACTGTGAGTGTTACTGTGAGTGTTAGTGTTACTGTGAGTGTTAGTGTGTGTTAGTGTGTGTGTTAGTGTTACTGTGAGTGTTAGTGTTACTGTGAGTGTTAGTGTGTGTGTTAGTGTTACTGTGAGTGTTAGTGTGTGTTAGTGTGTGTGTTAGTGTTATTGTGAGTGTTAGTGTGTGTGTGTTAGTGTTACTGTGTGTGTTAGTGTTACTGTGAATGTTAGTGTGTGTGTTAGTGTTACTCTGTGTGTTAGTGTTACTGTGTGTGTTAGTGTGTGTGTTACTGTGAGTGTTATTGTGTGTTAGTGTTACTGTGAGTGTTAGTGTGTGTGTTAGTGTTACTGTGTGTGTTACTGTGAGTGTTAGTGTGTGTGTTACTGTGTGTGTTAGTGTGAGTGCCAGTGAGTGTGTCTGTTGAGTGTGTGTCTGCTAGTGAGTGTCAGTGGGTGTGTTACTGTGTGTCTGTTACTGAGTGTGTTTGTGTTAGTGAGTCTGTTTGATGTCTGTTAGTGAGTGTGTGTTTGTCAGTGAGAGTGTATGTTTTGGAAGTGAGTGTGTATGTATGTCTGTCGCTGAGTGTGTCTGTCAGTAAATGTGTGTGTCTGTTAGCTAGTGTGTATGCATCTGTTCGTGAGAGTGTGTGTGTGTCTTCAGCACTTACCATTCTCCAGCGCCGGACTCCCTTGGCGCTGGGGATTCCTCCGCCGCTCAGCTCCGAATGCGCATGCACGGCAAGAGCCGTGCGCGCATTCAAACCGCCCATAGGAAAGCATTACTCAATGCTTTCCTATGGAGGTTCAGTGTCTTAGAATCGCGGAAGCTCCTCTAGCGGCTGTCAGTGAGACAGCCATTAGAGGCTGGATTAGCCCTCAGTGAAACATAGCAGTTTCTCTGAAACTGCTATGCTTTCAGCTGCAGGGTTAAAACTAGAGGGACCTGACACCCAGACCACTTCATTGAGCTGATGTGATCTGGGTGTCTGTAGTGGTCCTTTAAGTGTGTGTGCATCTGCATGCACTGGTGTACATACCGCGGTCGCAGCCCTGCAACCAGGTGCCCGCCGCCATGTGTTGCGGCCCCGGCCTGCGCAGAGTAAGCGTGCGGGGGGAGAGGGGGCCCACGGATCAATTTTCGCACCGGGGCCCCATTGGTCATGTGTACGCCACTGCTTACAGTCTATAGGAGGTGGGGCGTAAAACTCAACAGGACAGAAGGTAGCAATCAACAAGGTAGAGTGAAGCAGAGCTGGAGGAGAGAATAGAGTGCTGCCCTTTAGGAGGGTCAGGATCGGGACAGGGATCCAACACGCAGAGTACAAACAGTAGCCAGATACGTATACCAGACCTTAGAATGGCCGGACTAACGTAAGTAGTACAGTATAGAATGGTCAAAGACAAGCCGAGGTCGAGGGTAACAGAAGACAGGTAAGCGAGAGACAAGCCGAATCAAGGGTAACAGAGATAAGCAGAGTAAGGTAAACAAGCCGGGTCAAAACCAAAAGGGATAATAGAATACACAAGCACTGAGTGACTAGAACAAGCTAGAACCACGACAGGGCAATGAGCTAATGAACGAAGCTCTGTTAAATACCCTGTTCAGAGCAGTAACCACGCCTCCGAGGCGTCCTGATTGGTCCTGCAGCAATTGAGTGACAGGTCGTTCCGGAGGAGTGTCCTGATGACAACTTCCTGCCTAGATGCTGTAAAAGGCAGTCACTCCCTCGCGGCCGGCCTTGCATGACCGGATAGACCTTGGGGAAGGGAGCCATCAGGCCGTCTGGATGGAGGAACAGCTAAGTCTCTACCTCTTTCGGAGGTAGAGACCGCAGGTACCCTGACAAGGAGAGAGCAAGGGACAGGCATGTGAGGTAGATGTTACTCTGGAAGGCCATAAGCTTTCCTAAAGAGATAGGTTTTGAGGCACTTTTTAAATGATTGAAGACTAGGGGAGAGCTTGATGGTCGTAAGCAGGCAATACCAACGGAAAGGAGCCGCCCGCGAGAAGTCCTGCAAGTGTGAGTTGGCTTTACGGGTGTGAGCAGCAGACAGGAGAAGGTCATGGGCAGAGCGGAGAGACCGAGAAGGTGCATACCTGCTGATCAGTGGAGAAATATAGGAGGGGCTAGAATTGGTCAGTGCTTTATAGGTGTGGATTAGTACCTTGAATTGACTCGTATAGGATACAGGAAGCCAATGCAAGGACTGACAGAGGGTAGAGGTGTGAGAGGAGCGACAGGAGAGGAAAATCAGTCTAGCTGTAGCATCCATTACAGACTGTAGCAGGGCAATACGACTTGTGGGAAAAACTATTAGGAGAGAGTTACAATAATCCATGCAAGAGATTACTAGAGCATGGACAAGCTCTTAAGTAGCATCTTCTTTAAGAAAGAGGTGGATGCGGGCTATGCTTTTAAGGTGGAATCTACAGGATTTGGTAACAGACTGGATGTGAGGCCAGAATCAAGTGTAACGCCAAGACAGCGCACTTGCAAGGATGGACGGATGTAGGTACCACTTACTTGAAGGGAGAGTGAAAGAGGGGGATCAGTATTAGGAAGAGTAAAGACAATGAGTTCAGTTTTAGAGAGATTGAGTTTCAAAAAGTGGGAGGACATCCAATCACAGATGGAAGAAAGGCAAGCAGTGACACGTTGCAGGACGGCAGGGGAGAGGTCCGGGGAGGAGAAGTGTATCTGAGTGTCATCAGGTGGTATTGGAACCCAAATGAGGTAAGAAGTTTGCCAAGAGAGGCAGTATTGATGAATAATGATATTGTCGATTTAGTGTGCCACAGTTGGGGGCGTGTTCTCCACAAGGTGTATGTTTGGAGTGGGGCTGCAGCATCCAGGGCAGAGGCGAGGGTAGTGCTACAAGAGGAGATAGCCAGTGAGGGACAGGAGAAAGTAGGGATGGATAGAATTGGGAATCAATATTAGCTGATAGCTGCTGGAGGTCAATATAATTCAGATTTCTTCTTAGTTGCAGGGGGTTAGGTTGAGGATAATAGGGTAGAGGGCTATTGAGAGCAAATGATAAGAGGCGGTGATCTGAGAGAGGAAATAGAGTGTTACAGAGATTAGAGATTGTACATTCATGAGAGAAAATAAGATCAAGGGTATTGCCAGCTACATGGCTGGGGGACTTAGTCCACTGTGATAGCCCAAGGGAGGAGGTCATTGAAAGTAGTTTTAAAGGCTACTGAGGACAAGGGGAGGTTAATGGGAATGTTGAAGTCCTTAAGAATTAGGGATGGAATATTAAAGGAGAGGAAGTAGGGAAGCCAAGCAGCAAAGTGATCAACGAAGAGAAAAGGGGAACCAGGGGGACGATGGATAACAGCAATGTTAGCAGAGATGAGTTTGAAAAGGTGAATTTAATCAAATTCAAATGAGGAGAAAGAGAGGGAAGGGGTGGGTAGAGATTTGAAGGAGCAGTGAGTCGAGACATAGTGTGTTTGAAAAGTCAGGTAATTTGTGCTATCTATAAATGTAGTGAAGTGGGGTGGGGTGGGGTGTTGTGGGAAACCATCCTGAAGAGCTATCTCTGCATAAGGCTGTAGCTTGTCTTGGTAGCTGAGAGTCCTGGGAGCTAGTTAATGTTCTGCTTGAGACCCGGGCTGCGGAAAAAAAGGATATTGGTTAGATCAAACAGCAAATTAATGGTGGAGAAGACACAGATATTGAGGTGGGAAATGGCAGTAAATGGGGAAAAGAAAATAAAGAACAGAGGAGAAATTACATAAATTAACATGACTATCAGCACAATAATTCTAAACTAACAAAAATAGTTAAAAGGAAGGCTCGAACATTAAAGGAACACTGTGCGCACCATAACAATTTAATCAAATTGACGTTGTTATGGTGCAAGGAGGTTCCTGGCGCTGGCTCACCTTTAGAGGTTAAACCATTTATGAATGGTCTAACCTCAAAGCCTGTGTTCCAGGACTGGATCTCTGTCTTTTTTTTTATGAATGGGGAGACACTGATTGGGTTAGAGCGTCGGCTGCCAGGGACCTCTTGGCACTATAAGAACATAATTTTGATATATGGTAAACAAACTGGTTCTTTAGAGGTAAGCTAACAAAAAGTAATTTTGTAACAGCTAAAAAATATTGTTCATAAGGAGGATAGGTACTTTTAACTGTGGTCACAATGAATGGCTCCTACTTTTTTCTGTACCAACGGAGCAGTGCGGTGGAGGGTAAATAAATTAATAGACAATAATGAGCACACCAGAAGATGCCTGGAGCTTATGTTCTCATTGGCCTAGGACGAAGAGTATATATAGGGTAAAATGGTTCTCAAATTACTTTCTCATGTTACCATCTAAAACACATTAGAGATTAAAAAAAATCCTTTAAAAAGTATTTTTCATACGTTTTCTTTGAACATCCTCTGTTTTCCTTCTTCAGCTGTAAAAATAAATTAATTGGTGAAATGCTAGTGCAGACAACATGATAAAGGTTAGCATTGAGCTTTGCTGTGACAGAGAGGGGAAAAAGAGTCTGTGAAACAAAGAGGCTTACAGTCTGCTGTCCCCTGCTTTTACCCTTTGTGACCACCGCTATTCGTGATCCCAATATTCACCTAATATTTAAATTATTTATTATTTTGGGTTTTGTCTTTTTTGGAGTTAGTAATGATTTATTTTGGTATTATTCATTTTGGTATGTTCTTAAATTTAATAATGTGTATACTGTTTATTTTTTTACACTTGTATAACATCCTTTTTAGATAATATATTTAAATAATAAATGTCAATTTTAAATTCCCTCATAGAAAAACAGTGGTTAGCTTAAATGATATGTTTTTTTCATTGATACTATTTCTTCACTGTCTGGTTTTTGTGATCAACTTTCTAGTTTGTTTTCTTAATTTTCAATGCACCATACTTGTACGGTTTATTATTGGAGCAGTAGTGCCACCCAATGGTAACACCTTGAATCACCAACACATGGTTACATCTTTAAAAGGGTTTCTCTTTTAGTTTTATTTAAGAATGAGTACTCTACCCTTCATGTCTGTATACCCTTGAATGAGCTGGAAGGGAGAGGCAAGTTGGAGTCATATTTGGAAAGGCTGACTGGTAGTGCACATTGACCGTATGGCATATGGAGATCCATCTCTATGTTCCTTGAGGAGAATGATATTGGCCTTCACCTTATGGACATCATGAAAGAGATTGGATTGCTATTCTGAAATATTTAAGCCTTTACATGCAAGATGGTGTTTCTTGTATGTCACATTATTTATTTTTTAGAAATTGTTGAGTTAATGTGCTTCACTAATAGTGCTCAAGTTCTATACCTCAGTAAAAAAATAAATAAAAAATCAGGAAACCCCCAGTAAGTATCCTCTCCTTTTTCTAACTCCATGAGCGGTGGGTGGATAATAATAATAAATAGGGCCCAAAAAATGCCGTCTCCTGGTACCTATCAAACATGTGCCCAAACCTCTCCTCTCCCCCAACATAAATAGCCCATGAGATGCCTCATCTCCTGAGCCCTGCAAAATAAAAAACAATTTTTCATTATTTTATTTATTTATTACTGCTATTTATAAAGCGCCAACAGACTCTGCAGCGCTGTACAATTAGTGGAGAAACGTACAATGTACACAGACAAATACAAGAGGTAGAGACAGCCCTGCCTGTAAGCTGATATCTAGCCATTGGAGCTCTTTTATACAAAGTGCTTGGCTAGATGGCCCGTGAGTTTACAATCTAGTAAGCTACCTAACATTTTTCAGTTAATGTCCTTGCCCCTGGCCACATCCCCATTCACACCCCTAAAATTAAAGTGTCCATTTAAAATGTTGGGGGTCATACTACTGCGTGTAGTGGTCTGTAACTTTTGAAGCCTGACTAGAAGAAATACTAATTTTATGGCAAGACAGGAGGCTTCATAGTTGCTTTACTTAATTTACTGAATCCTCCCAGCAGCAAAGAAATAGTTAAACAATTGAACAAAAAACAACCAATCAGAAGACATCTAGTCAGTAATCTATGGCCGTGAGACTCCTCCCCAGGGCTGCCATCAGAAATGTTGGGGCCCCTGACAAAGCTCATGGTCTGGGCCCCCAGACCCCACCCACAAGTCCGCCCACAGAACCATGGGCGTAGGAACCCCAAAAAATCTGGGGGGGGGAGATAGCATTTTTACTCGCCGGGTATATTCTTATTCCGTAAACTAGGAGTTGTTTATCCCATTGTACAGTGCTACGGAATTTGCAGTGGCTATATAAATGATTAAATAATAACATTAAAGGGTCACTACAGGGAAGGGGTTTTAGTTACCCGGATACAGCGCCTTGGATCCTCCTGATTAGAACCACCCCTACCCTTCCCATGAATATTAGAACCACTCATACCCCTTCCATGCACAAAAGAACCCCACCTACCCCTTCCACGCATATTAACCTCCTACCCCTTCCATGCATATTAGTACCCCCCCTAACCCCTTCCATGCATATTAGTACCCCCTAACCACTTCCATGCATATTAGAACCCATCCTACCCCTTCCATTCATATTAGTACTCCCCTAACCCCTTCCAATAATTTTTCTACCTCCCCCCTCCTCCCATCCATATTAGTAGCCCCCCTAAACCCTTCCAATTATTTTCCTACCTATCCCTCTCCCCCTATCCTTATTAGTAGCCCCCCTAACCCTTTCCAATTATTTTTCTGCCATTTTAACTAATGCCAGTGCTGGAGTGCCGCCGTGTTTACATTAAAAGGCCTGCAGGGACAGGCTATAGACACCAGAACCACTACATTAAGCTGCAGTGGTTCTGGGGACTATAGTGTTTCTTTAATGTGAGGTAAATTAGAGATTAGTGCCATGAATAATATGCTAGATTGCCTACTTACAACCAGATGAGGATGATGATGGGCTCTAGCTGCAGTCTGGCTCCACTGGTCTGGTGTAGAACAGGCTCTCTGGAGGCTGTTTGTATCTGTGGTCACAAAAATCAATGTTCTGGGAGAACGGGAAGCAGCTCCATTTTTGGGGGGCCCTTTACACAGCTCAAGGTCTGGGTCCCAGGGTCCACCTTCATGTTCCACCAATGAGTATGTTCACAGGGGGTGGAGTGTGTAGGGGATGTCCTGATATGTGTGTAAGGAATGCATTGTGTGAATCTGTGTTTGTATATGTAAGGGCTGCAAGGTGTGTTTCTGTGTATGTACGGGATGCAGTGTGTGCGTCTGTAAGGGGTGCATTGAGTGTGTGTCAGGAATGCATTGTGTGTTTCTGTGTGTGTAAGGGTTGCATGATTGTGTGATTGTGTGTGTGTGTGTGTGTGATGGATGTCAATCTCTCCCCCTCCCTCCCTCGTCACTCTCTTTCTCCCCCTCCCTCCCTCGTCACTCTCTTTCTCCCCCTCCCTCCCTCGTCACTCTCTTTCTCCCCCTCCCTCCCTCGTCACTCTCTTTCTCCCCCTCCCTCCCTCGTCACTCTCTTTCTCCCCCTCCCTCCCTCGTCACTCTCTTTCTCCCCCTCCCTCCCTCGTCACTCTCTTTCTCCCCCTCCCTCCCTCGTCACTCTCTTTCTCCCCCTCCCTCCCTCGTCACTCTCTTTCTCCCCCTCCCTCCCTCGTCACTCTCTTTCTCCCCCTCCCTCCCTCGTCACTCTCTTTCTCCCCCTCCCTCCCTCGTCACTCTCTTTCTCCCCCTCCCTCCCTCGTCACTCTCTTTC
The DNA here is from genome assembly GCF_036172605.1 of Pelobates fuscus. Lineage (NCBI taxonomy): Eukaryota > Metazoa > Chordata > Amphibia > Anura > Pelobatidae > Pelobates > Pelobates fuscus. The sequence goes on along the minus strand of NC_086326.1, from coordinate 69,669,936 downwards.
TCCCCCTCCCTCCCTCGTCACTCTCTTTCTCCCCCTCCCTCCCTCGTCACTCTCTTTCTCCCCCTCCCTCCCTCGTCACTCTCTTTCTCCCCCTCCCTCCCTCGTCACTCTCTTTCTCCCCCTCCCTCCCTCGTCACCCTCTTTCTCCCCCTCCCTCCCTCGTCACCCTCTTTCTCCCCCTCCCTCCCTCGTCACCCTCTTTCTCCCCCTCCCTCCCTCGTCACCCTCTTTCTCCCCCTCCCTCCCTCGTCACCCTCTTTCTCCCCCTCCCTCCCTCGTCACCCTCTTTCTCCCCCTCCCTCCCTCGTCACCCTCTTTCTCCCCCTCCCTCCCTCGTCACCCTCTTTCTCCCCCTCCCTCCCTCGTCACTCTCTTTCTCCCCCTCCCTTGTCACTCTCTTTCTCCCCCTCCCTTGTCACTCTCTTTCTCCCCCTCCCTTGTCACTCTCTTTCTCCCCCTCCCTTGTCACTCTCTTTCTCCCCCTCCCTTGTCACTCTCTTTCTCCCCCTCCCTTGTCACTCTCTTTCTCCCCCTCCCTTGTCACTCTCTTTCTCCCCATCCCTCGTCAATCTCTTTCTCCCCATCCCTCCCTCGTCAATCTCTTTCTCCCCATCCCTCCCTCGTCACTCTCTTTCTCCCCCTCCCTCCCTCCCTTGTCACTCTCTCTCCCCCTCCCTCCCTCCCTTGTCACTCTCTCTCCCCCTCCCTCCCTCCCTTGTCACTCTCTCTCCCCCTCCCTCCCTCCCTTGTCACTCTCTCTCCCCCTCCCTCCCTCCCTTGTCACTCTCTCTCCCCCTCCCTCCCTCCCTTGTCACTCTCTCTCCCCCTCCCTCCCTCCCTTGTCACTCTCTCTCCCCCTCCCTCCCTCCCTTGTCACTCTCTCTCCCCCTCCCTCCCTCCCTTGTCACTCTCTCTCCCCCTCCCTCCCTCCCTTGTCACTCTCTCTCCCCCTCCCTCCCTTGTCACTCTCTCTCCCCCTCCCTCCCTTGTCACTCTCCTTTTTCTCCCCCTCCCTCCCTCCCTCCCTCCCTCCCTCCCGTGTCACTCTCTTTTTCCCCCCTCCCTCCATTGTCACTCTCTTTTTTCTCCCCCCCTCCCTCCCTCCCTACTCTCTTCCTCCCCCCTCCCCTACCTCTTTTGTAGCGTGGCCGAGCCCTGTATGGTCTGCGGGTACTGGGAGCTTTTGTTTCCTGTACCCGGCCGGACTAAAAGGACAGATGCTCCCTGTACCCGCGGACCATACAGGGCGGACCATACAGGGCTCGGCCACGCTACAGTGAGGGAGTGACAGGAGGGAGCGCTAAGCGCTTCCCTCCTGTCAGCCAGGGCCGCGGCACCTGGGGGCTGCAGAGGTATGTGCCACCGGGTGGCCGGTCCGGTGGCACACTCAGAGGGGGCCGGCCGCTTTCTACGCTGGTGCCGTCGGGCCGGGTGGCAGCCTCGCCGGTCCGGCGGCATTTCTAATGCTGGGGGCTGAGCCTGAAGGAGGAGGGAAGGGCATGTCTCTGTACCATGCTCCCTCGCGGTTCCTGTGCTGGGAATTGTGGGAACCGCGAGGGAGCATGGTACAGAGACATGCTCCTCCCTCCTCCTTCATGCTCCTCCGTCCTCAGCATTAGAAATGCCGCCGGACCGGCGAGGCTGCCACCCGGCCCGACGTCACCAGCGTAGAAAGCGGCCGGCCCCCTCTGACTACTCTCAGGTAAATGGAGGGGATGGGGCACAAGGGGGGGTAATATTGGGGCACAAGGGGGGTAGTTTTGGGGCACAAGGGGGGGTAATATTGGGGCACAAGGAGGGGGGGTAATATTGGGGCACAAGGAGGGGGGGTAATATTGGGGCACAAGGAGGGGGGTAATATTGGGGCACAAGGAGGGGGGTAATATTGGGGCACAAGTAGGGGGGTAATATTGGGGCACAAGGGGGGGTAATATAGGGGCACAAGGGGGGGTAATATAGGGGCACAAGGGGGGGTAATATAGGGGCACAAGGGGGGGTGTAATATAGAGACACAAGGGGGGGTGTAATATAGAGACACAAGGGGGGGTGTAATATAGAGACACAAGGGGGGGTAATATAGAGACACAAGGGTTGTAATATAGGTGATAGGGAAGAAAGAGACAGTGGGAGAATAGAGAGAGACAGAGAGGGAGGGAGAGTGAGACACAAGGGGAGAAAGAGGGGGATAGAGAGATGTTAGAGAGGGAGAGAGAGACAGGGAAAAGGGGGAAAAAGAAACAGAGGGGAAGAGAGATACACAAGGGGAGGGACGAAAGAGGCAGAGGGGGAAGAGAGTGACTGGGAAGGAGAGGGGAGACATGGACACAGAGGAGCAGTGAGGGGGAGAAAGAAACATAGATGTGTGTGTGTGATCCGGGGGGGCAACGGGCAATTGCCCTTTCCCCCCAGGCTGGCACTGTCCAAGCACCATGTGCCTTCACGGACCGGAGGGGAGATCAGAGGTCTCCCTCCCTGTTCTGGAGGCACCATGCAGGCAGCCGGCAAGGGAGGGAGGAAGAGAGGACCCGGGAGCTCAGCCTGCAGCTCCTCCGGGTCCTTCTTGCGCGAGTACAGAGCGTTGCCGCGGTTACAGTGGCAACGCTCCAGCTCTCGCGAGAGTGAACTCTAGCGCTGGAGCAACGGGCTAGAGTTCACTCTCACCACTGCGACCTCTAGCCCCATACACACACCTAGACCCCCCCATACACACATTGCCCCCCCCACACACACACAGGGACCCAAACACACATTGCCCCACACACCCTACACACTGAACCTTTCACACAAACTGCACCCCTCACACATTGCACCACTGCTCCTATACCCTACTACAGCCCCATATCCCAGCAGACCCCAGGTAAGTTGTCAAACTGTTCTTAAACGGTTTGACTACTTACTCTGGGAGCGGGTCCCGGCACTCCTGGCACCATAACCACTACACAGAGCAGTAGTGGTTATTGTGCATGGATTATTTATTTAAATCTATAAGTGCCCCTCCCGAGATCAGGCTCTGGATCCGCCACTGGTGTGGGTGTATATATATATATATATATATATATATATATATATATATATATATATATATATATATATATATATATATATATATATATATATATATCTATCATGTATATTAATGTGTGTATTAGTTATATATATATTTATATAATTATGCCTATTATATTTACACATATATTAATGTATATATATATATATATATATATATATATATATATATATATATATATATATATATATATATATATATATATATATATTGTGATCCTTGTTAGTAGATAGCACGGTCCTCTAGGGCAAAACATGCACAGTCCTTTTATTTTCTTATAATCCCGGCAACTTTATTTGTAAATTTACACATCAGGCAGCAGCAAACGAAACATAAATGCAATGATGTAACACAAATCCCTACAACAAAAAGCCTAGCTCGTCTGAGCACTAACTCACATCAGATTCCCTATCTATCAGGGGTTAAACTATAACAAAATTTGTGGGTTTCACCAACCTAGTGTATTTGTCCGCTCTCAGCACTCCAGTGCTCCAAGCCAGCCTTGACTGCTTCCTTCCGCACTCCTAGTGCTCCAAGCCAGCACTCCCAGTGCCTCAAGCCAGCACTCCCAGTGCCTCAAGCCAGCACTCCCAGTGCCTCAAGCCAGCACTCCCAGTGCCTCAAGCCAGCACTCCCAGTGCCTCAAGCCAGCACTCCCAGTGCCTCAAGCCAGCACTCCCAGTGCCTCAAGCCAGCACTCCCAGTGCCTAGTCTCCTTGACTGTCTTACTGGAGAGAACACCCTCTCTCCTACCTGCTTCCTGAGAGAAAGCCAGCAATCCCCCTGTACCTGCCTAGCAGGGAGTGGTTTATTCCCACTGCTCCAGCTGATCATCTGCAGCTGAGTAGTGGGTTGGAGACTGTCCAAAAACCCTGGCCTGGATCTTTGTCTCCCAAGAAAACCACTAAACTGTGGAGTGGAGCATTGGCCCACCCTTCTCCAAATACTCCACCCCAGGGGCCCATAACTAAACAAAGCTTTGTGTTGTGCAACACAAAAACTACACATACTTCCCCTGGGGTTAAAAGGCCTCTCTGCCTTCACTTTATCACAATATATATATATATATATATATATATATATATATATATATATACGTAATACACAGAGAAATGTAATTGATATGTACCATATGTAATGAGCAGATATTTGCCCAGTCTTGTTGCTAGGTGCATACTCCAGCACAATAACATATTTAAAGTGAAGAGCGCACCCACAGGACTTCAAACTAAACAAGATACCGTCATTTTTTACAGTTGTGCCCTACATACATTCACCATTTCAGTCCCATGACCAAGCTTTCCTTAATATGTCAAGGTAGTTGGACTGGAACATTGGTTATATGCAAAGGCACGTCTGCTTAAAAAAAATCTGCACTCTTGGTTTTTTTGAAGCCTATATGTGCTTTTTTTTTTTTTTACGTTGGAGTAATAATTTTTAATCTTAAATTATCTTTTCTAACGCTGTATTTGCACATTATGCTGGCGTGACGCATTATGGGGCTGGTAAATAATTTTTTTCCAAGGCTGCTTTTAATTCCCAGTCCGGCCCTGCTGTCAGCCCCTCTCCTCATCCTGCGCCCGGGCGGTGCGCCCTCATGGACACACCAGCCCGGGCAAAGCTGCAGCCGCCTGAGGCTCTCTACAAAGCGCTCGGGCGGCTGCAGCATGAGGGGGGCCGGCGGAGCTGGGGGGGATTTCCCCATAACCTGTCCCCCCCACATGATTTGCTGGGGGGGATGCGTCCCACCCATCCCCCGTGGTTCCTATGCCCATGCACAGAACCCGCCCCTAAATCAGCCCACAAGGATGCAGTGTGTAGTCAATGCACAGTGTGTGTTTAGTGGATGCAGTGTGTGTAAAGTGGCCAATATCTAGATCAGCATCTGTTGTACAAGTCCCAGAATGCTTTGCTAGCTGTGGATCTACAATTTGCCCATTCTTGCAGGGCTTTATTTAGCACTCAGCAGTGTATGTGTGTTTAAATGTAAGCATGTTTTTGTAAGGAGTATGTGTGTATGTGAATGTTGGTGTTTGAATGCAGGCATGCATTTGTGTGTAGTGTATACACACACATACTGATACCGGAGAAACTGACGGAAGCGAAGCACAGAGAGATGGACACAGGTTTCTTCAGGAAGGAAGAGATTCTTTATTGGATCACCGATCGGGACTCAGAGGGACTAGCGTCACCAAAATACCACAAGTTCTGAGTCCCGGACAATAGTGCAGGCTCCTTATATAGGCACATAACTCCTCCCATATTAAGCTCCACCCGCACATTCTCTTGACCAATCAATACAAATAAGAATTAACTTCCTGCTTGACCGCATGGCTTGTCCAGCACAATGGAGGAGGGGGAATACTACATCCGGTATTCTTGCACATGCTCCGTACACTACTGATCGTATCTTGCCTCGTGCAACCAACTGATCGATACGTCAGCATATGCACGTACACATGCCACGTGGTAATCTCGGCCTACGAAATTTATTTTTACCGAGATTCCACCACATTCCCCCCTTTGATGCCTCTTGATATTTTACAATTACTTGAGGCATCACTTAACCTTGGTTTGCATACACCGCAAGTTACCATGAACCAGACCAGACTTATCTATGATGTGAATCTTCAACACTCATCTTCCTGCATTGGTTCTCCCTGGTCTAGAGCCTTATATTTATAAATCGCCATTATCTGTGCAGCAGCCTTCCTCTCTGCTATATTTTCTATCAGGCTTTGCACAGACCTAACTACTAAGGGTATAAGACACGGCAGGAGTAGACACAACATTAAAATCAGTAGGACTCCACCTACCACTGCCTTAAGCCCTCCAAACCACTCATACCAGCTACCAAACCAACTACTTGGATTATACCCTTTCCATACCTGAGTAGGCACATGCGCTAGTTTAACCATATGGCTAGTAAGCTCAGCTATTGCTTGCCCTTCGTCATCTATTTGAAGACAGCAATTGCTCAGGTTAAACTTCCCACATACACCTCCCTCTACTGCCAAAAGGTAATCCAAGGCTAATCTATTTTGGTAGACTGCCGTCCTCATCCTGGTGTTATGCTTCGCTAGAAGATTGAGCGCTTGTGATGTTTCGTTAGTAATAATCTCAACCACCGCCTGTAATCTTATAATACGGTTGAGCATATAAATAGGGGTTCTGTAACCAAAGGTACCATCCTCTGCCCACGTGGCTGGTCCATAATAATCTATGATACGCTGGGGAGGCCATTCATCATCTTCCCAGGCGCCTATCTCTATGGGTCCCCTTTTCTTCCTATGATTCACATCATATACTTTAACACCTAAAGTCTCACCTGTTTCAATCGGTAACAAGAAGAAGGATGGTTTGAGCATACCCAACACACATGCCCCTTCCCAGTCCTGTGGCAACTCCGAATAGGCTTTCTTACCACAGATCCAGTACAAATTTGCTGGGGCTCTCCAGGTAGATGTGATGGATAAATCAAACCACACATCCTTTAAATTGGCGTATCTAGCAAACGGGTTAGATGGTTCTGAGACATTTGAAGCCGACCACCAAGTTGTATTCTTTGTATCATCATCATAAGCTTTTTGCCCTAGACAAGTTAATTCTCCTACAGAAGTGTTATACATTATTCCTTTCCTTGCTATGCAAACATAACCTATGATGGAGGTCTTTAATCTCCACTCAGATTTACCTCTAACACTCATATGATAATCGGCTTGTGTAGATATTAATTGGTCAACTGCCTCAGAACCGGACATTACCTCCTTTGCTTCCCAAGGCCATTGGTCTCCCATGTTAGTACCTCCACACACATAGCAGTTGGTAACATTAAGACTACCGGCAATACTTTCGGCTAAATCAATAAACAGGTTTTTAGCATTATGGGGGATCTTATTATCTATGCTCATCTCTTCATAAAAGGAATGGTATACTTGATGAGTTTGGGAGGATACCGTATCAGTCTCTATCCCTATAAACAATACTGTCCCAGGATCTAAACCCGTCCCGTATATCTGAAACCCAAATAAATTGCCATATTTGTCTAAGAACTTATCGGGGTTATTTATAAGTATATGGATGGGATTACATTCCATAGACTTACAATATGGGCTGGTAGGCAACTTAGTCACTATCATGTCTTTGTCTACTGTCTGTCCCCAAGTCGCCCACCCCACACAAGACCAATATGGGCAAAAGTTATAGTCTTTATTTGGGCATCTAGGACTCACATATTTATTTTTACTACTGGGACAAATATATTTATCATTAGACCCATACGTCCTCTCCCATCTAAGATCCCCACATACATTCCACGGCTTTCTACCACTTGATATCGCCTTACACGCATCAAATAGCAGAACACCCGAAGAATGTACGGATTCTAACACCGTTTTATTAATTAGGGTCCCCTGAGGATCTCCATTCCTGAGAGTCAACCAAATTGTACGGGGTTGATACTCTGGACTGAAGCACTTAGGTTCTCCTACTCCTAAATGGCACACACTATAGTCTATATTTAGGTATCTACATCTCGATACATCTCCTTTACACTCGTATTGTGAATGCCAAATTAGGGTTTGGGAAATATGGTTACCTGTTCTCGTAGTCTTAATGCATACCTCACAGCTAGGAGTGTCGGTACCTCTACCTTCCTGAATATAAAAACACACATAAATAAACACTATCATCAACACATCTTTCGCCGTCATCCTCAGTCTTCGTCCGTGCGAAGGCACCTCAGCTTCCAGGATGTAAGGGCTGCAGGGAATGGAGTTCTGCTCGTCTTCACAGGAGTCCCTTCGAGACTTTCCCTGGCTTATAAACTATATGTCGGTGAGCGGACAGGCTTTATTATGGCCGTCTAAAAACACTCACTTCACCAAATCCCTGTAACAATAACATTTGTAATCCACAATAGTTCCTCGTTACTCCGACTGAGTAGTGCGTTTTAACCGGATCTTGCAGGGATTCTCTGGATCTGCTGTAACTTGCCAAGAATCGACTGCTGCTGGTTTAACCCTGGAGTGATGTATCCACGGAGTCACTTCGGCTACTTTTATCGCTGTAGGGGTAGACAAAAGAACAACATAAGGACCTCTCCACTTGGGCCCTAACGGTACATTATTCCACTCTTTAATCCACACTTGATCTCCTGGATGATAACTATGAACAGGGGGATAAATATTCACAGGTAATCTATCTTGTACCCATTTCTGTACCTCCTCCATAGTCTTACCCAACTCTACAACCTGCTGCCGGGTAATTCCTTCTCCCAACTGACTCAAGTCCCCCCTTAAGTTACCAAGTACGGGAGGTGGTCGCCCATACATGATTTCAAAAGGAGAGAGGCCCATCCTTCTGGTAGGGGTACTGCGGATTCGCAATAGAGCTATGGGTAAGAGAACGTTCCACTTAAGTTGGGTTTCCTGACACATTTTAGCCAACTGATTCTTAATAGTTCTATTCATTCTCTCTACCTTACCAGAACTCTGGGGTCTATATGCTGTATGAAGCCTCCACTTTATACCAAGCATATGAGTCAGTTGTTGTAGGCACTGATGAACAAAAGCTGGACCATTGTCCGATCCTATAGAACAGGGTAGTCCATATCGGGGTATTATTTCTCGTAGCAGGAATCTCACAACTTCTCCTGCTTTCTCTGTACGAGTAGGACATGCTTCTACCCAGCCTGAATAGGTGCACACAATTACCAGCAGGTAACGATGTCCACCCGATTTAGGCATCACTGTAAAGTCAATTTGTAAATCGGACATGGGGAGTCCCCCCATAAACTGGACTCCTGGTGGCTTTACTGGTCCTTGTCTTGCATTATTTTTAGCACACGTTACACATCTTCGTACAATGGCCTGAGTCAAGTTGGACAATCTTGGTATGTAGAAATGTTTTCTGAGAGATTCTTCAGTGCTGTCTCTCCCAGAATGTGTCCCGTTGTGATAATTTTGGACAATTTCTACCGCTAGTGATGCTGGTATGACTATTCTTCCATCTTCTAGCTGATACCACTTGTTCTCCAAATACTTTCCTGGTTCAGTCTTTAACCACTCCTCTTCTTGAGCTGTATAAACTGGAGTCCATTGGGACAGTGGAGTTGGTATAAGAGCAGCTATATGCCCCACATACTCCTGTCTTCCTGATTCAGCAGCACGCTTGGCTGCACTGTCTGCCATCCGATTTCCCTTGGTTACATCACCATCTCCTCTCAGATGCGCTCGACAATGTATGATACCGACTTCTTTCGGCTCCCACACTGCTTCCAAGAGTTGTAGGATTTCAGCTGCGTATTTGATTTCTTTGCCTTCTGAATTCAGTAGTCCTCTTTCTTTATACAAAGCTCCGTGGGCATGAGTGGTTAAAAACGCATATTTGGAGTCCGTGTAGATGTTCACTCTTAAACCTTCAGCCAATTGTAACGCTCGTGTCAGTGCTATCAATTCTGCCTTTTGTGCTGATGTTCCTTTCGCCAGTGGCCGAGCTTCTATCACCTTGTCTATTGTTGTTACTGCATATCCTGCATAGCGGATCCCTTCTTTCACATAACTACTGCCGTCGGTATAATATTGAACATCGGGGTTCTGGATGGGAAAATCACGAAGATCTGGTCTACTTGAGAATACTTCATCCATTACTTCCAAACAATCATGTTGACTTTCAGTAGGTTGTGGCAAAAGGGTAGCTGGATTTAAGGTGTTCACAGTCTCTAAATGCACTCTGGGGTTTTCACACAACATTGCTTGATACTTGGTCATACGGCTGTTACTAAACCAATGATTTCCTTTGTAATCCAACAACGTCTGTACTGCATGTGGGACTCGTACATAAAGTTCTTGACCCAGAGTGAGTTTATCGGCTTCAGCTACTAGCAGGGCGGCTGCAGCTACGGCTCTTAGACAAGGTGGAAGTCCGCTGGCCACTGCATCCAATTGCTTAGACATGTAGGCAACAGGTCTTTGCCATGATCCCAAGTACTGTGTCAATACTCCCACAGCCATTCTTCTTTGCTCGTGTACATATAAGTAGAATGGTCGTGTGTGATCAGGTAGACCTAATGCTGGGGCACTCATCAAAGCCTTCTTCACATCTTCAAATGCCGTTTGCTGTTCTTGGGTCCATAAGAAGGGGTCATGCTCTGTACCTTTGATAGCTGCGTACAGAGGTTTTGCCAGTATCGCATAGCTGGGAATCCATATCCTACAGAAGCCTGCTGCCCCCAAGAATTCTCGCACTTGTCTTCTATTCTTGGGTATCGGTATTTGGCACACAGCTTCTTTTCTCTCTGGCCCCATAATTCTTTGACCTTCAGAGATATGGAATCCCAGATATTTGACAGTTGGCAAACACAACTGAGCCTTCTTTCTAGACACCTTGTATCCTGCCTTCCAGAGAATGTGTAGTAGATCGTGCGTTGCTTGCTGACAGATTTCTTTTGTAACTGCTGCTATCAACAAGTCATCTACATATTGTAACAATACACACTCTCCTGGGATGGACTCGAAATCCAGTAGATCTTGACTTAGGGCTGAACCAAATAGGGTAGGTGAATTTTTAAACCCTTGGGGCAGTCTTGTCTAGGTCATTTGGCGTTTTGAGCCCGTTACAACGTTTTCCCATTGGAAAGCGAAGATACATTGACTTTCTGCGGCAATTCGGAGGCAAAAGAAGGCATCTTTGAGGTCTAAGACTGTAAAATAAGTAGCCCCGCCCGGAATTAAAGCAAGCAGGTTATATGGATTGGGTACAACTGGATGTATACTAACAACCGCATCATTGACTGCTCTCAAGTCCTGCACAGGTCGATACTCATCTGTACCGGGCTTTTGAACAGGCAGCAATGGGGTGTTCCAGGGGGAAGTACAGAATTTTAGGATACCATACCGTATGAACTTATCCAGATAAGATTGGATGTTCTTCTTAGCCTTCTGCGGGATGTGATATTGTCTTAGGCTCACTGGGTAAACCCCAAGTTTTAGTTCGATTTTAATAGGTGGAATATTGCGGGCCAGTCCTGGTGGGTTGTTCTCTGCCCAAACTCCTGGTATGTTGAATAAGGATTCATCACTCCTAGGGTTTTGGCTAGTCAACGCTGTATAAAGTCGCCACTCTTCTTCCTTTGGTACGGATAATGTCATAATACCTGAAGGTCCATTGAACTTTAAAGATGTTGTTCCATTTGGTAGGAACGTAATCTGCGCTTGTAACTTAGATAGCATATCACGTCCCAGCAATTGGACTGGACATTCAGGCATATAAAGGAATTGATGTTTTACTACGTGGCCTCCCAATGTACAGAGTCGACTTTTAAGAACCGGTTTTTCAGCACTTCTTCCAGTTGCTCCTATTACAGTAATAGTCCTTCCAGATGGAGGAGCAACTAGATTAGTCACCACTGAATGTTCAGCACCAGTGTCGATCATGAACGCACTCCTTTTTCCCCCTATTGATACATCGACCATAGGCTCCGCTCGACCAAGGGGGATGGAGCCCGGTCGGTATCAATAGTCCTCCATGACCGTGTCAGCCAATCCTACAAAGTCCCTGCCTTCTCTATCGCGGGACCTTTGCGCTGCTGGGATATATCTATCTTCCCTAACACTTCCTCTGTTCCCATTGCTCCCTCTATTACCATTACTCCCTCCGGGGCCTCCTCTACCTCTCGCTCTGCCTCTAAAGTTTCCATAACCTATCCTAGGTCTGTCTTTCTCACACTGTTCTCTTCGAGGACACTCATTTCTCCAATGCCCTTCTTCCCTACAGTATGCGCACTGATTTCTACTTAGAGGTTCCTCATTCCATCTACTATCGCCTCTATCTGGGCCCCGTCTATCTACGCCTGCGATCACTACCGCTAGCATGTCTGCCTTTCTACGCATCTTGCGCTCTTCCTCTTTCTTACTTTCTGTTTCCCTATTCATGTATACTTTATTCGCTACCTCCATTAGTTGGGTGATGGACATACCTGCAAACCCTTCCAACTTTTGTAGCTTGCGCTTAATATCTCCATAAGCTTGGCTGACAAAGGCGGAGTTCACCATTCGGGAATTGTCTGCGTCTTCCGGATTAAAGGGGGTATACAAGCGGTATGCCTCCAATAATCGGTCATAAAAGACACTGGGCGCTTCATCACTTTTCTGAATCACCTCAACTGTCTTCGACATGTTAATGGCTTTTTTTCCTCCGGCTTTCATGCCAGCAATTATAGCGTCTCTATAGGCTCTGAGTTGAACCATATCAGCACCATTTACATTCCAATCGGGATCGGTGTTGGGATAATGTGTTGCGGCCCATGCTGATGGATTGGCTTGGTTTAAAGTACGGGCTTTATCCTCTAGTGCTTTAATGGCCGCTTGATTAATTCTTGTCCTTTCCTCATTGTTGAATAAAGTCATTAATAACTGCTGGCAATCAGCCCATGTCGGGTTATGTGTCTGTACTATTGAGGTGAACAGATCAGTCATAGCTTGTGGCTTCTCAGTATACGAGGAATTGTGGGTCTTCCAATTTAAGAGATCGGTTGTCGTGAATGGGACATATACAAAGACTGGGTCAGCATGTGCCATTTGGCCTGCGGCATCGATATAGGCTGACCCAGGATTCAGACGAAGAGGCATCTGATAGTGTTTTAATTGTTGGGCACCGGTCAGCTGTCGGGTCTGTATGGGGCTACGTGGAGGGGCGTCAGTCATAGGTTCCAGTCGGGGAGAAATAGGGTATGGGGATGTGGGAGCTTGGTTTTGGGAAAAGGTTGTAAATAAAACACTTCGAGCCGAGCTAGATGAAGCTTGACCGGAAGTCTGAAGTGGCGCCAAATCAGGATATTTGTTTTTAATGGGGGTTGGTTCTGATTCCGGAAGGGGAGATTTAGTACGAGGGGGGGTGGATCCTGTACTGGAGGAGGAAGCGGAAGTGGATGGGGGTAATGAGGGGAGGGTTGCAGGACTTCCTGCATTTGCGTCACTTCCTCTTAACGGAAAGTAAGGGGGCGGCAAAGGGATCTCGGACTCAGGGGGCGTGTCTAAAATGGGCCTAACACCAGTCCTAGTGGACAAACAAGTCCTAGCTACCATGAGGCGACATTGCTCCTCGTGGCATGTCTGGAGCCATTTTGGCGAGTCATTTACGGCCTGTCTCCAACAATCAATATAAGGAAACTGGCCGTAAAGTTCAGGCCTACCCGATACAGCCACGTGTAAGCGCTGTACCAGAGTTGGATCCAAACTGCCACGTGGCGGCCATGCCGCAACCAAAGTAGGCCACTCCCTAGTACACAAAGTGACCAAACGTACAGGAGACATTTTAACCCCAAAATCACAAGTTTTGAATCCCTTTTTAAAATTCTTCACCATACAACCTAAGGGATCCGGAATCGTTGACTGCGACGCACCCATACTTAACAATGGAACGTCGTCGACAACGAATACTATACACGCGTACTATTCAACAGTCACACCCGTTTCCTCTGGCAACAGCACCACGTGGTACAGTTACCAAGTGAAACGTACACAATAACACAATAAACACTCAGGGAATTCCCGTACACACACAGCTGTTACACCAGTCACTAAATAATCAATATTATGCCCTTTGGCGTAACTATACAGTCACCCACGCTATAATTCTCTATATACGAATTACCCGTCTATAACACACCCCAGTAACATCGTCTTTTACAAATAGCGGTTACAGTACGGTTAGCATAGGTCAAAGCACAAGTTAAGGTCACAATACAATTATTAGTGGTTATGGTGTTAAACATGCAATGGACGACAATGATTAGTACTTATATACAGTGTCAGTAAATATACAGGGTTATGGTACCGTGCACTATAATACAGCAACACACTATTAACACTCTCGCTAGACGGCTGAGCTCGTGCTATCTAACAAGATATACACTTTACTAAACAATCTTTATCACATTTACAATTCCCAACTAAACTATTGGCCAGTACCTTGATGGACTACCTAAAAACAATCTACATACGTTTTGGTTAGCCACACTGCCCAAGCACCACATATAGCGAGCTAGAGGACCGAATTTACACAGACGCCTCTTAGTCGATAACTATCAAAAGTCTAGTGGGTTCCAAATTTACACGCCTTCCCACTTAGCCCAGATAGGATGAGAGCTAGCGAACCGAATTTACACAGACGCCGCTTAGTCTCCCGGTCCCTCCGACCTAGCGAACAAAATATACACCCTAGAACGCTAGTCTAGACAAGACACCGGTGTCCGGCTAGGGCTATTTACACCAGAGCCCCGCCTGACTAACAAAATCAAACGGTCTGACTAAAGAGCGTTCGATCGAGCGGTGCGCCTTCGCTCCTTCCCTCCGACAGAGGGGGCAGATACACAGATTCAAACCCCTTTGGGCCTACCGCACAATCGGTATACCCCTAGTGGGTTCTGCCGTCTAAAACAGCAGTTGTCTTACCTCCTCGTTCCTGAACCTGAGTTCACACTCATCGACGGGGACACCCCAGCACTTCTCACGTAGAGGCCGATGATCTCCTGGACAACAGACCAGTGGCGCCGAGACGAAGGGAGGTCCACGCAGAAGTTCAGGGGTGCAGCCGTAGAGAACGTGGGCAAAGATAGACCGTCTCACGCCTCTGCCTCTCAGCTACCGTTGAACGATGAGCTTCCCGGCCAATGCACCAAAGGATACCGGAGAAACTGACGGAAGCGAAGCACAGAGAGATGGACACAGGTTTCTTCAGGAAGGAAGAGATTCTTTATTGGATCACCGATCGGGACTCAGAGGGACTAGCGTCACCAAAATACCACAAGTTCTGAGTCCCGGACAATAGTGCAGGCTCCTTATATAGGCACATAACTCCTCCCATATTAAGCTCCACCCGCACATTCTCTTGACCAATCAATACAAATAAGAATTAACTTCCTGCTTGACCGCATGGCTTGTCCAGCACAATGGAGGAGGGGGAATACTACATCCGGTATTCTTGCACATGCTCCGTACACTACTGATCGTATCTTGCCTCGTGCAACCAACTGATCGATACGTCAGCATATGCACGTACACATGCCACGTGGTAATCTCGGCCTACTAAATTTATTTTTACCGAGATTCCACCACAATACAGATACACACATTGACATACATGCAAATACACAGACACACAGTTACACACATTGGCACATACTTACACACACGCACACTAAGGTGCACACTGACACAGATAGAAACACACACACACAGATGCATACACACACACACTGACACACATACACATACATACATTTGAGATACAGACACTGACATACATGCAAATATACAGATACACACACCTCAGATGCATACACTGACACTGATACAAACAGACACTCAGATACACATACACTCAGATGCACATTGACACAGATACATACAACTACACACACACACACACACAGATACTCATACACACAGACACAGATACACATAAAACCAAAATATAAATAAAATATATGGTTTAAAAAGTAGAGAAACAATAAAATAATCAAGTCTATGGGATTCACACCAAATAAAATTAACTTTAGTTGAGAATCTCTTAAAACAAATATAGTGTGAGCGCTCAAGCAATAAAAAAAAAAAATGAAAATGGGTCATGAACATAATAAAATATCAGATGGGGTGTGCAAGATAAAAAGGTACACAACATGACCCCGATAATTGTTGCATTCTGTATGTAAAGATCAAAAAGCAGTCAGCACCAAATAGAAAAGATTCACATTGCAACAAAGTTACCAAAACAAACAGTAACAATCTGATCAAAACAGTTAAATAGAGCCCAACTAAAACAAAAAAAACGGGGCATATCAACTAAGTAGTGAAAAGGATTGTGACAAAAAAGTGTACATAAAAATCAAATACACAGTCTCTAGAAAGCATGAACATAAAAGCTGCAGCACTGCTATAAATAATGAAATATAATAAAACAAAAGACTACAGGCCTGTGTAAAAAAAACAACATACACTCAAGTGCACACTGACACCCAGATACAAACAAACACAAATATACAGACACTGATAGATACACAGACACAAACACAGATACACACATACACTCATATACACACTGACACACATATACAAACACACACACTGACAGATACGCACAAACACTCTGGTACACATAGATACATACACACTGACACACTTTTTTTTTTTAAACCACCCTCCTGTTTCTTACCTTTTGGCTGCAGGAGGGTGAACTCTGCTGGCTGGGACTGATGTGGGTTTGTCTCTCTCTCCTCCTCTCACTCCCCAGTGCTTCCTCCCACGCGGGTGTTAGCTGGGTAGAACTGCCAGAATCCTTAAAGGCGCCCAGTCTAGCTATTGGAAATCCACAGCACTGATCGGGCCCCTTTAGAGATATGCTCATTGGGTGGCCCTAAGTGCATGGACCACCCGATGGGCCCCCTAAGGTAGTTCTGCCTCTGCCAAAACACATATATATAGCAATACTCGCTATATATATGGGTGTAAACATTGGAAATAGGGGCCTGGGCCCCCCATGACCACAGGGCCCATGACAACAGTCATGGTTGTCACCCCCTGATGGCGGCCCTTCTCCTCCCAACTCCACTTTCTTTGCTGCTTGCCTCCCAGGTGAGTCAATTCTGATTATATAGGCTTTGATTATAGGTTTCTGTATATTTATGTTTCTCTCCTAATATATTTAACCCCTTAGTGACCGCGGACGTATCAGGAACGTCCGACAAAAAACTGTCCTTAAGGACCGCGGACGTACCTGATACATCCTGGCATAAAGAGAGCTCTGGAAGCGATCATGATCACTTCCAGCAGCTCTAATGATATTACAGCGATGTCTCGCTGTAATACCCCCCTCACTGCTGGGGGCCACCGGAGATTACCGGGTGATCGCTACTCCCAGGGTGATCACTTCCCGGTTGCTCCACATGGAGCCCAGCAGGGAGACAGAGCACCGGAAGCCTTCAGGCAGGCTTCCGATGCTCTGTCTCTACTGAGTGCCTTGACCCCTCAAGGCACTCAGTATTAGTAAAAAAAAAAAGTTTTAAAACAAATATATAAAATAAATTGAACTCCTACCCTCCCTCTCCCTCCCCATGTACTTACCGATCGCCGCCGTTGCCCCGCCAGCGATCGGTCTTCTTTGAGGGGACTCAGCCCAGAGAGTCCCCCTGAGCAAAAAAGGACCCCCAGGCCCCAGGGGCCATATGACCACTCTAAAAGAGCGGTCACATGGCAGCCATAGGTATCCACAGTGCTGCCAGCAGGGGGACTGGCTGAACTGACAGGCAGTCCCCCTGCTGGTGAAAAAGTAAAAAGTAATAAAAAAAAAATATATATATATATATATATATGCAAGCATTAGGCTGCTAGAGTAGGACCTGCCAAGAATGGGGTACATTGACGTTGTGGCAGGCTTATGCAATATATGATCATATAATGTAACTAAACCCCACTTATTTTTTGCCTAGGTGAGGTGTTTTTAAATAAAACTAATACAATCATTGAAATCATTGTTTAGTGAATAAGCAAGTGCGCTGGATTCTGTAATATATATATCGTCATACGAAGTGTATTTTTTATTAAAAGTGAAATTACACACACATATAAATAATAACTATATATTGTATATATATTATTAAGGACCGCGGACTTACCTAGTACGACAGCGGCAAATAGAAGCCCTGGACTTACCTGGACCGGCAATCCGCTGTGATCACGGTCGGGGGGGACTGCTGGAGAACCCATCAGTGCCATTGCAGCAGCTCCAGCCACCCGGGCCCTCCAGGGACATGTGATCACATCGCCGCAATAGGAGTCTAGGAGCTGCCTGCAGGGGGACTGTCTGAGTTGTCAGACCGTCCCCCAGGCTGCTAAAAAGTAAAAAACTTTTTTTATATATAATATATAAAACATTTTATAATATATTATACATATATATGATTTCATTATAAGTGTACTTTGAGATATACACACAAAAATCTCAAAATACACTTATAATGAAATCATTTATGCATTATATATATGTATAATATATTATTAAATGGTTAATTATATTATACATATATAGGAAATAAAAGTGAGTGTGTGTACACACACACACACAGTAAATTGAAAATAAATATATATATATATATATATATATATAAAAAAAAAAACTAATAAAACCGCTAACTTTGGCCAGCATTTGTGCCTAAGTGGCTACTACAAAAGACAGGAAATACCCGATTTGGAATACCATGGGTTATCTACATTTGAAAATGCAACACAGACCCAGCAAACTTATCTGGCAAACTTAATTTGGCAAGCCCTATATTGACCCTGTACCTTTTCAAAACACCATAAAACCTGCACATGGGGGATATTGTTATACTCGGGAGACTTTGCTGAACACAAATATGAGTGTTCAAAACAGTACAACTTATCATGACGGTGAAATCACCAGTAAAAGTGCCGTTTTGTGTAAAAAAAATAAATGCAAAAACCAAATATGAACAATAACTTTGGCAAACGTTTGTGGCTAAGTGGCTACTACAAAAGAGTGGAAATACCCCATTTTGAATACCGTGGGTTCTCTACTTTTACAAATGGTATGCCATGATGGGGTTAATTTTCATTTGGTCCCAAAGGCAACATAGGCCCAGTAAACCAATATGGCAAATTGCAATGTGCAAACATGGAAAAGGGGAAAGCCCTACATTTGACCCCTGTAAGTTTGCAAAAAAAAACATAAAACCTGTACATTGGGGGCACTGTTGTACTTGGGAGATGTTGCTGAAAACATATAGGGGTGTTCTTTGTTAGTAACACATAACAGGAACTGAGAATGCATGCCTAAAGTACAATGTGAGAGAAAAATAACACAAAATGACTATCCAAACGTTTGACAAAGACTAGTAGTAGAATTAGTGCATGGAAAGTGTTAAAATACCACCATTTGAAATACCCTAGGGTGTCTACTTTTCAAAAATATATGGTTTGATGGGGATAAATTACATTGGCCGGCTTAAAAAATTTCCCAAATAGGACATGGGTGCATGATGACCAGCTGTGAAAATTCCAAGTTGGAAAACTGGAATGCGCACCCTCCAAATAAGGTATTTTAGCACCCAGAGAACCCGACACCTGTACAGGGGTAGTATCTGTCAGGATATTACCTGAGTTGGGAGTCTGTAGCGCAGATATGTTGCTCACCCTTGCAAATAGACACAGGCGAGGTGGTCAGGTAAGAATTCACCTGGCCTGTGAGTCTGTGCACGGGGGCTGTGCAGGATAAAGTTCCAAGTCGCAGTACAGGCAAGGACACAAACAGCATGTGTGTCAAAAAAATCACCAATTATTATTTTTATTGTTTTTGAATTTGGTGTAGATTGGTGGTAAAATGGTTGCATGAAAAGAGTCAAAATACACAAAGTTTAATACCTTAGGTTGTCTTCTTTTAAAAAAGATACACATGTGAAGGGTTATTCAGGGATTCCTGACAGATATCAGTGTTACAATGTAACTTGCGTTCATTTTGAAAATTAATGGTTTGGAAACAGCAAAGTGCTACATGTACTTATAGCCCCATAACTTTCCAAAAGAGCTAAGAACATGTTAACATTGGGTATTTCTAAACTCAGGTCAAAATTTAGAAACTATTTAGCATGGGGTTTGGCTGTTGTAGATGCGTAACAGATTTTTGGGGTCAAAGTCAGAAAAAGTGTGTTTTTTAAAGTTTTTTCATCATATTTTATAATTTTTTTATAGTAGCTTATATAATATAATGGAAATAATGGTATCTTTAGAAAGACCATTTAATAGTGAGAAAAACAGTATATAATATGTGTGGGTACAGTAAATGGGTAAGAGGAAAATTACAGCTAAACACAAACACCGCAGAAATCTAAAAAGAGCCCTGGTCCTTAACGGTAAGAAAATTGAAAAATGGTCTGGTCACTAAGGGGTTAAAGGACACTATTCATGTGCACAATTTGCTGAAACAGGGTGGAGTTCAAACAAGCCCCATTTTTATTCGACATGCTTAGATGTTCAGAAGCAAACTTCTCCAAACTGCTATCAATGCGGAGAGACGCCCTGCAGAACTGAAACCTATTACTGTACTGAAGAGACACTAAACCTTTCCCCTTTTTGTTGTCTTACCACAAGAATCTTAGTGTTTTTAAACTACTGCAAATAAATCCCCCCCCCCCCCCCACCTAATAACTGGTGGGGTGGTGCCAGAAGCGCCCCTATGGTTGAAACTCCATTGATGTTTAGGAGTTGGCTCTAAAATTTCTATTCTGGAAGACTTACAGAACTGAGGGAATATCAATACTAGATGTGCTTAAAGACTCCAGCACTGAGAACTTTGAGCACATATACTGCCATAGTGGAGTAAGTAATGTGCTTCCTACTGGCTTTGTGATATTTCATATATCCATTTTCAAATCTTATTAACAAATCTTCTTCTCCCTTATTAGGGGTAACGGCGCATGCTTTTCTTTGGCTTTATTTCTAAAGTTTTATCAACAGTGCCTGGCTCAGCAAAATGATTAATTTGCTATAATTCCCCTGTCTGTTTGTGTACCTTTATAAGTGAAGACATCTGTTGCTAAATTAGCCTCAGACCTTTCATGCAGTATGGGTCCCTTCTGCCTGGCCATTACACAATCAACTCCTGTAAATTAGTTTGTTCTTCTGCATGTTGATTAAGATCAACATGATACATATTTCAGTTCTATTGTCATGTTTGGACTTTTTAGGATTTGGAACAAATGCATCGGCTTTGGATCCAAATGCTCTGATTTATTTAATCATAGATGTTCTGCTAACCAAAGTTCAAATAAAATTGTATTTGTAGCTTTTTCAAGGAGTCTATTTTATAAATATGTAGCCATCATAACTTCATCAGCTCTCTATTTGTTTGACAACTGTGAATCTATCAGCATGCACCTGACTGTGAATCTATCAGCATGCACCTGACTGTCTCCATTATTTTCAAAAAATGTACATAAAAAATATTTTTGTGTGTGTTTTTTCACATTTATTTTGAAATTGAAGCTAAATATAGTTGTTCTGGTGAGTATAGACAGTTCCTGCGGGTATTTTGATGTAAACATTTACATTACTCAAGTGGCCACTGGAGGTGCATCCTGGGGCAGTGCTGCACACTGTGTTTGTCCAATTGGCCACTCACAATTTTTATGCCCAAAAAGAGCATTCAGAATGGTACTTTCTTATGGATGTCTTCAAAGATCCTCAGCCATATTTTCAGTCTCAGTATAATATATGGGATTTACTCAAATCTAATGCTCACCTTTATTGGCAAAATGACGTTTACAAAATTTAAATCCGCATTAGATGCTATGGCGCAGTAATGTATGACAAATGCAAGGTAAAGTGCAAAAAAAGATGTATTAACTTACATATAAGTAAATTACAGCAGATGTAGTATGTCACCATAACTCCTATGTGTTTTGTCCCCACTAGAGACTTCCTCAAGGACAGTTCTGTTGTACAAACAAGTCCACAAACATGGACATAAACTCCCCTCCCAACCACAGTCTTTTTAAACCTCTCCTAATTACTCCAGAGATGCTGTCATGTGTGCCTTTTCTTCTTCTCAGCTAAAACCCATCTGTTTTCCCTTCTTTGCTCCGCCTTCACTGACATCATCGCATACTAAACGCGATAATGTCATGCATTCCACACATGTGTTTCACCTGTCCTGGTATCGGAGCACTTCCCAGTTCCTCCACAATGCTTGATTTAGCCTGAAAATATTGACGATTCAATGCCAAAATCGTTCTATTATTCACCTGACAAACCAGTAAGTGGAGGAATACTTTGCCAAGAAACTGGCTTGGGCTTTATTGGGTGTGGCGGTTGTGGACTGTACCGGACTGTCCTGGGGCCTACAAGAAAATTAAGAGTAGAGGGGACCGGTGATCCTCTGTCGAAGCCCGTTTCCAGCCTCATTTGGGCCTCCCCCCTACCTTTGGACCTCCGGGGGTTATCACGGTGCCCACTGGTGTTCTCCTTGGCCCACTTACATGGACTTTGCTAAACAAACACATGTTGGATGCCAGAGACCTACTCAATAAGTTTGCCAACAACGCGCGGGTGTGCCCAGACTCATGCATGTCTGCTGTTGCCTACTTGAGTTACAATAGATTAAATAAAACAAATATGCACATACATATAAGAGATATAGAAAAAAATATATAGAAAAAACATGGTTATCAAAAAAATGTAGAGAAAAATTCATTGTTCTTGCTGGAGAAAAATGGATACACATAAAAAAATAACGAACCAGGCCCTCCACATAAAAAAATAAGAAAATATTTAGGAAAGCAAGAAGGCCAAAAAGAGATTTGTCTAAAGAGCACCATAAATCAATATAAACACTTAGTCCCCCTGGCTGTAAAGTTCTACGTGCATTGATCCAATAAGTTTCTCTTTGTGATGATTTTTTTAATTGTGTTCCCACCTCTCCAATGACTATAATGTTTCTAAACGTATAAAATAAAAATCTTTCCAAATGAACTTTGGACTTTTATTGCAATGTACAGGGACTATATGTTTTTTTTTTTTTTTTTTTTTATAATTCTTTATATTATTCTTATGCTCTAAAATTCTCTCATTTAATTTTCTGCATGTTCTACCCACATGGTGTTTACCACACAGGTATTGAAGCAAATAAACCACATTTTTAATGTTACAATTAATATTTTATTTAAAAAAAACATTTTCCCTGTGATTGAACTATGACATTTCTTTGGCCGTAATCATCTTTTCTGTATTACAGGCTTTACACATATTAGAGGAACTGAAACTTTTTTGTTTTTACCCTTTTCGTGCACATGTAATCTCTTGGCTGCGATGATCAGCTTCTCTGTGTTTTCTATTGCAAATGCTTGTGTTTTACTACTTTCTGCAGCTCACCAGAATGACTCTTCTTTAAGGCATATTTTACTGAGAGATTATCTCTAGTTTCTAGTGCATGAATTAATGAATTATAGCTCTGTGGAAGATTTGATCAAATCAGGATCACTTTATCTTCTTCATCATTTTTTTTGCCAATAGAATCTAAATGATAGTATTCTCTGAAATTTGATTCAGATGTTTCTCTATGTCTCCTCCCTAAACACTTTTGAACTGAATTTTTTTAGACCGTTACTTCCATACAATTCTTCTAAGCCTTCCCATAAGTCCTTGTTTTTCTGTCCTTTTTCTCCCAGAGTGGAAGAGTCCCCACCAGGAGCAGATGCTGGTGTGAAATTGTTCACTGTGTTCCAGAGACCCATTCTTACAAGCTCATTCTGCATTCAGAAATTCCATACCATCTTCAGATGATGTCTCTGTCAACATGATGTCACTGTATGTCAATACTTGTTTTAACCCCTTCAGGATGGAGTCAATAGTACACGTTCTGATCAAAACAAAATGTAAACAAAAACTGGTATTTGCGCTATATGTCAGTCTGTTCAACCGTAATTCCCCTCTTTCATATTAAGTGCACTCACACTTATTATATATCATTTTGTTCAGGAGAAACTGGGCTTTCATTTCTCATGAACTATTCATATTTGAAACATGAAAAAAGGCCTGATGAGGGGGACGTAACAGAGTGTTGTGGCTGCCGGCCCGCCGCGTGATATTTAAATCCCTAGCTCACCCCAGTACCTTGCCCTGTCGTGGTTTCCTGTTCCTGGTTTCCTGAGAGTGCTTTATCATTGTGAATCTGATTTCCTGGTATCCTGATCTTGGCTTTTCCCTGGTTATTCTGAATTCTGGTTTCCCTGACCTGGCCTATGTAAACGGTATTGTGTATTTTCTGGCTTCCTTGACCTCGGCTTTCCCTTTGACCATTCTCTGTCTCTAGCGTATTAGTCCGGCCATTCTAAGGTCCGGTTTACGCTCTGTCCTCTTATTTTCCTTTTCTTGCCTATGTATACGTTTACATAGTTTCTGCGTGCTGGACCACACTAGTAGTCGTGACATTGGGATAAAACTGATAAGAATAGTACTACTTAACACACCACTCCTATATGGTGGCACATTAGATTGCACGCGCAGTGCCCCAAATTTGAAGTAGGAGGACCGACCAAGCATCTTTTTCCATCTCCCGGTTCCTAAAATCGATGCCATATACACGTCCCCTGATAGGGGACGTAACAGGGATTAAACTGATAAGAATAGTACTACTTAACACACCACTCCTATCTGGTGGCACATTAGATTGCACGCGCAGTGCCCCAAATTTGAAGTAGGAGGACCGACCAAGCATCTTTTTCCATCTCCCGGTTCCTAAAATCGATGCCATATATAGACGTCCCCTGATAGGGGACGTAGCAGGGATTAAACTGTTAAGAATAGTACTACTTAACACACCACTCCTATCTGGTGGCACATTAGATTGCATGCGCAGTGACCCAAATTTGAAGTAGGAGGACCGACCAAGCATCTTTTTCCATCTCCCGGTTCCTAAAATCGATGCCATATATAGACGTCTCCTGATAGGGGACGTAACAGGGATAAAACTGATAAGAATAGTACTACTTAACACACCACTCCTATCTGGTGCCACATTAGATTGCACGCGCAGTGCCCCAAATTTGAAGTAGGAGGACCGACCAAGCATCTTTTTCCATCTCCCGGTTCCTAAAATCGATGCCTTATACACGTCGTAACAGGGATTAAACTGATAAGAATAGTACTACTTAACACACCACTCCAATCTGGTGACACATTAGATTGCACGCGCAGTGCCCCAAATTTGAAGTAGGAGGACCGACCAAGCATCTTTTTCCATCTCCCGGTTCCTAAAATCGATGCCATATATAGACGTCCCCTGATAGGGGACGTAAAGGGATTAAACTGATAAGAATAGTACTACTTAACACACCACTCCTATCTGGTGGCACATTAGATTGCACGCGCAGTGCCCCAAATTTGAAGTAGGAGGACCGACCAAGCATCTTTTTCCATCTCCCGGTTCCTAAAATCGATGCCATATATAGACGTCCCCTGATAGGGGACGTAACAGGGATTAAACTGATAAGAATTGTACTACTTAACACACCACTCCTATCTGGTGGCACATTAGATTGAATGCACAGTGCTCCAAATTTGAAGTAGGAGGACCGACCAAGCATCTTTTTCCATCTCCCGGTTCCTAAAATCGATGCCATATACACGTCCCCTGATAGGGGACGTAACAGGGATTAAACTGATAAGCATAGTACTACTTAACACACCACTCCTATCTGGTGGCACATTAGATTGCACGCGCAGTGCCCCAAATTTGAAGTAGGAGGACCGACCAAGCATCTTTTTCCATCTCCCGGTTCCTAAAATCTATGCCATATATAGACGTCCCCTGATAGGGGACGTAGCAGGGATTAAACTGTTAAGAATAGTACTACTTAACACACCACTCCTATCTGGTGGCACATTAGATTGCACGCGCAGTGCCCCAAATTTGAAGTAGGAGGACCGACCAAGCATCTTTTTCCATCTCCCGGTTCCTAAAATCGATGCCATATATAGACGTCTCCTGATAGGGGACGTAACAGGGATAAAACTGATAAGTATAGTACTACTTAACACACCACTCCTATCTGGTGGCACATTAGATTGCACGCGCAGTGCCCCAAATTTTAAGTAGGAGGACCGACCAAGCATCTTTTTCCATCTACCGGTTTCTAAAATCGATGCCATATATAGACGTCCCCTGATAGGGGACGTAACAGGGATTAAACTGATAAGAATTGTAGTACTACTTAACACACCACTCCGATCTGGTGACACATTAGATTGCACGCGCAGTGCCCCAAATTTGAAGTAGGAGGACCGACCAAGCATCTTTTTCCACCTCCCGGTTCCTAAAATCGATGCCATATACACGTCCCCTGATAGGGGACGTAACAGGGATTAAACTGATAAGAATAGTACTACTTAACACACCACTCCTATCTGGTGGCACATTAGATTGCACGCGCAGTGCCCCAAATTTGAAGTAGGAGGACCGACCAAGCATCTTTTTCCATCTCCCGGTTCCTAAAATCGATGCCATATATAGGCGTCCCCTGATAGGGGACGTAACAGGGATTAAACTGATAAGAATAGTACTACTTAACACACCACTCCTATCTGGTGGCACATTAGATTGCACGCGCAGTGCCCCAAATTTGAAGTAGGAGGACCGACCAAGCATCTTTTTCCATCTCTCGGTTCCTAAAATCAATGCCCTATATAGACGTCCCCTGATAGGGGACGTAATAGGGATTAAACTGATAGGAATAGAACTACTTAACACACCTTATAATAACGCAGAGAAATGCAACGCAGAGAGAGGAGTCTGAAGAAGAGGAGGTGGAAGACCAAACACAGCAGGCGTCCCAGGGGTCTTGTTGTCACCTTTCGGGGACCCTTGGTGTTGTACGTGGCTGGGTGGAGGAAGAGACCTTCAATGACATCAGTGAGGACAAGGAACGGGACATGGCTAGCTTGGTATCCAACCTTGTGCAAATGGGGAGTTTGCGTTTGTGCAAATGGACTGTTTGCGGTTGTTTGCGGTGCGTTAAACGGGGAGTTTGGTCTGTCACTGTGAAGCGGGCGTAACCCTTACACTACCTGATCGATACAACATCATACCTGATGTTTTAAAGCACGTTATTCCAAACAATTTAGGAATGTTAGGGGATTTATGCCCTTTATGGATTAAAACCAGACTCTGCATTAACTATTTAATTTTCCATGGGAGTTTTGTCATTGATCCCCCTCCGGCATGCCACAGTCCAGGTGTTAGTCCCCTTGAAACAACTTTTCCATCACTATTGTGGCCAGAAAGAGTCCCTGTGGGTTTTAAAATTTGCCTGCCTATTGAAGTCTATGGCGGTTCGCCCGGTTCGCCCGTTCGCGAACATTTGCGGAAGTCCGCGTTTGCCGTTCGTGAACTGAAAATTTTATGTTCGCGACATAACTATCTCCAACATGTATCTGGAATTGTTGGAAAGATTCTGTGAGGACAGGGGTACGATACCAATGTGATATAAATTTATAATTTGTTTCTTGAATTTTTGAGCTAACCAAGCTCTTATGTTGTAGTATAATTTTTTTTTCTATTGTGCATCTGAGAAGGTCAAAACTGTGAGGTGTTCCCACCTTGATGTAAATAATTTTCTCGTTTCCTACTAATAAATGTTGATAGAGATTCGATACCCGCACCCCAGAGTTCTTGTACCCCATGCATAGATTTTCAAACCATGTTAATTTTCTGTATATTTGTGCATTTTGGGGTAGATAAAATGCTTTGACTGGGTGTATCTAAATACCTGCATGGGAGTGGGTGGTATGAGGCAGTATGCACGCATTGCCTAATACTTTCTTTAAAGGAATAAATGCATCTTGACCTAAAAAGGACCAGGCCGCAGGGTTGAGTCCTCCTGCTATATCCTCTTTAACCGTTAGTGGGATCAGTGGGCTCGGTTTTAAGGATAGATATCTTCCCTCACGTATAAATTCCCATGTTCTCAAGGTTTCAAAAATTGGGGAATTATTGTCCTGTGGAAGAGATACTGCCTTTACCCTGTGCCATATTCTGGCTCTAATAGCCTGATTCAAACTCTGTTTATCTAGAGTCACCCATAGTTTATCCATGGAAGCTGTGTGCCATTATTTGATCCTTTGTAAGACTGTGGCCTGGTGATATTTGCGAAAGTCAGGGAGTCCCCAGGATTTTGGCATACACAATATCTCATGTCGTAGTCTTGCCCTCTCCCCCATTCATAAACCACTGCTGTAAAAAAATTGTAAAAAAAGTCTTGGGGTAAAGAAAATGGGATGATCTGAAACAAATATAAAATTCTCGGTAGGATGTTCATTTTTATGACTGCTATTTTCCCTTGCCAGGATATATGTTGATAATTCCAACGTTGGAGATCTTCTTTAATTGTGTTTAATAAAGGTACAAAGTTATGTTGATACAGTTCCGTGGGATTATGTGGAATCCAGACCCCAAGGTATCTCATTTGATCATTGCACCATCGAAAGGGGAACTGGTTTTCTCTCTAGCTCTCTATCTCTAACAAATTAATATTTATAATTTCAAATTTATTAAGATTCAATTTTAGACCAGACAGATCTTGAATTCCTTAAGTAATGCTGGGAAGGTGGTCAATGGTTCCTCGATGAAGAAAAGCATATCCCGCATCCCTTTGATGTTTAGGTTTTGGCAAACCATGTTCAAAAATGGTTCTAATGTTAAAGCAAAAAGTAGGGGCGAAAGTGGGCAATCCTGCCTAGTTCCATTGCTGATAGGGAAACTATCAGTTAAGACTCCATTAATTCTAACTTTTGCATTTGTTGGTAAAGTGTACCCATTTGAGCATTGCTTCGCCGATCCCTATTTTATGCAGCGTTGACGTCATGAAGGGCCAGTCCACCCGATCAAAGGCCTTTTCGGTGTCTGTGGATAGCAAAAGTAGCCGCCCTGCTTCCCTTTTGGCTATATGTTGCCATGAAAACATTCGCAGTGTGCTATCTTTAGCCTTCCTGCCTGGTTTAAAATTAGTCATATCTGGATAACCCATCCGGGTCTGGTGCTTTTTCACTTTTTGTTATTTTTATAGCTTGCCTAACTTCATCTTCCATAATAGGTTTGTCTAGTAAGCTAGATCTATATATATTAGATGGATACATAGAGAATGCAGTGGCTGTGCAGTGGCTGTGCTATGGCATCCCCCCAGGCCCCCTCCCAAATGTAGATGATGTTACTTCCAAAAAAAAGGAAAGGATACAAATAATCACAACACCTAAAGTGTTTATGACTCAATGTATCTCCTGGAAGTACATGTAGTGCAGTGGATAGTCACTATACAAAATAGAATACCAAATAGCTATAGACAGGCAAATATATATCGCAGGATCTGGTGACCAAATAATAAATGATAAATTGAAATCAATAGTCATCTAAAAAAACAAGCTGGCAATTTAAAGTTAAAAGCCTCTCTCCCTGGTAAACTAACTAGACAGACATAGGAGCAAAAAGAATAGATAGGAAGAAATTATAGCATCATACTAAAATGAAACGTGCTAAATAAAAAAGTGCCCAGTGCCCATAACCCAAGAGGAAAAAATGCCCGACACGCATTTCGGTGCTGCATGAGATGCACCTTCGTCGTTGGCCCCTGACGAAGGTGCATCTCATACAGCGCCGAAACGCGTGTAAACTAGACAAAGGTAGTTAGGGGGTAATACTGAATGAGTGTTTAAGTGTTGCTGTGCTTCACTATTATATGTTTTCTATTTCCATATACATCTGAGTTGAAGTAATCTCAAGATCTTTCTGAGAGTTTGGAATTGACTTTGCGCTCCACCTGTGTAAGTATATTGTAATACTGAATGAGTTGACTGCTTTAAGAAAATGAGGGCCTAATTCCTTTAGAAATATTAGGGAGTATGGAGTGGTATATCTGTCTGGGCCTGGACTTTTATTTAAGGGAGGGGGTAAAAAGAGCCAGTGAAAATGTGTCCATGGTGAAGGGCTCATCTATTGACTGAACAATATTAGCGTGGGTGATGGAGTCCAAATACATAGTCCATTATATAAAAATTCAGCTAGGTTCTGGGGGACATTATTTACGATAATATGAAGAGTGTGTCACAGCACACTGAGAGAGGATGGTGCACTGCGCTCACTCACCAGACGCAACATGGATTTCAGCATCCTGGGAGTAGTGGATGTGCTAAGCCCTCCTCCTGGCCACCAGCTTATACTGCAGTCTCCTTCCCCACTGGCACCTGCAGCCACTCCCTGTCTGCCCTTGTGCCTACCTCTCCTCCTGTGGGAATGTGGCGTGATATGTGTTGTGTATTCCTCATGCTGCTCCAGGTTTTCCTTAGGGTGACAAAGCTCTGGGAAACCCAGCTCAGCAAGCATGGAAGCAGCATAGGGCCGGCGCTACCTGTAAGGCGACCTAGGCAGCCGCCTAGGGCGCAACTTAGCAGGGGGCGCTGGATCCCTGTGCCCGGTGTGGCTCCTCATGCTGCGCCGCCTGAGCGCTTTTACAAGACTCAGGCGGCGCAGCACTGCTGCATGGAGGGCGGCCGGGTTTGAGTGATCGGCAGGAGGGAAGCACAGAGCGCTCCTTCCTGCCGGTCTCTCCATGTAGCGTGGCTGGGCGGCGCGGAACGCGGGACAGGAACCTCTGTTTCCTGTACCCGGCCGGCGGCGGAATGACAGGAAGTGCTCACTCAGTCACGCCACGCTACATGGAGAGACCGGCAGGAAGGAGCGCTCTGTGCTTCCCTCCTGCCGATCACTCAAACCCGGCCGCCCCCCCATGTACATAGTTACATAGTTACATAGCTGAAAAGAGACTTGCGTCAATCAAGTTCAGCCTTCCTCACATATGTTTTTGCTGTTGATCCAAAAGAAGGCAAAAAACCCAGTCTGAAGCGCTTCCAATTTTGCCACAAACTAGGAAAAAATTCCTTCTTGACCCCAAAATAGCAGTCAGATGTCTCCTTGGATAATGCAGCTATAACCCCACTAATTAGAAATTGTATCCCTGTATGTTATGTTTTTGCAAGTATTTATCCAATTGCAGTTTAAACATCTGTAGTGACTCTGACAAAACCACCTCTTCAGGCAGAGAATTCCATATCCTTATTGCTCTTACTGTAAAAAAAACTTTTCTTTTCCTTAGATGAAATCTCCTTTCTTCCAGCCTAAATGTGGGACCTCGTGTCCTATGTATAGCCCTGTTTATGAATAGGTTTCCAGATAAAGGTTTGTACTGGCCCCGAATATATTTGGATAATGTTATCATATCCCCTCTCAGGCGCCGTTTTTCCAAACTAAACAGATTTAATTTTTTTAACCTTTCTTCATAACTAAAATGCTCCATTCCTTTTATCAATTTTGTAGCTCGTCTCTGGACTTTTTCTAGTGCCATAATATCTTTTTTAGAACAGGTGCCCAAAATTGCATAGCATATTCAACGTGTGGTCTTACCAGCGATTTATGAAGAGGCAAAATTATATTTTCATCCCGAGAATTTATGCCCCTATTTATACATGACAAAACCTTACTGGCCTTAGCAACTGCAGATTGACATTGCATATTGCTGCCTAATTTGTTGTCTATAACAATTCCCAAATCCTTCTCGTGTGTGGTTATCCTTAATTCACTACCATTTAGGGTGTAAATTGTTTGTGCATTCTTAACCACGAAGTGCATAACTTTGCATTTCTCTACGTTAAATTTCATCTGCCATTCCCTCAATCTATCCAAATCCCTCTGCAGCAAAGCAATATCCTGCTCACATTTTATTACTTTACAAAGTTTTGTGTAATCTGCAAACACTGATACATGGTTTTCAATGCCTATTTCAAGATCATTTATAAATATGTTAAATAGAAGTGGTCCCAAAACAGAACCCTGAGGGACACCACTTACCACTTTTGTCCAGCATGAAAATTTACCATTAATGACAGCTCGTTGTACTCTATCCTTAAGCCAATGTTCTACCCAAGAACAAGAATATTCATCTAGACCAATATCTTTTGGTTTGAAGGCTAACCTATTGTGAGGAACCGTATCAAATGCCTTGGCAAAATCCAAATAGATCACATCCACTGCAACACCCTGATCTATACTTCTACTTACTTCTTCGTAGAATGCAATTAGGTTTGTTTGACATGACCTATGTTTCATAAAACCATGCTGATTATTGCTAATAACAAAGTTCTTCCCAATGAATTCCTGAATATTATCCCTTAATAGCACTTCAAATATTTTCCCAGTTGCAGAAGTTAAGCTCACAGGTCTTTAATTTCCAGGCTAGGATTTTGAACCCTTTTTAAATATAGGAACAACATCTGCCTTCTTCCAATCCTCCGGTACAATACCTGAAACAAAAGAATCTTGAAAAATTAAATACAGAGGTTCACTTATTTCCCCACTTAGCTCCTTAAGTACTCGTGGGTGAGTACCGTCAGGCCCCGGAGCTTTATTTACATTAATTTACAGGTTTTATGGTGGTTTGGAAAGTGAGAGCATAGCTCTTTGAGCTGGGGGGCATATCCAGCAAATCTAGCTAGGGGTATGGCATGTCCAAGAGTGTTGAGGATAGGCTTGTGCGGTCACATTTAACCATCCCTCGGTCACAGTCTCAGTTTCATGGGTGCTTGAGGCTTAGGTAGTGACTTTGAGGTGCTTGACTTTGGGTCTCCCCAAGCTGCTAACTTGTGTCTCACACTTGTGGTAGATGCTGCAGTCAGATTCTTGGTTGGGAGCTTCAGTTGTTTACATAGTGTCTCTGGGTCTTGCTCCGATGTAAGGGTATAAGTCTGGTCTCTGCACGGGATCATTAGGGCTCCGTCTGTGCTTCATCTATACGGAACTGCTTGGTCTTTTAGGATCTTGGCTACTAGTGCCACAATATGTCTCCATAAAGTCTCCACAATATGTCTCCACCACACTCTTTTCGAACTCGACACTTCTCATTGCCCTTGATCGGGCCATAATTGCGGAACGAACTGGTATGTCCCTGGTTACAATTAATTATGTCTCTCGGTGAGTCAGCTGGAGCTGTGGCAGCTTTGTGAATGTGAAATGCAGTTAGCAGCATGGGTGGGTCATCTCTTCCCTTAAGGTCCATGGATAGGAACAGTCTCTGGGCGTAGGGTAGTAATTCCTTCCCACTGACCATTTCTGGGACTCCCCTCAGTTGGACATTCCGGCATCTGTGCCGAGATTCCATGAAAGCCATATTTCTCTGCATATGTTGAACCTGTTGTGTAAGCTCCTCTATATGTGACTGGCTTTCTCTCTCTCCTTTACCCTTTTTATCTTCTGGGTCACGATACCCAGCTCTTTTTGGGTCTCATGGAGGTCCTCCTTCCACACTTTGCGCAGGTCACAGAGCAGCTTCTTGATATCACCTCTTGTGGAGGGTGTTGAGTCTTCTTCTGACCCAGACTCCTGGTCTGCTTCATTTTGGTGCGATGAGGCAAGGGATTCTGCCTCCTCCTGCGCCTCCTGCGCGAGTCCTCCGCCTCAGGTTGCGCTTCAGGCACCATTTTAAGAGGTACTCGTGGTGTGGGCCTCTCGAAAGAGAGTCTTATGTCAGGGAGTCTTGGGCTATCGGCACCCAAAACCTATTGTTTTTCCTGCCCATGTTGTCATCTGGTGGGGGCGATATTTTGTGCTGGTCTCCTGACGGCTTTTGACCGGTTAATATTGCGTTTATGTAGTCTTCAAGCCAAAGCTTAACTGGCACACATCTGTCAAAGACTTTAAATTTAAAGACTGTGTCTGTCCAAATCTCTGCATACTGAGCCCATTTACCCCAAACCCATGACAGAGTGGTAATATTCCCAAAATGTTTTGGCAAATTCAGAAGTAGTTTAAACCACAGAGTTGGCAGACGTGTTATTTTTGGAATATAGGCTAATTGATGTCTCTGTGACAAGGCAAGGGCTAGAGCTTCCACATCTATCACCATGTGCAAAAGGTTTTTTGTCTACTTAATATACTTTTTGGCTTTAAAATTTGAAAGCCTCTTGAGTTCTGTCAACTTACAAAACTTATAAAAGTCAGCATCAGAAAAATATTTTTTGCTAGCATGCTCCAATCTTTTAATGTTCCTCAGAAGGAGTGTAATTTTCTAGGAACAGTCTTTTCTAAGTTGGGCACCCCACTTAATTTAATCTCCTCTAACTACAAATTAGTGAGCTCCCCACTCTGTAAAAGTAGTATATGTGGTGTTCTTAAGAGTAAACTATTGTTGGATACTGTTTGAGTTTAAATCCCTTACGTTTTGGTCTTGCAATAGAGCATGGTTAATTATCGGTACAGTTCTTATATCTCTCACGTGAACAAACGTTATTTTATTAAATACATTTTAACCCCTTAAGGACTGGACTGTTTTTGCGATGTTGTACATTTGCGACCAGGCATCTTTTTACACTTTTGTGGTGTTTGTGTTTAGCTGTAATTTTCCGCTCTCTCATTTACTGTTCCCATACAAATGATATATTGTTTTTTTCAGGACAAAAGGGGCTTTCTTTACATACCATTATTTATATAATCTCATGTAATTTAATTTTTTAAAAATGAAAAAATATGATGAAAAATTGAAAAAAATACATGTTTTTTGACTTTTATCATCTACAAAAGCGAATGAAAAAAACTGCTAAATAGATTCAAAATGTTGTCCTGAGTTTAAAAATACCCAGTGTTTACATGCTTTTTGCTATTTTTTTGCATGTTATAGGGCTATAAGTACAAGTAGGATATTGCGGTTTCAAAACATACATTTTTAAAATGTATCAATAGTGACATTGTAACACTATTATCTGTCATAAATCGCTGAATAACACCCCACATGTACATATTTTTTTTAAAGTAGACAACCCAGGGTATTCAATATGGGGTATGTCCAGACTTTTTTAGTAGCCACTTAGTCGCAAACACTGGCCAAAGTTAGCGTTCATATTTGTTTGTGTGTGAAAAAAGTAAAAAACTAAATTGAACGTTAATTTTGGCCAGTGTTTGTGACTAACTGGTTACTAAAAAAGACTGGACATACCCCATTTGCAATACCTTGGGTTGTCTTCTTTTGCAAATGGTATGCCATCATGGGGGTAATTCTCATTCCTGGGCTACCATACGCTCTCAAAGGCAACGTAACCAACCTGGCCATTTTCAATGTAAAAATATTTGACCCATATATTTGACCCTGTAACTTTCAAAAGCGCTATAAAACCTGTACATGGGGGGTACTGTTATACTCAAGAGACTTTGCTGAACACAAATATTAGTGTTTCAAAACTGGAAAATGTATCACAACAATTATATCATCAGTAAAAGTGCTGTTTGTGTGTGAAAATGCAAAAAAAGTCACTTTCACTGACAATATCATCGCTGTGATATGTTTTACTGTTTTGAATCACTAATATTTGTGTTCAGCGAAGTCTCCCGAGTAAAACAGTACCCCCCATGTACAGGTTTTAGGGTGTCGTAGAACGTTACAGGGTAAAATACAGTGATAGCAAATTAAATTATCTGGACTTTCGGCCTGGGTTGGCAGGCAGGTCCCTTAAATTGCAATCAATAAAATAACTTAATTATGTAAAAATATTACATAAATGGGCACGTAGAATTTAAATATATATGCATATTTATATATTTGAAGTCTACGTGTATATTTATATAATTATTCATGTAATTTTGTATATCGACATATGAATAGTTCATATTCTTTTTATTTATTTATATATACATAGATATATATACAATTTCATTCTAAGTGTATTTTGATATAAATATATATATATTAATATCAAAATACAGTTAGAATTAAATTTCGTATATAATTTTTTTTAATTTTTATTATTATTTTTACATGTTTAATTTAATTTAAATTACTTATTATTTG
This sequence comes from Pelobates fuscus, assembly GCF_036172605.1. Lineage (NCBI taxonomy): Eukaryota > Metazoa > Chordata > Amphibia > Anura > Pelobatidae > Pelobates > Pelobates fuscus. Next base: position 69,634,423 of record NC_086326.1, on the reverse strand, counting down.
TATTTTATAATAATCTATATATATATAATATATATAGTTATTATATATATTATATATATACGTGTGTATTTTAATTATAAGTGTATTTTTATATTAATATATGTACATATTAATATAAAAATACACTTAGCATGACATTATATATATGATATATAGACATATATTATATAGGTATAATATATGTCTATATATCATATATATATACACATATATAATAATAATTTTTTTTTAACTTTAACTTTCATTTTTTTTTCTGATTTTACACATGCAGGGAGACTGCCTGTCAGCACAGACAGTCCCCCTGCAGGCAGACACATGGACACCTATTGTGACCATGTGGTCGCCCTGTTGGGCGATCACATGGCCACAGGGGTCCTAATTCGCCATGGGGAGACTGTCTGGGCTGCAGGCAGTCTCCCCACAACGGGAGCACCGCCGATCGCCGCCGGGGGAACGACGGCGATCGGGTAAGTACATCTTAAATTTAGGACGGTTCAGGAACGTCGTCGTTCGGCAATGGAAAAATGCCGATGACGGTCCTGAACCGTCCTGCGTCCTTAAGGGGTTAAATATTATGTGCATAAAAAAACTCTGATATATGATATGTAGCAATCTGCTCTCATTCATAAGCAGTCAACTTTGCGATAATTACATGTTCTCATTCTTAAAAAGACCACTATAGGCACCCAGACCACTTCAGCTCAATGAAGTGGTCTGGGTGCCAGGTCCATGTAGGGTTAACCCTGCCTGCTGTAAACATAGCAGTTTCAGAGAAACTGCTATGTTTACATATGGGTTAATCCAGCCTCATTGACAGACGCTAGAGGCGCTTCCGCGATTCTCACTGTGATTTTCACAGTGAGAAGACGCTTGCGTCCAAAGGAAAGCATTGAGAATGCTTTCCTATGGACTGACTGAATGCGTGCGCGGCTCTTGCCGCGCATGCGCATTTAGCTGATGACGTCCAAAGGAGGAGGAGAGTCCCCAGCGCCGAGGGAGCCCAGCGCTGAAGAAAGGTAAGTGATTTAACCCCTTCCTCTCCCTTCAGCCTGGAGGGGGACCATAAGGGGGGGACCTATTAATACTATAGTGCCAGGAAAACGAGTTTGTTTTCCTGGCACTATAGTGGTCCTTTCAATTTATTTTCTTGTGCAATCAACATCATTGCAATACATTATGTTTCTTCCTTTTTCTTTTTATGTGTATCATCGTGGTAGAAGTAAGATGGAAGTGGTGATGAAATGCGTTGTGGCTTTATTCAATAAAGAAGACATTGTGGTGAACCGATAAGAGAACTGCACATTTATACTCTAAAGTTGCAGAGAGAATTGCAGAGGTCAGTCCTCCAAAATATTTCATAAAAAAGCAAAAAAAAAAGAACAAATATGATACCATAAAAAAAGATAGGTGATATGTCTAAAATGGGTTATACATAACATGTCATGAATAATAAATCACATTTTAACAGTATTACAATATATATATACCTGAATATGATTTGAAAAAATTAGTAACCTGCAAATGTAAATATATATTTTTTTGCAGTTACAAAGTGCATAATTGCCAAATGTGGCAGCTGAATTGGATAGAAACTCTGATTCAGCAATTAGAGTTGCTGTGTTCCAATTAAATATTTGATCCTATCACACAGAGAATAGGTAAACAGTAAGTGACAGGAGTTAATATGGAAGCAGAGCATACATATTCCCAGACCTTAGAGTGGGGTTTAACATAATATCCAAGGAGTCAAGAAAACAATCAGAGGTCAGAGGCTACAATAAAATTATACAAGCTAAGATCGGAGTAACCAGATAATCAGAGCGGTCAGACAGAGCTGGGTTAGTAACAGGAAAACAGAATCAAGATAAGAATGCACTCTCAGGTAACAAAATCCATGACAGGATACCTACTTATCAGAAGAGGGCAATTATATAGGGTGTACTAATTTAACATTGCATAGCATCACCACCAGGGTGACAAATTACACAAGGTGGGTGTTTCTAGGGAGGGATAGCAGGAGGTGTCCCTTAATTAGGGATTATTCTAGCCTCGGTGAGGGAATAATCAAAATTTTACAGGAGGCTTCATATTTGCTTTACCTTCTTTACTGAAACCTCCAGCAGCAAAGAAACAGTTAACAGAACTTTTAAAAAAAAACAATCAGAACAAATAACACAGTATAAAACCACTTAGGCAGACCCTTCCACTCCCTCTTTATTTAATGAGGTCGAGCCAGTCAGAGGAGTGTCCAGCACAGTCTCCCGCACATACAGGAAGCAATGGTCAGGAATGACTTCGCCGGGTGACGCGGTGCCCAAGCCGCCAGCCCAGTATTCGTCCAGATTGTCATAGCCTGGTTCTCCAGAGAATGCCTCTTCATCCGGGCAGCCACCCGATCCGGGGCCAGTCTGGCCAGTTTGGCAGGCATCTTGCCTTTGTCGGTGGGGGCGCAGTGGCCCTTCCAAGGCCTTTTGCACATCCAGAGAGTAGGGAGCCACCTGAGTCAGAGTCCTGTGCGCCAGAGGGTCCGGGTGTAGGTCTCGGTGGGACAGGTGAGGCGTCCCCTTGGAGGGCAGCAATGGCCTTGGGTGAGGAGTCCGCAAAGACGGCACACAGCCAAGCCTGGAGGCCCTCAGATGCGTGGAAGCCAGATTCGTCAGACATGACAGTTGTCACTGAAACAGAGGTAAGGTAGAGTCAGTGTGGTACCTAGATAAAGGCCGGCTGGGGATCAACCAGCATGCAAGAGGGGGTCACCCAGCAAGCACTAGCATATCATGCAATTTCAGTCCAGTAGGAGGAGGGGTTCACCCTCAGTGTAAGAGTCATAGGACCCTGGAGGTCCACCACGTCAGACAGAGGGAGGGGGTCACCCAGGCCACAATAGTGCCACAGCACAGTAGTATGGCCCAGTAGAGGGCAGTATAAGCAGGGACAGTGCCCCAATAATATATAGGGCTGTAAGGGATGCTGTCAGCCCACCTGGGGAAGTATTAGTGCATTAGGCAAATAAGTATATGGAGTATAACACAATAAACAGTAGTGAGATCAGAGCATAACATTTATAATGACCTGTGGAAAAAACTAATACACTGCATGCATTCCACTGCCAGAGGCAGCAACAACCCACAGAGGGGACCCAGGGAGATGGAAGGCTGGCCACACGGCCTGTAAGCAGCAGGACCATGGGGTGAGTGAGGCAGGGTCACCCGGAACGTACGTGGCTCCAAAAAAATGGCCGTTGCAGCTCCAACAAAATGGGCACCGCGGGCACAAAATCGAGCGCGGCTGCCTCTAACGGTGAAAACAGCTCGGTACATGACTGGGAATAAAAGGAGGGAGGATGGGGGCGGTAGAGGTAAGCATCCCCAGGAGGGAACCGCCGGAATGTTTAGTGCGAGGGCCGGCCGGGTGGGAGCCCCAGGGGGAAAAAACCTGTATGGTGAGGTAGGGCAGAGCAGACAGAAACCCAAACCCTTAAAAAAGGAGCAGGGCACCCACCCCACATAACAGTCCTGCACAGGGCACAGATAATAACATACAATAACCCAGTAAATAAACCCAGCAAATCCAATAACATGTAGAAAAAAACAACCCAGAGCAGAGACAACTCTGAGTTGGTGAGTGCTCAACTGGAGGCAGCAGCAAAGAAAGAGTAAGTGGGAGGGTCCTTAGACCTAAGTTGTTTTATACTGCTGTTATTTGTTCTGATTGGTTGTTTTGAAAAGTTCTGTTAACTGCTTCTTTGCTGCTGGAGCTTTCAGTACAGAAGGTAAAGCAAATATGAAGCCTCCTGTCTTGCCATAAAATTATGACCTAATGGACCTGTATTAAATTAGGGTATTTACAGTGCACCTTAACTTTAAGGATGCCTTAAACGTACAGGGTTGCCATAATAACCTGGCTACCTTGCGGCCTCTCCGACATGTGTAGTATGTTGCTCAATCTTTCCCTGTTCTGGAGAACATCGCACAGCATCCTTGGAGGAGGTAGAAGAGCGCACAACGTTCCACTGCAACTGAGAATGTCAGAGGGTCTTGGGATTTCAAGGCTCGCACAGCAGCCAGAGGTATAAGAGTATTGACATAATGAAACAATCACTTTAAACAAAAGAGTAGAGATTTTTACAGCTTGATGGGACTGGCATTTGATGTTACTGAAAATGTTAAAATGCATGTATAACATCTTAAAACCAAGGCTGAAAGTGATTGGTGGAAATAGAACAGCATAAAACATGTCAAAACGTGTCTATTTTCCAAAAACTTCTATTCGTATCTGTTCTTGAGTTGAGTTCAGTCGCTGCTAACAGGGCCGCCATCAGGGGGTGACAACTATAACGGTTGTCATGGGCCCGGCGGCCCTGGGGGGCCCGGCTGCCTGGGCTCCATGTGTAGCGGCGGAACTGCGGTGTCACTTCCTCCCAGCTCACTCCGCGCGGGAGGAGCGCGCGCCCGGCAGTCAGGGAGAGCCATGCCAACTACTTCCATCAGCTCCAGCCACCCTCTTGCAAAGAAAAGGTAAGTGTGTGTGTGTATGTGTATGTATGTCTTTGTATGTATGTCTGTTTGTATTTCTGTATGTATGTCTGTATGCATGTATGTCTGTATGTATGTCTGCATGCATTTATGTCTGTATGACTGTCTGTATGTATGTCTGTCTGTATGTCTGTATGTATGCATGTCTGTATGAATGTATGTCTGTATGCATGTATGTCTGTCTGTCTGCATGCATGTATGTATGTCTGTCTGTCTGCATGCATGTATATATGAATGTATGTTTGTATGCATGTATGTATGCCAGTATCAATGTATGTCTGTATGTCATTATGTATGTATATATGTGTGTCTGTATGTCAGTATGAATGTATGCCTGCATATCATTATGAACGTATGTCTGTGTGTATGGATGTCTGCATGCATGTATGTCAGTCTGAATGTATGTCTGTATGCCATTATGAATGTGTGTCTGTATGCCATTATGAATGTATGTGTGTATGGATGTCAGTGTCTGTATGTCTGTCAGTATGTCTGTATGTATGAATGTATGTAGGTGTCTGTATGTATGTCAGTGTGTATGTATGTGTCTTTATGTCCTCATCAGGGCCGGTGCAAGGATTTTTGACTACACAGGCGAAGATGAATTTTGCCACCCCCCTCCCCGTCAAAATTTTTTTTATCTTCAACTGTGTGTCTTTTTTTTTTTTTTTTTATTTGACAATTTTTATTGGCATTTTCTGTCGTAAACGATGACATATGCTGTGGATGGGGGGGAGAGGGGTACAGAAGAGAGAGGAGGAAGGGGGGGGGGGGTAGCAGAAATAGTTTTGTATACTTCACATAATATGTTCATACAGTACCGAACAGATAGCCATTACAGAATGGATATGGATATACGATGTGCATTCGTTCCCTCTAGGGTCCAAGGTCGGCTCGACCCACTTTTTAATCTCAAGATCTACAATTCCCTTCCATCGGGATTAACCCAATTGACCCGATCTCCATGTGTCCCAAATCTCCCACGCCTTTGCGGAGGTATGGGATGGGGGCCACAGTTTAGTGTAAGCACCCTCATATGCTCTTTGTTCTATCAGAGCAGCTATTAGTTTGGAGAAGGGCGGGCATACTTTAGATTTCCATGTTCTTGCAATCTCCCTGTGAGCTGAGAGGAGGACATGATACATGAGTTTCTTCTTAGCTCTAGGGGTTTCGCTTGGGAGGAGTAGTGTTATATATACTTGGGGCGTAAATTGTATGGAGATGCCAGTCAAGTTTTGCAGGAATGAATGGACCTCCAACCAGAACGGTTTAAGGGCTGGGCAGTGCCACCAAATATGGAGGACATCTCCTCTTAATATTCCGCATCTCCAGCAGGTGGGGGAGCTATTAGGGTAAAATTTATGAAGACGTGTTGGTACCATGTACCATCTATACACACTCTTACGCTGTTGCTCCACCAGAGAAGTGGATGTGAGTAGCTGATTAATGTCTTGGAATAGGGTATTCCATTGTGTGGGGGAGATAGGCTCTCCCAGGTCTATATTCCATTGTTGTGCTATATTGGTAGCAGGGAATGGAATACAGTTGGCTATGAGTCGGTAACACATGGAGGTCGGTTTACATGCAAGTGGTAATGACCCATTTATACATATTTGTTCCCACATCGTGGGTTGTCCCTTATCGGGTTGCAATTTCCCACCAGTACTCGCTGACCTGTGGAGGAATGATCTCAGTTGTAAGTATGAGAATTGTGAGGTTAGAGGGAGTTTATGTGTGTCTCTCAGTGTGGAGAATTCCTTTAATGCCCCATGTTGGAGGATATGATAAAGGTGTGTTAGCTTTTTATCTAGCCAAGGGTTGGCATGAAAGGTAGGTATACAATACGGGAGGGCCGCCACTGGCATTGCTGGTGAAATTTTAGTGAGAGAGCTAAGCATTGATCTATGTCTATCCCATATTTGTAGCTTTAGGGCGATTAAGTCGGATGGATGTGGCAAAGTCGGGCGACATACTTTCGGTAGCCACATAATGTTGGGTAATGTGAAGGGCTTCAGCAGGTGTTTTTCTATCTCTACCCACTGGGGGGTGTCTTATCCGTATGGTGGGGAAGTAACGAGGACAGTATGGATGCGTGGTAGTAGGCCTTCACATCTGGTAGTCCCAGTCCTCCTATCTTTTTAGGAGCTTGTAAAAGTTTCCTAGCTACTCTCAGCCTAGACCCAGCCCAAATAAAGTTATCTGCATCTTTTTCAACTAATTTGAAGAAGGAGTGTGGGACGGGTATCGGGAGAGTTCTAAAAATATATTGCAGTTTGGGGAGGATAGACATCTTCACTGCCATTATCCTTTCAGTCCACGTTAAATAAAGAGGTGACCATCTTTTAAGTTGTAAGTTACATTCCCTCCAAATTCTAACATGATTGCCCATGTATAGCTCTGTTTGTTTCTTAGAAAATAGTAGCCCAAGGTATGTAATGTCGTTTTCTCCAATCGAAGGGGTACGACCTTTTTAGGCCTATCAGTTCGCTATCCGGTACACCTATACTAAGTGCTTGGGTTTTGGAGGTATTGAGAGAATAGTAGGAGTGTGCTCCATAGTCTTGAATGAGGGACATGATGTGAGGCAAGGATTCAGTTGGTCGATTTATGTAGAGAAGGATGTCATCTGCGAAACACTTATTTTGACTTCTCTAGATCCGACTTGGATACCTGTAATATTGGGGTGGGATCTTATTGCGACCAAAAGTGGCTCTAGGGCTAACACATATAACAGTGGAGACAGTGGGCATCCCTGTCTGGTCCCATTAGATAATTTGAAAGGGTCCGAAAGGAACCCGGCTTGTAGAACTCTAGCTTTGGGAGCCGAGTACAGTGCAAAAATTTGGGTGATGGTCTAGTGGGGGAAACCATATTTCACTAGAACTTGTCTCAAGAAGGCCCAGCTGAGGCGGTCAAACGCCTTTTCCGCATCCAAGGCTAGTAGCAGACCCCTTCGGCCAGGCCTCCGGAGCTGCTCCAGGGTATGCATCAGTTTGTACGTATTGTCCGAGCCCTGTCTCCCTCTGACGAACCCTGTTTGATCATCACAAATCAGCTCTGGCAGCAATCCGCCCAGTCTGTTTGCCACGATTTTAGCGTATATTTTGGCGTCCGTATTAAGGAGGGAGATCGGGCGATAGTTTTTACAGTCATCTGCGGGTTTACCGGGTTTTGGGATGGTGATAATTGTGGCCATAAGCATCTCCGGAGGGAGGTAACCAGTCATGGAGGCCTGTTGATAAACTCTCAATAGGTGGGGTGCCAATGTATCTTCAAATTTCCTATAGTAGCTCCTGCCCCCGGGCCAGCTGCCACAATTACGAGAGAACTTCCCCTTCAAGTGGTGTACGCACCGTATCAAATACCTAGGCATCTGGCTGACGAGGGACCTGAGTGCGCTCTACCGAGAAAATTTTCTGCCATTACAAACAACACTGTGCTCGGATATGCTGCGATGGGGCGCCTCTTGTGTATCATGGGTCGGCAGAATCAATGCCACCAAGATGAACCTCCTGCCTAGGCTCTTGTACCTCTTTCAGACGATTCCGATTCGACTCCCCCAGGCTTTTTTTAACACTATGAATACGGACATCCGAAGATTTGTCTGGAAGGCTGGGTCGGCCAGACTCAAACGCACGCAGCTGATCCAACCGAAACATCGAGGGGGCGTGGGACTCCCGGACCTTCAGTCCTACTATCATGCCGCACATCTCCAACGCATAATTGACTGGCATGTAGCCCACACGGACAGACACTGGGTCCACTTGGAACGTGCGCAGACGCACGGACGAATCCCGCTGGTGACGTGGCTCTCCCGTCCCCTGCAGACTAGAGACATCCGCGAACACCCACTGGTAGCAGCTACACTGCGAGTGTGGTCGAGCCTGCGGTACAAATTGAACCTCTCCACCAACCCTTCCCCTCTGACACCAGTGGTCTATAACCCGGATATAGCGGGAGGGCTGGCACCGAGAGATGTGGAGGGCATGGGACGCCCGGACGGATTGCACCTGAGAGACTGGTGTACAAATGGTCAAGTCCAGCCCCTCGAAACCCTGCTGGCACAAGCCCAGGCGACAGGATTGCTGCGATTCCGATATCACCAGATCCGACGATCCTGCCACGCACTTCCTGGACGGCAGCTCATACACAGGGACCTAACTTCGTTCGAGTCCCTGTTCGCAGAGGGAGCTCACCTGCCAAGGGGCGTCTCGGTCCTCTACGCCGAACTCATACGGGCCGCACGGCCACCACCGTGCCCCTATCAATCACAATGGGAGCAGGCCACGGGAACTGTCCTGACGGAAGCTGACTGGGAGAAGATCCACACCCTGACTCACCAGGGCACAGTAGACACCAAAATTCGGGAGCTTAATTATAAGATCCTGACTTGCTGGTACCGGACGCCGGCTCGACTGTGCCGCATGGGCCTCTCCCCGACAGCCCAGTGCTGGAGATGTGGGACAGCAGATGGAACAGACTTGCACATCTGGTGGGAGTGCCCACTCATACGCACCTTCTGGCAACAAATACACAGACAACTGGTGGAGATCCTGGACTCCGATGTCCCGCTGCAGCCCCTCCCAATGCTGCTCCATCACACGGGGATGCAGCTTGGCAGATACAAACAGTCCCTAACAAGACACTTTTTGAATGCAGCAAAGAGCCTGATCCCCACCAAGTGGAAAACGCAGCTGGTGCCGATGGCGAGGGAGTGGACGGAGAAAGTAGAAGACATCTTCCACATGGAAAGCCTCACGGCAGACCTGCACGGCACAGGAGAGAAATGTACGCGACTGTGGGGCCCCTGGATAGACTACATGGCCCGCAGGGCTCCCGGAGCCGCATCGGGAGTCGCACGCGCCGGGGGGCACAACTCGAACCACGGGCCGACGGGCGGCGGTGGATCCCCGGCTCCCGACCGATCCCCTACACCCCCCCTCCCGCCCCCTCCCCTACCCCCCCACCTCACCCCTCCCTCGCTGACCATGACACGACTTACATCCTGCGAGACATTAATCTTCAAATTCTCTACAATACGGACGGATAGAGAGGGTGGGACTGACCCCCTCTTCCTCCCCCCCCTCCATACACTCAGACGACCAGACGATGGGATGGGATAGGTAGACAGATCAGCTAACGACCGACCTACGAACTGCCGACCGACTCACACCTCCCCTTTGAGAGGGACACCACAATTAAGGGTACACATATTCCTACAGTCGCTCTCTGCATACTGACGACAGAGATAGAGGGACTGCATGTCCACTTAACATGACTACTACGCCACTTCTTACGACATGACCGAAGGAACGACAATAAAAACACTCATATAATCGTACCCCCTGGCTGGATCCGAGAGCCCCCCGCCAAACATGGTGGCAAGGAGCATTGAGCTTATGACTAAAATACCTTGAAGCTGGAGGTGGGCTTGGGGCCCCTCGAGTCTACACCCCCAACTGGCAGCACCTCTTATCAATAGAGTCCATAGACCTCATGTACGATGCAGCTGCCACGGCTCCCCTACAGGCCGCCTCATATCTATATAGAAACGGGTAGTTTGGCTGAACACACACCTAAGGAACCTATTAGCCCCTGACCAAGGCCAGATTGTGGGCACCCATGTACAGCTCTTAGTGTGGGGGTATCACACTGTAAATGTTATTTTGAAAGCTCTGCTTATTCACTGTTTTGTACAACCTTACATAAAATGGAAAATAAAGAATGTCAAAAAAAAATAATTCCTATAGTATATGTTAGTGAAACCATCAGCTCCGGGTGATTTGCCAGAGGCAGGGTTTTGATGGGTGCGCTGACTTCGGTCAAGGTTATGGGTTGTTGGAGTGCTGTAGCTTGTTCGGGTGTGATTTGCGGCAAGTGTATCTGGTTGAGGTATTTGGAGATGCTATCTTCAGTCGGGTTATACGTACCTGTCCTGAGGTGCAAGTTGTACAGTTTGGCGTAGAATCTCGCAAAGGTTTGAGATATGTCATTGGGATTTAGTATTTTCTGACCCCTATCATTTATAAGGTGTGCTATCTTTTGTACATTGCAGTTGTTGCGTAATCTCGCTGCTAACAATTTAGTGGCTTTACCGCTTTGATGGTAGGCAGTAGCCTTTAGTTTATGGCGTAGTCTCCTAGTTTTGTCCGCTGTCAAGTCTCTTAGTTTGTCATATTGTAGGGTGAGTTCCGTCCCTGTTTCTCCAAACATCATAGAGGTCATGCATCAAGAGTGTCTTGGTGATGTTCTTGTGGGTCTTGTCCTGTGATAATTGAGTTTTATTGCCCCTCTGAGTTGATCTGTCCAGGGGTGATTGGGTAAAGTTAAAGTCGCCACAGAGCAATAGATTACCTAGGCGATATTGGTCGATTTTCGTTAGCAGGGACTTAAGGTATTGATTGGAATTCTCATTCGGGAAGTATGCCGTGACCAGCGTGTATTGGGCTGCGTTAATGAGGCACTGCAGGATTATGAATCTACCCTGGTGGTCTATATATTGCCTCTGGATAGTGAATGCGTCGTCTTTATGTATTAGGATAGATACGCCCTTGGTTTTGGTTGCCGAGAGCGCATGGTATTGTATTGGGAAGTGTTTATTAAAGATCTTAGGTGTATAGCCCTTCTTAAAGTGGGTCTCTTGAATACATGCAATGTATATTTTAGATGTTATCAAATCCTTGAGCTATAAACACCTTTTCCCTGGAGTATTCAACCCCTTCACATTATACGTTACTACTCTTATGGTAATTGGGGACAGGTTTCGCTATGGCGTATGTTGAGTGAAGGTGAACTGAGGTTAGAGTGAAGACAATCAGGTTGCCCATATTGTAGTTATACCTAGATAGCAAGTAGATCACGGACATAACGATCTGGTTGCTCCTGTTGGGTCGTAATGTACGGCGTTTGTGGGATAGTGTGTCCCTTGTTAATTTTGAGGTAAACCTGGTTAGGTAGGGGAAAGAGGGAACTAAGGAGGGAATTGTCAGGATCGGGACAGGGATCCAACACGCAGAGTACAAACAGTAGAAAGGTACGTATACCGGACCTTAGAATGGCCGGACTAACGTACGGAGATAGAGAGAATGGTCAAAGGCAAGCCGAGGTCGAGGGAACGAGAAGACAGGTAAGCGAGGAACAAGCCGAGTCAAAGGGTAACAGAGATAAGCAGAGTAATACAAACAAACCGGGTCGGAACCAAAGGGATAACTGGAATACAACTGGAGCACTGAGTGACTAGACAGGCTAGAACCACGACAGGGCAATGAGCAAATGGGAGAAGCACTGTTAAATACCCAGGCTCAGGGGAGTAGACACGCCTCCGACGAGTCCTGATTAGTTTCCAGATAATTGAGTGACAGGTCGGTCCGGGTTGGCGTCATGACATCGACTACTGAGCGTCCTGTTACAAAAGGAAGTGGATCCCTCGCGGCCGGCGTGTAAATGACTGGGAGGACCGCGAGGAACGGAGGAAACAGCCCTTCTGGTCGGATAAACTTCTAAGTCTCTACCTCTCTCAGAGGTAGAGACTTCAGGTACCCTGACAGTACCCCCCCCCTCTCAGATACGCCCACCGGGCGGAAGGAACCGGGACGAGATGGGAAGCGGGAGTGAAACGCCCTGCGGAGGCGAGGGGCATGAACATCCTCTTGAGGTACCCAACTCCTCTCTTCAGGACCATATCCCTTCCAGTCGACCAGATATTGTACTCTCCCCCGGGAGATTCGAGAATCGATGATAGAGTTGACCTCATACTCCTCCTGACCCTCCACCTGAACAGAGCGGGGAGAGGATACCGTGGAGGAAAATCTGTTGCAGACTAGCGGTTTCAGCAATGAAACATGAAAGGAGTTAGGAATGCGTAAGGCAGATGGGAGAGCTAGACGATACGCAACTGGGTTAATTCGAGTCAGAACCCTGTAAGGTCCAATATAACGAGGAGCGAACTTCATGGAAGGCACTTTTAAACAAATGTTTATTGTACTCAACCATACTCTATCGCCTGGAACAAAAACTGGAGCCGGCCTTCTACGTTTATCAGCGTGTTTCTTAACCAGCATAGAATTGTGCAGAAGAATCTGTCGAGTCTGATCCCACAACTTCCTCAAACTGGCAACATGAACATCAACCGACGGTACCCCTTGGGAAGGAGAAACCGAGTGAAGAATGGATGGATGAAAGCCATAATTCATGAAGAAGGGGCTTGAATGAGTAGAATCACAAACGAGATTGTTGTGCGCAAACTCCGCCCAAGGAATCAAACCGACCCAATCGTCCTGGTGTTCGGAAACAAAACAACGTAAATATTGTTCAATCTTTTGGTTGGTGTGTTCAGCAGCTCCGTTAGACTGAGGATGATAGGCAGAAGAGAAATTCAATTTGATACCCAGTTGAGAGCAGAAGGATCTCCAAAAACGGGAAACAAATTGGGAACCTCTGTCAGATACAATTTGGGAGGGTATCCCATGTAAACGAAAAATCTCCCTTGCAAATATCTCTGCCAATTCGGGAGAAGACGGAAGTTTAGGCAGAGGAACGAAGTGAGCCATCTTGGTGAATCTGTCAACCACGGTGAGGATAACAGTCTGTTTTTTAGAGATAGGTAAATCGACAATAAAGTCCATAGCCAAACAGGACCATGGCTTTTCTGGAACCTCTAAGGGATGCAGAAATCCACATGGAAGCGTATGAGGTTGCTTGGTCTTCGTACAAACCTCACACGCACCGATGAAATCTTTAATATCCCTACGTAAAGCAGGCCACCAGAAGTCTTTAGAGATCAAAGCGCAGGTCTTGCGAATGCCAGGATGTCCAGCCACCTTGCTGTTGTGGAAACATTGTAACAGTTCCAGTTGCAGAGCAGGAGGAACGAAATGTCGACCCCCGGGAGTCTGTTTAGGAGCTAGATGTTGCAGCTTTAAGATCTCGGCAAGTAACGGAGAGTGAATCCTGAGATTCGTGTTAGCGATAATATTGCATTTCGGAACTATAGAGGAAAGAACCGGTTCAGATATAGTAGAAGGTTCATATTGGCGAGACAAAGCATCGGCTTTAGAGTTCTTAGAACCAGGTCTATAAGTAAGCAAATAATTGAAGTGGGTCAGGAATAAGGACCAACGAGCTTGTCTGGCGGACAGTCGCTTTGCCTCCCCAATATAGGACAAGTTCTTGTGATCTGTTAAAATAGTAACAGGATGTAAGGTCCCCTCCAATAAATGTCTCCACTCCTTTAAAGCCATAATGACCGCTAACAATTCCCTGTCACCGATGTCATATCTGCTTTCAGGCCCAGATAGTTTCTTGGAAAAAAAACCACAAGGGTGTAGTGGTTTATCCACCCCTAACCTTTGTGACAGAATAGCACCTACGCCTGTCTCAGAGGCATCGACCTCGAGTAGGAACGGCAGAGTCGTATCAGGATGGACTAAAATTGGAGCAGAAGCAAAAAGTTCCTTGAGATTCTTGAAAGCAATGAGAGCCTCAGTAGACCAAGTCTTAGTGTCAGCCCCCTGTCTGGTCATATTGGTAATAGGCGCAATAATAGAAGAGTATCCCTTAATGAAGCGCCTATAATAATTGGAGAAACCAATAAACCTCTGAATAGCCTTGAGTCCCTTAGGCAATGGCCAATCTAAAATAGACTGGAGTTTGTCGGGATCCATCTTAAAGCCTTCCCCAGAAATCACGTAACCAAGAAAGTCTATCTGAGACTGGTCAAAACTACATTTCTCCAATTTGCAGTATAACCCATGTTGAAGGAGTTTGTGTAATACCTTTCTGACTTGTCTGTGGTGGGTCTCAATCTCTCTAGAGTGTATAAGTATGTCGTCCAGGTACACAATAACACAATCATGTTGAAATTCCCTAAGAACTTCATTAATCAAATCCTGAAATACTGCCGGTGCGTTACAAAGACCAAAAGGCATGACCGTGTATTCATAATGCCCATAACGGGTATTGAACGCTGTCATCCACTCGTGTCCTTGCTGGATTCTCACCAAGTTATATGCCCCTCTGAGATCCAACTTGGTGAAAATTTTAGAGCCCTTTAGACGATCAAACAGCTCGGTAATCAAGGGAATCGGATAGGCATTTCTAATGGTTATTTTATTCAAACCTCGGTAATCAATGCAAGGTCTTAGCGAACCATCCTTCTTTTTAACAAAAAAAAAAACCAGCCCCGGCAGGAGAAGAAGATCTCCTAATGAATCCTTTGTCTAGATTCTCCCGAATATATTCCTCTAGAACTGAATTCTCCTTGGTGGATAGAGGATATACATTGCCCCTCGGAGGCATGGTACCAGGTAGCAGATTAATTTTACAATCAAAAGTCCTGTGTGGAGGTAGAGTATCAGCATTCTTTTTGTCGAATACTGCTTTTAAATCCAGGTACAGAGGCGGTATCTGTATATCTGTAGACTGGGTAGAACAACCTGGTGTGTTAATTACAGCCAATGGAGAAACCCTCCGTAAACACCTCTCCTGGCAACCCTGGCCCCATGAGAGTATCTCCCCTAACTCCCAATCAATAATAGGGTTATGTCTCTTTAACCATGGGTAACCCAGGACTATGGGAACAGAAGGGGACGAAATAAGCATAAGCGATAAGTTTTCCTCGTATAAGATACCAACAGTTAAGTTAACGGGTATGGTTTCACGAAAGATAACAGGCTCAAGTAAAGGTCTACCATCTATGGCCTCAACGGCCAAGGGTGTATCCCTTAACTGGGATGGGATAGTGTGTTTAGTAGCAAAGGCCTGGTCGATAAAATTCTCAGCAGCTCCGGAATCTATCAAAGCCATGGTCTTTAGTACTCCCTTCTCCCAAGTTAAAGAAACTGGTAGCAGAAGCCTGTGATCTTTATAATTATGAGTAGAGGACAAAATAGAAACACCCAAGGCCTGTCCTCTAGAGAAACTTAGGTGCGAGCGTTTCCCGAGCGATTAGGACAATTCAGGCGTAAGTGACCTCTGACTCCACAATACATACACAATCCCTCCCTTCTCCTGTACTGTCTCTCCTCCTCTGAGAGGCGCGTATTGCCTATCTGCATAGGTTCAGGAAACAGTGAGGTAGTGGAATCAGGACTTTGAAATGCGGGAGCTAATTTAAAGGAAGGTCTAAGGTTCCTCTCTCGAGTGTTCTGTCTCTCTCCTAAACGCTCATCAATACGAGAAATGAACGAAATTAAATCCTCCAAATTTTCAGGGAGCTCTCTAGTAGCAACCTCGTCAAGGATTACATCTGATAGCCCGTTCAAAAATACATCTATATAAGCCTGCTCATTCCACTTAACTTCTGCCGCCAAAGACCTGAACTCTAGTGCATAATCCACAAGTGTTCGGTTCTCTTGTCTCAGGCGCAACAGTAATCTAGCTGCATTGACCTTTCTACCAGGAGGGTCAAAAGTTCTTCTAAAGGCAGATACAAAGGCATTATAATTATATACTAACGGGTTATCATTCTCCCATAATGGGTTGGCCCATCTCAGAGCTTTCTCAATGAGTAAGGTGATAATAAATCCAACCTTTGCCCTATCTGTAGGATAGGAGCGAGGTTGTAATTCAAAGTGGATACTGATCTGGTTTAAAAACCCACGACACTTCTCAGGTGAACCACCATAACGTACTGGTGGGGTAATACGGGAAGAGGCACCTACAGTGGCTACCTCTAGGCCTGAACTCACAGGGGAAATAGAAGTAGTACGCGTCTCCTCTGGTGGGTTATTAGCACGAGATAATAACGCCTGTAGTGCTAGGGCCATCTGATCCATTCTGTGTTCCATGGCTTCAAACCTAGGATCGGAAGGACCAAGCTGACTGTTTGTGCTTGCAGGATCCATTGGCCCTGTCGTAATGTCAGGATCGGGACAGGGATCCAACACGCAGAGTACAAACAGTAGAAAGGTACGTATACCGGACCTTAGAATGGCCGGACTAACGTACGGAGATAGAGAGAATGGTCAAAGGCAAGCCGAGGTCGAGGGAACGAGAAGACAGGTAAGCGAGGAACAAGCCGAGTCAAAGGGTAACAGAGATAAGCAGAGTAATACAAACAAGCCGGGTCGGAACCAAAGGGATAACTGGAATACAAGAGCACTGAGTGACTAGACAGGCTAGAACCACGACAGGGCAATGAGCAAATGGGAGAAGCACTGTTTAATACCCAGGCTCAGGGGAGTAGACACGCCTCCGACGAGTCCTGATTAGTTTCCAGATAATTGAGTGACAGGTCGGTCCGGGTTGGCGTCATGACGTCGACTACTGAGCGTCCTGTTACAAAAGGAAGTGGATCCCTCGCGGCCGGCGTGTAAATGACCGGGAGGACCGCGAGGAACGGAGGAAACAGCCCTTCTGGTCGGATAAACTTCTAAGTCTCTACCTCTCTCAGAGGTAGAGACTTCAGGTACCCTGACAGGAATAAACTGGGGATGGGGTAAGGGGTAAAAACCCCTATTAAGCTCTACACGAGAGAGCTGGAGCGCGCCAAGCTGATCTTGGGCGCAATTGAGGGGGTACATGAAATGAGCCTGGTGTTTGGAGTGTCTCATGTGTGGCCTTCAGGGCTATGAGTATTTTATGTGTAGTTTATAGCTGTAACCACTATATTTACAATCTGGGGTTTCTGGTACCCTTTCTTCCTTTTGGCACAGATGCTTATTATCCTCTATTAATTGTGTGAGGATGCAGAGGCTTCCTAGGAGCCGCAAACTTCCCTATCTGAGTTGCAACGTAAAAAACATAACATTTTATAACATTTCTTAACCAACAGTACATAGATACTAACGACTGCTCTGAATGCAGCAGTTGAAGTATACTTAACACTCTCCTAGTGGGAGGAGAGGCAGGCCTCGCATTTTTTCTGTGTTCAGGCAGGGGACATCCGAGGTATCCTTGCTTGGTTGGGGTCACCTAATATAGCAACTTGGAGTCCCCACAACTTAAATTTCTTCTTGCCAGCCGGCAGCGAGTGTACAGCGTGTAGCGAGTCTTGGTACTGGATGAGCAACTTTGCAGGGTCTCCCCATCGGTATATAATCCCTTCTGCTCGTAGCGTGAGGGGGGTCAGGCTTTTGCGGAATTGTAGGGTTGCAGCCGACAGGTCTGTGAAGATTTTTAAGTCCTGGTAGGGATCTGGCATGCCTGATGAGCGGGATGCTCTGACCAGTCTCTCTTTAGCATGGTAGAAGTGGACTCGGACTATCACATCCCTTGCGGTGGAGTTGGGCAGGTGTTTCGGCCTTCTCAGCCTGTGTGCTCGGTCGATGATGAGCTGGTCTGGATGGGTCTCCGGTGTCAGCGCCTGGAAGAGGTCTAGCATGTAAGTATTAAGTGCTGGATTGAGCACTGATTCTGGGATGCCGTGTATTCACAAATTATTGCGTCTCGATCTGTCCTCCATATCGGCCATTTTGACCGCATGGTCGTGTAGGACGGTGTCCAGTTCTTGCAGCTTGTCTGCGAGACCGTTGTGTGCCTCGGCAAAATCATCCATCCTTTTCTCTAAATGAGCAGTACGCTGGCCTACCTCAATTATCTCTTTTCTGAGATCTGTCGTGAGGGTTTGAATCTGCGTCACCATGTTTCTCTGGATGGTGTCAGTGAGTTCTGACAACATTCGTTTCAGTTGCTGGGTTGTAAGCGGGCTGTCCTCTGGTAGTGCATCTGAGGACATCGGGGATAGAGGGGGGTCCTCTTCGGAGCGAGCGGCGCCGCCATCTTCAAGCGGGCTGCGGCCTTCTCGCGTGTGTGGTGTCGCTGTCTTGGTCAGGAAGAAGGAGGCTCGATCTGCCTTTGCAGCTTTAGTTTTTTGCCTCTGCGACATCTCTGAGGGGTCGAGAGACGTTAGTTTTGCTTTTGATTTTTTTCAGTCCTGTTATTTTTAGCCCTGAATCACCCGGTTAGCAGGAGCCTCGTTAGACTGCGACTGCGTCCATGCAGCTAGGTGTCAGGCCACGCCCCACCTGTGTGTCTTTTACCCCCCTTTTGACTAACTTACCCCCTTTAGTGTTTTATAACCCATTTTGTATGTCTTGCCCCCCCATTTATCCTTTGTGTGTCCCCTTTGCTGTATTTTATCTCTCCTGTGTCTCTTACAACCCTCCTTGTGTATTTTTTTACTTCCCCCAGCCCCTTTGCCTTTCTCTTTCTTCCCCACAGCCCTTTTGTGTGTCTTTCGTCCCCCAGCCCTTTTGCCTTTCTCTTTCTCCCCCCAGCCCTTTTGTGTGTCTTTCGTCCCCCTGCCCTTTTGTGTGGCTCTTTCTCCCCAACATATTTGTGTGTCTTTTTATCCCAGTACCTTTGTGCATCTCTTTCTCCCCCTAGCCCCTTTGTGCTTCGTTCTCCCCCACAGCCCCTCTGTGCTTCATTCTCCCCCACAGCCCCTCTGTGCATCTTTCCCCCCAGCCCCTCACCCTTCTGTGCGACTCTTTCTCCCCCAGCCCCTTTGTGTTTGCCCCCCCTCAACCCCACTGTATGTTTCTTTCTTCCCCCAGCCCTCCTGTGTCTTTTAATATTCTCCCGTACATTTTATTGCCCCCCCTCCCCTCCTGTACCTTTTATTGTCCCTCCTGTACCTTTTATTGTCTCACCTCCTCCCCTCCTGAACCTCCCGTCCCATTTATTATCCCCCCTTCTTCTTCTGTACCTTTCATTGTCCCCCATCCTGTATCTTTCATAATCCTACTAATGTTCCTTTTACTGTCTCCTCTCCTGAACCTTTCATAGTCCCCCTTCCCTACCTGTGCCTTTTCTTTTCCCCCCCATCCTGTACCTTTTATTGTACCCCTATACCCTTTCCCCCCTCCTGTCCTGTATCTTTTATTGTCCCCCTCCCCTCTTGTACCTTTTATTGTTGTCCCCTGTATCTTGTATTGTCCCCCACATCCCTATTCTACCTTTTATTATTGTTCCTCCTCCTGTACCTTTTATTGTCCCCTTACACTCCTGTTCCTTTTATTGTCCCCTTACACTCCTGTTCCTTTTATTGTCCCCCCTCCTCTCATGTCTCTTTTATTGCCCCCACCTTCCTGTACCTTTTATTGTCTCCTTCCTCTCCCCTCCTGTACCTTTTACTATTGTTCTCCCTACTGTATCTTTTATTGCCGCCCCTCCCAACTGTACCTATCTTCTCGTACCTTTCACTGACCCCTCCGCACCGCCATCCATGTGACTGAGCTGGAGTTCCGTGGCGAAGGATCCGGTTTCCTGTTCTGGTCTGACAGGAAGCATTTCGTGTCAGACCGGGTAAGTAACGTTCCGCCTGCTCAGCCACGCACCACGCAGTGACAGAGAGGAGAGGAGCGATGCGAATGGCGCTCTCCTCCTTCTGTTCAACGGAGATGGCACCCCCTGGACCCGCGCGCCCTAAGGCGGCCGCCTGGGTCGCCTTAGGGTAGCGCCGGTCCTGGTCCTCATGCATGTGTGTCTGTATGTACGTTAGTATGTGTCTGTCACTATGTATGCCTGTGTGTCTGTATATGTGTGTATGTCTCAGTATGTGTGTGTCAGTATGTATGCCTGTATGCGTGTATGTCTGTTTCAGTATGTGTGTCTGTTAGTATGTATCTGTGTCCTTTTGTATCAGTGTGTGTGTTTGTGTCTGTGTGTGTATTCCTGTGGGCGGTATTTGGAGGCGGACCCTGTGGGCGATATTTGGAGGCGGGCCCCAGGGGGCCCAGACCCTGAGCTGAGTTAGGGGCCCCAAAATTTCTGGTGGCGGCCCTGGCTGCTAATAATTGTTATAATCCCATTTAAAAAATGTCAAGTTTTGAATCTGTAAATGACCTGTAACGGGAAAAATTTAAGTAAATCCTATGCAGAAAGATAAGCCATTGGTTTTTTTTAAAACACCACTAACTGATCAGCGTTCCACTGTTAAAAATAATTAGTAAAAAACTAATAGAACAGAATAAACAAATGGAAAGTTAACAATAGCC
This sequence comes from Pelobates fuscus, assembly GCF_036172605.1. Lineage (NCBI taxonomy): Eukaryota > Metazoa > Chordata > Amphibia > Anura > Pelobatidae > Pelobates > Pelobates fuscus. The sequence continues at coordinate 69,613,950 of NC_086326.1, read as the reverse complement.
TAATGAATGCAAAATGAAAACTGAACTTTTCTAATATCTCATCTCTGCATGAGCTAGATAGCCTGTACTAGCTGCCTTAGAGCTGAGATTGCTGGGTGCAGAGCTGCAGACCATGTGAAAGAGGTCTCACGAGCACCCAGAGTATTACCATGGCAACACTCTGGGGGCTTGCGAGATTTCCATCACATGGTCTGCAGCTCTGCACCTGGCAGAGCTGCAAACCGCATAGTTAAACCACTAGACCACCAGGGAGAGACATTGGACCACCAGGAGATTTATTATATTAGAAATAAAGGTAGGACACAGCCCCCCACACCCTGCCACCCCCACACGTTAACTCTTTCTCACCCTGCTCCCCCAGAACCATTTCTCTCCCTGCCCTCCTGTAAATCTCACTCACCTTGCTTCCCTACTGTAACCCTTTCAAGTACTGTCCCCACACTATAACCATGTCTCACCCTGCCCCCTGAAGGTAAGCCTTTCTCACTCTGCCCCCCCTACTGTAACCCTTTTTCTCCCTGCCTCCCACTGTAACCCTGTCTCATCCGGCCCCTCTACTGTAACCCTTTCTCACCCTGCCCCCTACACTGTACCACTTTCTCACACTGTGCTTTACAATATTCTAAAAAAAATATTACCCTTTCTCATCCTGCACCCTTCTGCTGGCAATGTATTTAAGGTGGAATTGACAGATTTTGGCAACAAGCTGGGCGTAAGGCGAAAATAATTCATGTTTTTTATCATGTGTCTGGACATTTCTGTAATTATATTGCTGTTTGATATGGTTTAATATGATTCAATGTGTGCTTTAGGTTTTCGATGCAATTCTTCATTGCTAGCTAATTTTCCCAACTGGATTTACCTATCAGATGCATAGGGATTCAGCTGTTAATGTAAGCTGTTAATTTCTTTGTAGCAGACATGAGGCTGGTGTTTTGAAGATCAGTATAGACATGGTTAGAAACTATTTGGAAACCAGTTACTAAGTAAAGGTTACAAAAACAGAGAATATGAGAACTCTGATAACTCTTAGAGAAACTCAATAGCTTTGTCTTCGGTAAATCCCCACTCAGGTCTCAAAATAGGTTTTGCTCACTTGTGCCATTAAAGAGAGAACATACTCCAAGGCATGTCAGACTGATCTCACCCATAAGGGTAGTCCAGAGCCGAAATGCCAGCAAGTTCTTTCTGCATGAGAGATACAGCAACGTCAGATGATTGTTTTGGATTTCTTTAGGCCTTGTCAGGGAGGTGTAGCTGATACCCCTCTAGGCTCAGTGAGCACAGGTTTCAAGTCTGGATTACTCTTTTAACTTGGGGAGAGTCAAGTTAATGCATTGCAGCAAAAATAGATCATATGAGAACTCTGAGTACGGACAAAAGCCTAGAGAAACTCAATAGTTTGCCCTTCGGTAAATCCACGGTAAGGTTCCAAAATAGTTTTTTTAAGTAAAGGCTAGTGGTCCCAAATAAAATAATGGTAGCCATTAGCCACTACTTAGCAGCTGGCTGGTTGCTAAACTACAGCACTAGCCACACCTCCTTGCATGTGACTTACACAGCCTTCCTAAACAAGTCATGTAAAGAGTGATTTAATGTTTACACTTTCTTTATTGCAAATTCTGTTTAATTTAGAATTTATTATCTCCTGCTCTGGTAATAGCTTGCTAGACCCTGCAGGAGTCTCCTCCTGTATGTAATTAAAGTTCAATTTTTAAAGCAGGAGCTAAAATCCTTCACAGTAAGTTATATTTGATTGGAAATGAAACCATTTTACTTTCATACAGGCTGTGTCAGTCACAGCCAGGGGAGATGTGACTAAGGCTGCATAAATAGAAACAAAGGTGATTTAACTCTTAAATGGCAGATAATTGAGCAGTGAGACTTCAAAGGTATGATCTATACACACAGACTTCTTCATTAAGCTAAAGTTGTTTTAGTGACTGTAGTGTTCCTTTAACTTAAAAAAATAACTAAAAAAAAAAAAACTGATTTACAGATGTTTTCTAATTTAACTCCTGTTGAGTGAAGAACCCCAAGTGAATTTATCTCTGGTTTTGTATTTAATACTTCACATTTTCCTTTTTATGTTCTAGCTTGATTATTGAAACTTTCAAATTAGTTTTACTTTTGTGAATGGACCCGACTTTGATAGTCCTCGATTGGTGTTTTCTACAATTTTGCAAGCAACTAAGACAGCCTTTAAAAAAACATCTTTGCACCTCATATAAAGCGGTGCAGGGCTCAGTAAAATGTCTTTCCATTTGTTGAGTTCCTTTTTAAAAACAGGAAGTCACTGGTTTTGTGTCACTTGTTTTCGGGTAAAACACTTTGCTTTTGTTTGCACACACTCTCGTACTGAAAAAAAAAAACAATTGAAGCATGGGCTCCAGTTATTTTAATCTATTATGGATTTTCTATTTCACATCCATTCATCTTTCATGCTTCTGTTTGGTAAGAAGACCTTGTCAGGTCATGGAGAGACAATATGAGAAATATGCAGATCTCGTGTTTAATAATTGTGATGACTTTACACAAGTGAATTTCACGATTGCAGCCTATTGTCCAGTTGATAAATATAATCTACACAATTCCCTGGAAGAAGTGCCAGTAGAAACTGACTGGCTTTGTATGTACTTTTCCGATGTCACCATCAAAACTGGAATCTTTTCTCGCTTCAGTAACCTGAAATCTTTATATTTACGTGGCAATTTCAAGCTTTTACCTGAAAGTTTTGAACGCCTTACCCAGCTTACCACTCTTTGGATACACCCGTTTCATTACACAATCACTGGAAAACTGGACTTTGGAAGACTTAACAACCTGCAAATGCTCAAATTAAATGAATTTCAGTTTTCTGATGTAAATATGTCAACGTTTGGGGACTTGACACAACTGAAGCAATTGGTTTTGTCTCACAATGAGATCACATCATTTTCACTCTTGACAGAGCATTTGACAAAGCTGAAATACTTACAGGATCTGTTCGTGGAGAATGAAATCAGTACACTCCAAAAAGTCGATTGCGTTTCTGACAGGTTATCTCTTGGTAATCCCTATGTAAATTTTAGTATTCGCAATCTGAGTTTTGGTAGAAACCAGATACACTACTTGGAAAATAATTCATTATGCAATTTTCCAAAGCTTTCTTTTTTAAAAATTAATCTTCACCCACTGATCACTGACGATTTATTTTACGCTGGAATTGAGACAGTTGACACAATGTCATTAGCAGATATACAGTTTGGGTATATTGAAATTTGTGTATATGCATCATACTTTAAAGTGAAAGATCTTCGACTAATGAATACTGAATTGGTTAGTATTGAAACAGCGAACGGTTCATGCTCAACATTAGAGACTTTAGATGTATCTTACAACATGATAGAAAAGGTGTCTTTTTTGCAGATAGAAAAATTGAAAAACGTAACCGACCTTAATATATCCAACAACAGAATTAATGCATTGGCTGTATGTCCCAATACATTTTCAATCAAAATGGAGCTTCTCTACCTTAATATATCATTCAACTTTATAACATCATTAGAAGAAGGACAATTTGCTTGTCTAAAAAATCTAAAAATGTTGGATCTGAGTAACAATCAAATTGCTGATATAAGAAACTGTACATTTTGTGGTTTAAAGGTACTGGAAGCTTTACATTTGGACTATAACCACATTTACATGATTCAAGAATATGCCTTTTCAGATCTATTTGCTTTAAAACAGTTAAATTTGTATGGCAATCAGTTAAATTCAATAGATGAGTGGGCATTTTATGATCTACATCAAATAGAAGAGCTTACACTTACTTTTACATACGATGTAGAAGAAATTTGGTGGTCAAAACATATTGCTAATACGCTAAATAAACTTTCTCTAAAAACCACAAATACATATATCACGCTGTTATATGAGAATTTCAACAATTTGTTTCACTTAGAAAACCTAGAATTAGATGCCCAATATTTATATGTTGACATTTGTGAGTATTTCCCCTTTCATAGAATAAAGGAGTTGCATTTATTAAATAACATTGTTTTTGACTGCATGGATGCAACACTGCCAGTACTGGGCAATTTCATAAATCTTGAAAAACTATATTACAGAGCATATTATACCGAGCCTTTAGAAACGACGGTCACAATCAATTCATCATTAAGATATTTAGAAAAACTTGAATTTCTTTGCTTAGATAATACACAAAAATTTGCAGAAAATTTACTCATAAACCCATATGAGTTATTTCAGGGCTTAGTAAACCTTAAGACTTTACAATTGATAAATTCAGGATTGGAATATTTTACCTCCAATATGATGTTTAATGATTTAAAATCTGTGATATTTTTACTCATAGAAAATCAAAATATAAAGGACATAAAAGCTGAGGCATTTTCCCCAATGAGTAACTTAAACTATATTTATTTATATGATACAACCTTAGCATGTAACTGTCAGCTAAATTGGTTTAATCAGTGGCTCCTGTATAACAAGCAAGTTTCATTCATTGATTTCTATGATCAGAAGTGTTTGGTTAGAGCAAAAACGCCTGACTCCACATTGTCAACGTTCTTAGATAGCTGTACAGCAGATTTGCAATTTACACTTTTTATAGCTTCATTTGTAGGCATGATACTGTTTATATTGATAATTCTCTTGCATGAAAGCATTTGGTGGTATACCCTATATTTATTCTATACAGTGAAATGTTGGCTGAATCGCCGGAAAGAAGACGAACAATACAAGTATGATGTATTTGTTTCCTATAATACCACTAATGAACAGTGGATAACAGAGGAGTTACTTCCCAATCTGGAAAACAATGGTCCCCCTTTTTTTAAAGTGTGCATCCATAATCGGGATTTTGAGATTGGCAGAGACATAGTTGAGAATATAGTGGACAGTATCTATAAAAGCAGGTGGACTATCTGCCTTATTACACATAGTTACCTACAAAGTTATTGGTGCTCCCTAGAGTTGCGAATGGCAACTTACAAACTTGTAGCAGAGAATAATAATTCTCTCATATTGATATTCCTTGATAAGATCTCCAAGGAAGAGATTCAATGCTATCACAGACTGACCAAACTGTTAGATAAAAAAACCTACTTGGAATGGCCAGAAGATCCTAATGGACAGAAGTTATTTTGGGCAAGATTACGTAAAGTAATTGGTATTCATGTTGAGAAAGATCATGATGAGCTGTAATCACCGAGAAAGAGACCACATTATTATCTACTGCAATAGTAGAGTCAAAGACAGTATAGCTTTTAATCCAATGCTACTCATAGTGGAGCTTTGGGGATCTAATGCACATGAGCGGGGAACATTTAACTGTCCCCGCTTCAATGCTTTCCTATGGGGGCTTCTGCATCACATAAATAAGTTTTACTAGGTCAGTGCAGTGAAAGCGCCTCTAATGGCTGTCAATTTGACAGCCACAAGAAGTGGACGTAACCCAGCAATGTAAACACAGGAACACTGCACCCACACCACTTTATTGAGATGAAGTGGACTGGGTGATAGTAGAAGATATTAGATGCAGAAAAAACAACAACTTTATGGAATCTATACTATTTCCTGCAACATACCAATATTTACAGATGTAATGTGCCTTTTACCATATATTGTGATTAAAATGTCTAGTTTAAAGAACTGCTTATAACTTAGTAGCATTGTTTACACGTGCCTAATTGTAAGAGCTTTGCTATATTAGTTGTTACATCCATGTATATGCTATTTCACAAATACAGTAAAACTATATGACTGCTCTTAAAAAGGAATCTCTTTTAAAAACATTTTTTAATGAATCAGTTTTTCCTTTTTAAATGGTTCTGCTTTTTGATAACATTAAAAAGCAGAACCAGTTTGTTTTGTACAAACAATATAATAGATCTTAGCGAACTTTGTTAAATTTGGCTGATGCATGAATTTCGAGTAGTAAGTTAATTATATATTGTGTAACATGCTCTTTTTTACGTTTTTTTTCTAATTTTCTCATGCTCACATGTTTGTGTAAGTCATATTTAACCACATTAATAGACTTATAATTTGTTATTGTGAATGATTGTATCTCATATCTAGAAACTAGTTGTGCCTTGCATTTATTTTCATCTTGTTGCTGATGCATTGCTAGCAGAATCATTTAATAAAACACAAAGTGTTTTAAAACGCCAGTATATAGATTGCTTTTCAAACAAATTTAAAATTAAGTGAATGTACATAAGTTTAAATTATAGGCTCCTAGTATAATGATGCGTGTGTCTTTAGGGGAGCACTACCCTTCTTTGCAGCAGAATTCGGCAAGAATCCACTGGACTTCAGGTACAAGCTAATATACTATATTCATATGCCAACTGAAAATAAAAAAAGATGTAAAACATTAAAAATAAATATGATACCAGTCCAAATATAGTTCTTTGTAGTTCTTTGCTGTCCGAGAGGGCTGAGGGTTTTATCAATTGGGATACCTGCTTCCTGGAGGGTTGTTGTGTTTGTATCCGTATTTCGTCCCTAATTGGCCGCCGCGGTATTGAAGGGCATGTGCCCACAGCTGTTTCCATCCTGATATTAGACCAGACGCAACATCACTCCCGAAGCACCATCTTTGTTTCTCTCGTTATGGGCAGATTAATGTATAGAATGTGGAAGTGACGCAGCAATGACATTACTTCTTATAAAGCCTCTCTCACCATTTTGTTTTAGTATATCGTATGTATGTGCATGTAGGGGTGTATTTTTACGTACTGTTACTATTGGAAGGCAGTGGTATACACACACACATTCATATACACACTGACATACACACACATAGATAAACAAATCGACACACATACACACACTGATACAGAGATATGCACATTGACATAGAGATATGCACACTGACACATGCACACACACAGATGCACAACCGAACACAGAGATACACATACCTTGACACATGCACACACATATGCACACACTCTGACACACATATACACACTGGCATATACACACCTTGACACACAGATGCACACACTGATACATACAGAGACCTTGACACATACATACATACATATAGACACATACATGTAATTATTATATTTGCAGCCACCCTCCTGTTAGCTTACCTTTTGTGTCCAGGAGGATGGTTTACTTTGGGTCCTACTGCTCCTGCATGAGGCTGGTGGGAGTGAGAGTCTGAAGCAGCAGCTCACTTCTGTCTCTCTTCCTCGAGCTGCATTTGCTGCATTCCACCTCCTTTTCCCTCCAGCGTGGGCTCTGTCCTTATAGCTGGGAGGAAGTGATCGGCTGTCACTTCCTCCTAGCATCGGCCATATTACAGGGGCCCAATCACACTTTTAACCCATTAAGGATGTTGGGCGTGCTATGCCATCCTTGGGGACCCAGCTCTAAACGCCGGTGGGTGACATAGTACCTCCCCGCCATCCTGGCCACTTACCTGCTTGCTGGCGATCCTCCGTTGACGATCGCGATGGGGGGGACTTACCTGACATCCCAGGGAGTCCCCCTGCTGCTGATCCGGCCCTCCTGGGCCATGTGATCATGAGGTCCTTGCGAGGACCTCATGATTACATGGACGTAATAGCCGTCCATAGCAGTGCCAGCATGGGGAGTGTCTGGAATAACAGCTAGTCCCCCTGCCCGGGCCGGACTGGCCCACCGGGATACCGGGAAATTTCCCGGTGGGCCGTTGGCACCTGGGGCCGGGGAGACATGTGGGTGTCCTGCGGCCGCATGGAGAGCTTGGATGGCGGCTGCAGGGGAAGCTCTTCTGGCGGCCGCTGGGGGAGCAGGCTGTTCTGTCTCTGCTCCCCCTCGCGCGCAGCTTAATGAGACCGGGGCCGGAATATGACGTCATATTCCGGCCCCGGTCTATTTCTAGCGCGCGAGAGAGGGGGAGCAGAGACAGAACAGCCTGCTCCCCCAGCGGCCGCCAGAAGAGCTTCCCCTGCGGCCGCCATCCAAGGTCTCCATGCGGCCGCAGGACACCTATCAGTCTGCCCACCCACCCACACAGGTAGCAACTAGTGATGTACCGAACTGTCCGCCGGCGGACAGTTCCCGACGAAATTAGCTTGTTCGCGTTCGCCGCGGCGGGCGGACACATGCGCAGTTCGATCCGCCCCCTATTCATCATCATTGGGCAAACTTTGACCCTGTGCCTCTCGGTCAGCAGACACATTCCAGCCAATCAGCAGCACTCCCTCCCTTCCACACCCTCCAACCTCCCTCCCAGCATCCATTTTCGATTCATTCGGAAGATGCATGCTTAGTGAGAGGAGGGAAAGTTAAGCTGCTGCTGATTAGATAGGGAAATTGATAGCTAGGCTAGGGTATTCAGTGTCCACTACAATCCTGAAGGACTCATATGATCTCTGCTGTAAGGACAGCACCCCAAAAAGCCCTTTTTAGGGCTATAACATCAGGCTGCTTTTTTTTTTTTTTTTTTCCTGTGTAATGTAATTGCAGGTGCCTGCCTGCCAGCTTCTGTGTGAGGTTCACATTGGATACTGTGCCCACTTGCCCAGTGCCACCACTCATATCTGTTTTAACAATTGGTTAAGCTTTAGATTTAAAATAAATAATTTTTTTTCACTGTAATAGAAGAGCAGTTGCCTGCCTGCCAGCTTCTGTGATGTTCACATTGGATACTGTGCCCACTTGCCCAGTGCCACCACTCATATCTGTTTTAACAATTGGTTAAGCTTTAGATTTTAAATAAATAATTATTTTCACTGTAGTAGAAAGCCGGTTGCCTGCCTGCCAGCTTCTGTGTGAGGTTCACATTGGATAATGTGCCCACTTGCCCAGTGCCACCACTCATATCTGTTTTAACAATTGGTTAAGCTTTAGATTTAAAATAAATAATTTTTTTTCACTGTAATAGAAGAGCAGTTGCCTGCCTGCCAGCTTCTGTGTCAGGTTGGATGCCTTGCCCATTTGCACAGTCAGTGCCACCACTCATATCTGTTTTAACAATTGGTTAAGCTTTAGATTTTAAATAAATAATTTTTTTCACTGTAATAGAAGAGCAGTTGCCTGCCAGCTTCTGTGTGAGGTTCACATTGGATACTGTGCCCACTTGCCCAGTGCCACCACTCATATCTGTTTTAACAATTGGTTAAGCTTTAGATTTAAAATAAATATTTTTTTTTCACTGTAATAGAAGAGCAGTTGCCTGCCTGCCAGCTTCTGTGTGAGGTTCACATTGGATACTGTGCCTACTTGCCCAGTGCCACCACTCATATCTGTTTTAACAATTGGTTAAGCTTTACATTTAAAATAAATATTTTTTTTCACTGTAATAGAAGAGCAGTTAGTTGTCTGCAAGCGTCTGGGTATCAGGCCTACTTCAGCGTGTGCTCTGCAGACCTGTGCCAGTGTGCTTTGACAGTTGCCACTCATATCTGGTGTCTCTCTAGCGTGCTTTTACAACCAAAATTTTGTTTCCACTGTAATAGAAGAGCAGTTGCCTGCCTGCCACCTTCTGTGTGAGGTTCACATTGGATACTGTGCCTACTTGCCCAGTGCCACCACTCATATCTGTTTTAACAATTGGTTAAGCTTTACATTTAAAATAAATATTTTTTTTTCACTGTAATAGAAGAGCAGTTAGTTGTCTGCAAGCGTCTGGGTATCAGGCCTACTTCAGCGTGTGCTCTGCAGACCTGTGCCAGCGTGCTTTGACAGTTGCCACTCATATCTGGTGTCTCTATAGCGTGCTTTTACAACCAAAATTTTGTTTCCACTGTAATAGAAGAGCAGTTGCCTGCCTGCCAGCTTCTGTGTGAGGTTCACATTGGATACTGTGCCTACTTGCCCAGTGCCACCACTCATATCTGTTTTAACAATAGCTTAAGCTTTAGATTTTAAAGAAATCATTTTTTTTCACTGTAATAGAAGATCAGTTAGTTGTCTGCAAGCGTCTGGGTGTCAGGCCTACTTCAGCGTGTGCTCTGTAGACCTGTTCCAGCGTGCTTTGACAGTTGCCAATCATATTTGGTGTCTCTATAGCGTGCTTTTAAAACCAAAATTTGTTTTTCACTGTTATAGATTGAATAGCAGTTACTTGTCTTCAAGCGGGTGTCTCAGGCCTACAGTGTGTGCTCTGAAGAACTGTTACAGTTCACATTGCCAATCATATCTGGTGTCTCTATAGCGTGCTTTTAAAACCAAAATTTGTTTTTCACTGTTATAGATTGAATAGCAGTTACTTGTCTTCAAGCGGGTGTCTCAGGCCTACAGTGTGTGCTCTGCAGAACTGTTACAGTTCACATTGCCAATCATATCTGGTCTCACAGTAGCTTGCACGCATAGTACAAGTACTTTGTGCATAAGTACACAGGCTTACAGGATGTCCTGAAGCAGGCCAGGAAGGTGTGTGGCCATTTCAGGCGTTCCTACACGGCCATGACTCACTTTGCCGATATCCAGCGGCGAAACAACATGCCAGTGAGGCTCTTGATTTGCGACAGCCCTACACGTTGGAATTCAACACTCCTAATGTTCGACCGCCTGCTCCAACAAGAAAAAGCTGTTAATGAATATTTGTATGACCGGGGTGCTAGGACATCCTCTGGGGAGCTGGGAATTTTTTTGCCACGTTACTGGACGCTCATGCGCAATGCCTGTAGGCTCATGCGTCCTTTTGAGTAGGTGACAAACCTAGTCAGTCGCAGTTGTGTGTGTGCGTGTGTATGGCTGTCTGCCTGTGTGTGTGTGACAGGGTGAAGATTTCTTGCACATGGGTGTGACAGGGTGAAGATTTCTTGCACAGGGTGCCCAAAGGCCTAAGGCTGGCCCTGCGCATGGGTCAGTGGCTCTGCACCAGACTTCCCTCCAATTGATCAAAGTTAAAGGATTTCAAGTGGACTGATTACAATTACAGGGCCTCTAAAGAGTCCTGTATTGTTATTTGTCGTCACTACCTTCCCGCGTCGGGAGTGGGTCATTTGCGCCCCTGCTGCCTTCCTTGCATGTGGTAGCTGTTTGTCAGGGATTTGTCAATCCATATCTGCCAAGTGACCCTATGTAGGGGGAACAGTCCCTATTCTGATTTGTGTCAGTGTGTATCATGGTCTCTGTGGACGGTGAACAGTCTCTATTCTGCTCTGTGTCAGTGTGTATCATGGTCTCTGTGGACAGTGAACAGTCTCTATTCTGCTCTGTGTCAGTGTGTATCAGGGGTTTTGAGGACAGGTGTCAATCCATATCTGCCAAGGGACCCTATGTATATCTGCTGTCAGTACACAGGAAAAGATTAAATATTTCTTGTTCTACGTTCTCTGCAACTCCACGCACCGACTCATCCAATACGTGAAGATCTGGGGTTTCTCTGACTCTCCTCAGTAGTGTATCAAACAGAGTCTGCACTGTGGTAACACGGACATCTTCAGGACATAACTCAACTATTTGCAGATAGGCAGTCTGCAGCTTCTCTTTTTCACCTGTTCTCTTCTTTCTCTTATGCGTATTCTTGTCTATATGCAGGTTGTCTCTTGCCTTTCTTTTAACCAATTCGTTCCTTCCATATGGTTTCAAAAGATCTCTGGCATCATTACTTTCAACGCAAATAACGTCATCATAGTTAGTCTCCTCATTATTCACCGGGAAGAGAGTGTTTGCACTGACTACCCACAGCATGCTCTTGCCATTGCCTACTCCACCTTCAACGACAGGGTGCAAGTCCCAAGGAGAAGGATCATTCACTTTATTATCTGTCTTTATTTCACAAGTAGTGCCTGGAACATCCTCATGGGTCACAAGATGTAAATCTGGACTAATGTCAACCCCAGGGTCTGGAAAATCATCAATTTGAAATTTTTCGAATAATCCCAGTGGGCTGCCACATTCTTCCTCCTCTGATGGTATTACAGTTTGCAGAGATTCACTATGGGGTGGTGTCAAGCATTTTGGAGAACAATTAAGCATCTCCATCCCAATACGTTTCAGATGTCCTATCAGCTCTTCCACCCTATGCGATACTATGGGCAGGCTACCCGTGACGTCATTACTCACGGCCCTATTTCACGCGGACACTCTGTGTCAGTGTGTATCATGGTGTCTGTGGACAGGGAACAGTCTCTATTCTGCTCTGTGTCAGTGTGTATCATGGTCTCTGTGGACGGTGAACAGTCTCTATTCTGCTCTGTGTCAGTGTGTATCATGGTCTCTGTGGACGGTGAACATTCTCTATTCTGCTCTGTGTCAGTGTGTATCAGGGGTTTTGAGGACAGGTGTCAATCCATATCTGCCAAGTGACCCTATGTAGGGGGAACAGTCCCTATTCTGCTTTGTGTCAGTGTGTATCAGGGGTTTTGAGGACAGGTGTCAATCCATATCTGCCAAGTGACCCTATGTAGGGGTAACAGTCCCTATTCTGCTCTGTGTCAGTGTGTATCAGGGGTTTTGAGGACAGGTGTCAATCCATATCTGCCAAGTGACCCTATGTAGGGGGAACAGTCTCTATTCTGCTCTGTGTCAGTGTGTATCAGGGATCATTAGGATAGGTGTCAATCCATATCTGCCAAGTGACCCTATGTAGGGGGAACAGTCTCTATTCTGCTCTGTGTCAGTGTGTATCAGGGATCATTAGGATAGGTGTCAATCCATATCTGCCAAGTGACCCTATGTAGGGGGAACAGTCCCTATTCTGCTCTGTGTCAGTGTGTATCAGGGGTTTTGAGGACAGGTGTCAATCCATATCTGCCAAGTGACCCTATGTAGGGGGAACAGTCTCTATTCTGCTCTGTGTCAGTGTGTATCAGGGATCATTAGGATAGGTGTCAATCCATATCTGCCAAGTGACCCTATGTAGGGGGAACAGTCCCTATTCTGCTCTGTGTCAGTGTGTATCAGGGGTTTTGAGGACAGGTGTCAATCCATATCTGCCAAGTGACCCTATGTAGGGGGAACAGTCCCTATTCTGCTCTGTGTCAGTGTGTATCATGGTCTCTGTGGACGGTGAACAGTCTCTATTCTGCTCTGTGTCAGTGTGTATCATGGTCTCTGTGGACAGGGAACAGTCTCTATTCTGCTCTGTGTCAGTGTGTATCAGGGGTTTTGAGGACAGGTGTCAATCCATATCTGCCAAGTGACCCTATGTAGGGGGAACAGTCCCTATTCTGCTCTGTGTCAGTGTGTATCAGGGGTTTTGAGGACAGGTGTCAATCCATATCTGCCAAGTGACCCTATGTAGGGGGAACAGTCCCTATTCTGCTCTGTGTCAGTGTGTATCAGGGGTTTTGAGGACAGGTGTCAATCCATATCTGCCAAGTGACCCTATGTAGGGGGAACAGTCTCTATTCTGCTCTGTGTCAGTGTGTATCAGGGATCATTAGGATAGGTGTCAATTCATATCTGCCAAGTGACCCTATGTAGGGGTAACAGTCCCTATTCTGCTCTGTGTCAGTGTGTATCAGGGGTTTTGAGGACAGGTGTCAATCCATATCTGCCAAGTGACCCTATGTAGGGGGAACAGTCTCTATTCTGCTCTGTGTCAGTGTGTATCAGGGATCATTAGGATAGGTGTCAATCCATATCTGCCAAGTGACCCTATGTAGGGGTAACAGTCCCTATTCTGCTCTGTGTCAGTGTGTATCAGGGGTTTTGAGGACAGGTGTCAATCCATATCTGCCAAGTGACCCTATGTAGGGGGAACAGTCCCTATTCTGCTCTGTGTCAGTGTGTATCATGGTCTCTGTGGACGGTGAACAGTCTCTATTCTGCTCTGTGTCAGTGTGTATCAGGGGTTTTGAGGACAGGTGTCAATCCATATCTGCCAAGTGACCCTATGTAGGGGGAACAGTCCCTATTCTGCTCTGTGTCAGTGTGTATCAGGGGTTTTGAGGACAGGTGTCAATCCATATCTGCCAAGTGACCCTATGTAGGGGGAACAGTCCCTATTCTGCTCTGTGTCAGTGTGTATCAGGGGTTTTGAGGACAGGTGTCAATCCATATCTGCCAAGTGACCATATGTAGGGGGAACAGTCTCTATTCTGCTCTGTGTCAGTGTGTATCAGGGATCATTAGGATAGGTGTCAATCCATATCTGCCAAGTGACCCTATGTAGGGGTAACAGTCCCTATTCTGCTCTGTGTCAGTGTGTATCAGGGGTTTTGAGGACAGGTGTCAATCCATATCTGCCAAGTGACCCTATGTAGGGGGAACAGTCTCTATTCTGCTCTGTGTCAGTGTGTATCAGGGATCATTAGGATAGGTGTCAATCCATATCTGCCAAGTGACCCTATGTAGGGGGAACAGTCCCTATTCTGCTCTGTGTCAGTGTGTATCAGGGGTTTTGAGGACAGGTGTCAATCCATATCTGCCAAGTGACCCTATGTAGGGGGAACAGTCTCTATTCTGCTCTGTGTCAGTGTGTATCAGGGCTGGGCTTTGAGGACAGGTGTCAATGTTAGGTGATTTCTGCCCTTTATGGATTAAAAGCAGACTGCATCAACTGTGCAATTTTCCATGGGAGTTTTGCCATGGATCCCCCTCTGGCATGCCACAGTCCAGGTGTTAGTCCCCTTGAAACAACTTTTCCATCACTATTGTGGCCAGAAAGAGTCCCTGTTGTTTTAAAAATTCGCCTGCCCATTGAAGTCAATGGCGGTTCGCGAACATTTGCGGAAGTTCGCGTTCGCCGTTCGCGAACCGAAAATTTCGGGTTCGCGACAACACTAGTAGCAACACGGGGTGTGTGTGTCTGTCATGCTGTGTGTGTGTCTGTCTGTCATGCTGTGTGTGTCTGTCTGTCTGTGTCATGCTGTGTGTGTCTGTCTGTCTGTGTCATGCTGTGTGTGTGTCTGTCTGTGTCATGCTGTGTGTGTGTGTGTGTGTCTGTCTGTGTCATGGTGTGTGTCTGTGTCATGGTGTGTGTCTGTGTGTCTGTCTGTGTCATGGTGTGTGTCCGTGTCATGGTGTGTGTGTGTCTGTGTCATGGTGTGTGTGTGTCTGTCTGTGTCAGGGTGTGTGTCTGTGTCATGGTTTGTGTGTCTGTGTCATGTGTGTGTGCCTGTGTCATGGTGTGTCTGTATCATGGTGTGTGTGTGTGTCTGTCATGCTGTGTGTGTGTGTCTGTCTGTCTGTGTCATGGTGTGTGTGTGTCTGTCTGTCTGTGTCATGGTGTGTGTGTGTGTCTGTCATGCTGTGTGTGTGTCTGTCTGTCTGTGTCATGGTGTGTGTGTCTGTCTGTGTCATGGTCTGTGTCATGGTGTGTGTGTGTCTGTGTCACGGTGTGTGTGTCTGTGTCACGGTGTGTGTGTGTGTGTCTGTCCATGGTGTGTGTGTGTCTGTCTGTGTCATGGTCTGTGTCATGGTGTGTCTGTCATGGTGTGTGTGTGTCAGTCGTGGTGTCTGTGTGTTGTTTTCTTTTTTTTAAACTTTATTTTTGTTTGAAAAATCTCGTTGGAAAAGTTACAATACAATATGCATCAGATCAGTGAGATTTGACGTACAGGTTAACATTGCCTCTGTGGCATCAACAACATTACGTTCCTGTATCAGTTAAAACACTTCCGTTACTAGTTGCAACAAGGATCCTTCATTTTTGTTTTTGTATAACTTGGAGAAAAACCAGCGGTGGGCAGTTCGGTAAGCTTTCTGTGATGAGCAGTTTGTGTTGCCTGTGGTATTGTTTGGTGTGTGGGTTGAGACTCAATAACTAGGCACTTTGACGTGGACCCCGTCAGGTGTCCAAGGTTTGTGGTGGGAGCTAGTGTAGTGGACTCTGCATTTGCGTCCCTTTCCGTGGAAAAAGTGGAGAGAGAGTAAAGACCAGTGGGAGGAAAGGTTATCTAGAGGGAGGATAGTTAGAAGGGAGAAGAGGAGAGGAGAGAGAGAGATAAGGGGGGGGGAATACGCCGGTGTGGTACAGGGGGCGGCACGACCACGCCCCCTCTTTGTGTGCACTGTCTTATAGGGGGCCCCCAGTCGGTTTTCTGTTCCCCTGTAGGGTGGGTGGAGGTGCGTCAGGCGTATTCACTGTTTACCCAGGGTTCCCATAGTTTTTCAAATTTGGTCGTGGATCCTCTCACCCTAGCTGCAAGGTTGTCCATTAGATGAACTTCCTTTATATTGGATATGACTCGTTTAATAGGCGGCATGTCTACCTTCAGCCATGTCTGAGCTAACGCTCTTCTAGCTGCTAATGTCAGTTTTTGGATCAATCTCTGTTCTCTGTTTGTCCAGTCATCTATTTGTCTGTTTAGTAAATATGTCCAAGGGCTAAGCTCTGGAGCCCTCTGAAATATTTTCTTGATTATGTTGTATATTTTCTTCCAATAAATTTGTACCTTTGGGCATTCCCACCACATGTGGAGGTAAGTGCCCCTGTGGCCACATCCTCTCCAACAGTCGTCGGATGGTGTTTGTTTAATGTGGTATAGTTTGACCGGGGTGGTGTACCATCTGAGCATCATTTTGAGGGATTGTTCCTGGAGGGATCCGCATATTGATACCGAGTTGTTTGCCTCCCATATGTCCCTCCATTCCACCCCCTCCAATACTTCTCCTAATTCCCTTTCCCAGGTGTCCGTGTATGTCAATGTTCCCCATTCCTCTGTTTCGGAGCAAATGTGCGCGTACATCATGGTTATTAGACCCTGTGGTGTTGTTTCATTAAGGCACATTTTCTCAAAAAAGGTCAATGGTCCCTTACCCGCTTTTTGTATGTGGGGGTTTTGTGTGTAGTCTCTTAGTTGTAGGTACCGGAAAAAGTCTGCTGGTGTGAGGTGTGCTTTCTGTTTGAGGTTTTCAAATGATACTACCTCGTTATCCTGAAACATATGGCAAATCCTCTGCAATCCCACGTTTTCTATGTTTGCGAACTTTCTAGGTGCCATACCTGGGGGGAAGGCCCTATTTCTCAGCAGGGGTGTTAATGGGGATGGCGATGCTGCTAATTTGTATTTATGTGCCGATAGGTCCCATATTCGTAGGGAGTTTAATATTGCAGGGCAGTTGGTTCTTAAGAGCGGTCTTTCTGCTTTGGGTACCCACATGTGGTATTGGGGCAGGTCCGGTCCCGTGAGGAGGGACTCTAGGTCCACCCATCTCCTCACATCCAGTGGCGCATGCCACATGGCCACCAGTGCAAGCTGTGCCGCTAAATAATAGAAATATAGATGTGGTAGTCCTAGTCCCCCCCTCTGTTTCTGTCTGTATAGGATATTTCGGGATATTCTATGGTGCCAGTTTTGCCACACGAATTCCCATATAGCTTTTTGTAGCGGGGCTAGATCTGATTTAAGGAGTTTAATGGGTAGCGCCTGGAAGAGGAACAGTATACGGGGTAATATATTCATTTTAACAGCATGTATACGACCGATCCAGGAGATAGGTTTATCTAGCCATTTCTCCATGTCCTGCATTAGTGTGTGTATGAGTGGTGCATAGTTCTGCTGGAATATTTTGGGAGCATCGCTCGTTAATTGGATCCCTACATATTTAACGTGATCCCTTGGTATGGGGATGTTATAGTTTGCCCATAGTGCCGCCGTGTCCCCCGCAGACAGGCCCATTGGCATGGCGCTAGATTTTTCTAGATTGGCCTTGTATCCTGAGAAATCTCCGAATTTCGTGAGGACATCCTGTAGGGCTCGCATGGATGCAATCGGATTTGTTAGTGTCAGCAGGACGTCGTCCGCGTAGGCGGATACAAGGAATTCCTGTCTTCCTACCGTAAACCTTGTACGTGGGGATGTTGTCGTAGAGCTTGTAGGATTGGTTCCAGTGTAAATACGAACAGTAGCGGGGAGAGAGGGCATCCCTGCCTTGTTCCGTTCACCAGCTTGAATGGTTTAGGTCTTGCACCGGTAATTTTCACCTGTGCGTATACTTGGTTATACATGGCTCCAATGGTAGATACATATCTTTCCGGGAAACCCAAAAATGTCAACAGATTAAAAAGATAGGGCCATTCTATCATATCGAAGGCTTTCTCCGCATCAATTGATACAACGACAGTGGGCGTATCCATGGTCGTTTGACGCCAGATAAGGTCAATGTTTCTTCTGGTCTGTGTGTATGGATGTCTGTATGCATGTATGTCAGTATGTATGTATGTCTGTCAGTATGTCTGTATATATGCATGTATGTCAGTCTGAATGTATGTCTGTATGCCATTATGAATGTGTGTCTGTATGCCATTATGAATGTATGTGTGTATGGATGTCAGTGTCTGTATGTCTGTCAGTATGTCTGTATGTATGAATGTATGTAGGTGTCTGTATGTATGTCAGTGTGTATGTATGTATGTGTCTTTATGTCCTCATCAGGTCCGGTGCAAGGATTTTTGACTACACAGGCGAAGATGAATTTTGCCACCCCCCTCCCCGTCGAATTTTTTTTTTATCTTCACCTGTGTGTCTTTTACCCCCCTTTTGACTAACTTACCCCCTTTAGTGTTTTATATCCCATTTTGTATGTCTTGCCCCCCCTTTTATCCGTTGTGTGTCCCCTTTGCTGTATTTTATCTCTCCTGTGTCTCTTACAACCCTCCTTGTGTATTTTTTTACTTCCCCCAGCCCCTTTGCCTTTCTCTTTCTTCCCTACAGCCCTTTTGTGTGTCTTTCGTCCCCCAGCCCTTTTGCCTTTCTCTTTCTCCCCCCAGCCCTTTTGTGTGTCTTTCGTCCCCCTGCCCGTTTGTGTGGCTCTTTCTCCCCAACATAGTTGTGTGTATTTTTATCCCAGTACCTTTGTGCATCTCTTTCTCCCCATAGCCCCTTTGTGCTTCGTTCTCAACCACAGCCCCTCTGTGCTTCATTCTCCCCCACAGCCCCTCTGTGCATCTTTCCCCCAGCCCCTCACCCTTCTGTGCGACTCTTTCTCCCCCAGCCCCTTTGTGTTTGTCCCCCTCAACCCCACTGTATGTTTCTTTGTGCCCCCAGCCCTCCTGTGTCTTTTAATATTCTCCTGTACCTTTTATTGTCCCTCCTGTACCTTTTATTGTCTCCCCTCCTCCCCTCCTGAACCTTTCATAGTTGACCTTTCCCTCCTGTGTCTTTCAATGCCCCATACCTTTTAATGTCCCCCCTCCTGTACCATTTATTATCCCCATTTATTATCTGTACCTTTCATTGTCCCCCCTCCTGTTTCTTTCATAATCCTACTAATGTTCCTTTTACTGTCTCCCCTCCTGAACCTTTCATAGTCCCCCCTCCCAACCTGTGCCTTTTCTTGTCCCCCCATCCTGTACCTTTTATTGTCCCCTTTCCCTCTTGTACCTTTTATTGTTGCCCCCTGTATCTTTTATTGTCCCCCACTCCCCTATTCTACCTTTTATTATTGTTCCTCCTCCTGTACCTTTTATTGTCTTTCCTCTTGAACCTTTCATAGTCCCCCCTTCCCGTACCTTTTATTGTCCCCTTACACTCCTGTTCCTTTTATTGTCCCCTTACACTCCTGTTCCTTTTATTGTCCCCCCTCCTCTCATGTCTCTTTTATTGCCCCCACCTTCCTGTACCTTTTATTGTCTCCTTCCTCTCCCCTCCTGTACCTTTTACTATTGTTCTCTATACTGTATCTTTTATTGCCCCCCCTCCCAACTGTACCTATTCCCTCGTACCTTTCACTGACCCCTCCGCACCGCCATCCATCTGACTGAGCTGGAGGTCCGTGGCGAAGGATCCGGTTTCCTGTTCTGGTCTGACAGGAAGCATTTCCTGTCAGACCGGGTAAGTAGCGTTCCGCCCGCTCAGCCACGCAGTGACAGAGAGGAGGGGAGCGATGCGAATGGCGCTCTCCTCTTTCTGTTCACCGGAGATCGCACCCCCTGGACCCGCGCGCCCTAAGGCGGCCGCCTGGGCCGCCTTACGGTAGCGCCGGTCCTGGTCCTCATGCATGTGTGTCTGTATGTACGTTAGTATGTGTCTGTCACTATGTATGCCTGTGTGTCTGTATATGTGTGTATGTCTCAGTATGTGTGTGTCAGTATGTATGCCTGTATGCGTGTATGTCTGTTTCAGTATGTGTGTCTGTTAGTATGTATCTGTGTCCTTTTGTATCAGTGTCTGTGTTTGTGTCTGTGTGTGTATTCATGTGGGCGGTATTTGGAGGCAGACCTTGTGGGCGGTATTTGGAGGCGGGCCCCAGGGGGCCCAGACCCTGAGCTGAGTTAGGCGCCCCAAAATTTCTGGTAGCGGCCCTGGCTGCTAATAATTGTTATAATCCCATTTAAAAAAATGTCAAGCTTTGAATCTGTAAATGACCTGTAACGGGAAAAATGTAGGTAAATCCTATGCAGAAAGATAAGCCATTGGTATGTTTTTAAAACACCACTAACTGATCAGCGTTCCACTGTTAAAAATAATTAGTCAAAAACTAATAGAACAGAATAAACAAATGGAAAGTTAACAATAGCCTAATGAATGCAAAATGAAAACTGAACTTTTCTAATATCTCATCTCTGCATGAGCTAGATAGCCTGTACTAGCTGCCTTAGAGCTGAGATTGCTGGGTGCAGAGCTGCAGACCATGTGAAAGAGGTCTCACGAGCACCCAGAGTATTACCATGGCAACACTCTGGGGGCTTGCGAGATTTCCATCACATGGTCTGCAGCTCTGCACCTGGCAGAGCTGCAAACCGCATAGTTAAACCACTAGACCACCAGGGAGAGACATTGGACCACCAGGAGATTTATTATATTAGAAATAAAGGTAGGACACAGCCCCCCACACCCTGCCACCCCCACACGTTAACTCTTTCTCACCCTGCTCCCCCAGAACCATTTCTCTCCCTGCCCTCCTGTAAATCTCACTCACCTTGCTTCCCTACTGTAACCCTTTCTAGTACTGTCCCCACACTATAACCATGTCTCACCCTGCCCCCTGAAGGTAAGTCTTTCTCACTCTGCCCCCCCTACTGTAACCCTTTTTCTCCCTGCCTCCCACTGTAACCCTGTCTCATCCGGCCGCTCTACTGTAACCCTTTGTCACCCTGCCCCCTACACTGTAATACTTTCGCACACTGTGCTTTACAATATTCTAAAAAAAAAATATTACCCTTTCTCATCCTGCACCCTTCTGCTGGCAATGTATTTAAGGTGGAATTGACAGATTTTGGCAACAAACTGGACGTAAGGCGAAAATAATTCATGTTTTTTATCATGTGTCTGGACATTTCTGTAATTTTATTGCTGTTTGATATGGTTTAATATGATTCAATGTGTGCTTTAGGTTTTCGATGCAATTCTTCATTGCTAGCTAAATTTCCCAACTGGATTTACCTATCAGATGCATAGGGATTCAGCTGTTAATGTAAGCTGTTAATTTCTTTGTAGCAGACATGAGGCTGGTGTTTTGAAGATCAGTATAGACATGGTTAGAAACTATTTGGAAACCAGTTACTAAGTAAAGGTTACAAAAACAGAGAATACGAGAACTCTGATAACTCTTGGAGAAACTCAATAGCTTTGTCTTCGGTAGATCCCCACTCAGGTCTCAAAATAGGTTTTGCTCACTTGTGCCATTAAAGAGAGAACATATTCCAAGGCATGTCAGACTGATCTCACCCATAAGGGTAGTCCAGAGCCGAAATGCCAGCAAGTTCTTTCTGCATGAGAGATACAGCAACGTCAGATGATTGTTTTGGATTTCTTTAGGCCTTGTCAGGGAGGTGTAGCTGATACCATGTAAAGAGTGCAAGTCATGTAAAGAGTGATTTAATGTTTACACTTTCTTTATTGCAAATTCTGTTTAATTTAGAATTTATTATCTCCTGCTCTTGTAATAGCTTGCTAGACCCTGCAGGAGTCTCCTCCTGTATGTAATTAAAGTTCAATTTTTAAAGCAGGAGCTAAAATCCTTCACAGTAAGTTATATTTGATTGGAAATGAAACCATTTTACTTTCATACAGGCTGTGTCAGTCACAGCCAGGGGAGATGTGACTAAGGCTGCATAAATAGAAACAAAAGTGATTTAACTCTTAAATGGCAGATAATTGAGCAGTGAGACTTCAAATGTATGATCTATACTCACAGACTTCTTCATTAAGCTAAAGTTGTTTTAGTGACTGTAGTGTTCCTTTAACTTAAAAAAAACTACAAAAAAATTACTGATTTACAGATGTTTTCTAATTTAACTCCTGTTGAGTGAAGAACCCCAAGTGAATTTATCTCTGTTTTTGTATTTAATACTTCACATTTTCCTTGTTATGTTCTAGCTTGATGATTGAAACTTTCAAATTAGTTTTACTTTTGTGAATGGACCCGACTTTGATAGTCCTCGATTGGTGTTTTCTACAATTTTGCAAGCAACTAAGACAGCCTTTAAAAAAACATCTTTGCACCTCATATAAAGCGGTGCAGGGCTCAGTAAAATTTCTTTCCATTTGTTGAGTTCCTTTTTAAAAACAGGAAGTCACTGGTTTTGTGTCACTTGTTTTCGGGTAAAACACTTTGCTTTTGTTTGCACACACTCTTGTACTGAAAAAAAAAACAATTGAAGCATGGGCTCCAGTTGTTTTAATCTATTATGGATTTTCTATTTCACATCCATTCATCTTTCATGCTTCTGTTTGGTAAGAAGACCTTGTCAGGTCATGGAGAGACAATATGAGAAATATGCAAATCTCGTGTTTAATCATTGTGATGACTTTACACAAGTGAATTTCACGATTGCAGCGTATTGTCCAGTTGATAATTATAATCTACACAATTCCCTGGAAGAAGTGCCAGTAGAAACTGACTGGCTTTGTATATTCTTTTCCGATGTCACCATCAAAACTGGAATGTTTTCTCGCTTCAGTAACCTGAAATCTTTATATTTAATGGGCGATTTCAAACTTTTACCTGAAAGTTTTGAACGCCTTACCCAGCTTACCACTCTTTGGATACTCCCGCATCATTACACAGTCACTGGAAAACTGGACTTCGGAAGACTTAACAACCTGCAAAGGCTCAAATTAAATGAATTTCAGTTTTCTGATGTAAATATGTCAACATTTGGGGACTTGACACAACTGAAGCAATTGGATTGGTCTCACAATGAGATCACATCATTTTCACTCTTGACAGAGCATTTGACAAAGCTGAAATACTTACAGGATCTGTTCGTGGAGAATAAAATCCATGCACTCCAAAAAGTCGATTGCGTTTCTGACAAGTTATCTCTTGGTAATCCCTATGTAAATTTTAGTATTCGTAATCTGAGTTTTGGTAGAAACCAGATACACTCTTTGGAAAATAATTCATTATGCAATTTTCCAAAGCTTTCTTTTTTTAAAATTAATCTTCACCCACTGAGTGCTGACGATTTATTTTACACTGGAATTGAGACAGTTGACACAATGTAATTAGCAAATATACAGTTTGGGTATATTGAAATTTGTGTATATGCGTCATACTTTAAAGTGAAAGATCTTCGACTAATGAATACTGAATTGGTTAGTATTGAAACAGCGAACGGTTCATGCTCAACATTGGAGACTTTAGATGTATCTTACAACATGATAGAAAAGGTGTCTTTTTTGCAGATAGAAAAATTGAAAAACTTAACCGACCTTAATATATCCAACAACAGAATTAATGCATTGGCTGTATGTCCCAATACATTTTCAATCAAAATGGAGCTTCTCTACCTTAATATATCATTCAACTTTATAACATCATTAGAAGAAGGACAATTTGCTTGTCAAAAAAATCTAAAAATGTTGGATCTGAGTAACAATCAAATTGCTGATATAAGAAACTGTACATTTTGTGGTTTAAAGGTACTGGAAGTTTTACATTTGGACTATAACTACATTTACATGATTCAAGAATATGCCTTTTCAGATCTATTTGCTTTAAAACAGTTACATTTGTATGGCAATCAGTTAAATTCAATAGATGAGTGGGCATTTTATGATCTACATCAAATAGAAGAGCTTACACTTACTTTTACATACGATGTAGAAGAAATTTGGTGGTCAAAACATATTGCTAATACGCTAAATAAACTTTCGCTAAAAACCACAAATACATATATCACGCTGTTATATGAGAATTTCAACAATTTGTTTCACTTAGAAAACCTAGAATTAGATGCCCAATATTTATATGTTGACATTTGTGAGTATTTCCCCTTTCATAGAATAAAGGAGTTGCATTTATTAAATAACATTGTTTTTGACTGCATGGATGCAACACTGCCAGTACTGGGCAATTTCATAAATCTTGAAAAACTATATTACAGAGCATATTATACCGAGCCTTTAGAAATGACGGTCACAATCAATTCATCATTAAGATATTTAGAAAAACTTGAATTTCTTTGCTTAGATAATACACAAAAATTTGCAGAAAATTTACTCATAAACCCATATGAGTTATTTCAGGGCTTAGTAAACCTTAAGACTTTACAATTGATAAATTCAGGATTGGAATATTTTACCTCCAATATGATGTTTAATGATTTAAAATCTGTGATATTTTTACTCATAGAAAATCAAAATATAAAGGACATAAAAGCTGAGGCATTTTCCCCAATGAGTAACTTAAACTATATTTATTTATATGATACAACCTTAGCATGTAACTGTCAGCTAAATTGGTTTAATCAGTGGCTCCTGTATAACAAGCAAGTTTCATTCATTGATTTCTATGATCAGAAGTGTTTGGTTAGAGCAAAAAAGTCTGACTCCACATTGTCAACGTTCTTAGATAGCTGTACAACAGATTTGCAATTTACACTTTTTATAGCTTCATTTGTAGGCATGGTACTGTTTATATTGATAATTCTCTTTCATGAAAGCATTTGGTGGTATACCCTATATTTATTCTATACAGTGAAATGTTGGCTGAATCGCCGGAAAGAAGACGAACAATACAAGTATGATGTATTTGTTTCCTATAATACCACTAATGAACAGTGGATAACAGAGGAGTTACTTCCCAATCTGGAAAACAATGGTCCCCCTTTTTTTAAAGTGTGCATCCATAATCGGGATTTTGAGATTGGCAGAGACATAGTTGAGAATATAGTGGACAGTATCTATAAAAGCAGGTGGACTATCTGCCTTATTACACATAGTTACCTACAAAGTTATTGGTGCTCCCTAGAGTTGCGAATGGCAACTTACAAACTTGTAGCAGAGAATAATAATTCTCTCATATTGATATTCCTTGATAAGATCTCCAAGGAAGAGATTCCATGCTATCACAGACTGACCAAACTGTTAGATAAAAAAACCTACTTGGAATGGCCAGAAGATCCTAATGGACAGAAGTTATTTTGGGCAAGATTACGTAAAGTAATTGGTATTCATGTTGAGAAAGATCATGATGAGCTGTAATCACCGAGAAAGAGACCACATTATTATCTACTGCAACCGTAGCGTCAAAGACAGTATAGCTTTTAATCCAATACTACTCATAGTGGAGCTTTGGGGATCTAATGCACATGAGCGGGGAACATTTAACTGTCCCAGCTTCAATGCTTTCCTATGGGGGCTTCTGCATCACATAAATAAGTTTTACTCACTAAGTGACTCACTATAGTACTGAAAATGCGTCTTCTACCCAGGACTGCTGCTAAAATAGCGAGAGTTTATTCCTCACATACTTATCTACCTATATATTACCCATATGTTTACCAATTGTTTTGCACTAATAGTCCTACACCTATATACTAACAATATGTATACTAGTCGTTTTACATTACATGTCACATATGAATCTATGTAACGCATGAGACAGATAATGATGTTAAACCATCAATAAAACATAAATAATTTTTACTAGGTCAGTGCAGTGAAAGCGCCTCTAATGGCTGTCAATTTGACAGCCACAAGAAGTGGACGTAACCCAGCAATGTAAACACAGGAACACTGCACCCACACCACTTTATTGAGATGAAGTGGACTGGGTGATAGTAGAAGATATTAGATGCAGAAAAAACAACAACTTTATGGAATCTATACTATTTCCTGCAACATACCAATATTTACAGATGTAATGTGCCTTTTACCATATATTGTGATTAAAATGTCTAGTTTAACCCCTTAAGGACAGAGCTTCAGAAGCTTGTCTTTCACTTAATGACAACGGCATTTTTTGCATTTTTTGCTATTTGCGTTCAACTGCAATTTGCTTTTTACTTATTCATTGCACCGACACATATTATATACCGTTTTTTAAAGGACAGAAAGGGCTTTAATTTGATGTAACACATATATATATATAAATGCTTATTTATTATTAAAAAAAATACAGAAATATGCAAAAAAATTAATTTTTGTGTGTTTTTTTACAGTTTATGCAATAATAATGTGTACATATTTAGTGCAGGTTAAGGAAAGTAATTAAAAATAAATTCATTTAGTTGTTCTGAATTACAGAATATATAATGTGTCTAGGATTTTAAGTTTTTTTTGGTAGTTACAGGTCACAAAGCACAAGGAGTAAAATACACTTTTTATGTGGAGCGATTTTAGAATTTGGTATGTTTGTCTTGTAAGCCTAATAGCCATAAAAGAAAACAAAATTGCCACACAAAAGTATATATTTATATAAAGTAGACACCACAGGCTATTTACCTAAGGTTGTTTTGACACTTTCTACGTAGCCATTTTACCGCCAACCTCTGCTAAATATTGGAGTAAAATTGTGTTTTTTGGGGGTTTTCGCACACAAACTTATAACAAAGAACTTCTCATGTGTATTTTGTAAAGTTGGTGTGTGCTATTCCTGTACAAAGTTTTATTATGTGTTCAGTTACTTCTGCTGAGTACAACGGTACCCCCATTGTATGTCTTTGGCACTATTTCGTGAAGCTACAGTGCCATATAGGAGACCTGTCCTTTTCAGTATTCACAGTAGAATTTTGAGAGACGGATTTAATGAGCCTATGCTTCCATTTGGGGTATTATAACAGTTTGACTGTTCAAAAAAACCCCACAAAGGCCTACCATTTGTAAAAGTAGACACCCCAGGGTATGTCATAAGGTGCATATTGTGCCTTAACATGCCCCCATTTTTTTACCATTACATGCCAAAGTATGTGGTAAAAAATAATTTTGTGCATTTTTTACATACGGATTGCATTTTTGCTGGGCATTTTGTATATTTCATATGTGCCACTAAGTTCAAACCCCCCAAATTATGCTCAGCTAAGTCTTCTGAGTAAAAGGACACCCCCATTGTATGTCTATGGCACTATTTCGTGAAGCTACAGTGCCATATAGGAGACCTGTCCTTTTCAGTATTCACAGTAGAATTTTGAGAGACGGATTTAATGAGCCTATGCTTCCATTTGGGGTATTATAACAGTTTGACTGTTCAAAAAAACCCCACAAAGGCCTACCATTTGTAAAAGTAGACACCCCAGGGTATGTCATAAGGTGCATATTGTGCCTTAACATGCCCCCATTTTTTTACCATTACATGCCAAAGTATGTGGTAAAAAATAATTTTGTGCATTTTTTACATACGGATTGCATTTTTGCTGTGCATTTTGTATATTTCATATGTGCCACTAAGCTCAAACCCCCCAAATTATGCTCAGCTAAGTCTTCTGAGTAAAAGGACACCCCCATTGTATGTCTATGGCACTATTTCGTGAAGCTACAGTGCCATATAGGAGACCAAGCCATATCAGTTTTTACCGAACTTTGAATTTTGACGCCAGGCCTAAGTGCAATTTCCAAGCATCTTCGCAGGTTTTAAATTCAAACTACCCCACAAAGGCCTACCATTTCTTAAAGTAGACACCCCAGGGTATTTCAAAAGGCATATTTTGAACCTTAGCGTGGGATCATTTTTCCGCTAGCGTGTACCAGGTGTAGTGGTAATAAGCGTTTTTTTCTGCCTTTTTGACACACAAAGTGAGTTTGCACAGTATATTTTGCAAACCATATGTGTACTACCACTGTATAATACTTCATATGTTGCTCAGCTATGTCTGCTGAGTACAAAAACACCCCCGTATGTACCTTTGCCAGGTATATGTGGACATCAGAGGGGCACATTTGGGACACAGCCATTCCATTTTTTTTTCCAACTTTCAATTTTTACGCTGTGCCCATGTCCCATTTTAGAGTATTTTACCAGGCTATATAATCCAAATACCCCATAAAGCCATACCATTTCTTAAAGAAGACATCCCAGGGTATTTCAAAAGGCATATTTTGAACCTTAGCGTGGGATCATTTTTCCGCTAGCTTGTACCAGGTGTAGTGGTAATAAGCGTTTTTTCTGCCTTTTTGACACACAAAGTGAATTTGCACAGTATATTTTGCAAACCTTATGTGTACTACCACTGTATAATACTTCATATGTTGCTCAGCTATGTCTGCTGAGTACAAAAATACCCCCGTATGTACCTTTGCCAGGTATATGTGGACATCGGAGGGGCACATTTGGGACACAGCCATTCCATTTTTTTTCAAACTTTACATTTTTACGCTGTGCCCATGTCCCATTTTAGAGTATTTTACCAGGCTATATAAACCAAATACCCCATAAAGCCATACCATTTCTTAAAGAAGACATCCCAGGGTATTTTAAAAGGCATATTTTGAACCTTAGCGTGGGATCATTTTTCCGCTAGCTTGTACCAGGTGTAGTGGTAATGAGCGTTATTAAATGTATTTTTTTACTTTTTAAAACTTTTTTTACTTTTTAAAACTATTTTTTAAACTTTTGTTTTGCTTATTAATTTTTTTAAAGTTTCCTAAACTTTCGTAAAACTTTTTTTTACAGATTTAACATTTTTCTAAGCTTTTTTTTTACGTTAACCCCTAACTAGCAGTAAGCAGCACTAACAGTAAATTCCCCATTTTCCCATAACTCCCACCCACCCCAGCTAGCAAAATATTTAATTATACAGTATTTAAATTAGTTAATTAAATAAATGTAACCCCTGAGGGTTAAAAAATAAATAAAAGTTAATCGTCAGGGGTTAAAAAAAAATTAGATCACAGTATAATACTGTGATCTGTATTTTGATCACTGTAGGCAGTGATCGACTGGCAGGGAAGGGGTTAATTTTTATTTGGACTGGGTAAAGGGTTTATTTTTTTACATTTTTTACTTAAACGTTATTAAAACTTTTTTTTAACTTAATTTTTTAACTTTTTAAAGCTTATTTTTAAACTTTTTTTAACGTTAACCCCTAGTTAGCCTAATACTAAATCCCCCAATTCCCCACTAACTTCCACCCTCCCCAGCTAGCTAAATTTATAACTTTAAAATTTTTTAATTAATTAATAAAATAAATTTAACCCCTGAGGGTTAAAAAAAATAATAATTAACCCTCAGGGGTTAAAAAAAAAAAAATCAAATCATAGTAAAATGTAATCCCTGCCAATTGATCACTGTAGTCAGTGATCAATTGGCAGGGAAGGGGTTAATTTTATATTAAAATGGGTAAAGGGGGGGTAAAGGGGGGTGGGATTTTAATTTAACTTTATTGTTTTGTCACCAGGGGGCAGGATCACTGAAGATCCGGCTCCCTGCACTTCACACAGAACCAGGAAGTGCAGGGAGGCGGAGGTGAGTATAGAGAGCACATGTGCCCGCTCTGGCATGCTGTCAGAGCGGGCACATGTACTCTGACAGCCCGATCCGGTGCTCCCGGTCTGCCTCTAATGCAGAGGCAGACCGGAGCACCATTAACCCCACGATCGCCGCGATTGCGGCGATCTGGGGTTAATTTTAACGGGTGACGGACGAGGTCCGTCACTCGTCGTTAAGGGGTTAAAGAACTGCTTATAGCTTAGTAGCATTGTTTACACGTGCCTAATTGTAAGAGCTCTGCTATATTAGTTGTTACATCCATGTATATGCTATTTCACAAATACAGTAAAACTATATGACTGCTCTTAAAAAGGAATCTCTTTTAAAAAAAAATTTAATGAATCATTTTTTCCTTTTTAAATGGTTCTGCTTTTTGATAACATTAAAAAGCAGAACCAGTTTGTTTTGTACAAACAATATAATAGATCTTAGCGAACTTTGTTAAATTTGGCTGATGCATGAATTTCGAGTAGTAAGTTAATTATATATTGTGTAACAACATGCTCTTTTTTAAGTTTTTTTTCTAATTTTCTCATGCTCACATGTTTGTGTAAGTCATATTTAACCACATTAATAGACTTATAATTTGTTATTGTGAATGATTGTATCTCATATCTAGAAACTAGTTGTGCCTTGCATTTATTATCATCTTGTTGCTGATGCATTGCTAGCAGAATCATTTAATAAAACACAAAGTGTTTTAAAACGCCAGTATATAGATTGCTTTTCAAACAAATTTAAAATTAAGTGAATGTACATAAGTTTAAATTATAGGCTCCTAGTATAATGATGCGTGTGTCTTTAGGGGAGCACTACCCTTCTTTGCAGCAGAATTCGGCAAGAATCCACTGGACTTCAGGTACAAGCTAATATACTGTATTCATTTGCCAACTGAAAATAGAAAAAGATGTAAAACATTAAAAATAAATATGATACCAGTCCAAATATAGTTATTTGTAGTTCTTTGCTGTCTGAGAGGGCTGAGGGTTTTATCAATTGGGATACCTGCTTCCTGGAGGGTTGTTGTGTTTGTATCCGTATTTCGTCCCTAATTGGCCGCCGCGGTATTGAAGGGCATGTGCCCACAGCTGTTTCCATCCTGATATTAGACCAGACGCAACATCACTCCCGAAGCACCATCTTTGTTTCTCTCGGTATGGGCAGATTAATGTATAGAATGTGGAAGTGACGCAGCAATGACATTACTTCCTATAAAGCCTCTCTCACCATTTTGTTTTAGTATATCATATGTATGTGCATGTAGGGGTGTATTTGTACGTACTGTTACTATTGGAAGGCAGTGGTAAACACACACACATTCATATACACACTGACATACACACATAGATAAACAAATCGACACACATACACACACTGATACAGAGATATGCACATTGACATAGAGATATGCACACTGACACATGCACACACACAGATGCACACCCTAACACAGAGATACACACACCTTGACACATGCACACACATATGCACACACTCTGACACACAGATACACACTGGCATATACACACCTTGACACACAAATGCACACACTGATACATACAGAGACCTTGACACATACATACATACATATAGACACATACATGTAATTATTATATTTGCAGCCACCCTCCTGTTAGCTTACCTTTTGTGTCCAGGAGGATGGTTTACTTTGGGTCCTACTGCTCCTGCATGAGGCTGGTGGGAGTGAGAGTCTGAAGCAGCAGCTCACTTCTGTCTCTCTTCCTTGAGCTGCATTTGCTGCATTCCACCTCCTTCTCCCTCCAGCGTGGGCTCTGTCCTTATAGCTGGGAGGAAGTGATCGGCTGCCACTTCCTCCTAGCATCGGCCATATTACAGGGGCCCAATCACACTTTTAACCCATTAAGGATGTTGGGCGTGCTATGCCGTCCTTGGGGACCCAGCTCTAAACGCCGGTGGGTGACATAGTACGTCCCCGCCATCCTGGCCACTTACCTACTTGCTGGCGATCATCCGTTGACGATCGCGATGGGGGGACTTACCTGACATCCCAGGGAGTCCCCCTGCTGCTGATCCGGCCCTCCTGGGCCATGTGATCATGAGGTCCTTGCGAGGACCTCATGATTACATGGACGTAATAGCCGTCCATAGCAGTGCCAGCATGGGGAGTGTCTGGAATGACAGCTAGTCCCCCTGCCCGGGCCGGACTGGCCCACCGGGATACCGGGAAATTTCCCGGTGGGCCGTTGGCACCTGGGGCCGGGGAGACATGTGGGTGTCCTGCGGCCGCATGGAGAGCTTGGATGGTGGCCGCAGGGGAAGCTCTTCTGGCGGCCGCAGGGGGAGCAGGCTGTTCTGTCTCTGCTCCCCCTCCCTCGCGCGCAGCTTAATGAGACCGGGGCCGGAATATGACGTCATATTCCGGCCCCAGTCTATTTCTAGCGCGCGAGGGAGGGGGAGCAGAGACAGAACAGCCTGCTCCCCCAGCGGCCGCCAGAAGAGCTTCCCCTGCGGCCGCCATCCAAGCTCTCCATGCGGCCGCAGGACACCTATCAGTCTGCCCACCCACCCACACCGGTAGCAACATAGGGTGTGTGTGTGTCTGTCATGCTGTGTGTGTGTGTCTGTCTGTCATGCTGTGTGTGTGTGTCTGTCTGTCATGCTGTGTGTGTCTGTCTGTCTGTGTCATGCTGTGTGTGTGTCTGTCTGTGTCATGGTGTGTGTCTGTGTCATGGTGTGTGTCTGTGTGTCTGTCTCTGTCATGGTGTGTGCCTGTGTCATGGTGTGTGTGTGTCTGTGTCATGGTGTGTGTGTGTCTGTCTGTGTCAGGGTGTGTGTCTGTGTCATGGTTTGTGTGTCTGTGTCATGTGTGTGTGTGTGTCTGTGTCATGGTGTGTCTGTATCATGGTGTGTGTGTGTGTGTGTGTCTGTCATGCTGTGTGTGTCTGTCTGTCTGTGTCATGGTGTGTGTGTCTGTGTCATGGTGTGTGTCTGTGTCATGGTGTGTGTGTGTCTGTCTGTCTGTGTCATGGTGTATGTGTGTGTCTGTCTGTGTCATGGTGTGTGTGTTTGTCTTTGTCAGGGTGTGTGTGTGTGTCATGTGTGTGTGTGTCATGTGTGTGTGTGTCTGTGTCACGGTGTGTCTGTATCATGGTGTGTGTGTCTGTCTGTGTCACGATGTGTGTGTGTGTGTCATGCTGTGTGTGTCTGTCTGTCTGTGTCATGGTGTGTGTGTCTGTCTGTGTCATGGTCTGTGTCATGGTGTGTGTGTGTCTGTGTCACGGTGTGTGTGTGTCTGTCCATGGTGTGTGTGTGTCTGTCTGTGTCATGGTCTGTGTCATGGTGTGTCTGTCATGGTGTGTGTGTGTCAGTCGTGGTGTCTGTGTGTTGTTTTTTTTTTAAAACTTTATTTTTGTTTGAAAAATCTTGTTGGAAAAGTTACAATACAATATGCATCAGATCAGTGAGATTTGACGTACAGGTTAAAATTGCCTCTGTGGCATCAACAACATTGCGTTCCTGTATCAGTTAAAACACTTCTGTTACTAGCTACAACAAGGATCCTTCATTTTTGTTTTTGTATAACTTGGAGAAAAACCAGCGGTGGGCAGTTCTGTAAGCTTTCTGTGATGAGCAGTTTGTGTTGCCTGTGGTATTGTTTGGTGTGTGGGTTGGGACTCAATAACTAGGCACTTTGACGTGGACCCCGTCAGGTGTCCAAGGTTTGTGGTGGGAGCCAGTGTAGTGGACTCTGCATTTGCGTCCCTTCCCGTGGGAAAAGTGGAGAGAGAGTAAAGACCAGTGGGAGGAAAGGTTATCTAGAGGGAGTATAGTTAGAAGGGAGAAGAGGAGAGGAGAGAGAGAGAAGGGGGGGGGGGAAATGCCGGTGTGGTACAGGGGGCGGCACAACCACGCCCCCTCTTTGTGTGCACTGTCTTATAGGGGGCCCCCAGTCGGTTTTCTGTTCCCCTGTAGGGTGGGTGGAGGTGCGTCAGGCGTACTCACTGTTTACCCAGGGTTCCCATAGTTTTTCAAATTTGTTCTTGGATCCTCTCACCCTAGCTGTAAGGTTGTCCATTAGATGAACTTCCTTTATATTGGATATGACTCGTTTAATAGCCGGCATGTCTACCTTCAGCCATGTCTGAGCTAACGCTCTTCTAGCTGCTAATGTCAGTTTTTGGATCAATCTCTGTTCTCTGTTTGTCCAGTCATCTATTTTTCTGTTTAGTAAATATGTCCAAGGGCTAAGCTCTGGAGCCCTCTGAAATATTTTCTTGATTATGTTGTATATTTTCTTCCAATAAATTTGTACCTTTGGGCATTCCCACCACATGTGGAGGTAAGTGCCCCTGTGGCCACATCCTCTCCAACAGTCGTCGGATGGTGTTTGTTTCATGTGGTATAGTTTGACCGGGGTGGTGTACCATCTGAGCATCGTTTTGAGGGATTGTTCCTGGAGGGATAAGCATATTGATACCGAGTTGTTTGCCTCCCATATGTCCCTCCATTCCACCCCCTCCAATACTTCTCCTAATTCCCTTTCCCAGGTGTCCGTGTATGTCAATGTTCCCCATTCCTCTGTTTCGGAGCAAATGTGCGCGTACATCATGGTTATTAGACCCTGTGGTGTTGTTTCATTAAGGTACATTTTCTCAAAAAAGGTCAATGGTCCCTTACCCGCTTTTTGTATGTGGGGGTTTTGTGTGTAGTCTCTTAGTTGTAGGTACCGGAAAAAGTCTGCTGGTGTGAGGTGTGCTTTCTGTTTGAGGTGTTCAAATGATACTACCTCGTTATCCTGAAACATATGGCAAATCCTCTGCAATCCCACGTTTTCTATGTTTGCGAACTCTCTAGGTGCCATACCTGGGGGGAAGGCCCTATTTCTCAGCAGGGGTGTTAATGGGATGGCGATGCTGCTAATTTGTATTTATGTACCGATAGGTCCCATATTCGTAGGGAGTTTAATATTGCAGGGCAGTTGGTTCTTAAGAGCGGTCTTTCTGCTTTGGGTACCCACATGTGGTATTGGGGCAGGTCCGGTCCCGTGATAGGTCCACCCATCTCCTCGCATCCAGTGGCGCATGCCACATGGCCACCTGTGCAAGCTGTGCCGCTAAATAATAGAAATATAGATGTGGTAGTCCTAGTCCCCCCCTCTGTTTCTGTCTGTATAGGGTATTTCGGGATATTCTATGGCGCCTGTTTTGCCACACGAATTCCCCTATAGCTTTTTGTAGCGGGGCTAGATCTGATTTAAGGAGTTTAATGGGTAGCGCCTGGAAGAGGAAAAGTATACGGGGTAATATATTCATTTTAACAGCATGTATACGACCGATCCAGGAGATAGGTTTATCTAGCCATTTCTCCATGTCCTGCATTAGTGTGTGTATGAGTGGTGCATAGTTCTGCTGGAATATTTTGGTTGGATCGCTCGTTAATTGGATCCCTACATATTTAATGTGATCCCTTGCTATGGGGATGTTATAGTTTGCCCATAGTGCCGCCGTGTCCCCCGCAGACAGGCCCATTGGCATGGCGCTAGATTTTTCTAGATTGGCCTTGTATCCCGAGAAATCTCCGAATTTCGTGAGGACATCCTGTAGGGCTCGCATGGATGCAATCAGATTTGTTAGTGTCAGCAGGACGTCGTCCGCGTAGGCGGATACGAGGAATTCCTGTCCTCCTACCGTAATCCATTGTATGTGGGGATGTTGTCGTAGAGCTTGAAGGATTGGTTCCAGCGTAAGTACGAACAGTAGCGGGGAGAGAGGGCATCCCTGTCTAGTTCCGTTCACCAGCTTGGTTTAGGTCTTGCACCGGTAATTTTCACCTGTGCGTATACTTGGTTCTACATGGCTCTAATGGTAGATACATATCTTTCCGGGAAACCCAAAAATGTCAGCAGATTAAAAAGATAGGGCCATTCTACCCTATCGAAGGCTTTCTCCGCATCAATTGATACAACGACAGTGGGCGTATCCGTGGTCGTTTGACGCCAGATAAGGTCAATGTTTCTTCTGGTCTGTGTGTATGGATGTCTGTATGCATGTATGTCAGTATGTATGTATGTCTGTCAGTATGTCTGTATATATGCATGTATGTCAGTCTGAATGTATGTCTGTATGCCATTATGAATGTGTGTCTGTATGCCATTATGAATGTATGTGTGTATGGATGTCAGTGTCTGTATGTCTGTCAGTATGTCTGTATGTATGAATGTATGTAGGTGTCTGTATGTATGTCAGTGTGTATGTATGTATGTGTCTTTATGTCCTCATCAGGGCCGGTGCAAGGATTTTTGACTACACAGGCGAAGATGAATTTTGCCACCCCCCTCCCCGTCGAAATTTTTTTTATCTTCACCCATGTGTCTTTTACCCCCCTTTTGACTAACTTACCCCCTTTAGTGTTTTATATCCCATTTTGTATGTCTTGCCCCCCCTTTTATCCGTTGTGTGTCCCCTTTGCTGTATTTTATCTCTCCTGTGTCTCTTACAACCCTCCTTGTGTATTTTTTTACTTCCCCCAGCCCCTTTGCCTTTCTCTTACTTCCCTACAGCCCTTTTGTGTGTCTTTCGTCCCCCAGCCCTTTTGCCTTTCTCTTTCTCCCCCCAGCCCTTTTGTGTGTCTTTCGTCCCCCTGCCCATTTGTGTGGCTCTTTCTCCCCAACATATTTGTGTGTATTTTTATCCCAGTACCTTTGTGCATCTCTTTCTCCCCCTAGCCCCTTTGTGCTTCTTTCTCACCCGCAGCCCCTCTGTGCTTCATTCTCCCCCACAGCCCCTCTGTGCATCTTTCCCCCAGCCCCTCACCCTTCTGTGCGACTCTTTCTCCCCCAGCCCCTTTGTGTTTGTCCCCCCTTAACCCCACTGTATGTTTCTTTGTGCCCCCAGCCCTCCTGTGTCTTTTAATATTCTCCTGTACCTTTTATTCCCCCCTCTCCCCTCCTGTACCTTTTATTGTCCCTCCTGTACCTTTTATTGTCTCCCCTTCTCCCCTCCTGAACCTTTCATAGTTGACCTTTCCCTCCTGTGTCTTTCAATGCCCCATACCTTTTACTGTCCCCCCTCCCGTCCCATTTATTATCCCCCCTTCTTCTTCTTTACCTTTCATTGTCCCCCCTCCTGTTTCTTTCATAATCCTACTAATGTTCCTTTTACTGTCTCCCTGTAGCGTTACTCACCTTTCCCAGGGGCCGGCCGCGGTCCTCTCTTCGAGCCGCGCGCGGCTCATCCGACACTTCAGGCAGGAAGGCGGGCAGTGACCGCGAGATGCGGTCACATGTTCCGCCTGAATCTAAGAGCGCGCCGCGAGTCTCGGGCGCGCTCTTAAAGAGACAGTGGGAGCCTAAATTGCCAAAAGGCTCCCATTGGCCCCTGTCATCCCACACACCCCATACACTTACCTTTTGGGGGTGTGGAAGTGACAGGAGCCAATCACATTAGTTTTGAACCTATTTATACTTACCCTTTTCCCTTAGTTCCTTGCCCTATCGTGGTTTCTGCTACAGTTCCCTTTAGTGCTTGTTGCGTTCAGTTGTGTTCCTCCGTATTTGACCTTGGCTTTGTATTCTAACTTCGTTTTCGCTTTATCCTTGTCTGTACTGTTTGCCAGCTTGCTGATTCCTGTGTACCAGTCCCCGGCTAGTTCTCGTTTATGCTGTCTCTTTGTGCCCTTGACCTCGGATTGTTCCTGACTCTGTACTTCTCCTATTACGTCGAGTCCGGCCACTCTAAGGTCCGGTAGACGTATCGCTCCTCTGTGCTGTCTTCTGTTTGGCTGGATACTGCGTGTAGGGGTATATTCACGTTACACTCCCCTCCTGAACCTTTCATAGTCCCCCCTCCCAACCTGTGCCTTTTCTTGTCCCCCCATCCTGTACCTTTTATTGTACCCCTACCCTCCTATACCCTTTCCCCCCTCCTGTCCTGTATCTTTTATTGTCCCCCTCTTGTACCTTTTATTGTTGTCCCCTGCATCTTTTATTGTCCCCCACTCCCCTATTCTACCTTTTATTATTGTTCCTCCTCCTGTACCTTTCATAGTCCCCCCTTCCCGTACCTTTTATTGTCCCCTTACACTCCTGTTCCTTTTATTGTCCCTTTACACTCCTGTTCCTTTTATTGTCCCCCCTCCTCTCATGTCTTTTTTATTGCCCCCACCTTCCTGTACCTTTTATTGTCTCCTTCCTCTCCCCTCCTGTACCTTTTACTATTGTTCTCCCTACTGTATCTTTTATTGCCCCCCTCCCAACTGTACCTATCCCCTCGTACCTTTCACTGACCCCTCCGCACCGCCAGCCATGTGACTGAGCTGGAGGTCCGTGGCGAAGGATCCGGTTTCCTGTTCTGGTCTGACAGGAAGCATTTCCTGTCAGACCGGGTAAGTAGCATTCCGCCCGCTCAGCCACGCACCACGCAGTGACAGAGAGGAGAGGAGCGATGCGAATGGCGCTCTCCTCCTTCTGTTCACCGGAGATCGCACCCCCTGGACCCGCGCGCCCTAAGGCGGCCGCCTGGGCCGCCTTACGGTAGCGCCGGTCCTGGTCCTCATGCATGTGTGTCTGTATGTACGTTAGTATGTGTCTGTCACTATGTATGCCTGTGTGTCTGTGTATGTGTGTATGTCTCAGTATGTGTGTGTCAGTATGTATGCCTGTATGCGTGTATGTCTGTTTCAGTATGTGTGTCTGTTAGTATGTATCTGTGTCCTTTTGTATCAGTGTGTGTGTTTGTGTCTGTGTGTGTATTCCTGTGGGCGGTATTTGGATGCGGACCTTGTGGGCGGTATTTGAAGGCGGGCCCCAGGGGGCCCAGACCCTGAGCTGAGTTAGGGGCCCCAAAATTTTTTTTTTTTTTGTAAATCTTTCTTTTATTGAAGCATATTAGTCGGGGTACAGAAACAAAGAGAGGGAAATGTAAAAATGGGTTACATTAGGAGGTAAGTACATCGGTAGCTTAGGATAATACATTTCCTGAATGAGAATGCTTCATTTTTTTTTTAAATTATGTTAACACACGCTTGTTGTAGCTAATATCAATGCCTATTCTGTTAGACTGTAAGAGGGTAGCGGTGGTCTATACAAAGCTTAGGCACATAGTTAGTAAGCAATAGGTGAGGTCCTAGCAGTAAGGTTAGAAGTGCGAAGAACCATAGGCGAAAACATCACATAGGTTAAGACAATCACATGTCAAAAATTCAAGGCTAATGCGTTAGAGGTATGATAGAACAGTAGCTTATACATCGCTGCCCTGCACCAGGCTAGTGAGATTAGTTATTAACAAGAAAAAAAAAAAAAAACTTAGGCAAGCAGTAAATAAATTGGCTAGTTGTGAGTGCCATATAGTAACATAGGAACCGATTGATTCAGGCTAGGTCTAACTTTTATACAGGGGGGGGGGGAACATACATGGTTAGTGTACTTTCTGCACTGAAGTGTAGTAGTAACAGGCTGAGTGGGCTATGTGCGTAATGGCTGCGTTGCCATATGCTAGGTGCTAGTCTAAGACAAGTGAGGCTATCAAGTGCTTCAGTGAGTAACCCTGTAGTGCAAAGGCAAGTCTCCCTTTTATACAATAGGTGTGTGCTAGGCTGAACGTTAAGCATAACGGTATTATTATCATACTGTTGCGGATAATCGGGTGCAGATGTGTTGCAGGTAACCGGTGTTAAGATGCAGCTTGCTGTGTTTCAGAGTCAGTCCAGGGGGCAGGCGATCAACCCCAAAGGAGTGTGTTGGCTGTTTTGCCTGCAGTGTGTCCATAGCAGATCAGCCAATACCTTTTGGGTGCTGGATACAGTCCAGGTATGAGTGGTAGTCCTGTATGGCAAAGCTGCTAGGTGCAGGCAGGCAGGTTGGTTCCTCGATCGCTTTTGGGGGGATCCCTCTCCTCCTTTCTGGCTGTAGTTGTGGCCTTGTTGGTAAACCTCCGAGTCGCCCCGGTCTGTCATGAGTACCTCGTACTTTGTAATAGAAGTGGTACCAGAATGCTTCTCCGTTTGTACGTGGCTGCGGGTGCAGATTTCCTCTGGCAAAAGGGGGACCCGTCGTGCTATTAAGGGCTCGCCTTTCCTCTCTGGCGGTTCCACTGCGGCTTGACGTCCCGGTCCTCTGGCTCCGGGCCTTAGCGAGAGCCCTCGCCTTGTGTCCATGGAGCCTCCCAGACACGGCGGTCGGCTCGGGGGCCCGCGGGTTCTCCCCGTCTCGGGTGTTCCCACAGGGGTATGGACGGCTTGGGGTTAATCCCTGATGGGCTCCCAGCCCAGAAGGTTTTCGGGTTGGCAGGTTAGCAGCGTTGCATGCCCCTTTGACCGGAGAGTCAGACTTAGCTCTCTGGTGTAGTCGAGGTTCGACGGCCCTCTTGGCAGCGCCATGAGTGTAGCTTGCGTGGCTCTTCCCTTTCAGTAGTGAGGCATTCAAAGTTAGTTTGGCCTCCAGCTTGCGCCAGAAGTTTTCAAAGATAGCTTCAATAGATCGCCGGGTCCCAAGTTGAGGGCCAGTAGGCCCGGGGGAACACGTGGCGTCCGCCATGTTGGGTGTAGCTTGATGCTGCTTACGACCCAGTGCTTTCTCCCTCTGCATAAGCGTTGGTTTCAAGTTGTTGCTCGGGTGTGGACCGCGATCACCCCCGACGGTCCAGGGGGGGGGGTAGCGGGGTTCCCGCTTGCGTTGTGTCAGCTTCTCGTGGCACCGGACCGGGGGATCGGCCGCCTCTCCCGCTCTACGGTCGCCAAGCCTCATGGCGCAAGCCGGTCTGCCAGCCGGCTTCAGAGTGCTCTCAGGTTGCTGGTTCGATTCTATTCCCCTTCTTGGTTCAGAGGAGACTTTTGGGGTTGCCATAAACGAAGTTTGGAGGGGTGAGTGGTCGTTTTTAGCTCTAGTTTCTGAGGAGCTCTGCAGTGGCACGTCTATCCTCCATGCTGGTCAGGC
Organism: Pelobates fuscus; assembly: GCF_036172605.1. NCBI lineage: Eukaryota > Metazoa > Chordata > Amphibia > Anura > Pelobatidae > Pelobates > Pelobates fuscus. The sequence goes on along the minus strand of NC_086326.1, from coordinate 69,573,539 downwards.
CCCGCCCCCCGGGCCCCAAAATTTATGGTGGCGGCCCTGGCTGCTAATAATTGTTATAATCCCATTTAAAAAATGTCAAGCTTTGAATCTGTAAATGACCTGTAACGGGAAAAATGTAAGTAAATCCTATGCAGAAAGATAAGCCATTGGTATGTTTTTAAAACACCACTAACTGATCAGCGTTCCACTGTTAAAAAGAATTAGTCAAAAACTAATAGAACAGAATAAACAAATGGAAAGTTAACAATAGCCTAATGAATGCAAAATGAAAACTGAACTTTTCTAATATCTCATATCTGCATGAGCTAGATAGCCTGTACTAGCTGCTTTAGTGCTGAGATTATTTGCATAGCACTTAAACCTTCAAAAGGAACTAATGGCATGCCTAGCTTTAATTGAATTTATCAGTGGTTCAAAGGACAGTGGCAAAATGTAGCTCTATTCTGTAGAAATGATGCAAACACAACAAAAATCTACAGAGCAGGGTTTCCCAAAGTGTGGGTCGCTGGCTGATTTCCTGTGGGTCGCGTTGATCCGCGCATCCAGGGCCACCGACAACCTAAAGCTGGGAGACCAGCAGGCTGACTAATTAGCACAGACCTCGGTCCATGACTGCCGTCCCGATGCCAGGAGGGGGCCCGTCGGCTTGCCCTGTTTGCCATCAGTCTGCCCGAGAATGAGCCCAGCACCTGCAGTCTGCAGCTCTGCCGGGTGCAGAGCTGCAGACCATGTGAAAGAGGTCTCACGAGCACCCAGAGTATTACCATGGCAACACTCTGGGGGCTTGCGAGATTTCCATCACATGGTCTGCAGCTCTGCACCTGGCAGAGCTGCAAACCGCATAGTTAAACCACTAGACCACCAGGGAGAGACATTGGACCACCAGGAGATTTATTATATTAGAAATAAAGGTAGGACACAGCCCCCCACACCCTGCCACCCCCACACGTTAACTCTTTCTCACCCTGCTCCCCCAGAACCATTTCTCTCCCTGCCCTCCTGTAAATCTCACTCACCTTGCTTCCCTACTGTAACCCTTTCTAGTACTGTCCCCACACTATAACCATGTCTCACCCTGCCCCCTGAAGGTAAGTCTTTCTCACTCTGCCCCCCCTACTGTAACCCTTTTTCTCCCTGCCTCCCACTGTAACCCTGTCTCATCCGGCCGCTCTACTGTAACCCTTTGTCACCCTGCCCCCTACACTGTAATACTTTCTCACACTGTGCTTTACAATATTCTAAAAAAAAAATATTACCCTTTCTCATCCTGCACCCTTTTGCTGGCAATGTATTTAAGGTGGAATTGACAGATTTTGGGAACAAACTGGACGTAAGGCGAAAATAATTCATGTTTTTTATCATGTGTCTGGACATTTCTGTAATTTTATTGCTGTTTGATATGGTTTAATATGATTCAATGTGTGCTTTAGGTTTTCGATGCAATTCTTCATTGCTAGCTAATTTTCCCAACTGGATTTGCCTATCAGATGCATAGGGATTCAGCTGTTAATGTAAGCTGTTAATTTCTTTGTAGTAGACATGAGGCTGGTGTTTTGAAGATCAGTATAGACATGGTTAGAAACTATTTGGAAACCAGTTACTAAGTAGAGGTTACAAAAACAGAGAATACGAGAACTCTGATAACTCTTAGAGAAACTCAATAACTTTGTCTTCGGTAAATCCCCACTCAGGTCTCAAAATAGGTTTTGCTCACTTGTGCCATTAAAGAGAGAACATATTCCAAGGCATGTCAGACTGATCTCACCCATAAGGGTAGTCCAGAGCCGAAATGCCAGCAAGTTCTTTCTGCATGAGAGATACAGCAACGTCAGATGATTGTTTTGGATTTCTTTAGGCCTTGTCAGGGAGGTGTAGCTGATACCATGTAAAGAGTGCAAGTCATGAAAAGAGTGATTTAATGTTTACACTTTCTTTATTGCAAATTCTGTTTAATTAAGAATTTATTATCTCCTGCTCTGGTAATAGCTTGCTAGACCCTGCAGGAGTCTCCTCCTGTATGTAATTAAAGTTCAATTTTTAAAGCAGGAGCTAAAATCCTTCACAGTAAGTTATATTTGATTGGAAATGAAACCATTTTACTTTCATACAGGCTGTGTCAGTCACAGCCAGGGGAGATGTGACTAAGGCTGCATAAATAGAAACAAAAGTGATTTAACTCTTAAATGGCAGATAATTGAGCAGTGAGACTTCAAAGGTATGATCTATACACACAGACTTCTTCATTAAGCTAAAGTTGTTTTAGTGACTGTAGTGTTCCTTTAACCCCTTAAGGACACATGACGTGTGACATGTCATGATTCCCTTTTATTCCAGAAGTTTGGTCCTTAATGGGTTAAGTTAAAAATAACTACAAAAAAAATACTGATTTACAGATGTTTTCTAATTTAACTCCTGTTGAGTGAAGAACCCCAAGTGAATTTATCTCTGTTTTTGTATTTAATACTTCACATTTTCCTTGTTATGTTCTAGCTTGATGATTGAAACTTTCAAATTAGTTTTACTTTTGTGAATGGACCCGACTTTGATAGTCCTCGATTGGTGTTTTCTACAATTTTGCAAGCAACTAAGACAGCCTTTAAAAAAACATCTTTGCACCTCATATAAAGCGGTGCAGGGCTCAGTAAAATTTCTTTCCATTTGTTGAGTTTCTTTTTAAAAACAGGAAGTCACTGGTTTTGTGTCACTTGTTTTCGGGTAAAACACTTTGCTTTTGTTTGCACACACTCTTGTAGTGAAAAAAAACAATTGAAGCATGGGCTCCAGTTGTTTTAATCTATTATGGATTTTCTATTTCACATCCATTCATCTTTCATGCTTCTGTTTGGTAAGAAGACCTTGTCAGGTCATGGAGAGACAATATGAGAAATATGCAGATCTCGTGTTTAATAATTGTGATGACTTTACACAAGTGAATTTCACGATTGCAGCCTATTGTCCAGTTGATAAATATAATCTACACAATTACCTGGAAGAAGTGCCAGTAGAAACTGACTGGCTTTGTATATTCTTTTCCGATGTCACCATCAAAACTGGAATGTTTTCTCGCTTCAGTAACCTGAAATCTTTATATTTAATGGGCGATTTCAAGCTTTTACCTGAAAGTTTTGAACGCCTTACCCAGCTTACCACTCTTTGGATACTCCCGCATCATTACACAGTCACTGGAAAACTGGACTTCGGAAGACTTAACAACCTGCAAAGGCTCAAATTAAATGAATTTCAGTTTTCTGATGTAAATATGTCAACGTTTGGGGACTTGACACAACTGAAGCAATTGGATTGGTCTCACAATGAGATCACATCATTTTCACTCTTGACAGAGCATTTGACAAAGCTGAAATACTTACAGGATCTGTTCGTGGAGAATAAAATCCATGCACTCCAAAAAGTCGATTGCGTTTCTGACAAGTTATCTCTTGGTAATCCCTATGTAAATTTTAGTATTCGTAATCTGAGTTTTGGTAGAAACCAGATACACTCTTTGGAAAATAATTCATTATGCAATTTTCCAAAGCTTTCTTTTTTTAAAATTAATCTTCACCCACTGAGTGCTGACGATTTATTTTACGCTGGAATTGAGACAGTTGACACAATGTCATTAGCAGATATACAGTTTGGGTATATTGAAATTTGTGTATATGCGTCATACTTTAAAGTGAAAGATCTTCGACTAATGAATACTGAATTGGTTAGTATTGAAACAGCGAACGGTTCATGCTCAACATTGGAGACTTTAGATGTATCTTACAACATGATAGAAAAGGTGTCTTTTTTGCAGATAGAAAAATTGAAAAACTTAACCGACCTTAATATATCCAACAACAGAATTAATGCATTGGCTGTATGTCCCAATACATTTTCAATCAAAATGGAGCTTCTCTACCTTAATATATCATTCAACTTTATAACATCATTAGAAGAAGGACAATTTGCTTGTCAAAAAAATCTAAAAATGTTGGATCTGAGTAACAATCAAATTGCTGAAATAAGAAACTGTACATTTTGTGGTTTAAAGGTACTGGAAGTTTTACATTTGGACTATAACCACATTTACATGATTCAAGAATATGCCTTTTCAGATCTATTTGCTTTAAAACAGTTAAATTTGTATGGCAATCAGTTAAATTCAATAGATGAGTGGGCATTTTATGATCTACATCAAATAGAAGAGCTTACACTTACTTTTACATACGATGTAGAAGAAATTTGGTGGTCAAAACATATTGCTAATACGCTAAATAAACTTTCTCTAAAAACCACAAATACATATATCACGCTGTTATATGAGAATTTCAACAATTTGTTTCACTTAGAAAACCTAGAATTAGATGCCCAATATTTATATGTTGACATTTGTGAGTATTTCCCCTTTCATAGAATAAAGGAGTTGCATTTATTAAATAACATTGTTTTTGACTGCATGGATGCAACACTGCCAGTACTGGGCAATTTCATAAATCTTGAAAAACTATATTACAGAGCATATTATACCGAGCCTTTAGAAATGACGGTCACAATCAATTCATCAATAAGATATTTAGAAAAACTTGAATTTCTTTGCTTAGATAATACAGAAAAATTTGCAGAAAATTTACTCATAAACCCATATGAGTTATTTCAGGGCTTAGTAAACCTTAAGACTTTACAATTGATAAATTCAGGATTGGAATATTTTACCTCCAATATGATGTTTAATGATTTAAAATCTGTGATATTTTTACTCATAGAAAATCAAAATATAAAGGACATAAAAGCTGAGGCATTTTCCCCAATGAGTAACTTAAACTATATTTATTTATATGATACAACCTTAGCATGTAACTGTCAGCTAAATTGGTTTAATCAGTGGCTCCTGTATAACAAGCAAGTTTCATTCATTGATTTCTATGATCAGAAGTGTTTGGTTAGAGCAAAAAAGTCTGACTCCACATTGTCAACGTTCTTAGATAGCTGTACAACAGATTTGCAATTTACACTTTTTATAGCTTCATTTGTAGGCATGGTACTGTTTATATTGATAATTCTCTTTCATGAAAGCATTTGGTGGTATACCCTATATTTATTCTATACAGTGAAATGTTGGCTGAATCGCCGGAAAGAAGACGAACAATACAAGTATGATGTATTTGTTTCCTATAATACCACTAATGAACAGTGGATAACAGAGGAGTTACTTCCCAATCTGGAAAACAATGGTCCCCCTATTTTTAAAGTGTGCATCCATAATCGTGATTTTGAGATTGGCAGAGACATAGTTGAGAATATAGTGGACAGTATCTATAAAAGCAGGTGGACTATCTGCCTTATTACACATAGTTACCTACAAAGTTATTGGTGCTCCCTAGAGTTGCGAATGGCAACTTACAAACTTGTAGCAGAGAATAATAATTCTCTCATATTGATATTCCTTGATAAGATCTCCAAGGAAGAGATTCAATGCTATCACAGACTGACCAAACTGTTAGATAAAAAAACCTACTTGGAATGGCCAGAAGATCCTAATGGACAGAAGTTATTTTGGGCAAGATTACGTAAAGTAATTGGTATTCATGTTGAGAAAGATCATGATGAGCTGTAATCACCGAGAAAGAGACCACATTATTATCTACTGCAATAGTAGAGTCAAAGACAGTATAGCTTTTAATCCAATGCTACTCATAGTGGAGCTTTGGGGATCTAATGCACATGAGCGGGGAACATTTAACTGTCCCCGCTTCAATGCTTTCCTATGGGGGCTTCTGCATCACATAAATAAGTTTTACTAGGTCAGTGCAGTGAAAGCGCCTCTAGTGGCTGTCAATTTGACAGCCACAAGAAGTGGACGTAACCCAGCAATGTAAACACAGGAACACTGCACCCACACCACTTTATTGAGATGAAGTGGACTGGGTGATAGTAGAAGATATTAGATGCAGAAAAAACAACAACTTTATGGAATCTATACTATTTCCTGCAACATACCAATATTTACAGATGTAATGTGCCTTTTAACATATATTGTGATTAAAATGTCTAGTTTAAAGAACTGCTTATAACTTAGTAGCATTGTTTACACGTGCCTAATTGTAAGAGCTTTGCTATATTAGTTGTTACATCCATGTATATGCTATTTCACAAACACAGTAAAACTAGATGACTGCTCTTAAAAAGGAATCTCTTTTAAAAACATTTTTTAATTAATCATTTTTTCCTTTTTAAATGGTTCTGCTTTTTGATAACATTAAAAAGCAGAACCAGTTTGTTTTGTACAAACAATATAATAGATCTTAGCGAACTTTGTTAAATTTGGCTGATGCATGAATTTCGAGTAGTAAGTTAATTATATATTGTGTAACATGCTCTTTTTTACGTTTTTTTTCTAATTTTCTCATGCTCACATGTTTGTGTAAGTCATATTTAACCACATTAATAGACTTATAATTTGTTATTGTGAATGATTGTATCTCATATCTAGAAACTAGTTGTGCCTTGCATTTATTATCATCTTGTTGCTGATGCATTGCTAGCAGAATAATTTAATAAAACACAAAGTTTTTTAAAACACCAGTATATAGATTGCTTTTCAAACAAATTTAAAATTAAGTGAATGTACATAAGTTTAAATTATAGGCTCCTAGTATAATGATGCGTGTGTCTTTAGGGGAGCACTACCCTTCTTTGCAGCAGAATTCGGCAAGAATCCACTGGACTTCAGGTACAAGCTAATATACTATATTCATATGCCAACTGAAAATAAAAAAAGATGTAAAACATTAAAAATAAATATGATACCAGTCCAAATATAGTTCTTTGTAGTTCTTTGCTGTCTGAGAGGGCTGAGGGTTTTATCAATTGGGATACCTGCTTCCTGGAGGGTTGTTGTGTTTGTATCCGTATTTCGTCCCTAATTGGCCGCCGCGGTATTGAAGGGCATGTGCCCACAGCTGTTTCCATCCTGATATTAGACCAGACGCAACATCACTCCCGAAGCACCATCTTTGTTTCTCTCGGTATGGGCAGATTAATGTATAGAATGTGGAAGTGACGCAGCAATGACATTACTTCTTATAAAGCCTCTCTCACCATTTTGTTTTAGTATATCGTATGTATGTGCATGTAGGGGTGTATTTTTACGTACTGTTACTATTGGAAGGCAGTGGTATACACACACACATTCATATACACACTGACATACACACACATAGATAAACAAATCGACACACATACACACACTGATACAGAGATATGCACATTGACATAGAGATATGCACACTGACACATGCACACACACAGATGCACAACCGAACACAGAGATACACATACCTTGACACATGCACACACATATGCACACACTCTGACACACATATACACACTGGCATATACACACCTTGACACACAGATGCACACACTGATACATACAGAGACCTTGACACATACATACATACATATAGACACATACATGTAATTATTATATTTGCAGCCACCCTCCTGTTAGCTTACCTTTTGTGTCCAGGAGCATGGTTTACTTTGGGTCCTACTGCTCCTGCATGAGGCTGGTGGGAGTGAGAGTCTGAAGCAGCAGCTCACTTCTGTCTCTCTTCCTCGAGCTGCATTTGCTGCATTCCACCTCCTTTTCCCTCCAGCGTGGGCTCTGTCCTTATAGCTGGGAGGAAGTGATCGGCTGTCACTTCCTCCTAGCATCGGCCATATTACAGGGGCCCAATCACACTTTTAACCCATTAAGGATGTTGGGCGTGCTATGCCGTCCTTTGGGACCCAGCTCTAAACGCCGGTGGGTGACATAGTACGTCCCCGCCATCCTGGCCACTTACCTGCTTGCTGGCGATCCTCCGTTGACGATCGCGATGGGGGGGACTTACCTGACATCCCAGGGAGTCCCCCTGCTGCTGATCCGGCCCTCCTGGGCCATGTGATCATGAGGTCCTTGCGAGGACCTCATGATTACATGGACGTAATAGCCGTCCATAGCAGTGCCAGCATGGGGAGTGTCTGGAATAACAGCTAGTCCCCCTGCCCGGGCCGGACTGGCCCACCGGGATACCGGGAAATTTCCCGGTGGGCCGTTGGCACCTGGGGCCGGGGAGACATGTGGGTGTCCTGCGGCCGCATGGAGAGCTTGGATGGCGGCTGCAGGGGAAGCTCTTCTGGCGGCCACTGGGGGAGCAGGCTGTTCTGTCTCTGCTCCCCCTCGCGCGCAGCTTAATGAGACCGGGGCCGGAATATGACGTCATATTCCGGCCCCGGTCTATTTCTAGCGCGCGAGAGAGGGGGAGCAGAGACAGAACAGCCTGCTCCCCCAGCGGCCGCCAGAAGAGCTTCCCCTGCGGCCGCCATCCAAGGTCTCCATGCGGCCGCAGGACACCTATCAGTCTGCCCACCCACCCACACAGGTAGCAACTAGTGATGTACCGAACTGTCCGCCGGCGGACAGTTCCCGACGAAATTAGCTTGTTCGCGTTCGCCGCGGCGGGCGGACACATGCGCAGTTCGATCCGCCCCCTATTCATCATCATTGGGCAAACTTTGACCCTGTGCCTCTCGGTCAGCAGACACATTCCAGCCAATCAGCAGCACTCCCTCCCTTCCACACCCTCCAACCTCCCTCCCAGCATCCATTTTCGATTCATTCGGAAGATGCATGCTTAGTGAGAGGAGGGAAAGTTAAGCTGCTGCTGATTAGATAGGGAAATTGATAGCTAGGCTAGGGTATTCAGTGTCCACTACAATCCTGAAGGACTCATATGATCTCTGCTGTAAGGACAGCACCCCAAAAAGCCCTTTTTAGGGCTATAACATCAGCCTGACAGCTTCTGTGTGAGGTTCACATTGGATACTGTGCCCACTTGCCCAGTGCCACCACTCATATCTGTTTTAACAATTGGTTAAGCTTTAGATTTAAAATAAATAATTTTTTTTCACTGTAATAGAAGAGCAGTTGCCTGCCTGCCAGCTTCTGTGATGTTCACATTGGATACTGTGCCCACTTGCCCAGTGCCACCACTCATATCTGTTTTAACAATTGGTTAAGCTTTAGATTTTAAATAAATAATTATTTTCACTGTAGTAGAAAGCCGGTTGCCTGCCTGCCAGCTTCTGTGTGAGGTTCACATTGGATACTGTGCCCACTTGCCCAGTGCCACCACTCATATCTGTTTTAACAATTGGTTAAGCTTTAGATTTAAAATAAATAATTTTTTTTCACTGTAATAGAAGAGCAGTTGCCTGCCTGCCAGCTTCTGTGATGTTCACATTGGATACTGTGCCCACTTGCCCAGTGCCACCACTCATATCTGTTTTAACAATTGGTTAAGCTTTAGATTTTAAATAAATAATTATTTTCACTGTAGTAGAAAGCCGGTTGCCTGCCTGCCAGCTTCTGTGTGAGGTTCACATTGGATACTGTGCCCACTTGCCCAGTGCCACCACTCATATCTGTTTTAACAATTGGTTAAGCTTTAGATTTAAAATAAATAATTTTTTTTCACTGTAATAGAAGAGCAGTTGCCTGCCTGCCAGCTTCTGTGTCAGGTTGGATGCCTTGCCCATTTGCACAGTCAGTGCCACCACTCATATCTGTTTTAACAATTGGTTAAGCTTTAGATTTTAAATAAATAATTTTTTTCACTGTAATAGAAGAGCAGTTGCCTGCCAGCTTCTGTGTGAGGTTCACATTGGATACTGTGCCCACTTGCCCAGTGCCCCCACTCATATCTGTTTTAACAATTGGTTAAGCTTTAGATTTAAAATAAATATTTTTTTTTCACTGTAATAGAAGAGCAGTTGCCTGCCTGCCAGCTTCTGTGTGAGGTTCACATTGGATACTGTGCCTACTTGCCCAGTGCCACCACTCATATCTGTTTTAACAATTGGTTAAGCTTTACATTTAAAATAAATATTTTTTTTCACTGTAATAGAAGAGCAGTTAGTTGTCTGCAAGCGTCTGGGTATCAGGCCTACTTCAGCGTGTGCTCTGCAGACCTGTGCCAGCGTGCTTTGACAGTTGCCACTCATATCTGGTGTCTCTCTAGCGTGCTTTTACAACCAAAATTTTGTTTCCACTGTAATAGAAGAGCAGTTGCCTGCCTGCCACCTTCTGTGTGAGGTTCACATTGGATACTGTGCCTACTTGCCCAGTGCCACCACTCATATCTGTTTTAACAATTGGTTAAGCTTTACATTTATAATAAATATTTTTTTTTCACTGTAATAGAAGAGCAGTTAGTTGTCTGCAAGCGTCTGGGTATCAGGCCTACTTCAGCGTGTGCTCTGCAGACCTGTGCCAGCGTGCTTTGACAGTTGCCACTCATATCTGGTGTCTCTATAGCGTGCTTTTACAACCAAAATTTTGTTTCCACTGTAATAGAAGAGCAGTTGCCTGCCTGCCAACTTCTGTGTGAGGTTCACATTGGATACTGTGCCTACTTGCCCAGTGCCACCACTCATATCTGTTTTAACAATAGCTTAAGCTTTAGATTTTAAAGAAATCATTTTTTTTCACTGTAATAGAAGATCAGTTAGTTGTCTGCAAGCGTCTGGGTGTCAGGCCTACTTCAGCGTGTGCTCTGTAGACCTGTTCCAGCGTGCTTTGACAGTTGCCAATCATATTTGGTGTCTCTATAGCGTGCTTTTAAAACCAAAATTTGTTTTTCACTGTTATAGATTGAATAGCAGTTACTTGTCTTCAAGCGGGTGTCTCAGGCCTACAGTGTGTGCTCTGCAGAACTGTTACAGTTCACATTGCCAATCATATCTGGTGTCTCTATAGCGTGCTTTTAAAACCAAAATTTGTTTTTCACTGTTATAGATTGAATAGCAGTTACTTGTCTTCAAGCGGGTGTCTCAGGCCTACAGTGTGTGCTCTGCAGAACTGTTACAGTTCACATTGCCAATTATATCTGGTGTCTCTATAGCGTGCTTTTAAAACCAAAATTTATTTTTCACTGTTATAGATTGAATAGCAGTTACTTGTCTTCAAGCGGGTGTCTCAGGCCTACAGTGTGTGCTCTGCAGAACTGTTACAGTTCACATTGCCAATCATATCTGGTGTCTCTATAGCGTGCTTTTAAAACCAAAATTTGTTTTTCACTGTTATAGATTGAATAGCAGTTACTTGTCTTCAAGCGGGTGTCTCAGGCCTACAGTATGTGCTCTGCAGAACTGTTACAGTTCACATTGCCAATCATATCTGGTCTCACAGTAGCTTGCACGCATAGTACAAGTACTTTGTGCATAAGTACACAGGCTTACAGGATGTCCTGAAGCAGGCCAGGAAGGTGTGTGGCCATTTCAGGCGTTCCTACACGGCCATGGCTCACTTTGCCGATATCCAGCGGCGAAACAACATGCCAGTGAGGCGCTTGATTTGCGACAGCCCTACACGTTGGAATTCAACACTCCTAATGTTCGACCGCCTGCTCCAACAAGAAAAAGCTGTTAATGAATATTTGTATGACCGGGGTGCTAGGACATCCACAGGGGAGCTGGGAATTTTTTTGCCACGTTACTGGACGCTCATGCGCAATGCCTGTAGGCTCATGCGTCCTTTTGAGGAGGTGACAAACCTAGTCAGTCGCAGTTGTGTGTGTGCGTGTGTATGGCTGTCTGCCTGTGTGTGTGTGTGTGACAGGGTGAAGATTTCTTGCACATGGGTGTGACAGGGTGAAGATTTGTTGCACAGGGCGCCCAAAGGCCTAAGGCTGGCCCTGCGCATGGGTCAGTGGCTCTGCACCAGACTTCCCTCCAATTGATCAAAGTTAAAGGATTTCAAGTGGACTGATTACAATTACAGGGCCTCTAAAGAGTCCTGTATTGTTATTTGTCGTCACTACCTTCCCGCGTCGGGAGTGGGTCATTTGCGCCCCTGCTGCCTTCCTTGCATGTGGTAGCTGTTTGTCAGGGATTTGTCAATCCATATCTGCCAAGTGACCCTATGTAGGGGGAACAGTCCCTATTCTGCTTTGTGTCAGTGTGTATCATGGTCTCTGTGGACGGTGAACAGTCTCTATTCTGCTCTGTGTCAGTGTGTATCATGGTCTCTGTGGACAGTGAACAGTCTCTATTCTGCTCTGTGTCAGTGTGTATCAGGGGTTTTGAGGACAGGTGTCAATCCATATCTGCCAAGTGACCCTATGTATATCTGCTGTCAGTACACAGGAAAAGATTAAATATTTCTTGTTCTACGTTCTCTGCAACTCCACGCACCGACTCATCCAATACGTGAAGATCTGGGGTTTCTCTGACTCTCCTCAGTAGTGTATCAAACAGAGTCTGCACTGTGGTAACACGGACATCTTCAGGACATAACTCAACTATTTGCAGATAGGCAGTCTGCAGCTTCTCTTTTTCACCTGTTCTCTTCTTTCTCTTATGCGTATTCTTGTCTATATGCAGGTTGTCTCTTGCCTTTCTTTTAACCAATTCGTTCCTTCCATATGGTTTCAAAAGATCTCTGGCATCATTACTTTCAACGCAAATAACGTCATCATAGTTAGTCTCCTCATTATTCACCGGGAAGAGAGTGTTTGCACTGACTACCCACAGCATGCTCTTGCCATTGCCTACTCCACCTTCAACGACAGGGTGCAAGTCCCAAGGAGAAGGATCATTCACTTTATTATCTGTCTTTATTTCACAAGTAGTGCCTGGAACATCCTCATGGGTCACAAGATGTAAATCTGGACTAATGTCAACCCCAGGGTCTGGAAAATCATCAATTTGAAATTTTTCGAATAATCCCAGTGGGCTGCCACATTCTTCCTCCTCTGATGGTATTACAGTTTGCAGAGATTCACTATGGGGTGGTGTCAAGCATTTTGGAGAACAATTAAGCATCTCCATCCCAATACGTTTCAGATGTCCTATCAGCTCTTCCACCCTATGCGATACTATGGGCAGGCTATCCGTGACGTCATTACTCACGGCCCTATTTCACGCGGACACTCTGTGTCAGTGTGTATCATGGTGTCTGTGGACAGGGAACAGTCTCTATTCTGCTCTGTGTCAGTGTGTATCATGGTCTCTGTGGACGGTGAACAGTCTCTATTCTGCTCTGTGTCAGTGTGTATCATGGTCTCTGTGGACGGTGAACATTCTCTATTCTGCTCTGTGTCAGTGTGTATCAGGGGTTTTGAGGACAGGTGTCAATCCATATCTGCCAAGTGACCCTATGTAGGGGGAACAGTCCCTATTCTGCTTTGTGTCAGTGTGTATCAGGGGTTTTGAGGACAGGTGTCAATCCATATCTGCCAAGTGACCCTATGTAGGGGTAACAGTCCCTATTCTGCTCTGTGTCAGTGTGTATCAGGGGTTTTGAGGACAGGTGTCAATCCATATCTGCCAAGTGACCCTATGTAGGGGGAACAGTCTCTATTCTGCTCTGTGTCAGTGTGTATCAGGGATCATTAGGATAGGTGTCAATCCATATCTGCCAAGTGACCCTATGTAGGGGGAACAGTCTCTATTCTGCTCTGTGTCAGTGTGTATCAGGGATCATTAGGATAGGTGTCAATCCATATCTGCCAAGTGACCCTATGTAGGGGGAACAGTCCCTATTCTGCTCTGTGTCAGTGTGTATCAGGGGTTTTGAGGACAGGTGTCAATCCATATCTGCCAAGTGACCCTATGTAGGGGGAACAGTCTCTATTCTGCTCTGTGTCAGTGTGTATCAGGGATCATTAGGATAGGTGTCAATCCATATCTACCAAGTGACCCTATGTAGGGGGAACAGTCCCTATTCTGCTCTGTGTCAGTGTGTATCAGGGGTTTTGAGGACAGGTGTCAATCCATATCTGCCAAGTGACCCTATGTAGGGGGAACAGTCCCTATTCTGCTCTGTGTCAGTGTGTATCATGGTCTCTGTGGACGGTGAACAGTCTCTATTCTGCTCTGTGTCAGTGTGTATCATGGTCTCTGTGGACAGGGAACAGTCTCTATTCTGCTCTGTGTCAGTGTGTATCAGGGGTTTTGAGGACAGGTGTCAATCCATATCTGCCAAGTGACCCTATGTAGGGGGAACAGTCCCTATTCTGCTCTGTGTCAGTGTGTATCAGGGGTTTTGAGGACAGGTGTCAATCCATATCTGCCAAGTGACCCTATGTAGGGGGAACAGTCCCTATTCTGCTCTGTGTCAGTGTGTATCAGGGGTTTTGAGGACAGGTGTCAATCCATATCTGCCAAGTGACCCTATGTAGGGGGAACAGTCTCTATTCTGCTCTGTGTCAGTGTGTATCAGGGATCATTAGGATAGGTGTCAATCCATATCTGCCAAGTGACCCTATGTAGGGGTAACAGTCCCTATTCTGCTCTGTGTCAGTGTGTATCAGGGGTTTTGAGGACAGGTGTCAATCCATATCTGCCAAGTGACCCTATGTAGGGGGAACAGTCTCTATTCTGCTCTGTGTCAGTGTGTATCAGGGATCATTAGGATAGGTGTCAATCCATATCTGCCAAGTGACCCTATGTAGGGGGAACAGTCCCTATTCTGCTCTGTGTCAGTGTGTATCAGGGGTTTTGAGGACAGGTGTCAATCCATATCTGCCAAGTGACCCTATGTAGGGGGAACAGTCTCTATTCTGCTCTGTGTCAGTGTGTATCAGGGCTGGGCTTTGAGGACAGGTGTCAATGTTAGGTGATTTCTGCCCTTTATGGATTAAAAGCAGACTCTGCATCAACTGTGCAATTTTCCATGGGAGTTTTGCCATGGATCCCCCTCTGGCATGCCACAGTCCAGGTGTTAGTCCCCTTGAAACAACTTTTCCATCACTATTGTGGCCAGAAAGAGTCCCTGTTGTTTTTAAAATTCGCCTGCCCATTGAAGTCAATGGCGGTTCGCGCGGTTCGCGAACATTTGCGGAAGTTCGCGTTCGCCGTTCGCGAACCGAAAATTTCGGGTTCGCGACAACACTAGTAGCAACACGGGGTGTGTGTGTCTGTCATGCTGTGTGTGTGTCTGTCTGTCATGCTGTGTGTGTGTCTGTCTGTCATGCTGTGTGTGTCTGTCTGTCTGTGTCATGCTGTGTGTGTCTGTCTGTCTGTGTCATGCTGTGTGTGTGTCTGTCTGTGTCATGCTGTGTGTGTGTCTGTCTGTGTCATGGTGTGTGTCCGTGTCATGGTGTGTGTGTGTCTGTGTCATGGTGTGTGTGTGTCTGTCTGTGTCAGGGTGTGTGTCTGTGTCATGGTTTGTGTGTCTGTGTCATGTGTGTGTGCCTGTGTCATGGTGTGTCTGTATCATGGTGTGTGTGTGTGTCTGTCATGCTGTGTGTGTGTGTCTGTCTGTCTGTGTCATGGTGTGTGTGTGTCTGTCTGTCTGTGTCATGGTGTGTGTGTCTGTCATGCTGTGTGTGTGTCTGTCTGTCTGTGTCATGGTGTGTGTGTCTGTCTGTGTCATGGTCTGTGTCATGGTGTGTGTGTGTCTGTGTCACGGTGTGTGTGTCTGTGTCACGGTGTGTGTGTGTGTCTGTCCATGGTGTGTGTGTGTCTGTCTGTGTCATGGTCTGTGTCATGGTGTGTCTGTCATGGTGTGTGTGTGTCAGTCGTGGTGTCTGTGTGTTGTTTTCTTTTTTTTAAACTTTATTTTTGTTTGAAAAATCTCGTTGGAAAAGTTACAATACAATATGCATCAGATCAGTGAGATTTGACGTACAGGTTAACATTGCCTCTGTGGCATCAACAACATTACGTTCCTGTATCAGTTAAAACACTTCCGTTACTAGTTGCAACAAGGATCCTTCATTTTTGTTTTTGTATAACTTGGAGAAAAACCAGCGGTGGGCAGTTCGGTAAGCTTTCTGTGATGAGCAGTTTGTGTTGCCTGTGGTATTGTTTGGTGTGTGGGTTGAGACTCAATAACTAGGCACTTTGACGTGGACCCCGTCAGGTGTCCAAGGTTTGTGGTGGGAGCTAGTGTAGTGGACTCTGCATTTGCGTCCCTTTCCGTGGAAAAAGTGGAGAGAGAGTAAAGACCAGTGGGAGGGAAGGTTATCTAGAGGGAGGATAGTTAGAAGGGAGAAGAGGAGAGGAGAGAGAGAGATAAGGGGGGGGGAATACGCCGGTGTGGTACAGGGGGCGGCACGACCACGCCCCCTCTTTGTGTGCACTGTCTTATAGGGGGCCCCCAGTCGGTTTTCTGTTCCCCTGTAGGGTGGGTGGAGGTGCGTCAGGCGTATTCACTGTTTACCCAGGGTTCCCATAGTTTTTCAAATTTGGTCGTGGATCCTCTCACCCTAGCTGCAAGGTTGTCCATTAGATGAACTTCCTTTATATTGGATATGACTCGTTTAATAGGCGGCATGTCTACCTTCAGCCATGTCTGAGCTAACGCTCTTCTAGCTGCTAATGTCAGTTTTTGGATCAATCTCTGTTCTCTGTTTGTCCAGTCATCTATTTGTCTGTTTAGTAAATATGTCCAAGGGCTAAGCTCTGGAGCCCTCTGAAATATTTTCTTGATTATGTTGTATATTTTCTTCCAATAAATTTGTACCTTTGGGCATTCCCACCACATGTGGAGGTAAGTGCCCCTGTGGCCACATCCTCTCCAACAGTCGTCGGATGGTGTTTGTTTCATGTGGTATAGTTTGACCGGGGTGGTGTACCATCTGAGCATCATTTTGAGGGATTGTTCCTGGAGGGATCCGCATATTGATACCGAGTTGTTTGCCTCCCATATGTCCCTCCATTCCACCCCCTCCAATACTTCTCCTAATTCCCTTTCCCAGGTGTCCGTGTATGTCAATGTTCCCCATTCCTCTGTTTCGGAGCAAATGTGCGCGTACATCATGGTTATTAGACCCTGTGGTGTTGTTTCATTAAGGCACATTTTCTCAAAAAAGGTCAATGGTCCCTTACCCGCTTTTTGTATGTGGGGGTTTTGTGTGTAGTCTCTTAGTTGTAGGTACCGGAAAAAGTCTGCTGGTGTGAGGTGTGCTTTCTGTTTGAGGTTTTCAAATGATACTACCTCGTTATCCTGAAACATATGGCAAATCCTCTGCAATCCCACGTTTTCTATGTTTGCGATCTTTCTAGGTGCCATACCTGGGGGGAAGGCCCTATTTCTCAGCAGGGGTGTTAATGGGGATGGCGATGCTGCTAATTTGTATTTATGTGCCGATAGGTCCCATATTCGTAGGGAGTTTAATATTGCAGGGCAGTTGGTTCTTAAGAGCGGTCTTTCTGCTTTGGGTACCCACATGTGGTATTGGGGCAGGTCCGGTCCCGTGAGGAGGGACTCTAGGTCCACCCATCTCCTCACATCCAGTGGCGCATGCCACATGGCCACCTGTGCAAGCTGTGCCGCTAAATAATAGAAATATAGATGTGGTAGTCCTAGTCCCCCCCTCTGTTTCTGTCTGTATAGGATATTTCGGGATATTCTATGGTGCCGGTTTTGCCACACGAATTCCCATATAGCTTTTTGTAGCGGGGCTAGATCTGATTTAAGGAGTTTAATGGGTAGTGCCTGTAAGAGGAACAGTATACGGGGTAATATATTCATTTTAACAGCATGTATACGACCGATCCAGGAGATAGGTTTATCTAGCCATTTCTCCATGTCCTGCATTAGTGTGTGTATGAGTGGTGCATAGTTCTGCTGGAATATTTTGGGAGCATCGCTCGTTAATTGGATCCCTACATATTTAACGTGATCCCTTGGTATGGGGATGTTATAGTTTGCCCATAGTGCCGCCGTGTCCCCCGCAGACAGGCCCATTGACATGGCGCTAGATTTTTCTAGATTGGCCTTGTATCCTGAGAAATCTCCGAATTTCGTGAGGACATCCTGTAGGGCTCGCATGGATGCAATCGGATTTGTTAGTGTCAGCAGGACGTCGTCCGCGTAGGCGGATACAAGGAATTCCTGTCTTCCTACCGTAAACCTTGTACGTGGGGATGTTGTCGTAGAGCTTGTAGGATTGGTTCCAGTGTAAATACGAACAGTAGCGGGGAGAGAGGGCATCCCTGCCTTGTTCCGTTCACCAGCTTGAATGGTTTAGGTCTTGCACCGGTAATTTTCACCTGTGCATATACTTGGTTCTACATGGCTCTAATGGTAGATACATATCTTTCCGGGAAACCCAAAAATGTCAACAGATTAAAAAGATAGGGCCATTCTATCATATCGAAGGCTTTCTCCGCATCAATTGATACAACGACAGTGGGCGTATCCGTGGTCGTTTGACGCCAGATAAGGTCAATGTTTCTTCTGGTCTGTGTGTATGGATGTCTGTATGCATATATGTCAGTATGTATGTATGTCTGTCAGTATGTCTGTATATATGCATGTATGTCAGTCTGAATGTATGTCTGTATGCCATTATGAATGTGTGTCTGTATGCCATTATGAATGTATGTGTGTATGGATGTCAGTGTCTGTATGTCTGTCAGTATGTCTGTATGTATGAATGTATGTAGGTGTCTGTATGTATGTCAGTGTGTATGTATGTATGTGTCTTTATGTCCTCATCAGGTCCGGTGCAAGGATTTTTGACTACACAGGCGAAGATGAATTTTGCCACCCCCCTCCCCGTCGAATTTTTTTTTTATCTTCACCTGTGTGTCTTTTACCCCCCTTTTGACTAACTTACCCCCTTTAGTGTTTTATATCCCATTTTGTATGTCTTGCCCCCCCTTTTATCCGTTGTGTGTCCCCTTTGCTGTATTTTATCTCTCCTGTGTCTCTTACAACCCTCCTTGTGTATTTTTTTACTTCCCCCAGCCCCTTTGCCTTTCTCTTTCTTCCCTACAGCCCTTTTGTGTGTCTTTCGTCCCCCAGCCCTTTTGCCTTTCTCTTTCTCCCCCCAGCCCTTTTGTGTGTCTTTCGTCCCCCTGCCCGTTTGTGTTGCTCTTTCTCCCCAACATAGTTGTGTGTATTTTTATCCTAGTACCTTTGTGCATCTCTTTCTCCCCATAGCCCCTTTGTGCTTCGTTCTCAACCACAGCCCCTCTGTGCTTCATTCTCCCCCACAGCCCCTCTGTGCATCTTTCCCCCAGACCCTCACCCTTCTGTGCGACTCTTTCTCCCCCAGCCCCTTTGTGTTTGTCCCCCTCAACCCCACTGTATGTTTCTTTGTGCCCCCAGCCCTCCTGTGTCTTTTAATATTCTCCTGTACCTTTTATTGTCCCTCCTGTACCTTTTATTGTCTCCCCTCCTCCCCTCCTGAACCTTTCATAGTTGACCTTTCCCTCCTGTGTCTTTCAATGCCCCATACCTTTTAATGTCCCCCCTCCTGTACCATTTATTATCCCCATTTATTATCTGTACCTTTCATTGTCCCCCCTCCTGTTTCTTTCATAATCCTACTAATGTTCCTTTTACTGTCTCCCCTCCTGAACCTTTCATAGTCCCCCCTCCCAACCTGTGCCTTTTCTTGTCCCCCCATCCTGTACCTTTTATTGTCCCCCTCCCCTCTTGTACCTTTTATTGTTGCCCCCTGTATCTTTTATTGTCCCCCACTCCCCTATTCTACCTTTTATTATTGTTCCTCCTCCTGTACCTTTTATTGTCTTTCCTCTTGAACCTTTCATAGTCCCCCCTTCCCGTACCTTTTATTGTCCCCTTACACTCCTGTTCCTTTTATTGTCCCCTTACACTCCTGTTCCTTTTATTGTCCCCCCTCCTCTCATGTCTCTTTTATTGCCCCCACCTTCCTGTACCTTTTATTGTCTCCTTCCTCTCCCCTCCTGTACCTTTTACTATTGTTCTCTATACTGTATCTTTTATTGCCCCCCCTCCCAACTGTACCTATCCCCTCGTACCTTTCACTGACCCCTCCGCACCGCCATCCATCTGACTGAGCTGGAGGTCCGTGGCGAAGGATCCGGTTTCCTGTTCTGGTCTGACAGGAAGCATTTCCTGTCAGACCGGGTAAGTAGCGTTCCGCCCGCTCAGCCACGCAGTGACAGAGAGGAGGGGAGCGATGCGAATGGCGCTCTCCTCTTTCTGTTCACCGGAGATCGCACCCCCTGGACCCGCGCGCCCTAAGGCGGCCGCCTGGGCCGCCTTACGGTAGCGCCGGTCCTGGTCCTCATGCATGTGTGTCTGTATGTACGTTAGTATGTGTCTGTCACTATGTATGCCTGTGTGTCTGTATATGTGTGTATGTCTCAGTATGTGTGTGTCAGTATGTATGCCTGTATGCGTGTATGTCTGTTTCAGTATGTGTGTCTGTTAGTATGTATCTGTGTCCTTTTGTATCAGTGTCTGTGTTTGTGTCTGTGTGTGTATTCATGTGGGCGGTATTTGGAGGCAGACCTTGTGGGCGGTATTTGGAGGCGGGCCCCAGGGGGCCCAGACCCTGAGCTGAGTTAGGCGCCCCAAAATTTCTGGTGGCGGCCCTGGCTGCTAATAATTGTTATAATCCCATTTAAAAAATGTCAAGCTTTGAATCTGTAAATGACCTGTAACGGGAAAAATGTAGGTAAATCCTATGCAGAAAG
The DNA here is from genome assembly GCF_036172605.1 of Pelobates fuscus. NCBI lineage: Eukaryota > Metazoa > Chordata > Amphibia > Anura > Pelobatidae > Pelobates > Pelobates fuscus. Next base: position 69,553,088 of record NC_086326.1, on the reverse strand, counting down.
ATAAGCCATTGGTATGTTTTTAAAACACCACTAACTGATCAGCGTTCCACTGTTAAAAATAATTAGTAAAAAACTAATAGAACAGAATAAACAAATGGAAAGTTAACAATAGCCTAATGAATGCAAAATGAAAACTGAACTTTTCTAATATCTCATCTCTGCATGAGCTAGATAGCCTGTACTAGCTGCTTTAGTGCTGAGATTATTTGCATAGCACTTAAACCTTCAAAAGGAACTAATGGCATGCCTAGCTTTAACTGAATTTATCAGTGGTTCAGAGGACAGTGGCAAAGTGTAGCTCTATTCTGTAGAAATGATGCAAACACAACAAAAATCTACAGAGCAGGGTTTCCCAAAGTGTGGGTCGCTGGCTGATTTCCTGTGGGTCGCATTGATCCGCGCATCCAGGGCCACCGACAACCTAAAGCTGGGAGACCATCAGGCTGACTAATTAGCACAGACCTCGGTCCATGACTGCCGTCCCGACACCAGGAGGGGGCCCGTCGGCTTGCCCTGTTTTCCATCAGTCTGCCCGAGAATGAGCCCAGCACCTGCAGTCTGCAGCTCTGCCGGGTGCAGAGCTGCAGACCATGTGAAAGAGGTCTCACGAGCACCCAGAGTATTACCATGGCAACACTCTGGGGGCTTGCGGTTTGCAGCTCTGCACCTGGCAGAGCTGCAAACCGCAGAGTTAACCCACTAGACCATCAGGGAGAGACATTGGACCACCAGGAGATTTATTATATTAGAAATAAAGGTAGGACACAGCCCCCCACACCCTGCCACCCCCACACGTTAACTCTTTCTCACCCTGCTCCCCCCAGAACCATTTCTCTCCCTGCCCTCCTGTAAATCTCACTCACCTTGCTTCCCTACTGTAACCCTTTCTAGTACTGTCCCCACACTATAACCATGTCTCACCCTGCCCCCTGAAGGTAAGTCTTTCTCACTCTGCCCCCCCTACTGTAACCCTTTTTCTCCCTGCCTCCCACTGTAACCCTGTCTCATCCGGCCGCTCTACTGTAACCCTTTGTCACCCTGCCCCCTACACTGTAATACTTTCTCACACTGTGCTTTACAATATTCTAAAAAAAAAATATTACCCTTTCTCATCCTGCACCCTTCTGCTGGCAATGTATTTAAGGTGGAATTGACAGATTTTGGCAACAAACTGGACGTAAGGCGAAAATAATTCATGTTTTTTATCATGTGTCTGGACATTTCTGTAATTTTATTGCTGTTTGATATGGTTTAATATGATTCAATGTGTGCTTTAGGTTTTTGATGCAATTCTTCATTGCTAGCTAAATTTCCCAACTGGATTTACCTATCAGATGCATAGGGATTCAGCTGTTAATGTAAGCTGTTAATTTCTTTGTAGCAGACATGAGGCTGGTGTTTTGAAGATCAGTATAGACATGGTTAGAAACTATTTGGAAACCAGTTACTAAGTAATGGTTACAAAAACAGAGAATACGAGAACTCTGATAACTCTTGGAGAAACTCAATAGCTTTGTCTTCGGTAGATCCCCACTCAGGTCTCAAAATAGGTTTTGCTCACTTGTGCCATTAAAGAGAGAACATATTCCAAGGCATGTCAGACTGATCTCACCCATAAGGGTAGTCCAGAGCCGAAATGCCAGCAAGTTCTTTCTGCATGAGAGATACAGCAACGTCAGATGATTGTTTTGGATTTCTTTAGGCCTTGTCAGGGAGGTGTAGCTGATACCATGTAAAGAGTGCAAGTCATGTAAAGAGTGATTTAATGTTTACACTTTCTTTATTGCAAATTCTGTTTAATTTAGAATTTATTATCTCCTGCTCTGGTAATAGCTTGCTAGACCCTGCAGGAGTCTCCTCCTGTATGTAATTAAAGTTCAATTTTTAAAGCAGGAGCTAAAATCCTTCACAGTAAGTTATATTTGATTGGAAATGAAACCATTTTACTTTCATACAGGCTGTGTCAGTCACAGCCAGGGGAGATGTGACTAAGGCTGCATAAATAGAAACAAAAGTGATTTAACTCTTAAATGGCAGATAATTGAGCAGTGAGACTTCAAATGTATGATCTATACTCACAGACTTCTTCATTAAGCTAAAGTTGTTTTAGTGACTGTAGTGTTCCTTTAACTTAAAAAAAACTACAAAAAAATTACTGATTTACAGATGTTTTCTAATTTAACTCCTGTTGAGTGAAGAACCCCAAGTGAATTTATCTCTGTTTTTGTATTTAATACTTCACATTTTCCTTGTTATGTTCTAGCTTGATGATTGAAACTTTCAAATTAGTTTTACTTTTGTGAATGGACCCGACTTTGATAGTCCTCGATTGGTGTTTTCTACAATTTTGCAAGCAACTAAGACAGCCTTTAAAAAAACATCTTTGCACCTCATATAAAGCGGTGCAGGGCTCAGTAAAATTTCTTTCCATTTGTTGAGTTCCTTTTTAAAAACAGGAAGTCACTGGTTTTGTGTCACTTGTTTTCGGGTAAAACACTTTGCTTTTGTTTGCACACACTCTTGTACTGAAAAAAAAAACAATTGAAGCATGGGCTCCAGTTGTTTTAATCTATTATGGATTTTCTATTTCACATCCATTCATCTTTCATGCTTCTGTTTGGTAAGAAGACCTTGTCAGGTCATGGAGAGACAATATGAGAAATATGCAGATCTCGTGTTTAATAATTGTGATGACTTTACACAAGTGAATTTCACGATTGCAGCGTATTGTCCAGTTGATAATTATAATCTACACAATTCCCTGGAAGAAGTGCCAGTAGAAACTGACTGGCTTTGTATATTCTTTTCCGATGTCACCATCAAAACTGGAATGTTTTCTCGCTTCAGTAACCTGAAATCTTTATATTTAATGGGCGATTTCAAACTTTTACCTGAAAGTTTTGAACGCCTTACCCAGCTTACCACTCTTTGGATACTCCCGCATCATTACACAGTCACTGGAAAACTGGACTTCGGAAGACTTAACAACCTGCAAAGGCTCAAATTAAATGAATTTCAGTTTTCTGATGTAAATATGTCAACGTTTGGGGACTTGACACAACTGAAGCAATTGGATTGGTCTCACAATGAGATCACATCATTTTCACTCTTGACAGAGCATTTGACAAAGCTGAAATACTTACAGGATCTGTTCGTGGAGAATAAAATCCATGCACTCCAAAAAGTCGATTGCGTTTCTGACAAGTTATCTCTTGGTAATCCCTATGTAAATTTTAGTATTCGTAATCTGAGTTTTGGTAGAAACCAGATACACTCTTTGGAAAATAATTCATTATGCAATTTTCCAAAGCTTTCTTTTTTTAAAATTAATCTTCACCCACTGAGTGCTGACGATTTATTTTACACTGGAATTGAGACAGTTGACACAATGTCATTAGCAGATATACAGTTTGGGTATATTGAAATTTGTGTATATGCGTCATACTTTAAAGTGAAAGATCTTCGACTAATGAATACTGAATTGGTTAGTATTGAAACAGCGAACGGTTCATGCTCAACATTGGAGACTTTAGATGTATCTTACAACATGATAGAAAAGGTGTCTTTTTTGCAGATAGAAAAATTGAAAAACTTAACCGACCTTAATATATCCAACAACAGAATTAATGCATTGGCTGTATGTCCCAATACATTTTCAATCAAAATGGAGCTTCTCTACCTTAATATATCATTCAACTTTATAACATCATTAGAAGAAGGACAATTTGCTTGTCAAAAAAATCTAAAAATGTTGGATCTGAGTAACAATCAAATTGCTGAAATAAGAAACTGTACATTTTGTGGTTTAAAGGTACTGGAAGTTTTACATTTGGACTATAACCACATTTACATGATTCAAGAATATGCCTTTTCAGATCTATTTGCTTTAAAACAGTTAAATTTGTATGGCAATCAGTTAAATTCAATAGATGAGTGGGCATTTTATGATCTACATCAAATAGAAGAGCTTACACTTACTTTTACATACGATGTAGAAGAAATTTGGTGGTCAAAACATATTGCTAATACGCTAAATAAACTTTCTCTAAAAACCACAAATACATATATCACGCTGTTATATGAGAATTTCAACAATTTGTTTCACTTAGAAAACCTAGAATTAGATGCCCAATATTTATATGTTGACATTTGTGAGTATTTCCCCTTTCATAGAATAAAGGAGTTGCATTTATTAAATAACATTGTTTTTGACTGCATGGATGCAACACTGCCAGTACTGGGCAATTTCATAAATCTTGAAAAACTATATTACAGAGCATATTATACCGAGCCTTTAGAAATGACGGTCACAATCAATTCATCAATAAGATATTTAGAAAAACTTGAATTTCTTTGCTTAGATAATACAGAAAAATTTGCAGAAAATTTACTCATAAACCCATATGAGTTATTTCAGGGCTTAGTAAACCTTAAGACTTTACAATTGATAAATTCAGGATTGGAATATTTTACCTCCAATATGATGTTTAATGATTTAAAATCTGTGATATTTTTACTCATAGAAAATCAAAATATAAAGGACATAAAAGCTGAGGCATTTTCCCCAATGAGTAACTTAAACTATATTTATTTATATGATACAACCTTAGCATGTAACTGTCAGCTAAATTGGTTTAATCAGTGGCTCCTGTATAACAAGCAAGTTTCATTCATTGATTTCTATGATCAGAAGTGTTTGGTTAGAGCAAAAAAGTCTGACTCCACATTGTCAACGTTCTTAGATAGCTGTACAACAGATTTGCAATTTACACTTTTTATAGCTTCATTTGTAGGCATGGTACTGTTTATATTGATAATTCTCTTTCATGAAAGCATTTGGTGGTATACCCTATATTTATTCTATACAGTGAAATGTTGGCTGAATCGCCGGAAAGAAGACGAACAATACAAGTATGATGTATTTGTTTCCTATAATACCACTAATGAACAGTGGATAACAGAGGAGTTACTTCCCAATCTGGAAAACAATGGTCCCCCTATTTTTAAAGTGTGCATCCATAATCGTGATTTTGAGATTGGCAGAGACATAGTTGAGAATATAGTGGACAGTATCTATAAAAGCAGGTGGACTATCTGCCTTATTACACATAGTTACCTACAAAGTTATTGGTGCTCCCTAGAGTTGCGAATGGCAACTTACAAACTTGTAGCAGAGAATAATAATTCTCTCATATTGATATTCCTTGATAAGATCTCCAAGGAAGAGATTCAATGCTATCACAGACTGACCAAACTGTTAGATAAAAAAACCTACTTGGAATGGCCAGAAGATCCTAATGGACAGAAGTTATTTTGGGCAAGATTACGTAAAGTAATTGGTATTCATGTTGAGAAAGATCATGATGAGCTGTAATCACCGAGAAAGAGACCACATTATTATCTACTGCAATAGTAGAGTCAAAGACAGTATAGCTTTTAATCCAATGCTACTCATAGTGGAGCTTTGGGGATCTAATGCACATGAGCGGGGAACATTTAACTGTCCCCGCTTCAATGCTTTCCTATGGGGGCTTCTGCATCACATAAATAAGTTTTACTCACTAAGTGACTCACTATAGGATTGAAAATGTGTCTTCTACCCAGGACTGCTGCTAAAATAGCGAGAGTTTATTCCTCACATACTTATCTACCTATATATTACCCATATGTTTACCAATTGTTTTACACTAATAGTCCTACACCTATATACTAACAATATGTATACTAGTCGTTTTACATTACATGTCACATATGAATCTATGTAACGCATGAGACAGATAATGATGTTAAACCATCAAAAATTTTCAATAAAACATAAATAATTTTTACTAGGTCAGTGCAGTGAAAGCGCCTCTAGTGGCTGTCAATTTGACAGCCACAAGAAGTGGACGTAACCCAGCAATGTAAACACAGGAACACTGCACCCACACCACTTTATTGAGATGAAGTGGACTGGGTGATAGTAGAAGATATTAGATGCAGAAAAAACAACAACTTTATGGAATCTATACTATTTCCTGCAACATACCAATATTTACAGATGTAATGTGCCTTTTAACATATATTGTGATTAAAATGTCTAGTTTAAAGAACTGCTTATAACTTAGTAGCATTGTTTACACGTGCCTAATTGTAAGAGCTTTGCTATATTAGTTGTTACATCCATGTATATGCTATTTCACAAATACAGTAAAACTATATGACTGCTCTTAAAAAGGAATCTCTTTTAAAAACATTTTTTAATTAATCAGTTTTTCCTTTTTAAATGGTTCTGCTTTTTGATAACATTAAAAAGCAGAACCACTTTGTTTTGTACAAACAATATAATAGATCTTAGCGAACTTTGTTAAATTTGGCTGATGCATGAATTTCGAGTAGTAAGTTAATTATATATTGTGTAACATGCTCTTTTTTACGTTTTTTTTTCTAATTTTCTCATGCTCACATTTTTGTGTAAGTCATATTTAACCACATTAATAGACTTATAATTTGTTATTGTGAATGATTGTATCTCATATCTAGAAACTAGTTGTGCCTTGCATTTATTATCATCTTGTTGCTGATGCATTGCTAGCAGAATAATTTAATAAAACACAAAGTGTTTTAAAACACCAGTATATAGATTGCTTTTCAAACAAATTTAAAATTAAGTGAATGTACATAAGTTTAAATTATAGGCTCCTAGTATAATGATGCGTGTGTCTTTAGGGGAGCACTACCCTTCTTTGCAGCAGAATTCGGCAAGAATCCACTTCAGAATCCACTTCAGGTACAAGCTAATATACTATATTCATATGCCAACTGAAAATAAAAAAAGATGTAAAACATTAAAAATAAATATGATACCAGTCCAAATATAGTTCTTTGTAGTTCTTTGCTGTCCGAGAGGGCTGAGGGTTTTATCAATTGGGATACCTGCTTCCTGGAGGGTTGTTGTGTTTGTATCCGTATTTCGTCCCTAATTGGCCGCGGTATTGAAGGGCATGTGCCCACAGCTGTTTCCATCCTGATATTAGACCAGACGCAACATCACTCCCGAAGCACCATCTTTGTTTCTCTCGGTATGGGCAGATTAATGTATAGAATGTGGAAGTGACGCAGCAATGACATTACTTCCTATAAAGCCTCTCTCACCATTTTGTTTTTGTTTTAGTATATCGTATGTATGTGCATGTAGGGGTGTATTTGTACGTACTGTTACTATTGGAAGGCAGTGGTATACACACACACATTCATATACACACTGACATACACACATAGATAAACAAATTGACACACATACACACACTGATACAGAGATATGCACATTGACATAGAGATATGCACACTGACACATGCACACACACAGATGCACACCCTAACACAGAGATACATACACCTTGACACATGCACACGCATATGCACACACTCTGACACACAGATACACACTGGCATATACACACCTTGACACACAGATGCACACACTGATACATACAGAGACCTTGACACATACATACATACATATAGACACATACATGTAATTATTATATTTGCAGCCACCCTCCTGTTAGCTTACCTTTTGTGTCCAGGAGGATGGACATGTGTCATGTGTGTGTGTCTGTGTCATGGTGTGTCTGTATCATTGATATAGTAATCTTTTCAGCAAACAAATAAGTTTGAATGACTATCTGTTCCTGGCCAAATTAGAGATGATTAAATTGCGTATACGCAGAAGTAAATTCACACTGACACGAGGTTCAGGTTAAATGAAAGAACTTCAGAAAATGTAATGGCATCTGTTAAAAAGTGGGAGCGCAGACCCTTATAAAGGCAAAATTACATCATTGAAGAAAATCATGATATCAACAAGAAAACATTATCAATTGGCTTAGGTGTAAAGTGGTTAGTTAAATGCCCTCCCCACTGGGTGTTACATCTCATGTCATAGCTGACGTCATGATCTTCTCCTCCAGGTTTCAGCACCATCTTGCTGGCACGAGGAGCTCACTCGATGGGAGGGGGGCTTTGGCAGCTATCCATTTTGAGTAACTGGCACGTTAGTCTCTCAAGGCCTTTTTAGCAATTACACATTTTATTAAGACTATCTGCTACAATGTTTCACTTAACAGGATCCTAGCATTTCCCGCTGACACACTATTTCTATGAACAAAGCATTCTTGTAGGATTTAAACTATGAGGCCTATGAAAGGAATATAAGAGTATAGTTTTAAAGGGGCCCAGTAAGGGTATAGTTTATAAGGGGCCTAATAATTCTACAACAGTCCCCCCTTAAAATGTTAATTACTAAAAAGGATAAACTTTATTTGTTAATATCAGAAGATTTGTTAGCCCAAAGACACATAAACCCCATGACCGCTAGCTTGGTGTTAATGCAAAGTGTAAGTCTATCCCTTTTCTGACCCTAACAGGCTGCAGCTCATCCGTCAGTACGGCTCTCGAACACTTCACTCCATGGGTATCCCGCGGTGGCTTGTCCACCACTTCTCCACACAGTAGACTAACCCATACAGACGGAAGCTGTCCCTTAGCTGTCCCTTCCTAGAATTTCTGCACTTCATCATCATAAGGGAGAGTTTGTAGCGGAATACAGGGCGATGTGAGATCTTGATCACCAATTTCCAGATGAGTAAAGGTTGGTGTCGTTTGTTCTACAGTCTTCTGTAGCAACTTTCTGAGGCATGGGAGGACACAACAAACGAGAAGAGCAAGAATAAAAAGAAAAATTAGTAGAGCCATACCAATATGAACTAAAGCTTTCTGCCAACCAGTCATCCAACCAAACCATTTTTCCCAGGGATCTGTTACCCCAGAATTCCTTTTCAATTCTTCTGAGAGTTTATTTAATTTTTCTAGGGCCTGTGTTTTCTGGAATGTAAGTGCAACAAGTCATTCCAGAATCATGTCTAAGGTCAGTCTGTTCTGGAAGGTCATCTGGGATGTGGCTTGTAGTTGTTCGGCTAAACCCTGGAGGGCATCCCTGGTATAGTTAACAAAGCGCTGTTGGTTGTAATAGATATAATTTATCCAGTTAAGGTTTTTATTGGCAGTGACTATCGTGAACAGTGATTCAAACCCCACTGCAACTTCATCTCTAGCCTTAAATTCATTAGGTAGGCACCCCAATGGCATCTATGTAAACATGTGGGTCAAAACTGCCTTTTACTGGGGTTTCACGCTTGATTCTGGCTGATGTTTGTAAAGGATAATGAATGTCAGGATGACTATCAGAAATAATGTGAATGGGCATGATGACTTTAACTAGGGTACACTCTCCCCACCATTCAGACTCCAGTCTAGATCTTAACTGTAAATCCCCACATAACCAGTAAATATCTCCTAGTGATAGGCGCATAGGAACAGTTCTGTAGGTGGCACAATAACCTTTGTATGATGAATTTACCAATCCCATCATACATGGTGTAACAAGTGTAATTACCTTTATAGATTGTGATTCCATCTGGGGGTTTGACACTTCCTACTAGGAGAGGGTACTCTGCTGTCCATGCTTTGCAGAGGGACCATTTGAAATCATAGCGGTAGGCAAAAAGACTCAAGAAGCAATCTTCTATTTCTAAAGGGAGAGTTAGGGGAACGGTGCCAAGATGAGGTCGGGCACCACCACATACATAACGTGCGGTTCTATTATGCTTGTTGGCATTATATCTCATCCACTCTAACCACAAATTAATGTCATTAAATCCAGTTTCAGCGGCCATGGTATCTTCAAAAGTGGGGTTAGCAATGGCCATCATGTCCTTAAAGGACTGGATATCTGGTTTCAGCGGATTTGGGACCATATGTTAAGCCCCTTGCCACTCTGGAGAGTGACACATGTCCTTGAGGTAGAAATGACCTAGTTTGTTATAGAAACCCCTTCTCCAATACATTCCCATTACATATTGATCAGCATCCTCTGGGCCAGGATGTTCAATATTTAACATTAATTTCATAGGTGTACCTCCTCCAGGCTTTCTTAAAGTCATTCTTTGGAGGAGGGATCTACCATGGTCATCTATCTTTGATAAGGCACTTTTTGGTTTGTAACCCCAGGCAGGCCCGGCATTCCATCCCGCCGCCCCCCAATGGTTACAGTTGTGTCCCCACTGTTTGTCAACTACACAAATATAGGGGTCTTTTGCTTGTGGTATAACGTAATAAATGGCTTGGATCTGTGATTTAGGGAATGGGCAATCTATAATATCACAGTAATCAAAGGTAAAGGTGGCTACGCGGGTACATGATTAATTATACCAGAAGGTGTACCCACTAGTATCTTTAGTAATGGCCACTTGCTGGGCTTTAAGGAGACCAATTAAGGGGATAAGGTACCAGAAGTACATGGTTGTGCGGAATCGGTTTTCTCTGGGGCAGGTGTCTTCTTGCAGTGGGAGGCGTGGATCCAGTTGCCTTTCCCGGCCAACTTGACAGAAGTGGAGGTGATCAGCAGAACTTGGAATGGTCCGTCAAATCTGGGTTCCAGGGTGTGTTTCCGCACAAATTTCTTGACCAGGACCCAATCACCAGGGAGCAAGCTGTGGTTGCCTGTGTCAGTATCGGGATCTGGAATTGAAGAGAAAACTTGGGCATGGATTTTGTTTAAGGCACCTGCAAGTTCAGTTACATAATCTACCAAAACATCAGTTTGTAGTTGTAGTTGTTGGGGAAAATAGCAACCTAGCCTGGGTGCAGTCCCAAATAGAATCTCATAAGGGGACAATGAGGGCTTTCCTCTGGGTGTATGTCTGACACTGAACAGGGCTATTGACAAGCTTTCTGGCCAGGGCATCTTTGCTTCTTGTGACATTTTTAACATTCTAGTTTTCAAGGTACCATTCATACGCTCCACCTTACCACTACTCTGTGTGTGA